>NC_068337.1:0-682500 GCF_000147395.1 Oryza glaberrima | reverse complement strand
TGGGGGACCTTCGGTGTACCTTTTCCAAAAGATTAAAAAGCCTAAAAAAATGGTCGTCGACAGCAGGGTTCGAACCTGCGCGGGCGAAGCCCAACAGATTTCAAGTCTGTCTCCTTAACCACTCGGACATATCGACGCTCCTGTTTCGAGTTTTGTGATTACTAGATAACTACTTTAAAACAATTACACCATCAACAAAAAGATCAACCGCGTATATGATGATGATAGAAAGGTCCATAAATTTTGTTAGCTTGTCACATCAATTCCTACTCAAGTTAAACACACACTATACTTCCACGTACAAGAGTCGATATTGACTTTGCCTTTCTTTTCTTTTTTTTTTCTTTTGAATGTATTTTGCCTTTCGTTTTACTCATCCAATTCATTTTTTAGTTATAAACTCCTTTTCAGTCTTTCAGTCAAGTTCCATCGTGCTATAGTCCAAACCTAACCGATCATTTACCACCACATAAACTAAGCATATGTTACATTAAAACAAATCACATAGTACTTTCATTATTTCAAACGAACATAATGATACATAAACACATGAAAGAAATTAAGGGAGATGTTGCAAACATATCCACAAGAAACACGACACAATGTGCGTTTGCACTACTGGACATGAACACAGCTTGCCTCTTAATCACTTCTTAATTAATCCTTCTGCAGTTCTTCCTGATCTCCCCGTTTGATCCCGTCAACGGTGTGATGTCCCCCATCTTGATCATGCCCGTCACAAAATCCGCAAAGAATGTGCTCTGGCTACTTATGTAAGACTGAACAAGAGCATCAGTGGCTCCGCCATTGAAGAGCTCCTGATCAGAATGCAGGAGCCCCTTCTTGACGACGAGGTTCTTGTAGTAGTTGTTCTCGAACACGGTTGGCGTCTGAAGATCCAGAGGTGCCAGGTTATTGTCACCTGATCCTGAGTTACGAGGGCAACCTGATTGCCTCCTCATCGCAAAGCCACTGTCGATGTTGCTTTCGTTGTATATATGAGCTCTGAAGTTTGTGCATCGTGCTTGCCCAATGGTGTGAGATCCTGCAGGTACAATATGAAATCATGCTATACTTAAGAGCTGAGCATATGTGTAAGAATAATTTAGAATATTTAAGAGCTGAGCTTTTAGGTCTTTGCTTTTGTATAGTATTGTGAATATTTTTATTTTAGAAAGAAAGTATAGGTTCTTCATCATTCCCTAATTTTAATTGGAATACAGAAAAAAATCAACATTATTCGATCACATTTATTAACAAACAGAACAAAAGGAACATTATCTGTGGTTGTAATTAATAACTTGATGGGTAGCCAGGGTTTATCAACTTTATTCTTGCTTTTGGGTTTTTAGGAAACAAATTAATTTTTGCTTTGGTGATTTAGCCAATTCACGGCATGTGATGGCAGACTGATCTTTTCGATCGGCAGCAGTCTGTACTGATTACTGAACCTTAAAAGGAAAAGCCTGTACTATTTCTTCAGAAGCAAATTAACCCATACCGACAACGCAGACACGGTTAGGAGTACGTCATTACCTCAAAGTAACTTTATGCCATCCCATCGACAACCATGCTTACCGACTTTGCTACTACGTTTTGTTTGGTTAACAAGTAAGTTAACAAATTGCATATTAAATAGATGACACTGATTCTTTCTTTTTCTTAAAAAAAAATAAACATGGGAGACAAGTGGGGACTCAGAGTCAGAGGTTATACTGCTAGTTGAATCTGAGATGTTTATGCAGACTTTCGTAAATTAATCATCTTGTCAAAGTAGTATAGGCTTGGAGAATGCCAAGTATGCTGCAAATTGAAAACGTAGCTATCTGTTCCGTTTGCGTGGTACCCAGCTGTGTGCAGATCGACACAAAAGCTACTGATACTATTCAGAAACAGAGTGTGAAATGAAGTTGTTCCGAACCCTTTTTCCTTTTCCCTTCTAGAAGGGATTGAAAGATGGAACAGTTGACGATGCTTGTTCGTTTAGTTATGTGAATGACAATTGATGCTTGCATTTATAAATTTTTATTTTTGTTAGTTAACAAGCTAGACTTAATTGAATGCTCAGTGGAAACAAAAATACTAGTAACAGCTAGCAGTGGTTACCGGAGAGGGCGACCATGTCCTTCTGGGAGAGGCCCTGCGCGGCGAAGAGGGAGGTGAGGTTGGCGAGTCCCGACGTCGGCGGCGGGATGTTGTTGTTTGCGCCGCTGAGGCTCGCCGTGCGCGAGTCTCTCCGACCAACCTTCACGTCCCAGCTCGGCCCACCCAGCTGCATATATGTACCATTTTCAGTTTCAGTTTCAGTATATAGAGATCGATCGATCGAAGTGGAGTACGTACGATGGCGACGCTGTCCCTGGCAGCGATGGCGAGGATGTCGGCGCAGGAGACGACGCCGGGGCAGATGGTCTCCACCGCCGACTTGATGGCGTCGATCACCTCAAACCCTCTGACGGAGCCGTTGTTGGGGTTCGCCGTCTTCTCGCCGGTGAAGCTCGCCGTGTCGTCCAGCAGCAGCGATGCGTCGCAACCCTGCCATTCATACATGCACAGATTAATTATATAGCATGATCAATATGTGCGTGCGTATACTTGTACTAGGTAGAGGATGGTTACTTGGACGAAGCAGTCGTGGAAGAAGAGGCGGACGATGGAGGCGCCGATGCGCTTCTCCCTGGCGATGGCCGACTGCATCCCCCGCTTCACCGCGTTGAACACTCCCGGGCACGAGTACGAGTAGAAGCTCGGCGACAGCTGCGCCGACGACCCGCCGGCGACCGCGAGCACCACCACCACCATCACGACCAGGGCGGCAGTGACGCGCCTTGCTGACCAAGTCGGCTGAGCCATATTGATATTGCTCAAGGAGCTAGCAGGTAATCAATGCGTGCCAAAATATATAGGAGTATGTGAGTGTGGTAAGCTTAGTTAGCTAGCTTGTTGATTTGGTGAGTGCACCAGTGCCTGGAGATAGCAGAGCTGTGGTGGTGCATGTATTTATAGCTGCCCGGCGACAGAGTTAGAGCTTCAGAGGCACAAGAGTATGTAGCTAATTAGTAATTAACTAATTAGAGTATGAATTAAAATACACGGTGTCTTCATGATTAGATTGCGTCATGGTCATCTCTGTGTCTTAATGTTCACCTACTCTGTTGGACTTTGAGTTGATCATCAATCAAACCGTCCATGCTGAATATGCTGATGGCCGTCAGAGAATCAGACGCTTCACACTATGCAAAGCCTGCACCTTCAGCTAGCTGCACTGTCTATACCATCTTTCTTGCCGTGTCGGTCCTTTTGCTGTGCCTTTTCCTTATATTGTTAGGCATTGTGGAGTAGCCACGTATACTAGTGCACCATTCTTTTCTTTTCTTCTTCTCTTTTTTTTTTTTTTTGCAGTTTCAGAAAAAAAAAAGAGAAAAGAATGTACACGTACTTTTAGCTAGGATTTGGTACGTGAGAACACTTGGACCGCGTCCAACAGTTATACACGCTTAAGTAAAGCTAAAGCATCATCATGCATGCCTACATATATATGCATAATGCATAGTACTCCCTCCCTCCCTAAATATTTGACACCGTAAACTTTTTTAAACATGTTTGACTGTTCGTCTTATTCAAAAAATGAAATGTGTAAAATTATATGTATACATAAAAATATATTTAACAATAAATCAAATGATAAAAAAAGATTTAATAATTACTTAAAGTTTTTGAATAAGACGAACAGTCAAACATTTTTAAAAAAGTCAACGGCATCAAACATTTTGGAATGGAGGGAGTATATATGCATAGTTGAAAAAACCGAACTAGTGATCGAACCGCTCAAGTCCCTGGGTCACCGGTCCAGCGGTTTAACCACCGGTTCACACGGTTCGAATGTTGAACCGGAAGTGTTATATTGTTGCATATCCTCCGTGTGTCACATGCGAAAGTTAGCTTGGTGGTGGATACGTGGGGCTTTGGTTCGAACCCCATTCCCCACATTTTTTTTGCTATTTTCAATAGTACACATTCACCGTGGGCCTTGAGATCTTTGCGTGCACAAGGCATTGACTGGCCCATCCTCTCTTTGCATGAAAAACCGGCCGGCTCGGTTCTCTCTGGTTCATTCTTTACAGCAAACCGAGCTGTCCAGACCTTTGGTTCCGGTTTTTTCTGGTTCAACCGCCGGTTCGGTCCGGTTTTTTGTACTATGTATATATGTGTGTCTTTTGTAGTTGTTCCTTTCTTTTTTTTCCCCCTTTTTCCTAAGGGAGCTAGGCTAACACATGCAGTTAGCAAGCTGCTCATTATCAAATGATCGATCATGGTAATCAAAGTACATGGCCTTGGAAAGCGCCATTGAAACTCGAAAGTAGCTACATGGACGTTCATGGGCAAAATATGTCTACGAGGATCGACAATTCAGTCGTTTAGTATATACTAGTCAAAGAAGATCATGCTGGTCGTTGGTTAATACACTATAGATTACTACTCACCTTCCAAGTTACTACTATCATATGCAGTCAGCAAAAATTCTTTAGCTTTTACTAACAACTCGGATAACTTAAAATAGTACAGTATATTGCAATATAATGCAATTAGTTTTACTTTCGACATGATGCATTTCTACCTGCCAGAGCATGGGTGCTAGCTTAGGCAGGAGTCCAAGCCGTTTAGCTGACGAATTTGACCTGCATACGTCCATTCCGGTTAGGTTTGCTTCTCCATTTTGTTATAACAACATCCATGTACCAGATGTCGCTTCTCCATTTTGTTATAATAACATCCATGTACCAGATGTATCTGCTCATATATCATTATTTTTGTTTGTTATGTAATGCTGTTGTAAGATTTTGTAGGTGTTGTTTTGGGTCAAAGTATAGTACTACTGTGGTACTTAATTTTAGTGCAGTTCACACAACCCTAATTAACCTCCCACTTTAGAGAGGTTAATTTTTATTGGTTAATTTGAGGCCTTTGACAAGTGCATGCGTACTGATCGATCTCCATGATCTTGCTTTTAGTCCAAGGGACCTGATGAGCAGAGGATGGAGAAGTTTCCTAAAGCTAGTGTTGTTGTTTTTCATATATATATACATACTATAAATTAAACTTGACACACGCAAACATGCATGAGAAAAAGATCAGCTTAGTATATTGCACTACGTACATGCATGTTCCTCTGATCTTACGAAAAGTCTAGTAGCTAATTAACTAGCAACTGCAATAGAAGCATATGCAGATGAAATGTCAGTCACTGATTTGCTGAGATTCTGTCTGGATGGCCTATATAGTTGATCAATAACCATCACGCACAAGTGCACACACCATATTTGATCATTGGCCAGTTTAATTCTTTTATGGAGAACGAGGCAGGAGCTATAGCATATCACCAACCAAAATCCAAGATAAATATATAGTTTACACGGCTCGATCAGCTAGCTAGTGTAAGAGCAACTTGATTTAAGCTAAACGAATGACAGGGGGGAAACATTAGAAAAGCTAGCACGGTGAGTTCACCTATCTTTCGTCTGCTTTATTTCTTCCTAGTTACTAGTAGCTCTGCTATCAGCTAGAATAACACGTACAGGAGCGCGCTAATTAACCCCAGCAATTCTGCATGCCGTATACGTAGCCGTAGAGAGACCAGGCCCAACACACATGAAGAAGATTAGAATATTACTCATGATGATACTCAGTTGCTTAGTATACTAGCTAGTTGGATGCTCGTGCGTAACAACGGAAACCTAAACTTAAATATAAAGTATTATTTATGCTATTTTTTCTATTTTTTTACTAAAGGATATAATTAATGTTATTTTGCTCTTTTTTTTAACTGGCGAGGATATGTAGGGGTGTGGCGTACTTAAAAAAAAAACAGACTTCCCAGAGGATATATACGTGTCATCATTGTTGAACTTGCCGTCTAATTGACACAGCAGCTCCAACCTTAAGATGGACGCATCATTGAACCTATCTGTTATCGTGGTAGCAGTTAACGCCTTAATGGCATCGACTATAATCGCTTGCTTATAAGTGACTAGTAGTAAATATCCTTACTACGGAAAGGACGAGCAAGATATATAAGGCCGGTCGATATAGGAAGTACATTATGAAATTAACTAGCAGTACAGGATTGTTAGGTGGAGTGTCGGAATTAAGAATCAATTAGGCAAAGCAAGCAGCTGATGCAGTACAAAGATTCGATTTGGATCGTACTCAGCAAACCTAAAACTCAACGTCGTACGTGTACTCCGTCATCGCAGATTAAACTGCAAATAATCCATCCTTAATTACCTATTTACCTTTAGGACCTTTAGGATGATCAATCATGCATTGAGCATGAAGAACATCATATTGCCATACGTGCATGTTATCAATTGAAGTAGTGACATGGACAATGGCATTTCAGGTCTTGATTTAACCAATACAAAATGGAGATAAGTCAAAATGTCCTTCCGGTAGCTCAAATGTCTCATTTTGTTTTCTGGGGAGATGTTTTTATGAGAAGGCTGCACTTTGGCAAGAAACCTTTTCTGGAACTACCTACCTAGCTAATTAACCATGACAAGACGTCTAGCTTGTTTCTTGTGGTATATAATATATTATAGATAAAAATTAAAACTAATTGCGCAGTTTATATGGAAATCACGAGACGAATTTTTTGAGTCTAATTAGTCCATAACTAGTCATAAGTGCTATAGTAACCCATATATGCTGATGACGGCTTAATTAGGCTCAAAAATTCGTCTCGCGGTTTTCAGACGAGTTATGAAATTAATTTTTTCATTCGTGTCCAAAAATCTTTTCCGACATCCGATTAAACATCCGATGTGATATTCAAAAATTTTTCTTTTCGTGAACTAAACACACCCTTAGTCAACCGAATTCAGTGCCACATGGCTGCCGAATGCATCCGATCATGCAGGTAGTGGGTTTATCTGCTTTTGGACCGCAATCAATGGATGTTTTGGCTGATCAAACAAGACCAAATCTGCATGCATGTCTAGTACTCTAGTATACTGCAGAAGGAAAACAGAGACCATGCATCTGCAGTATATTAACAAGTCAATGGCCTACAGTGTGCTAGCTAGTTAAGCTACTTAGCTTGACCAGACATCATTAACAAAAGTTAAAGAGCTGTTAAGATGTAAAAGAGACTGGTCAACAATCAAAAGATGGAGATTGGGCAACAAGGCTAATACTAAGTTCCATCATGCATTCTTGTCAAGATAAAAGACACATGATATGGAGTTGCATCTGAAAAGATTTGGCTACTAGAGGTAAGGCGTACAGATGCACATCCCACTACATGCAAACCTATCGGTTTTTTAAGCGCAAAGATTATAAACTTTGGTCCGGTAACCCACAACCATATTTGTTATAAATTTCATCATACACGATCAGGAACATTTATATCCTTACAGACTAGGCGTTCATCAAAATCGTGAAAACGGATTTTAATATACTGGAGTTTCAGATGTTCTTATACATATGGAGGTTAATTATACACTATGCAAATGCAATCAAGCAATAAATTCAGTTTCTAAGCTGGTTTTAAAGACAATTAAAACCGGCTATTGCTTAGTATGAGATAAAAAAAATGTTTGAGATTTTAAAAGGACTATATAAATCTAGACATGCTATCTATGTCTAAACTAGTACTAGGATGTGGCATAATTTTTTTTCAAAATCCCTTATATTATGAGACGGAGGGAATATAATTTACCTACATTGTTGTAAGTCACATATAGACCTTTATTTGTGAGAATTGAAGTGTAAAGATTATAAATCTTGGTCTACTAACCTCTAGATATGTCTGCATTCTTCTTCTCACCCTCTTTCATTGTTTCTTGGTAAGTTGGTATATCAACTCGAGAAGCTTAACCAATGTATGCAACGATATCATGCCATCTACCACGTACTCCATCACTTGTTAGTACACCTCGTTGGTGCTACCTACCCATAACCTATCCCCTCGTAATTGCATCCCTATTTTCATCTCTACTTCATTTCTCTCGTGTTATTGGCCTCCTCCGCCTTCAACATATTTTGCTATTATATTGGATCCACTATCATAACATGATTGTTTTCTCTCACTGTCTTTTTAGAGCATCCACTACTTTTCTTACTTCTCAACGCCAACTCAACGCTGAAGCCGCTGCCTCACCATCTCGTCACACAATAGCAGTCTTTTGTACCACCTTGATGTCCCTCTAAATGAGGAAACCCTCGCAAAGTCTCCATCCCACTCACACGTCCAATTGCGAAACTTAACCATCATAGGCACATAAAATCGAGGAGTAAATTGGAAGGTCACAAATTTACAAAATTTTATCCTTAATTTTATGTTGAACTCCCTTGTAGCACATATCTGATGCATATTCGATCAAACGCTTCACAATGATTGTTTTTCCCCTTACAAAAAAACTCACCATAAAATTTGTGAAGTGCGAGGGGTATGAAGGAAAATACAACTTAACCCGAGGTTGTCCGTTGAAAACACCCGCCAATCTAGAGATATTTAACCATTTGCCACATTTAGATGTGGCAATTAACTTTTTGCCACTGGACCACATGTCATAGACATATGTGGACCCACATGTTATTAAGATAGGGGTGGCAAATAGTTATTTGCCAAATCTAAAAGTGGCAAATAGTTAAAAGCCCCGCCAATCTGTCGTCGCCGCGCCGGCCCTCATCGGAGATCACCTCTCGCGTTCCCTTCCTTCCCCTCGCGAAGAAAATTGCAATATTAGGACTGCAAACACGGTGGCTTCACTGTTTTGACACTCCGTGTGGATGACAAATGGGCCCATATGTGTCTATAAAATATTAAGTTAGTTTTATTATAGTAAAGGTTAATGTTTGCAGTGTCATAATTGCAAATCCCCTTCGCTTCCATTCCATCCACGGATTGAAGAGGAGATGGAGGCGGCGGGCGGGCAGCTGGAAGCGGCGCTGCTCCTCATTATGCAACGCCACCACCACCATTCCCTTCATCAGCGCAAGATAACCGGTAACCCTAACCCCCTTCGATCCGATCCCCTATTGATTTCGCCAAAATACCAAAATATTGATGAAATTTCCTTTCCACCTTTGATTTTTCAAGTGCCAAGTGACCTTTTTTGTTCCCCGTCAATGCATACAGACAGAGAAAAGATCGATGCAGTGAGGAGCGCGGCGCGGGTTGCAGATCTTCTCGTGGCCACGGTTGATGGCGGAGTGCAGGAGCTCTACATCAACGAGAGGCGCATAGAGATTGAAGCCCGCGCGCTGCTTGCTACAATCGCACGGTACAAGAAGCAGACTGACCAGTGGCTTGCCGCCACCAACGCAATCAACTCTGTCTTGAAGGTCTACTCATCTTCCTTTCATCTCCTTTTTTTAGATGCTTTTCTCCGGTTCATGGATACTACTCTTACTAGAGCACCAATCGCATGCTCTTTTATCGTCAAATAATAAAAAATGAGATGACATTGCTTGGATTGCTTTCTTTTGGTGCAGTTCATTTTCCCCAAAAGTATCCATGTGCAGCACTGCGTTTGGAATAACATGATAAATTCTATAGTACAATGCTGGGCAATTTGCGTAGCTTCCTTAGTCGATCATATTCCATTTCTTGTTGCTGAAACATCTGTTGTTTTATTTTGTCACAGGAAATTGGAGATTATGAGAACTGGATGAAGATCATGGATTTCGACTGTAAAAGTATAAATGCAGCTATCCGTAACATTCACCACTCCTGACTTTGCTTTCGACTATGGTGTTAGGAAGATTTTATCTACTCAGTTGGCACTGTTGTTCTTTTTCTTTTCCCCTTTGAGTTGTCAACTCTGTTGTATAGGACTGGCTTGCTCTACACAATTGAAAAACAAAACCTTCCCAATCATTTTACTGGGAAACCTTCCGTGGGAAACAATATATTTTGTTGCAAATATTTGTCTACCTCAGAAAATAAATATTGGTTCTAAGGAGAAATCTCCATCTACTATATGACAAATTGTCAACGTTTTCACTTTGCTATTGAATATGACTATATGATATTATCTAAAACAAAATCATGATATGATATATTATTAGCTTTTCCTTGTTGCTGATATAGGCACTTGCATATCTGCATATCAAGTGCAGACGGTAGGAAAATATCTAATGTTCAAATTTTCCTTTTCAAATAAGCATGATTGCCACATTTCTTAATGGTGATTTTAATCATCCTGTGATCATATACCTGAACCCTACACAATTGATATGTAATTTGTCAACTTTGATATACTACGGTTATGAGTTGTACTAGTTAAGAAACTATAGTCAATGAACTGAATATTGGAATTAAGCCAAGTAATGATCACTGCCAGCATGACAAGTCATTCTGAACAGTTGTTCTTAACCATTATTATTACAAGTTTGTTTTAGTCATGAAATTCATCAACCATAGTAAGAGGCTTGGAGCCTAGTTTTGTTATCAATGATCTTTCAAGTGCAAGAATTGTGGATGAAAAGATGAAAGGCCATATCAACTGTTACACCAGTTGCCTTTTTATGCCATTTTATTCTTTCACATATGTGTTCTTTAATAGCAATACAGACACCTTTCAAAACGACTACAGCATCAGGAAAGGGACACTTCTCCCTTCTCTGAACATTACACTCTTCCGCACAGGCACACACAGGCTTAGACTGTAAAAATTTATGACCTAGTTTACCTTCCTGCAGTTCTTCCTGATCTGTCCACTAGATCCAGTAAGGGGGTTGATGTTGCCCATCTTCACCATTGCTGCGCTGAAATCAGTGAAGAATGTTGCCATGTTTGATGAGTAGGTGGTCGTCTGGGAATCTGCTGAACCACCATTGAATAGTTGCTGGTCAGAATGCAGGACACCCTTCTTGTTCAGCAGGTTCTTGTAGTAAAAATTGTCAAAGGCATAGGGCGTTGATGCATCAAGGGGGGATATGTTGTTGTCGCCAGTCGTGTTTGGACAATTTGATTTCAGAGATGTTGCCAGGGAAGTGTCGATGTTGGTCTCACTGTAGATGCGGTTGCGAAAATTGACGCACCTTGCCTGGCCTATGGTGTGAGCCCCTGGCATATATTTTTGTTTGATGTTAGTGATCAATTGATCAGTAGCATCTTGATACTAAACAACCTGTTGGGGTTGCACCATGATATATTGATACTCCTACATAAATGTAACACCACTTGTACAGTTTGTTTTGACAATCAAGCTTCAGCAAGGATAGCTGTTTTATTTTATGGTTTTATTATAGATGGTATTATATACCAAAAAGTTCCATTTACATACACAGTACCTGAGAGTGCAATCATGTCAGTTGCGCTTAGTCCTTTGTTTGAAAAAGACTTCGTGAGATCACCAAGGTCAAAGGTTGGAGCTGGAATGTCATTGTTTGCAGTATCCAGGCTTGCTGTTGTTGAGTCGCGCCGTCCCAGCTGGACAACCCAAGTAGGACCTCCTAGCTGAAAAATAAATTGTCGGTTTTCATATGTCACTACTGATTGTATTTTATAAATATCAATTAATTTATTTACTATCTTTGGCAACTTGACTTTTAATACTTTGTAAGGCTTGTTTTGGTATAGAATTTCATAGCTATACATAAAGAGTTATGTTTTGTTCATTTCAGTTGCTCATCTTCTGACGTCAGGAGTTCCTGTTAACTTTTTAAGACAGACAAATAACTAACTTTTAGTTTGATATCCTTTGTATTTTCTCCCCTTACCGCAACAACAGATTCGCGTGCCGCCACAGCAAGGATGTCAGCACATGAGACCACCTGCGGACAGATCCCCTCAATATGTGCCTTGATGTTGTCTATAACATCAAATCCACGCAGAGAGTTGTTGTTTGGAGCAGCGGTCTTCTCTCCAGTGAATGTTGGAGTGTCATCTAGCAGCACCGAGCCATCACAACCCTGCATTGTCAGAATACTGAAGGTTATTACGTAATACTTAGAAGTGAGAAAATTTTGAATATCTCTGCAGGTTCAGGACACTTTCATTGACAAAGCAGTCGTGGAAGTGGAGGCGGAGCAATGATGCACCCATGCGGTTCTCCCTTGCGATGGCAGATCTCACGGCTATTCGGATGGTGGGCAGTGCATTAGGGCATGATTTGTCATAGAAATTTGCGCTAAGCTGAGCTGACACCAAGTTTGCAGCAAATAACAAGGCAATGGCACTGCAAGCAAAGGGTTTAGGGGAAGCCATTTGGTTTGGAGGCTTGAGTGCTGTTGCTGGTTGCCAGTCAAATGTACACGAATATTTATAGGAAGAATTCTGTGCGCGTGCTCAATTTGTCATATGTATATTATTGTGGCTTTGTAATTCTTTGCATTTTGTTAGTTGATCTTCCTTTTTTTTTGTATCAGGCTAATTAATGGAAAACTCTACAGTCAGAAAGTGCATGCAAGTGGAGAGGATCAGATGGGGGCATGCCAATATGACAAGATACCCTTTGTGGTTTGGTCTTTTGATCCCTCCACTAAGATGTAACCATCTAGAAGAATTACTGAAAAACCAAATGGATAGCTCTGGAGACTCGAGGTAAATATTATCCATGAATGCACATATGTTTGCTCCCTTTTAGTATAAACAAGATTGTGTGGTTTTGTACCTCTTTCTGTACAAAAGAATGTTAACCTATTTTATGGTGACAAAATTAATAGTGTAATCGTATAGTGGAGGTGTTTTGTAGTGGAGAAAATTGAATTTGTGGTGTTCTGACTCGAGTGACAAAAAAAATGAATTTCTGCTGGATGGTAGGTGAATGATCTTTTCAGTTATCACTGAACTTGTTATTTCTTATTGTTCAGGTTGACTTGTTCTTCTACAATATCGTTGTTGTAGTTTGTAGTACAACCTAGCCAAAACTGTTGTGGTTTAAACTATTGGGTAAAATGTTTGACTTACAAGGATTCAACTTATACATAAAAGTTATGTATTAGGCAATAGCTATTGCAGTTGTCAATAAGCTGTGCTAGATTGTATCCGCTTAACAGTCTGGGGTATTCGATTTCAGTCACCGGGTACAAAGTGGGGATGACTACATATGCTTACTGAAGTAATATTAAATACACTACTGAGTCGGAAACACTAAAACCACAGTTTGCTAATGGTTATTGAAAACTCGAACTATGATATCAACAAATAGCTGTAGTAGTCCACAAATTAGAGTGGCTGCATTGAGATAATATATGTACTTTAGGCATGATCAGTTGGGTCATAACTTTAGGTGTGAACTAATTCATTAGCCGGAGATACTTTGTCAACAAATTGTGCACCTTAAGTCACTTTTAGCAGTGTGATATCCTTTCTTTTATTTTAAAACATGAAAATAATTAACTATTAGGAAGATAGAGGAGTATCATTAACCAATCCTACATTCCATGTATGCAAACCCCCCAAACTTTGGAAGTTTCTCTTGATTGTCGAATATTTTCGTTGTTCAATTTGGAGGAGCTTTTCCTCCGGATGTCAATGGTGTTTTCAACTGCTTCTGTTACCTATCCGTTCATTCGAATTGATATTTGCATTTGCATACAACTGCAGAATATGTTGGTATCTTTCACAAGCCGCATCCAAAGACTAGTGACTCAGAAAATTGTGCTCAATCCTTCCATGGATGGTGCTTGCCAGCCAATTGATGTATGTTGACTCGACTGCATGCATACACAGAAGTAAGATGCAGAGTGGGAGCAGTTGGGCTGGTGGTGAGTGGTGAGCACAAGCAGAAACGAAAGCAAAGCAAAGGAAATGGCAGCCATCTCTTTCAAAGAATATTCAGTGCCTTGCCTTGTATTGTATTTG
This sequence comes from Oryza glaberrima, assembly GCF_000147395.1. Classification (NCBI taxonomy): domain Eukaryota; kingdom Viridiplantae; phylum Streptophyta; class Magnoliopsida; order Poales; family Poaceae; genus Oryza; species Oryza glaberrima. The sequence goes on along the minus strand of NC_068337.1, from coordinate 668,687 downwards.
CAGCATCAAAGCCACTCACTACTTATTTTATTTATCTTGGATTCTGCAAAGAAACAAGATTTTGACGAAGCTGATTGTGCCAGACGGCCTGTTTGTGGATAAAACGGTACCTTGTATGAAGAATAATCTTCTTCAGTGACTTGGGGGGGTTCGATCTGCGTGGTCTAATAATGGCAGTATCGCAATCAGTATCACTGTTTAATTGATTATTACAAAGAAACAAATGTTTGGTTTTGGTTGATTTGATAAGTCATCAGTCCACACCTCATACTGCATGCTGCAAAAGCACATGTTGAACGGCGACATGTTGTATGACTTCTGTGTTGGTGCTAGGCACATGAAGCTCCATCTATAGCTTCTAGCATAATTAGGCTGAGGGTGTCGAGTAAAATGCCAGTCATAGATTGAAGGAAATTTATGTAGGAGTATAACACAGGTAACTTAGAAGAAAACTGAAGAAAATTCATCAGATGTAACTTTGAAGAAAAATTAGTACTCCAAGCCAGCAGTTACTTCCAGAAAAAACAAAGATCATAGCCATTGTTTAGGTCAAACGGGGGAAAGCACCGGTCTCATCTTAATATCTAAGTACTTGATATTGTACAACTACAAGCAGAAGACAAAGCCAACGTCAGTAGGGCTTTGACTGGTGATGATTACGGTACACGGGTTATACTAACTCGCAGTTACATTGTCGTAAAACTATGCGAGCGTGCTTCTGTACAGGTAGGGTAGTCACATATTCTAGTAATTTCTTACAAGCTAGCTGCACCGATACACTGATTTAACTGAGTCTTCACTCCAGGTCCGTCTCTGAGGCCTCCTCCTCTGGCAGCTCAAAGGCATCAACCTCCTCAAAGTAGGCTCTCTGCTTCTTGACAAAATCTTCTGGTAGCATATGTTTATCTGAAGATGTATTCTCCATCCTCGTGCTCTTCGTCTGTTCAAAGTTTCAAGCAATAAAAAAGGTGAAACATCATGACAACTATTTATTTTTCTTTGAGAGGCGTTTCTGCAAAAGCTGTTTATGAAGACACTGGTGCAGCTGGTTTCATTACCTTCACCGGCTCACCCGATGAAATGTCTAGGACCGAAACTCAAAAACAAAACAAGAACAGTGCACTCTACTTGTGTACCTAAGCTAGGTGATTCCTAAAATGGCCAAGAGCATATTATACTTCGCCGGGCAAGAGCATATTATACTTAGCATCATAGCATATATCCATAAAGCACACTAATGCAGTGTGTGTCAAAATATTCGTAGGATAACATCTGGATATGCAGTATCACAGTTGAATTGCAGAATATATATAAATATGGTCAGGGAAGTGCAAGAGAAATCAAATACATAGCACATTTAGCTTTTAGTAATTATTACATGGCAAAGGTGGGCAAAAATGTAATGGACAGTGCATCATGTAGATCACTCCAAGAGGCAATAGCACAATGATTCAATACCTAATAACAAAACATGTATTATGGTTCTAGGAAATGCAACTGACCTTTTTAGATCGATGACAAGGAGCCGAGGATGAAATAGGCCGAGTACCCTGAGCCTCAGAGGTTTTCCTAGTCAGAATTCAGAAAAACAACAAAGAAAAGTGCAATTTAGTATTTCAGATATTAAAGTGCACCCACTGTAACTATTTGTTGGCTGTGAATGAACTAACAGCACAACCCTTTCTCAGGGACTATAATGAGCCTTACAATCTCAACATACAGATTTTTTTTTTACGGGAAATATACAGATTCTTCACAGTAATGCAGATAGGATGCCCACAATTTCCTTGACAAGATTTGCAATTATCTGGGTAGGAACATAACAGTTATCCTTCTACTTGAGTCAAAGTACAGCCATACAGCATCATGCTAAAGTGGTGACAGTGATTGTCATGGACCTTTTACTCTTATTGTACCATTTCCAACTGCAATGCATTGAGACAGAACAAAAGTCTGGATTACTTCCACATTCAGTTTAATGTAGCTGATTTTCAGGCTAAAACAAGAGAATGATCCAAGGCACTAACCACCCCAGACCCCACCACTAGAAGATTGCAGTGTCTTTGTCCTATAAGTCAATTTGCACAACAAGGTAGTAGTGCCGTTTGGGATGAAGCAAAATTATTACGAAATGCAAGTGAATGAAATCTGTAGTAGGTGCATGCAGATAAAGAAAGAAAAGGGGGAGCAACCTGTTTTTACTTGCGAGAGTTGCAGGAGGAGGGCAGCTTGCTGTTCCGGCAGGAAATGGTGTGTTGTCGTTGGTTCTCCTCCTCTTCTGGGTGGTGTTGCGCCTTGTATACACGGTGGAGATGGCCGATTTAACCAAGCTACGCTCCTCAGCAGCTGCAATGGCGAGGGTTAGAAAATCCCAACTGCTACAACGAAGCGCGCAGAGATTGGATTGGGGGGCAGCGGTCTCACCGGTGGCGGAAGAAGGCTTGGAGACGGGAGTGTGCGAGGGAGACGCGGAGCAAGTGGAGGCAGCGGCGGTGGTGTCGGAGGGGAGTGGGCGGGGGCGGGCGGTGATAGGGTTGGTCGGGGTGCTCGGGAGGAGGAGGTTGGTGACGTCGCCCAAAGGCTGCGCCGCCGCACTCCGCTGCCGCTTCACCTTAGGGCTGCGGTGCCTCTCTGACGGCGGCGGTGTCGTGGTAGCAGCGGCGGGCTCCATCGCATCGCTGAGTCGAGTCGCTGGCGGTGGCGGTGGAAGAGAAGAGCGGGAACGCAGGGGCGGTGGTCGGTGGCCGGTGGCCGGAGTCGGAGAAGAAGATTGCAGAAGAAGCCAGAAGGGGAATTTTTCCAAAGAAAAGATACAAGTTTTGGGCCGAGAGCGTGATTGTTTGTCAGCCCAAGCCCACCCATCGAAATAAGGGATATACGCCACGGAAATAAGTTCACTTTGACTTCCTTAAGTATTAACCGAATCTAATTCATATTGCGGATATTTCGGCCCCACAACTATTAAAACTGGTACAATTTGGCTCTCTCAAAGGTTTTGTAGGGCGGTTTCGCTGACGTGACGGTGTTGACTTGGTTTTCGTTCGATGTGGTGCTTATGTGTATTAATTAAAAAAAATGCGCGTGACCCATTTATCATTCACACAAAAATAATATGGGACCCACATGGCATCCTCTTTCCTTCCTTCTTCCTCCTCCCTCTCTCTCTTTCTTATTTCTCTTTCTCCCCTGTTTCTTCCTTCTTCAAATGACAGTGGATCGTTGTGATCGGTAGCCCCGGTGGTGGAGGCGTTGGGGGCGGAGACCGGGAGGGAAAGACGCCGAAGGAGATGAGCGCGCGAGGAGGAGGGCGGCGAGGGCGACTCCCGGTGGCGCATTTGACAGTGCTTGCCAGTGCCGCAGAGGGCGGACCCCTCTTGCTGCCGCCACCGTTCGAGCGCTTGTCGATCTAGCGATATCCGGCCCTGCGACGGGCGGCGTCGGGTGAACGTCGGCTGGGATGAGGTTGGAGGAGGCGCCGGCCGCTGCCGCTTTGGCACACGTAAGCCGCTGCCGCCGATGATGCAACACCCACTCCCGTGAAGAGAAACCGGGGAGAAAGAGAGAGAACCCAACATATGTAAGGCTACGTGCAGCTGATAGCAGAGACAAGCGGGAACGACCCTTCAACAATTTTTTCGACATAGAATTGCCCAATTAATTAAGATAAATAAGTAGAAGTAGTGTATTATACCCTCTTAAGAATTTTAGATCCCTCACATATCTAAATAATAATTCCGGTGTCCTCAAGATCACTACAAAGGAATTATGTGGGACTATTGTCAATTTGTCACTGCCCCCATGCTATTATGGCACTATTAAAATAAACCGTAGAAAATTACATGTTAACCTCTCTAGAAGCAAAAATAACTCTAAAGACGTGAGGAAAACGGTATGAGTAGGAGGGTTATTAATTGATGATGTGGTTTGGTTAAAATATTATTATGTACTTGGATTTATCAAGATGCCATTCTCGATTAGGGGAGTTTCTGAACAAGAAAATACGAGACTTTTGCATGATTTTAAATCTTACATTAACTTTTGCATATATTCATTTCGATGAAGAATGGGTATGATCCTACAAAATTCCTGTGAAATGCCACATTCAATAAAAATTAAAGACCTGATCTCAAGGGAATTTTATTTGTGGTATCTATCTATCATCCCCTTCTCAAATTTTAGTGTTTTATTAGTAGCTATCCAAACGGCTATTCCTACGTTAATTTCATGTTTTGTAATGATCTGTTTTGCCATTGAAGTCTTATGGATTTTTCTTTTTTTTTAAAAAAAATCATCATGTTCCTGTGTGAAATAAGCAAGCCTGATGAACCCTGAGTTCCTCTCGACACTCAAGGCTGTTGTTGGCCCGATCTTTCGGTGAGTTGTGATAACTACGATTTGGGAGAAACGTTGACGATCCGACTACAACCGTACTAGACGTTGTGTTGCGCCTTAGCGATCGATACACCTCTCCGTGGGTTGCTGATCTTGCCGGTGCAGACCAACCCTATTCCTGCAAGCAATCGAGAACAAGCAAGAACAAGATATAAAGCAACTGAATTGCTAGATAGACAAGACACACAAAGATAAATTGATACACTATAAAGTGGGGTTCCGAACAAGCAGACGGACGGTCTAGCCGACACGCGCGCTGCAAGCGAAGTAGCAATGGCTAAACTTACAATTAATCAGAACCCAAGAAACTCTAAAGGGGTACCTAACTATTTAAGGAGGTGGGAGGACGACCTAAGGGAACCCTAGGGTCGTGCTCCACCTGGTTGGGGCGCACCCCACATGGGCCCCACTTGGGCCGGGGTCCCAGACGAAGTTACAAGCCCATAGGCCCATTATAGGTGACGCAGCACCTTGTTGCTTCAATTGCGGCTCCATAAAATGGAATTTCGCAATGAGGCTGGATCCATTGGAAAGAGGACTCCATGAGCTTTCCATCAAGTACTCACGGGCCGAAAACGGAGGTCGTATGCAGATTCGGCGGCCGTTTGAAGTCAGCAGTGTAGTAGGTGGCCGAATCGGATTCCAGCACTTGGAGGACTTGATCTTGATATCTTCTTGTTCATCCATGATGTGAGCAATGGTTGCATCCGTGGTAGCCATGATCACATCATCCTCCCCTTCTTCACGGAAAACCGTCCTCGGTTTTTCCATATGGTGCTCTTTGCGTAGTCCATTTACAACAACCTGTTTCTTCCAATCAAAACAAGGCAAACTCGAGACAATTTGGTTAGCAATAACATTTCTCTCTAGCTTGCATGTTTTATCCACATGTACAGGACGTTCTAAATCTGAACAGATGTAAACTCTATGCACCAAATATATTCCTCTATCATTATATTCACCAAAGAGATGAAAAATAGCGTTACTTGGACATGGCAAATCAGACTTAGCAAATAATTTCTCCTTCAAATTATCGAGCTCATGAAAATCAGCAAACTGAACATAGCCCAAAGTATTTAAAGAAGATGTCAATTCGCGTTCCTCTACTCTATTAGCAATGTGAACAACATGCTTAAAATCAGTGCAGTTAGTATTAACAACAGGAATAACATGTTCATTCACTAGTTGTGGCATGGATATAAGTGAAGCATTATCGCACAACTCTTCTTTATCACAAGGAACAGCAAGTAAATCAACTTGTGACAAAGGCAACTCAGCAATTGATTCCACTAATGGTTGCTCTACTATAGCATGAAAAGTGGACAAGTGTAGCTCACCTTGAGAATACTCACCTTCATTTCTCTCAGCACCATGTAATTTACCTTGCGAACTTTCTTCAGACATCGCAGGTGCTTCATCCTCTTTCTTCTCAAGTATACCATTCTCCTTTTCTTGGATGTGCTGATCTTCCTGCAAAACGTTAGTAACAGGGGAGACAAAAGATTTCTCCTCCAATGTTTGCACATCATCATTACATAAGTATATTGGGGATTCAGAAATAGGAGATAAATCACATTGGTCATGCATCCTCGCCTTTGATATGATCTGACTCTCAATACTACGAGCAAGCATGAATAGGTGCCCAATATGATTATATGTCACATTATCAAGCAAAACCTGAATTTCAGAATTAAGCCCATTGAAAAATCTACGCATTGTATTTTCATTGCACTCTTTGAGACCACTGTAGATGATACAGACCTTAAATTCATAAATGTACTCCCTAACAGTTCTATCACCTTGTTTCAGATGTTCTAATTTCTCCCGAAGAGTACATTTGTAATAAGATGTCACAAAGCGTTTTCTCATCATGGTTTTCAATTCATCCCAAGTTTCAGGTTTATTATTAACATAAGTCCACCAAAATAATGCAGAAGAGGTAAACTTATTACTAGCAGCCTTAATCATTTCAGCATCAGAAAAATCATATATATCAAATTCATTGTCTACTGCTAGCTCCCAATCAATGTATGCAACAGAATCATACTTTCCATCATAGAATGGTAACTTAGATGCAACTTGTTCAAAATTATAGTCATGTACCTCATATGCATTACGTGGAGAAGTCGTCATATCTTGTCGAAGGTGTAGATGTCGATGTTCTCGTATTCCCTTACACAATCCTGCCATGGTTAGTAGAAAACAAGAAACACACAAGAATATGCACGCTCCTATCAACTACTAGGTAGTGGCAGTTCAAATATCACACACACTCAAGCTTTTAACCAAGCTCTTACAAGTTCTTACCAAAGCAAGCGGAATGGTGATGTACACCGACTCAACCAAGCACCCCAATGGAGTTTGGATGTATCGATGCCTTGGCAAACACTTGCTATACGGCTGCAATCAAATCTGTGGAGCTCTGGGTAGGCTTAAGTATGTAGCAAAGGAATAGCAAATGCTCAAATCAAAGAATGCAAAGTTGAATAATGGTTCAAAGTCAAGTACCGTGCTGGTCCAAGGCTAGAACGTACTAGAGACACGAGCCTAGACACAAACGATACCACAAGACAGCACGACTCAAGCACAACTCTGATACATGAAAATGGTCTCAAAAATACAACTGATTTTCTCCTTCCTTTCTTTCTTTTTCTTTTTTCTTTCTTTCCTTCTTCTTCTTTATTTTTCTTTCTTTATTTTTCTTTCTCTGTTTTTTTTTGGTGCGGCTTTTGTTTTCTCTCTTTTTTTTAGCACCTTTCTGCCTTTTTTTTTTCTTTCTTTTTCATTATTTTTTTAAACAAAAGCAACTCAAGGACCTGAATGCAAGATTACAGGGACTCAAATGTAAATATAAAATATACAGGGACTCAAGTGTAAAAGTGCAAACCCAAAAAATAAAATTATACAAAAATAAAATGCTGAATTTATGCCGGTTCCGTTTTTGCAAACAGATCTCGAATCCGACACTCTAAAATTTTTCATCAAAGTGTCTAGCAACTCACGGTGTACGGTGGGGAGGTGGAGTAGTACGGTTGGGAGGTGGTGAACTGGTACGGTATCCAGGAGTTCAGATTTGGTGCAAGAGATAAAACGGGAAACTGATTTTCAGCCAATCCAATCTACTATCTCTTTCTGGATCAAACTTGCATACTTCCAAAAACCGATTTGGTAACTCTTCTTCCTCCTCTCTCGCGCACAACAGAACAGCACGCACGGCACAGAACAGGGACAACCACACGGCAAAAACCTTAGATGCAACTCAATAACACCAAAACCGACCGACAGAAACTTCTGAAAACTACAAAAATCGAACCCAGGCGGTGAGACGAGTCCGTTTTCGTAGGTCCTGACAAGAACAAAGATGATGGTGGCGGTGGTGACCGTGGTACAAAACGTGACCAGAACTCGAAACTCTAAACGGACTAAACGCTAAGACCAGCAACACGACTCGACAATGCAACACAAAATTCAACAAAGCAAAACCTGATAAGAACTATGCAATGGCACAATATGGCTAGGTATAGGATACAATTTTTTTTTATGGCAATTTTCTGGTAATGGGTAGATAAAACTCACCGAGCAACGAAAGCTCTGATACCACCTGATGAACCCTGAGTTCCTCTCGACACTCAAGGCTGTTGTTGGCCCGATCTTTCGGTGAGTTGTGATAACTACGATTTGGGAGAAACGTTGACGATCCGACTACAACCGTACTAGACGTTGTGTTGCGCCTTAGCGATCGATACACCTCTCCGTGGGTTGCTGATCTTGCCGGTGCAGACCAACCCTATTCCTGCAAGCAATCGAGAACAAGCAAGAACAAGATATAAAGCAACTGAATTGCTAGATAGACAAGACACACAAAGATAAATTGATACACTATAAAGTGGGGTTCCGAACAAGCAGACGGACGGTCTAGCCGACACGCGCGCTGCAAGCGAAGTAGCAATGGCTAAACTTACAATTAATCAGAACCCAAGAAACTCTAAAGGGGTACCTAACTATTTAAGGAGGTGGGAGGACGACCTAAGGGAACCCTAGGGTCGTGCTCCACCTGGTTGGGGCGCACCCCACATGGGCCCCACTTGGGCCGGGGTCCCAGACGAAGTTACAAGCCCATAGGCCCATTATAGGTGACGCAGCACCTTGTTGCTTCAATTGCGGCTCCATAAAATGGAATTTCGCAATGAGGCTGGATCCATTGGAAAGAGGACTCCATGAGCTTTCCATCAAGTACTCACGGGCCGAAAACGGAGGTCGTATGCAGATTCGGCGGCCGTTTGAAGTCAGCAGTGTAGTAGGTGGCCGAATCGGATTCCAGCACTTGGAGGACTTGATCTTGATATCTTCTTGTTCATCCATGATGTGAGCAATGGTTGCATCCGTGGTAGCCATGGTCACATCAAAGCCTTAGCAAATGTAAAATACAATGGCTATTGATTAGGCCTTTTATTTTACTTGTTACTAGTAAGAAAAAACACAACACTTGTGAAACATGCGAGGCAAACATGAACGAGGCAGATGCCATGGCAACAGAAGAAAAGAGAAGAAACCATGTGAGTAGCCAACAGACAAGGAAGACCAAAGAGTCCAAAACCGATAGAGCCAACTGTTGGGAGGAAGCAAAACCAACAACCTTGGGGAGCCTTGTAGCAAAGAAACGGCGGCCCACAAGAAGAAACCAAAGAAACAGACGGCCCGCCCACTGGTTTCTCAGTAGCCACAGTTTTGCTGACGTTCTCTTTTATCTGTTTGCTTCCTATAAATTCTACGCGATAGCTTACCATTTCTCATCACTGTCTCTCACTCTCACTCCCAAATCACATCCTCAAATTCATAGTCAGAGTCATCGAAATTAGTATTCATCAGATCAGGAATGGAGCGACTGAGCTCATCGGTGCAGTCGTGGGTGGAGGAACACAAGCTCGCCAGCATCGGTAATCCATCGAATCGATCCCCTTTCTGATTCAATCCAATTCCTTCGTCTCTACAGTACTCCTTAATCAGTCAATCGATCGATCTCTGACGAGTCGAACAGGAGGGCTGTGGGCGACAGCGGTGGGTGCATCGGTGGCGTACGGGCGGAGGAAGACGCCGCAGATGCGGCTGATCCACGCCAGGCTTCACGCGCAGGCCCTCACCCTCGCCGTCCTCGGCGGCGCCGCCCTCGCGCATCACTACTACAACCCATCAACCAACACCAACAACAAGAGCAGCAGCAGCTTGGACTACGACTTCTACTCGCAGCTGCCGGCGGCCACCACCGACGACGGCCAGGAGAACGAAAGGTGGAGCTGGTAGTGCTACCCTTCCTTCCTGCTGCAAGATGCAGACAAATGAAGATGATGACGATCACGATGATCAATTAGTAATAATCTAATCGGCTCCATTAGTTTTATCTTATCTTAATAATAGAGTATGTCCTCCTAATCCATCCAGCTAGGATGGTCTTATCCACTCCATCCGATGCTCTGCTCTGTATTATCCATTCCCCTGCTTTTCCGATGCCTTGATTATTGTTCCTCCATATAAAAATGCACTAAAAATGAGTATATGCTGAACCTAGTTTATTATTATCTGCCAACGTTCGTAATCGTGACATTGTATTGTTACTCCTACTAATCTTCCGTTTTGTTTAATCAATCATCCGGCCTGGGGTTTGTATTTAGACTTTTAGTTAGCGATTTATTGACAGGCGTCTTTAGGCCATGGATTAAGAAGGCCCATGAGACAGACAGACGCCTGGCCCATCTATGTAACCGTCAGGCCTGCTTCTGGTCCGATACCACCATGCTTTTCAATCAGAATGAGATCCCAAATAAAAACGTTGCCAACGAATTAAACCTCAATATATGCAGAGAAAAAATAACCTGAATATATTCACAACAATTAATGTGCTCTCCGCATTTCAAGAATGCTCTTGGAGAGAGGATAAACGGAGGCATCCATCCATTTCATTGATTGACTCTACAACTGCATTAGGCCAATCATGGAGACTTATATATGTGATGGATTATTATGTGCCAACCAACACATCTATTCCCTGACGTTTCTCCCGCCAAATTTATCCTCACCTTTTCATTTTTATCAACACAAACTGCGGGATCCTATCCTCTTCCTGTAATGTTTGCATCTTCTGTAACAACCTGAGCTCTATGTCTATACCGGTTTATTTCTTAGGAAAGAAGGCCATATCTAGGTGAAATGAGGAAACAAACAGAGAATACCTGCTGCATAAGCTGTTTTATCTTCTGTCATTACATAACACATGTCACTTGTCATTGATCATGAGCATGCATACAACTAAAAAGGCCTACAGAAAAAAACATTTTGACAAGCTAGTGAAAGCAAATGTGTTACTACCAGTACAGGAACATCCTTTCAGATTCTGCTCTTAGCAGCCAAATTCTTTTTTCGCGAACGTGTAAAAAGATTACACGTCAATATATTAGAAGAAAAGAGTTATAGTTACAGTCTTAGCAGCCAAATGGATTGTTGAAATCATCATATCTAATTCTCTGGTATATCATATCATACATTTCTGCTTTCTTAATTCAAGAACAGAATTGGGTGAGGAGTGGGAGGAAAGTGGTTAGCTTGTTAACACAAAGCCTAGGCCGTGCCACCCTCCATGCCTCTAACTCCTTCCTACCTAAAGTCTCTTGTAAGGTTGGAAAGTCCTTATCAATCTTCTCGTCCCTATGATTCCTTCACGCATTATATAATCATGAATTCATCATTTTGTCTGAGTTAATTTCAGATTATGTCCTTCTGGTGTCTACTTATATCTTGAGAGGAAAAGACAGTACTGTCCCCCCCAAAAAAAAACAATATTGGTCATGTGTTCCTTTTCTTAGTAATATGCTTAGTATTCACATTAAAAACATAATTTTCTTGCGAGAAAAAACGCATAGATGGCAAAATTTCATGCCTTTTTTTTCAAAACATATTACACTTTTTCTCTCGCGAGAAAACACATAACAAAATTTCACGCCAAAAAAAAATCAAAGCATATGACATTGTTCTGTTCTTTTCATTTTCAAAGGAGTTGCAGGATTCATGAACTGAAAAGGAACCACTAAAAGTGTCTAAGTATAAAGAGACAGCATATTGACATTGATCAATGACTTTACTCTGCTACTACTGCTCCCATATTTACTTGCATTCCAGTAATTTTTAAGTAAAATGTAATCTCTAGGCTACTCTACATTCTATGAACAGGCAGTTTTTGGTAAACGGTAGTTGGCTTTGGCTAAATAGACAATTGTACCTTGCCTTCAATTAAAAGGAAATCCCATGCTTGCTCTTACTTTATTGACAAGGCATTCTATTAGTCCTGTAGGAGTAGGACTCAACTTCAATGTTCTGAATGACTATTCCCTGTACACCAATGTGCAGCTCATTTGTGTAACAAGGACGTAATTAAGGTCAGTTTAGTCAATGTACTGAAACAAAAAAAAGTGCTAAACGCAACTACTACATTCATGACTTGCACATTTTTGCATATATTTTTTTTCTTTCTGAAGAACAAACCACCAGTACTGAAGAGAGCAGGAGAATTTCAATTCCCCTGGCTGTCTTAGTTAGCAACCACCACTCATTAGCTCTGCAAAACGAAATAGCCAACACACCATCCTCTTCTCCTCTCCCCTGTCCTCCTCCAAACATTCGTTTTTATAGCCTCATACAGCTCAAACACACAATGCTAGCCTTGCTGTTCACATCATTCCCAAGCCAAGCCACAAGGAGAAGGAAGAAAGAAAAGAAGGCAGGGCGGCAGAGCAGCAGCAGCAGAAGGGGAAGAAGCAATGGATTGCTGCGTGTGCAGCCCCATGGCGTCCATGTACAGGCTTCCAAGGAACTCCATATGCGCTGCGTGCTATGAAGGTGCCAAGGCCATCATCGCCTTCTTCAACGACGACGACGACGAGCAGGGCGATGCTGATCAAGGATCGGTGAAGTCCCGTCGTGGATTGGCAAAGCTCAACAGCACAACCAAGGTAAGAAGAACTTGTCAGTTTCTGTCTTGCGTGTTGTATGTGTGCTTCCTTGAAAATCTTGCCTTGCGTGTGCTGAGAAGCAGAGCAATATCGGTAGAGAATAACTTGATAAAAGGAATCCCATCTCGTATTCTCGTATGTAATGGTGGGCAAGATAAACTCTTGTTGCATTGGTTACAGTATTCGGTTTGATCGACGCGTCTGGTTTGCTGTCAACATTTTTTTTAGAAATCAGGTCTGCTGTCAACGTTGTGTTGGTTAACGGTGAGACGCAAGTCTCTCTCAGTCGGGAGTTGTATGAGAATCAGAGAATGATAGGTCTGGTAGAAATGGCATTTTCAAAAGGTTCGTGATTGATTGATGCTTTCAGAAGCTGTATTTTATATACTAGTGTTCTTCAACAGCTGATGTTATCTTTATATTTTTTTAAAGAAAAAAACTTGCATAACATACAGGAGATTCTCCTTGATATTAATAGCTGGAATGAGGAAATAAAGGTGCCTTGGGCAAGTTGATATGCTCATCTTCAGAAAGGATTAATTCTGAACAGTCTTATGCATTGGTGATTTGGTGGGGTGCATGCATCTTATACTAATAGTTTTTCTTTTGTGTTAATCAATGTAGGGATTGAGAGATGCATGGGAGGAGGTGAAGCGGATGCGATACAGGGAGGAGGACGCCAAGCAAAGGGCATCGTTTCTCCAGGAAGGCTTCGCGGCGGCGTGGAAAGACGGCATCCACACCGATATCGCCGTCAGGCCTGGAACTGGGCCCCCAATCAAAGCCCATAAGGCCATCCTTGTCAGTCTCTCTCCCCCTCAGTTTCAGCCGAATGGGCTTCCATCAATTTGGTTCGGCCCAAGGAAACTAATTAGGCCCATCTACATGTATTACAGGCCGCCAGGTCGGAGGTGTTCCGGCACATCCTCGCCGGCGACGACGACTGCAAGGCCCCCGCCGGCGACTCTCTGTCGCTACCGGAGCTCACCCACGACGAGCTCTCCCACCTCCTCGCCTTCCTCTACACGGGCTCCCTGGCGACGTGCACGGAGGAGCGGCACCTACACGCGCTGCTGGTCGCCGGCGACAAGTACGACGTGCCGTTCCTCCGGCGAGCTTGCGAGGCGCGGCTGGCGGCGGGGGTGGAGGCGGGCAACGTGCTGCGGACGCTGGAGGTGGCGGAGCTGAGCTCGAGCGCGGCGCTGATGGAGCGCGCCATGGAGACGGTGGTGGAGCACGCGGAGAAGGTGGTGTTCTCGCCGGAGTACGAGGAGTTCGCCGTCAGGAACGCCGCCCTCTGCGTCCAGATCACCCGCGCTCTGCTTGCCAATAAAACCTTTCCCGCCAAGACGCCTTAAGATCCCTATTTTTTTTTCTTCGTTTAGAATTTAGTTAGACGACGTACGATGTATAAGTGTAATTATTTTTTTAATAATCACCGAAGGGGAGAGTTTCTCCACCTGAATCTTCCATTGCCAAAGAAAGATAGTTTCGAGTTACAGAGATTGGACTATACCAACGACAAGCCATTACAGATTAAACAAAAGAAGGGGAGGAGATACATAGAATACAAAAGAGAGGCCACCACATTCCCCAAAGAGAGAACAATTGATGTTAGGCACATGCAGAAAACCTAACAAAAAACCAAAGCAACCTAAAGCTAACACCCAAGCTCATCAACAAACATTTCCTTATGTAGACTTGGAAACGCCAGTACTCCTCACCGAAAGGCCTTTCTACCACAAGGTCAGCTTGGTTTAACAATGACCAAAAGACTGTGGAAGTCAAAAACCACTCGCATCAAGCCATCAAGAATCCAACTTAAACTTGTTGCTGCTTGAATCAGTGCCTGCCGGCGCTTTTTGGGGGAAGGAAGCCCTAGAGGAGGGAGGGTCACTGAAGGTTGCGGCCATAGGCCGCCCGCATCGAGTCTTCTTCAATCCGATTATAACAATTGCTTGCAAGTTCCACGCCCTCCAACGTCCTTTTAGAGAAGGAAGCCTCAAAGGAGAAAGGGCCGCTGAATAATGTGGTTGAGGACATGCCGAGGAAAAGAGAGGAGAAGAACATGGAGCTAGACAAGAGAAAAGTGGTAGATGGGGGAATCCTACAAATGGAATTCCAACAACTGCGGTAGCAAGGAAGGGCTCAAGATCAGATACTAAGCCAGCCGCAAGAGAACCACTAGCTCTAACAACAAAGACCTAAGCCATCAAGCAAGGAGCATGCCAAAAAGAGATCCAGAGAGAGGTGAGGCACGAGCAACACCTAGATAATGGATGAGAGCCAAGCTGGTCAGGGCAAGGAGCAGCGCAAGGTTCGGTGGCTAGAGTGACATCACAGTTATAGAGCGCCTCAAAGAGGAGGGAGGATAGGGGAGGGAAGATGGTGCTGGGCAAGGTCGCTGGCACCGAAGACCGCAGCCGTCGAGGCCATAGCCCGCCGCCGGCTCCACAGAGCCAACCACGAGTCGTGGATCGGCGCACCGCCAGCCGGGACCAGCTACAACACACAAGCCGTCGAGGCCATAGCCTCCACTGCCGACCACAGGGGACGAGGCCGTGCCGAGGCCCCCGCTGGCTCCACGGAGCCGCCGCCGGACGCCCCAGCCCCAGCCATCATAACCCCAGCCCTAGCCTTCGCCACCGCTGCCTCCACCACCGGTCGCCACCGCGTCTTCCGCGCATGCTGACCTCATGCGCTGGCTACCACCAGCCGCCCAGTCGCCAGACGCCGCCACCTTCGTCTCCCATCGTTGCCGCACGGGAGCGGCTTGCTCTGGCCAGATCCGGCGTGGAGGCGCCGGATCCACCCACGGGGAGCCAGATCCGCCACCTCCATCCCGCGTCATCGGTCTCTCCTCCATGCACCGGCCCGCCTTCCACGCGCAGAGACGGGGCGCCATCGAGGCTTAGCCTCACCGCCGCTATCTCGGCTGGCCGCACGGAACTCCGGCGGCGCGCTCTGGCAACGGCGAGGGGAGGGAGAGGAGGAGAAAGTGGCGACGGCGGCGCTAGGTTTTCCCCGAGTCGCCCAGCTGGGGTCCCAAAAAAAGTCAATTATATTCCACTATTGATGATTGTCAAGGATAGTACATGCATCTCTGGAATTAATGTGATCAATATATGCAGTTTAGTTTCTTTGCACGAATATTTAAACGACAAAACGCCGTTCTTGTTCATTCAGCACCAAAAGATGAGCAAAATTTTACAACAAAATAACTGAAAATATAGATATATTTAGTATCCTCACAATAAGCTTGCGCTACGGCAGATGAGAATTAAGTCGAAACATAAAGTTCATTCTGGATCAAATTGATGATCCGTCCATGCATTTCTTGATGGCTTGCAGCACTGCATGCCGAACCATTTGCTCATCCACGCTTCTCTCTGCAGCTTCACTCTGCAAATACAACAACTAAGTACTAATAAATAATTCACCAAAGTTTTATTATTTAAGTATAATTCTTCCGTTGTCACAAGGCTTAATTAGCCAAATTAATCAACGAAATTACTTAATCTATCGATAGATATATAATTAGTGTTAATTACATACTTGGCTAGATCCAAGCGCTTCAAGACGAAATGCGGTGTCGTCTGCGCACGACACGTCAGCATCAAGGACGTCGAGGCCAAGCTCCTCGAATGCTTCGAGCACCGACGTCAGCAACTCAGGCTGACTCTTCTCCATTGACACATTGATTCGAAAACCTCTCTTCTTCTCTAGCTCTACCGATGAAACACTCACCTGCATGCATCCATACGTCTTCAATGCTGCATTAAGTTTTTTTTCCCAACTTTGAAGAAAGAGTCACATTCTATGCTCCCATGAGCTATAAACTTAAAGTATCATGAGGAGTAGTTCTGGAGCTAGCATGCACCACCATCGAGCCCAGACAACTAATAGTGTTTTTCAGTGATTGACTGATTTTTATAGGTATTAATGGCTATCTATAGTGGAGACGGCAACAACGTAGCCCAAGTGTGGACACCAGACTTGCCCGCGAGCTATCTCCGTTGCTGAAGAGGAGTGAAGGCTTGTGTTAATTAGCACTATATATATTTACCTTTTTTAAGGAAAACTAAATAGACTTGCATTATTGTTGTACTCACTCCAATCATAAATATTTCACGTTTAAAATAAAATTTGGATAAATCATAACCACATCAATAATTCTTGAAGGCTTTTTTAAAGGTATGTATATATTTGCTTTAAAAAATACTATCATAATATCATAAACTTAATTATTAGATTCCATAAATTTCTTTTGATGCAAATATATTGATGTTGAAATTTAAAAGTTTGAATATTTATAATAGATGTATTAGCACATATTGTACTTGTTTACCCATATACCACTTTTGTATCATTATATGCATGCGTACGTTGTCCTAGCTTACAAATTAAACAGAGATATGGACAAGTAAGTAACAATGCGATGCACATACTCTTGGCATTGGCATGGAACTGCTAGTGCTGCCCAGCTGTTCAGGCTCCTGAGATACCTTGTCCTTGAGCTCTTTGATGTACTTGGACGCATCTACGAGGATTGATGTCTCGTTTGCCTGCATATAATCATACATTCGTGCATGCTAAGTTTAGATTAATATAATTAAACTCTCACTGCCGCAGAAAATTCTACCACTATCGATTCATAACTGGAAGAGCACAAGTTTTTGAACCAGTAGTGTGTGGCCCAGTTTCGCTGCCGGTGGATGGGGGGTGAATTCACTGCTGGTTTAGAAACCGAAATTGGATATGAAATGGTGCATAAGATCGATATCGATGCATGTAATAAGCCATCGTAGGAGGATGATGCATGGTCGTTCTTTGGGTTTTAAGCCCGGTCTTTTCAAAATTCCAGTTTAGGAGAAAAGATTTTTGCAATAGGAAAATTGGAAGTAACCAATGTATATAGATATAAGTCAATATAGCTCATTTTATTCTCAAATTGATCAAGATACCGAACCATATATATATAGTAATAATAACATGGACACTAATTGCATACCGCACTTGACTTTGTAACAGCACGTAGGAGCTCGAGCTTCTCTTCCAAAGCTGTTGCTTTCTTATGATCCTTCCCTGACATCTCTCCCTAGACCGATCTCTCTCTTTCTCCGGAAACACAAATCAAGAGTAGAGAGAGACCAGCTGCGAGCTACTTTGTAAGGGGCATCTTGATCATATATAGATCGATCAATCACAAGCTCGCATGGTCATTATATATATACTAGGGGGGGGGGGGGACTGAAATATAATGAGTGATGATCGATATGCATGATGATGATCAGTGGGCAGTACACTACTTTGGTTTGTCGTACGTATTGATTATTGCAATTGTACGTTGGGACGCACATGCATTATCGTTTCTGCACTGGTGTTGCCTGACAGCCTGAGGATGGATCCTAAGACAAAACTAATACTCTAGCTTGTTTTTCCTTGTCTCTTTGCCTTCTTCGTTTTCTTCTGTATGCACACGTTCTTTACTATTTTATTTTCTGATACCAAGAGGATCGATCATCCACTCTGAGTAATAAAGATTTGAGTACAAACCGAGAATCGTCTGATCAGCTAGCTATATAGCTATATATACTTAGCTAGTTTAATTAATTTACTTTCCTTCTAATTGATACAGTACAATTATATATGTCGATACTATACGTACGTACTCATGGAAAACACTACCAATTACAGTAGCTTACAGTTACATATATACTTAATATATACTTCCTTCGTCACCGTTAACTTTTTTAAATATATTTGACCGTTTGTCGTATTAAAAAATTTAGGGATGGGGGAGTACGTCGAATATCGTACGTGTTGGACTCTGCTTATATATGTTGTATATTATCCTGATCAAGCTAGCTCCAGTCATTTTCTTTATCCAGATCGATTACGTAAATGTGTACGTCAAACACGACTTTAATCCTTTATCCGGCACGTAGTGATTAGCTTGATCTTTCAGTCCAATTAACCGCGTCAAGCCGCTATTTGCCAATGCAAGAAACTGATAGATTAATCAATATATACACATCAAACGCGTCTTGTTACACAACATGTATACAAATTAAGAGACAAATTAGCCATCAGATCAATTTGTTTTCTAGTGCTATGTTATGCCGGGGAGACCATGCCACCCGGCCTAACCTGACGTGTTATGATGCCTAGCTCCACAAGAAATACATACTCCCTACGTCTCAAAACAAGATAAACTCTGGGTTTTCGTGGCTAATTTTAACTGTCTATCTTATATGAAATTTTTTTTGATAATTCGTATTTTTATTGTTGTTAGATGATAAAACGTGATTAATATTTTATGCGTGACTTGTCTTTTTAATTTTTTTTGTAATTTTTTCAAATAAGATGGACGGTCAAACATTGGGTATGGAAACTAAGGTTTTTCTTTTTTTTAGGACGGAGGGAGTATACATCTCATCGATCAATCGATGTTTCAGTCGATGTGTAGTGTTGTTCAGTCAAGCAGTGCAGAGTCACAGCAAATGATTAACGTATACTGATGAGAAGGATGGGTTGGTCAAACATATAGTGACTGCTTGCACGCGTGTGCTTGCTAGTTGCTTGCTCGCCACACCCCGGCCAAACTTGTCATCACTTACCAGTGCTCAAGCTAGCTTGGATTATTATTTCATCTCTTTCCATGTATGCCTTATACTATATATCCTAGCTAATATGAACATTAATATATTTAAGTTTCAGAAGGAGCTAGAGGCGTCAAATTAAAAAGCGATCGAGATGATGCTTGCATTTGGGATGCTTGTGTGCGACGCAAACGCGTCTCTGCAGGTGTACGCATCGATCCTGCCATCCCATATATAGATGCATACTATATATTCATGCCGCATGATCGATCTACTAGCTTGTACATGACAAGAACAAATTAAAAATCCATACATCCATATGGTGTTTTGCTGTAATTGGTCTGCATATATGAGAGCTTTCGATAGGTCTCGTGAGCTCTGAGCTGTGCGTCCTTCCAAATACTAATTACCTCTCTCATCACGGGTTCTCATCGATCAATCATCTCTTCGATCGATCTCCTGTACATCTTCAACTCAATTCTCTCCCCACATAGCCACAGCTAGCTAGCAACATATATATGAATCCATGCATGTTAATTTCTAACTACTTCTGTACATCGACATGGATATATATTGCCGATTGTTTTATTTTAATTTGTATCTAGCTAGCATTACATGAGAACCCCGGCCTCCTGATTTCAAGTGCACATCTGCGACATCGCCCATATGGTTTCTGGTGTGTCTGCATTGTTATGATTTGTGAACCACTGTCACAAACGCATGCAGATGGTGATGGTCTCACACTCTCACTAATATGGCATCATATCGACCGGTCGCTTGAAACTGACATGGATGAATATAATAGTTAGCACTAAGAATCACATGTTTTGAAACTGATTAATGCAGCTACATGATATCCACATTGGACTTACGGGTAGAAATAATAGGCTGCAATAGTAAGAAATACAAGTAAATTTTACATACCCATATGTTCAGAAAGGGTGTTTGGTCTAGTGGTATGATTCTCGCTTCGGGTGCGAGAGGTCGCGAGTTCGATTCTCGCAACACCCCCGTTATATGTTTTTTTTAAAAAAAATTTCCCATGTTTTGTTCCTATATAATCTGCTCTGATCTGTTGATATGGAAACTGTTTTTTTTTCTTCTTCTTGCTCTGAATTCTGAATTCACCCCATCCTATGTTTTGTTCCTATATAAACTGCTCTGATCTGTTGCTATGGAAACTGTTTTTTTACTTCTTCTTGCTCTGAATTCTAAATCCAGTACCCCCAACGCTTCCCTTTTCCAGTTTGGAGAACATATATATTCGGCTTGATACGAGAGAATAGAACATTTTGTCATCATCGATCCATATGCGCGTGCATACAGTTCAGTGCCACAGTAAACAAATTACTATCTCTTTAAAAAAAAACAGTAAACAAATTAACAAGAGCTGCGCTGTAGCAAGCGAGCACAAGAATCAAAATTCTCTTGGTCAGATTTGCTCTGAAGAATCAAGTACTGGTGGATGTGTTAAATAATTTGAATTGATGGATGTGGAGATCGATCTCCCTGCAAGCACGCATCAGAACATGCATGTCAATTGGCAGTGGCACAGCCTGATCCTTAATAATTAGTTGAGCAGCATGGGGTTGAGTTGTTTCGATCTTCTTCCTTGAGATGTGCTCGTCGGACATGCATGTGATGTACCTGCAGCCGGCCGGATAGAGTTTACATACGTCTGACCACTCTAAGATTACAAATGGTACGTGATCATGACGTACTAACTTCCAACTTGAAGGAAACAGCCAGCCAGCAGGATTAGGGGAGACCACAAAAAAAGTGGCACTATATTGTTAGTGCAGTAGTGTTGGTTATCTGATTGCATTGCATGCTGATACGAAGTGGATGGACAATTTGACGGCGCCAACATATCCGGCGAAGGCTACAATATAATCGAACGCAAGGTGATAATATGGTGAATATACAGTATCAGGAACACAAGATGAAACGGCAGCTTTTCTGCTTCTTCTTCATTGAGAAATTTGCGCGCGATGGATAGATCGAATGGAAGGTGTGCCATCCCATTATTCCCACACGTCCTGATCATGGCGCTGGCACACCACACGACTCCACGATCACGCGCGCTCGGATCGCACACCACGCAAAACGCACGGAAAAACTAGTAGTAGAAACGAGCCTTTTGCCGACTGAGTAAGAAGCTGGCACAATCTGCTATGTTTGGGGAATAAGTTCACCAGCCATGCCTTAACTTTACGTTGAGTTTATCTAAGATCTCCAATCCACAATACCATAAATCTTTACCCCTTAACTATCACAAATTGTGCGAAAAAAGTCCCGAGCAGTATAAACCTAATTTTTCTCTGATTTCGTTGACGTGCCATACAGTGGGCCCCACATATAAGTGAGAAGGAAAAAATATGGGGTCCGCATATCTTTTTATTCACTTTTCTTTTCTCTTTTCTTCAGCAAGTTGGGAGGCTGCCACAGGCAAAGGGAGGAGCGGCGGCGGGCAAGCGCGGTAGCGGGCGGCACTCCATTGCGATTCCCATCATTCCATGGATTGGCGCGGCCTCGGCCTGGGCGGCGGCGAGAGCCGCCCTGGTTGTCGTCGTCGTTGGTGTTGGCGGGGGCGTCAAGGTGTGCGAAGAGGCTGAGGAGGTAGACGACGAAGGTGAGCTAGCTCACGACGGTGGAGAACTCCCGGCCGCTGAGGGGCCGCCCCCTATCGCTGCAAAGGCGAAGCAGGTCACAGCATCGGCGTGGCCTCGGCCTTGGCGGCGGGGTCTTCGTCCACCTCCTCCGCCCCGTCCTAGCGTAGGCGGTGGCACCGCCGCAACAATCGTGGCCGCGGACGACGTCAACGTCAACCTCGACATCCTTGTGCGCGAGCTCGCGGAGGTCTGCCGAGGTCGGCGGAGCTGCCGTCGCGGACAGCAGTGGCAGCTCCCCGATGTCGTCCCAAGGTGGCAGCTCGCCTACCGCTCCTTGACCGCTCTTCCCGCCACCGCTCCGTCCGTCAGCCTCCAGCCTTGCCGAAGAAGAGAAGAGAGGAGAGGAGAGGAGAAGAAAGAGAAGAGAAAGAAAAGAGAATAAGAAAAGAGAAAAATGTCGACCCCATATTTTTTTCTTATCACTTACATGTAAGACCCATCGTATGCCACGTCAGCGAAACCAGAGAAAAATTGGGTCAATGCTGCTCGGGACTTTTTTCCACGGTTTGTGATAGTTGAGGGGTAGAGATTTCTGGTATTATGGATTGGGGACCTCCGACAAACACGACATAAAGTTGAGGGACAGCTGGTGAACTTATTCCTATGTTTGGAGCTCACCTTCGGTCTATAATTGGGCCGTTTATTCTTTCCCAAATATGCAGAGAAATTTGGGCCCGAATGTGGTAAGCCCTATCACCAAAAACTTCCCCACTTGATGCTAATTTTACAATTTTGCAGGTTGATCCTCAATGACAATTATGTTCAATTAGCTTGATTCACGTCGAATTTGCAGGTTGCTTAATTTTCTGGATCAATGCTCGAGTTTGTTGGTATGTTTACTACTCATGATTTATGCAGAGAAATGTGGGCCCGAATCCAGTAAGCCTTCCACCTTATCAGCCCTGTTCGTGCTAATTAAGCTTTGCAATTTTTGCAGGCAGATGATCCTCCTCTTTCCTCGCCGAAATCAGCATGGTACCCAAATCGCCGAAATTCAGGTGGAATATCCTTTCCTTATGGGTAAGGAGTTGAGATCCGTGTTCTTTAATTTCTGAGAGTCTTTTAGTGTGTTTCACGTTTTGTTTGTTAAAGCTGTAGTCTGCATAAATTTTATGCCGTGGTAAAAACCAAGGCGCTAGGGGTGTTTCTAGAGAATGTTTAGTTCACTACTTACTTTGCCAAACTTTTTTTTTTAGGGCAGGGGGGGGGGTGGTATCTGTTTGTTTTCCTGCCGAAATCGTGGCATGCCACGGCTTTCTAATTTAAGAGATTTTTTATGGTCCAGCACTCGGTACTGGTACCGCCTGGTACCAAAATCATCGAACCGTTGAATCCGGCATGGGTAGGATCGGGAGAGAAAATGAGAAAGGGTGGCGGGGTCGCGTCGTCAATCTAGGCGGCGGTGGAGTTGAGGTCCAAGCGGCGACGGAGTTGAAGTCCAGGTGGCGACGTCGTCGATCCAGGCGGCGGTGGCATCAATCTAGGTGGTGGCGGCGTTGAAGTCGTCGATCCCGGCGGAGTTGAATCCCAATGCCGACAGGCGGAGGAGGAAACCCCGCTCTGACAGGCGGCTAGAGGAGTCCTTCCCGGTGCCTACTGGCGGAGATGGAGGATTTATTCCCGGCGCTGAGAGATGCACTAGTCGATCCCATCACTCCAGGCGGCGGCGGCTCGTCGTTCTCGGTGGCGGCAGAGTTGAAGTCCAAGCGGCGGCATCGGCATCGATCCAGGCGGCGACGGCGTTGAAGTTGCCGATCCACGAAGTTGTTACACGTGAAATTACTTGCTCCACCTCTTCCTCATCCTCTCCCTCTTCTTCCTCTCATTTCTCTGCTTCCGCTCCTTCCTCTTCCACCTGTCCTTCCTCTTCCCCATTCTCGGCCCATCAAGCTGGTTCAACTGCATCGTAGGTTGAGGAAGTACAACGCGGCGTTAGAGAAGGGGGTGGTGGTGGCAGAGATGGAGGCGGGCAACTGGTGTGCGATGACATTGACCATGAGGATGGGTGGCGCAGAGGTGATGGTAGTGGTGGAAGGTGGTGATCGTTCCGCATGTCAGTGGTGGTCAGCAACCTACGGTTGAGGCAGCCGAGGCGTTCTTAGAGGTAGAAGGGTCGGTGGTGGCAGTGCACTAGCAGCATGTGCAACGAGGGCGCCGGGCCTAGGTGGTGATGGTGGTGCTGATGGAAGAGGTGGAAGTGGTGGCTGGTTGGGCCTGTGGCGCGCCACGAGTGAAACCGAGCGCCCTAGTGGCAGAGGTCAGCGACGAAGATAGGAGACATAAATTTTCACGTATAGTTCTTTACTAAATCAGTTCTTATGGTGACAAAAACCAAGGCGCTAGAGGGGCTATGTAAAAGGATGCTGCGGAAACCAAAGCCAGTGTAATAGTACAGAACTTTCTTTTAATAAAAATGAGTTATTGATTGGTAAGGGGCTGTTTAGTTCCTTGACAAAAATTTTACACCCTATTACATCAAACGTTTGAACATATGCATGAAATATTAAATATAGGCTAAAAAAGAACTAATTGCACATATTGCGACTAATTTATGAGACGAATCTTTTAAACCTAATTGCTCCATGATTTGACAATGTGGTGCTACAGTAAATATTTGCTAATGACGGATTAATTAGACTTAATAAATTCATCTCTCTGTTTACTGATGGATTTTGTAATTAGTTTTTTATTAGTGCCCGAACACCCCATGCAACACCCTATATAATATCCGATGTGACTATAGATGGCCAAAAGGCCCGCCCGGCACGGCCCGATCCGATCGGGCCGTGCCTATAGGCTGCGCCTCCCGCCCAGGCACAGCCCACCAGCCGTCGGGTCGTGCCGGGCCGGCCCGAAGGCGCGGGTGGCCCATCGTGCCTTTTTTTAAATAAGTCTATTTTCCATCCCTCTTCTTTGGGCTGTGACGTATATATATATATAGCGAAAATAAGTCTATTTTCCGTCCCTCCTCTTTGGGCTGATATATATAGCTAAAATAAGTCTATTTTACATCCCTATTCTTTCGACCGTGGCATATAATATGTCTATTTTTACTCCCTATTGTTTATGTGTCGGACCTGGCCTGCGGCCCATCGTGCCGTGCCGGGCCGGCCTGGCACGGGCCCAACCCCTGACGGGCCGTGCCGTGCCGTGGGCCGGGCCGTCCGGCCTTTTGGCCATCTATAGACGTGACACGCCAAAACTTTACACCCCTGGATCTAAACACCCTCTAAATTTTGCGGGAATTGAGTTATTGATTGGAAATTTGGAATTGGAAGGGATCGCAGAGGGTGGGCTTTTGGCTTCACAAATGGGATTTGAATCAAAGGTATCCTAACAGAATTCCACCTAGATTTTGTAGTCTCCTGAGATTCGTTTAAACAGAAAAGGAATAGGGATTGATTTCATCCGAATCACGACGCGCTCGTCGATCCCCTCCCGCGATCCGCGAGCAGATAGCGATACGATATCAGCCAGCGCCGGGGCTTCGCTGCATCCATCGATCGGATCCCCTCCCGCCGCCAACAAGCTAGTGCCTCCCCAAAGCCAAAGGTGTGTGCCTGCCTCCTCATTTGCCCCCCTGTCTTTAATTTCTCCTCCACAGCTTGAGCTTCTTCTTCCTTCAATTCACAGCTCGCACACAAGGTCGCCACAACATTACCATCACCAAACCCTAAAAACCACCACATCTAACGGTGTGTTAATGTCTTGTATATATATAAGTGACAAAGACTTATTTTAATATTCGAAATTTTATGTTGCACTTTCTGTCATTACGAAAATCTTTTTATACCAGTATAAATCACTTTTGTGTTCTTGGTACACTGCCTGTTTCAGTTTGTCCTCAACGGAATTTTACCAATAATGTCCGTCCTATGATGATACTCCCTCCGTATTTTAATAGATGACGCCGTTGACTTTTTAATAAACGTTTAACATTTTATCTTATTCAAAACATTTATGTAATTATCATTTATTTTATTGTGGCTTCATTTATCATCAAATATTCTTTAAGCATGATATAAGTATTTTTATATTTGCATAAAAAAATTGAATAAGACAAATAGTCAAACGTTGGTTAAAAAGTCAACGGCGTCATACATTAAAATACGGAGGGAGTATATTGCATGCTTTCTTAAGCGATAGATGTGATGTCAGTTGCATTAGCTGAGAATCAAGAAGAACCAAGTATGATTACCTTTCAATCATCAAATGGGTGGATAAACAATTTTCGGGACACTAAAGCTGATCAAATATTTTTTTTCTTTGTACGCTGTCTTTTTTTTAATGAATTGGCACGAATGCCGATCTATTCCATTGCATAAAGGAGAGATTTGCAGCCCCTCTAGGACGGACTAGCTAGGTACTTAAACATGACTAAGGGAATTATACAACTACACGTTTAATCTCTAGTTACCTTGCCCCGGCAAGCGCCTAGGTCCTCTCTTCTTTTAGGGAAAAGTTTATTTTTTGTATATTTATATATCCTAATCACTGATGTAAATTAACTTTGCAAACCTTTTGAGTGGCTTGACTGCTTTGTCTTGGCATGCGTTTGATGTGTTGTGATATTTCACTTATGAAATTAATTTCGAGTGTTGTGTTATCTCTCCCTAAAACCGGTGTGCTTTCAGGTGCATACTATTATTACAAGGATATGCCTCGATTGGGGGACCCGGATGCAGATCTGGTGCTGAGAGTTCTTCGTGAGGTTACATATGTGTGTTGCATCCATTATATTGGTGTGAGCTCAAACTGGTGTGATTTATTAGGAGGTGGTATTATAATGACATGGAATGCAGCGTTTTTAATTCTTGACAAGATTAACTCGCCCAATGCACGGCCATGGCGTAGAGGAAGATTTTAGATACACGATGATGCAAGCAACTCTTAATTGCATGCTCAGTTCAAGTTGACATGCCATAATCTTGATATATGCATCATCATATATATTCTACTGTAGGATGATTCAAAGCTTGTGTATATATACAAATGTACTATATATAAGACCTTGATATATTCAAAATAAATCCTGCTTCAATCATGTGTATATAATGAAGTTTCAACTCGATCGATTCAATCAATTAATACATAGAATTTATTTCTGGACTGGTTACGTTTGTAATTTTCAATATTGGTGCTAAGTTGCAATGATATAAGAGTTGTATTCATATAATTTAAATATACCATTGTACTAAAGTCTCAGTATCTATCTCTACTACTTCTGTATCTCTTCTCTACTATTATAAAAATTGAAGATGTCGCCAGAATTTTGGTACGTTATCTGTGTTTGAATTGGTTTTAATTTTATGTTTATGTCAAATCCTTTTCTTTTTTCTCACGCCAGAGCGTCCCTCTTATCCGAGAAGCACACAAATTAATTGGGCCCACAGCTTTTCACGTGCCCCTAGTCGTACGTAGCAATCGGGCCCGCGCCTGAGTCCATTTTTCACACGTGCCTTTGCGCGCCGCCGTGATTAGGCCCGTGTCGGAGATATGGGCCCAGGGGTATGCGAAGTAAAGGGAAGTTACCTTCCCGTCCAGCCACGTGGCTCTGCAAGCTGGCCCCACTCTCACACCTCGCGAGTCGCAAAAGCGACCGGGGGGGGGCCTCGGGGTGCGACATCGCCCCCTCGGGCCCTCCCGCTGTTTCGCCCCGAGGCCCTCGCCCAACTGCCATGTGGCGGGGGGAGAGAGCGAAAAGGGGACCCAGGCTGGACAGCCATAAATACGCAGTGCCCCAACTGTCCCTCACCGCATTTAATGCGGTAAGGGCAGACGTGCGGTGCCGCCTAACTGACCCCCGTCAATCGGATGTGACCAGTCTGTGACTGGCCTGTTGCCAGTCACGTCCAATTGAACGGGGGGGGGGGGGGGGGGGGGGCGTGCCCCCATGGCGCGGCTCCTGGAGGCTGACTTCATCCGCGAGGTGATCCATCCGGAGTGGCTGGCGAACCCGGTGGTCGTCCCGAAGGCCAATGGCAAGCTTTGGATGTGCATCGACTACACAGACCTCAACAAGGCATGCCCTAAAGATCCCTTCCCTCTTCCATGCATAGATCAGATAGTCAACTCCACTGCGGGGTGCGACCTTTTGTGTTTTCTAGATGCATACTCTGGGTACCACCAGATTCACATGGCTAGGGAAGATGAGGAAAAAACTGCTTTCATTACTCCTGTGGGCACCTTTTGTTATACAACTATGCCTTTTGGGTTGAAAAATGCAGGCCCTACTTTTCAGCGCATGACTCGTATTACTTTGAGTAATCAGATAGGGCGCAATGTAGAGGCGTATGTCGATGACCTGGTGGTAAAGACGCGCCACCAGGACACGTTGCTGCAGGACTTGGCCGAGACTTTCGATAGTCTTAGGTCCACACGCGTAAAGCTGAACCCCGATAAGTGTGTGTTCGGTGTGCCGACGGGCAAACTTCTCGGTTTTCTAGTCTCCTCCCGAGGCATAGAAGCAAATCCCGAGAAAATACGCGCGATAGAGAGGATGCGCCCCCCAGCAAGCTTAGGGATATGCAGTGCGTCACTGAATGCATGGCCGCCCTAAGTCGATTCATATCAAGGCTGGGCGAGAGGGCGCTACCCCTATTCAAGCTCCTCAAGCGCTCTGGGCCGTTTGTATGGACGGAGGAAGCCGAGCAAGCTCTCAATCAGCTGAAAGCTTACCTCACTTCCCCCCCCCCATCTTGGTAGCCCCGGGGCCGGAGGAACCATTACTACTCTAGTTGGCCGCGACCCCCCATGTGGTGAGTGCTGCCCTAGTAGTCGAGCGCGAGGAAAGCGAACCGGAGGCCCCATTGACTCGCGATGGCCCCTCGTCCCCCGAAGGCCTAGTACCCGAAGCCCCCAGCCCCCGGGAGGACTCCGAGGCCCCCGTGGGAGGAGGGGAGGCTTTGGTGAGTGGCCCCGAGGCCTATGATCCCGAGATGACTCGAGATCCCCCCGGGGCCCCCGAGCAGGGGCACCCTAGATCATCTGCCCCTGACAACACGAACCGGCCCCACCGAAAGGTGCAGCGGCCCGTCTACTTTGTCAGCGAGGCACTTCGAGATGCGAAGACCCGGTACCCACAGGTCCAGAAAATGCTTTATACAGTTTTAATGGCCTCAAGGAACTTGCGCCTGTACTTCCAAGCGCATCGGGTTTCCGAAGTGACATCGTACCCTCTCGGCCAAATTTTGCACAACCGAGAGGGCACTGGACGGGTTGTAAAGTGGGCCATCGAGCTGGCTGAGTTCGATCTGCACTTCGAACCACGGCACACGATCAAAAGCCAAGTCCTGGCTGACTTCATCGCGGAGATGCCAACTCGGCGCCCCGCACGCTCCAGCCAGTCAACGGCATCGGAGAGCTGCCCGGGTCCGATCTTGTTGGTAAGGCGGAGGGCCGCGATCTCCCCAACCTGATCTTGCACCAGGCGCTCTAGGTCGGCGAGAGTGTTCTGAGCCATGGCAAGCTGGCTCACCAACCCCGCGCCGCCGGGCTGCCCGCCCGCCGCCAAGTCCTTCTCCCAGGCCTCCAGCTCAGAAGCCCTCGCCGCTATTGCTGCACGCTCGGTGCGAGCGCTCTCCAGATGCCGAGCCTCGCGCCTGGCAACGACCTCCTCGTGTTTCGCGAGTTGCTCGCCCAGCCGGCGCGAGGCCACCTCAAGGCGGTTCATCTCGGCTTCGCGCTCGGCGAGTGCGGCGTCCCGTTCCCGGCATGCCTCTTCCCGGAGCCATAGCTCTTCCGCGCAGCGGTCCGCGGAAGCTTTCGCGGCAAGGGTGATCCGGTCACGCTCGGCTGCGGCCTCTTCACGGAGGCGAAGGGAGGCCTCCACCTCCGCCGCCATTCTCTCGTGGGCGGCCAAAGTGGACTCCCGCTGATCTAGCAGGCGCGTTCGCTCCTCCAGCACCTGAGCCCGCCTCTCCAGCTCCTGGGCTCGCTGTGCCTGTTCCTGGCCGCGCGTGTTTTGTTCGCGCTGGCTCCAGTCGAGGACCTTGATCCGCCGCCGAATCGTGGTTTCAAACTCCTGCGCGGAGCGGGCACGCTAATCCAAGGCCCTGCGTTCAGCCTCGAGCGCCGCCGTCCGGGCCCGCAGCAAGGCGTCGGCCTCCGATGCCCGCCGCTCGTGGGCAGCGGCTGCGTCGAGGATGCCGCGGGCGTCCCTGATCCTCTTCGCCAAGTCCTCGGCATGGGCCTCGTACTGTAGGCGGATGTCGCCTAGCGCTTCATCCAGGACGCTCGAGACGATCAGCACCACCTGCCACTCTTCCTTCGTCTCCCGCATGACGGAGTCCAGCGCCTCCTCGCGCGCCTGGATTTCGGCTAGTTGGGCTTGGCGCATTTTGCGCCCCACCCTCACCATGTCGTCCACGGCGCGGCGCCCCTCGTCAACTCGCACGCGGTCCACAGCAAGCTGTGCCCACTCTGCCTCCAGGACCGCTCGCTCTTCCGCCAGGGCTTGAACTTGGGCGTTGAGCCCCTCCCGGACAGTGGAGTTGGCGGCGGCTAGCACCTGCAAAAGCGGCTCCATACTTGCCGGAGTCAGAGAAGAAAAATTCGTGATCCGCCCCCAGGATGATGGTGTGCTGCTGGATCCCCCGTGAGACTGGGGGCTACTCTCGGCCCCCCTTCTGCGTGACCAGCCCCGAGGGCGCCCCAAGCACAGGGGGAGCGGCTGTCCCTCTCGCCCCCCGCTTCGGGTCCTCGGGTAGATTCGGCCTCGGCCTCGAGACCGGGCCCGCCCCCAACCTCGACCTCGACCTCGGGCTCAAGACCGCCTCCGGCCTCGGCTCCCAAGTTGCGACCTCCCTCGCCCCCCAATCCTGGGTGGCGCTCCGCATGGACCCTGGTCTCGGAGCCCCCCCGGGAGGGACGTCACCGCTGCCATCGCCCGTAGTGGGTCGAGTCCCGGCTGGGGGTGGCTCGGGGTCGGACCCGGTATGCGGCCCGTGGGTCCCACCGAGAGGCTGTGAAGACCCCGCGGCCTTGGATCGGCCAAGCGCGGGCCGCTCCGATCATTCGGATTTGGTCCCCCGCGAAGGGTCGGACCCTGAGACACTCTGGGAAGGAATCTCGCTACAAGAGAACCCAGATCGTGTTAACGAAGAAAAAGAAAAGGAGGGAACGAGAGACCGAGCTGGGTAAGAGCACCGAAGTGGGTGCCGGCAATCGTACCTGCGGGGAGGGCGGTTGAAAGTCCACTTCGGGGGCTCGATGAAGCTCCCTCGGCACGGCTCCGTTTGCCCTATCTTCCGGAGCCGTTTCTTCTTCCGTCCGGCCTCGGGCTTGGCAGGGCGCTTGTGGCCCGTTGGCGGACGATCCGCCACGCGCTCGGCGTCCCCTCCGCGCGGGGGAGAGGGCGGCCGAGATTCGGGCACCTTCCGCTTCCCCTTCGGGTCGCTGGCCGAGTCGTCCCCGGGTCCGCGGCTCGGGCCGGGTGCCCTCGAGCTGCCACTACCGCCTGGACCGCTTGTCCGGCTCCCGCCTGCGGTCGCGCCGCCGCCACCCGCGCCGGCGGCGCTACCGCTGGCGCCGCCTCGGCTGGACCGGCTCCTGCCGGCGCCAACAACCGACATCACGGCCAGGATGCTGTCCCGGTCACGGTCGCAGCAGAGGGGGAGTATCCCATCTGGGATTAGCGTTTGCTCGGCGGAGTCCAGGCCCAGCACCCGCCAGATCACCATCTTCGCGTCCTCCTCCCCAGTCCCAGCGCTCACCCACATGCGTGCGCATGGGGTCGTTGGGACCAGTGTACTCCCACGCGCCACGGGATCGATCCTGGAAAAGTGCGATGCAGCGGCGGAAGTAATCACCAAAGACCATCGCCCCCGTGAGGCCCAGGCTTCGCAGACCCCTAAGGCGATCCCACACCGCGTCGTATTCCTCGCCCAGCTCCGAAACCGCTAGCCATGCGGCGGATCTTTCAGGAGGAGCAGCGGGAACCCGAAGTCACGGATGGTCCGGCAACGCGGTGTAGAACCAGTCCTTCTTCCAG
Source organism: Oryza glaberrima (assembly GCF_000147395.1). Lineage (NCBI taxonomy): Eukaryota > Viridiplantae > Streptophyta > Magnoliopsida > Poales > Poaceae > Oryza > Oryza glaberrima. The sequence continues at coordinate 637,030 of NC_068337.1, read as the reverse complement.
TCCTCCCATTTCTTGCGGAGATGACTCTCGATGTATTGCCCCGTCGTGCCTGGCCGGGGCTGGAAGTAACATCCCCCCACCACCACACCTTGCAGCAGCTGCGGAATGAAGAAAGCCTGGAACAACCGCGTCGTCAGCCGCACCCTGATGAACATCTCGCGCAGATGCGCAAAGATGGCCAGCGTCATCACAGCGTTGGGTGCGAGATGCAAGGCATGGATTTCGTAGAAATCCAAAACCTCATGGAAGAATCCGGAGAACGGTGGAATCAACCCCACCATGGCGAAGGACAAGAGGTGCACGGATCGCTCCGGATATCGCGGTCGCGGCCGCGACTCCCCCGCCCTCACGGCGCCATCCGGCATGATTTTGCGGGGGAGGCTAAGGTGCCTATCCGCCGTAATGCGTGAAGCCAGGAGCACTATGTCGCCAGCGTCTTGAGCCATGGTGGCCGGCGGAGAAGTGGCGGAGAGCGTGGCGCGTGGAACAGTGTGAAGTGGCAAGAATGTTAGGGTTCGAGGAGCGAGAAGACGAGTGGGCGGTTGGCGAAAGGAAGGAGGCAAAGTCCCTGCCTCCGCCCCCTTTTATCTTCACCTCACCCGCGCTCACCTCCTCATTTCACGCCCTCGTAATTGCCCCCACGATTCTCGCGCTTGCGGTTGTCTCTTCGTTTCCCGCGCCCACTCATCACGCCACCTGTTGTATCCGCGTCCCGCCTTTAGTGCGCCTGTCAGCGGCACACTCGGGGTAGGGTGCACAACGGCCATGAGCGCAATCTGAGCAAACCGTCACCACTACCGCCGCAGGAGTAGCGGGCGAGGGAATCGAGGCGTGGTCTGACCGACCCCCCCGATTTTCGCGCCTTAAGCATCCTCATCATTAGCGCAGTCAGTGGCGGTCAAACCGCTGCTCTGGTTGGCACGCCAACCTAGCCACTCGGCAATATTCCCTTGGATTCCCTGCCGGGCCCACAACCCCAGCTTGAGAAGTCACATGTCGGCGCTGCACCCCACCCTTTGGGTGATGTCCGTCCTGGGGATTTATTGCGCAATAAATCGAATAAGGACTTTTCTTTATTAGTAAAAACATAGTTTATCTTCTAAAATTCATAAGTAATTCATCCGAGCTGTATTTAAGCCCATTCAAGTCTCAGTAAATTCATAAAAATCCCTAGAATCCATTAAAAATGGTTTTGTTTCATGTTTCAGTAGTCTTATAGCATGTTTTGCTTGTGTGCTTTGTTTGTCGCGTAGATTTCGGCCGTTTCGTCAACCCGCGGTTTCTCGAAGACCTTGCTGAGGTCTCATCGGTGCGAGAGCAAGGCAAGTCATGCAGCATCACGTCAGACCGACCTCAGGAGGCCAATGTCCGATATGGCGCCGGGGGCTACTGTCGGAGATATGGGCCCAGGGGTATGCGAAGTAAAGGGAAGTTACCTTCCCGTCTAGCCACGTGGCTCTGCAAGCTGGCCCCACTCTCACACCTCGCGAGTCGCAAAAGCGACCGGGGGAGGGGGGCCTCGGGGCGCGACATCGCCCCCTCGGGCCCTCCCGCTGTTTCGCCTCGAGGCCCTCGCCTAACTGCCATGTGGCGGGGGGAGAGAGCGAAAAGGGGACCCAGGCTGGACAGCCATAAATACGCGGCGCCCCAACTGTCCCTCACCGCATTTAATGTGGTAAGGGCAGACGGGCGGTGCCGCCTAACTGACCCCTGTCAATCAGATGTGACCAGTCTGTGACCGGCTTGTTGCCGGTCACGTCCGATTGAACGGGCGGGCGTGCCCCCACGTCGCCTATGTATCCGGCAGGAGTGGGGGTAGGTATGACCCGTCCCATCGGAGCGTCACTCGAAGGAGGGCTACCACATGTCTTCACTCATTTATGAGGGAATGACAGGGCTGTCCCCTGTGTCATGCGGGGGGCGGCGCTGGGTCCTACTCAAGGACGGGCTACTGCTTAGCTTCCGGGCGAAGGCACGGATCGTGGCCCAGTCAAAGTAAAGTGGGGTCCCCCTCCCATGGAGGGGTAGGTAGAGGCGGCGCATGTGGTATCCCCTTGAGCTATAAAAGGAGGACCTTGCCCACCGAGACAAGGGGACGACTCTTAGAAAACCTGAACTCTAGGAGAAGAGAGGGGAGAGCGCTCTCCGGAGCAAAGGAACCCTTGTAATACTCATCCATAATCCCAAGCACAGGAGTAGGGTGTTATGCTTCACAGCGGCCCGAACCTGTATAATTCAATTGTGTGCAAGCTAGCCAGCAGCCTTAGGGGCGGATACCTGATTTCTAAGAGGTGAGCCTCTGCCCCCGGCCGAACTCACGAAAGGGGGGGTCTCACGACTCCCCGCTATCGAGGGCCTTCCCTCGACAGCCCACAATGCTCTCGCGTGCGTGATTTGCCCTTGTCATATGTTCGACTGGGATTGCGTCGCCCGAGATTTAAAAATTGAAGATGTTATTGTCAAAACTATGGTACGTCATCCGTATTCGATTCCTGTCACGTGTAACATTCATTGTGAAGTCACGACTCGTGAGCGAACTGCGAAAGAGAGTTCGTGTGATTTGGATACAACAGAGTCTGTGTGGATATCACGTACGTTGTTGCCTAGATCATCCGATTCTATTCGTATTACACGACACGATTCTTGGGACTTGTTAGCATGATTTCAAGTCATTCTCTACACATGCTCGTATGTACTACCAGAGATACCATTACAATAATCTATATAAGAATCAGTTTTACTTTTGAAAAGAATATGCCAACTGAAATAAAGGATCGATGATCGAAGTTCATTATGTTCGTCATCAATTCGATCCTGTCCGACTTGAAATAAAGTTGGACGACAAATCAAGCTCGTGTTTGAAGACCTCATTATTTGGCTTATGCTTATTCCTATAAGCCAAATTTTAAATTTTAGAACTTAATTTTGAATTCGATTTTTTTGGTTTTTATCGTACTTTAGTTTACATCATTTGTTTTTAGTCACTAAAAACATGTATATAAAAGATTTACACACAAATAGTCTTTTCTTTGGTAATAAGTGATTCGGATAAGTATATAAATAGACAAAACAATACAATAGGCTGTAATTATTTATCCACCGATACATATATACAAATTAAATCGGCTCTCCCCATTGCAACGCATGGACATATTTTATAGCTTAATAAAAAGACAGATATTTTCGTTTCCATCGTCCGTCGAAAAATCCAGTTCGGCACCGCAACACGAAAAGGAAATATCTCGTCCCATTCCAACGCGCAAAGAAAGTCTTAACCATTTCCAAAAAGAAAATATGAGTTCGGCATAACTGTTGTTGTTCTGTCACCTGTTTGGCACAGGTAATCTCATTGAGTGGATGAGGCTGGCATCATCATTGTTGCCTCTATAAGCAGCAGGTGAGCATGCGTATCTAAAATTTTCATATTAGAGCATTTGAGATATTATAGAGCTCAAGCGATTTTTTATCAAGTCTCCTGAGATGTGTAACACATCTGGTCACCACCTTCGTGTGATTTGACGGACACGTCTCAGGCTGGGGTTGACCGGCACGCTGAGTCCCAGCAATATCTCTTATGCAATTTAGTGATGAAATTGTATTCGTGTATGTTTGCACATTGTGGAGGTGAAATGCACTTGTGTATATATGTTTGGAGATTTTGGGATGTGGGTGATATGAATTGTTGTGGGATTTTAAAATGAGTCTTCTTGGAATATGGAGGATGTGGATGTGCAAGATGTGAATGTAATATTCTGTGATTTGTATGGAGGATGTGGATGTGGAGGATGCGAATATAATATTGTGCTATTTTTGTGATTTCTGTGTTTCAGGATATATTTTGTATTACACAATATTTTTTTTGTCTTTTATTATTATAGGTGACTTTGATCATAGGTGCCGACCAAAAAATATCAGGCCCAAAACCGACACCTATTAGACCTTAAGAACCGGCACTAATGGAATATCTATATACACCAGTTGGTAACCAAAACTGATTCATTAGAAGATTGAATCTGTGAATAATTCCTTTCCGGCCTCTCCGTACGTACCGGCGGAATTTGTTTCGCCGGGCACACGCGATCGAGGGCACCACTCCACGGCAAGGTGCATATGATCCTCCTCCCTCCCTCCCTCCCTCCTGCTCTCCCTTCCTCAAAGTTTTCTTCAATTCCTGCAATAGCCTTATTCACTACATTAATCTGATTTTCGATTTTTGTTGAGTGCAGTTTTCTAGTAACGATATGTAGTATTTGTTAAATTCAGATAATTAGCAAAGATATATGCTGCTGTCCTGTGGCCTCTGCCCTTCGCATAGGTGACAGTTAAAATAATAGAAATTGTATGTTTTGTAATTCCTGTCATTACGTCTTTCATCATAGTATAAGTCACTTGTGTGTGTTCTTTCATCGTAGTATAAGTCAACGAAAATTTACCTATGACTGCTTAATTGGTATAGCATACGATCAGTGTAGGATTTTTGTCTTAGCTGTAGGAACGTCATGATATATTGCATAATTTCTTCCTAAGTGATATATGCGATGTCGCAGCTGCATCAAATGGGTGGATAAGTAATTTTAGGTATGTTTAAGCCGATCGAATGTTTGTTAGGTATCTCTCGTTTTTATAACTGATTTGGCACGAGTATGCTTATTCCATTGAATAAAGAAGAGAAAATTTACAGCCCCTCTAGGGGCAGACTAAAGCATGACTAAGAGAATTATACAACCTCCGATTAAATCTCTAATAGTTGCCTTGCCCCAACAAACGTATAGGTCCTCTTTTCTTTTGGGGAAATGTTTAATTTCTTAATATTTACGTATCCTGATCACTGCTGCAAATTACCTTGCAAACCTTTTGAGCGGCTTGACTGTTTCGGCTTGGCCTGCGCTTGATGCATTTTGCATTACATCTTTTAGTGTTGATATTTTCCTTACGAAATTAACTTTTGAGTGTTGTGTTATCTCCCTTATACATGTGTGCTTTCAGGTGCATACTATTATTATAAGGATATGCCTCGAGTGGGGGACCCAGATGCTCATCTGGTACCGAGAGTTCTTTCTGAGATTGCATATGTCTATTGCATCCACTATTTTAGCCCAAACAAGACCTCCCTATATTTACTCTCAGATTGGTATGATTTATTTGGAGGATGCCTTTTGATGGCATGTAACGCTATGTACTTAGTCCTAGACAAGATTGACTCGCCTAATGCACGACCATGGAGTAGAGGAAGATTTTAGATACATGATTATGCATGCAATCCTTAATTGCTCAGTTCAAATTGAGATGTGATAACGTTGATATGTACAGCATCATATTCTAGTCTAGGATAACTATTCGTTTTACTTGAAATTCGAAGCAGATTGATTCTGTCAGTTAATGCAAATAACAGTCCTAGAATGGTCATATTTGTCATCTCATATATTTGTGCTCTGTGGCATGATATAAAGAGTAGTATTCATATAATTTGAATATCCCGTTGCAACGCACGTGCCACGTGTTCTAGTGAGACTAAAAGCGGGAACAAATTCCGCTTTTATCAATCTTGCTGTTTTACAATCTTGCTGCACAATTTTATCAATCTTGCTGTTCTGGTGCTACGATCCCTAGCCTGCACGATCAAAGATGGAGTTTCTTCCTGTCACAAGCACTTCACAATTTTATCAAGGGAATCTTGTTGTTTTACAATCTGATTCCAAGTTGATCCAACTACTGTATGAGTACTGAACTTGCATGGTGCCATTTATTCAGGACTAAGTTAAATAAGACAGTACGAGAAAAACGACAGCACTATGCCACTTTGGTATGTTCAGGTCTTTGTTAGCCGAATAAACAGTGAGGAGGATGTAACAAGGTGGCAATGCTGACTGCTACTGCTAGGAGAACAATTATTTGGATAAACTTTCTTGATTGTTGCATTAGCATCCTCCACAACACCATTTTTACCGACATAATTGTCTTGTCTGCCGCTTTGTAGTTTTTATTGAGGATTCTGCTGAGTACAGGACTTGCCTACGAAATTCATACCTAAAAAACCGGAGGGAAAACTTACCTAGGAAATTCTGAATCCAAGGACCACATATTCGTTGGCTACTCAACAAGGTAGTGCATTCACAAGCATCAAACCTTTCAGTTTTCTACAGATAGGCTCGCTAAGTGGCATGCCTTCTACCTGCTACAAAAACCTAAAGTACACAGAATTAGCCTACTCGAAGATGGCGATTCTCCCTTGAGCACCATGGTCGCTTCCTCTAATATAAGCAGCTGCAAAATTAGCAAAATAATTTCTCTGCTGAATGACTCCAGCTACTATTTCTTCAGAACCAATTCGAGTAGTCAAAGTCGCGGAGCTTCCTAAAGTGCTTCTCCACATCTTGCCTCGACTTTGCCCACTCCTCTCTTTGGATCACAGTGGTCGCATCATCCCTTTTGGTCTGATACAAACAGCCCACATTAGCCTTTGAAGCCTCCTACTACAACAACATTAGTAGATAGTATTCATGAAACAAGCATAGTACCTTGTCGATTATTCTGAATGATTCCCCTCCATCTCGTATGAGTAGCAAGTCATTTCTCCTGTCCCTCTTCTTTCCTTCAGGGACACTAACCTGTAATAGGCAGCTCGATATCAATAATCTCAACAAAACAAAGATTAATTAAACTATGCAAAAAAAAAAAGTGAAGATAAATGCTTGTCACAAATGTCTAGATGAAAAGGCATAGGGCTAACTGTGAAACCAATGACATCACAGACCCAGTTTACCAGTCATCCAAATGGTTGCATGCAATATTTCAAAGGATGGAAACCATTAAACTAGTTCCTTCAAATCATCATGCAGATACTAATATACTTTTTTCTACTAAAATTAGTGATGAAAGAGCTCCTGCAACCTAAATATATAATGGTTCTGTTCTGAATGCTTCAAGAATTTAAATTTCAAACGTCTTACCACAACTTTTGCTCTCGTGATTGACCTTGCTTTTGAGTCAATAACATATATCTCTTCAAAATCAAGGAAAAAATCTGGGTCGTTACACCGCCTATTCCTGTAATGTTTTGTTAAGAAAACCTACAGCATAAACAAATATGGAACATATATAAATTTTGAAGAAAACCACAGACCCAGCACATATGTTCTTAAGGTCATATTGGGTAGAAACTAAAAATAGTGTAAGTCTGAGTCCCTGGTGAGAAGAACAACTGGTATTGATTATGACAGACAAAACAAGCATAAAGCAGAAAGACACGTTAAACAAGAATAACAGAGAATTGCTACACTGCCTGGATGGGAATTGAGTTTAAAAATGGCCTAATAGGGGTCCAGTGGTCCACTGACTAGACCCTGAGGAATTTTAGAAGCTAGCTGGTTCAAACTCCTAAGGAATTTTAGTTCTTACCTTATTTCCTATTTAGCAATATATGATCTTTGAGGACAATAAACAATGCATCGGATATCCCACAATTTGATCTATAAATTCAGATAACCACCACATGGAATAAAACCTGTTGCTAAGCAATTTGGCATGACATGTAATCTTCACAAGTAACTACTACCATCAGTAAGGGCAATTTCTCATCAAACAACAATAAGGTCTCTACTCTGACAAGTATGGCAAAAAAATAGGGAAAATTTTCAGTCAGAATCTTTAAGGTTGGCAACTTCCAGCTTTCAAGCAGCATTACCCACTCAATCTTTCTTTATGACAAATATAATTGCATAACAGAGTGGTAGAACAAATTAGCAGAGGAAACAACACTCTCACACATACCTTCATGATCTCCCTTTCTGTCTTGTATAGGGGATCACGCAAATGCTCAACAGGCGGCTCACTAACATGGTAACGACCAAAATTTTTCTTCGTGCACCTCACATACTGCTTTCAACCAGGAAAACAATGGTTACACCTCAATGCCCATTTACATTTGCTTGAAACAGACAAAAAAAAGAGAGAGAGAGATATGGGCACCTTTTGCGGCATAGGAGCAAGAACCCTTGGGATGGAGTAGATGTCAGTGTCAGGCGGCGTGACATACATCTGTTGCACATTATGAAGGAACACATGATTTAGTTAAAACAACCTAAAAGATTGAGTTGTGTCAATTTGGATAGCACTGCAATGAATGTGTCATGAGATGTTGCATGAACAGGTAGCATTGTCAAATACATGCTTGATAACACAGGCAACTAGCAAAAGAATGTACTAGTGTTAGACAGATAAATGGGATGTATACCTCCCGGAAGTCGAAGACGTCGTCGTCGGGGTCAGGCACCTTGCGGATAAAAAAATCGCAGTGCAGTAGGCGAATCTTGTGGAATTCGTCCTCGTTGACGGAGTAGTCGACCACGGTGTCGGAGGCGGAGTCCTGCGTGGAGACGAAGCTCTGGGCGGCGACCATGGCGATGTCCCCCTCCTCCTCCTCGTCGCCCTCCCCGGACAGCGGGCGCGGCGGCGCCTTGACGGGGGCGAGCAGGCGGTCGTAGTCGACGTCGTAGTCCTGCTCGTTGTCGAGGTCTTCGTCGTCCCCCACGCCGTCCCCGTCGTCGAGGTCGAAGTCCCCGAAGTCGTCGTCCATGTCGTCGTCGCCGTAGGCCGCGGAGACATCGCGCCGCAGGAGGGGCAGTGGGGTGGCGCCGCGGGAGAGGGGGGCCGCGAGGAGAAGGGACCTGGAGGAGGAGGGGTTAGCTAGGGTTTTGGAGAGCGGCGAGGGGAATGGATAGGGAAAGCCGGAGACGGAGACGACGAGAGAGAGCGACACGGTGGCCGCCATGTCTGAGCTTTTTTTTTTTTTTTTGCGCGCGCGGTCGAGAGCGAGTATATCCATCCACGTGGGTGTGTAGAGATGAATTAGCACGAATCTTAAAGCACCCAACTTGTTCTCGTTTGTTCTGACGGCGAGAGAACCAACCAACCCTACCTTGGCTTTGCCGGCGGGCGGCGGCGATGGCGGCCGCGACGGAGGCTGCCTCCGAGGTGGAGGCTGAGGGGAGGGGCAAACCCATCGTCGTCCGTGTCAAGCGCAAGCCCTCCCAGACCCGTCCCGACGCTTTCTGTGAGTAAACCTTTCTCCTTTCCGCTCATTGCTCCTCCCCCTTTCTCTACCCAACTTCTTAGTGGAAAAAACAGACATGATTTTTGTGATTCGTTAGGGCTAGAGATCAATGAGAGGCCGGTGAAGAAGGCTATGCTCGATTTCTCCAGCCTTTCAGTCTCCGAGCCATCCTCTGCTCCTAATAAAGGTATCTACTTCTACTTGTCACACGCTTTTTTCCCTTTCATAAACATATGAGACCGAAGCAACATTTTTTTTTCTTTCAGAAGAACATATAAGTGAGATACTGACGAGAATTTTTTTTTCCTTTCATATGAACTGAGGAGAAAATTAGTACTATCAAATATTAGGACAGAAGCAACATTTTTTTTCCTTTCAAAAGAACATATAAGTGAGATACTAACTAGAAATTTAGTACTATCAAATTAAGAAAGAAGCAAATACATTTTCGCATTAATTATAAGGTGAAACGGTGAGCACCAGTGTCGTTTCAAGCATGGCTCGAACACAGGCCTCACACTGAGCTACACCCAGGTTCTCACTTGTGACAAACTTAATCAGTAATCACACCAGCAGTTGCTTGTCTCTGCAAATTGATGCTGGAAGACATTCGTCCTGATACCACAATAGTAGGATTCTACTTACCAGTTAATCAGCCTCCTTGACACCATGATACCGCTAACACAAGTTGCATATACTTGTACTTTGACACCGCACGTAAACATGATATTCACAGTTTCCGTGCTTACAGCTTCAGAGGAACCACGAGTTAAGAAACTTCTGGTACAGCACATTGAGACAGTACACCATTCTGAGGCAGTTCAGGATGTTTTGCACTCTCTTCTGGTAATAATCGTTTTCTTTTCATTACTTTTAAATTTGTCTAGTCTTCCACAATTTGGTTTCCTCGCATGGCATAATCAGTTCAGTTAATGTGTCATTACTCATCGGCATCTGAGTATATCTCTTGTTATTTTTTACTTTTCATGGAGTTATATAGACAATAGAGCAACACAATTCTTTTATTGACTTATGGATACCAACATTATGCAACTAAATTGTCTTTTAAAAAAATATTGCCAGTTGTACTTTACCTTATGACCATAAGGGTTGGACAGTGGATCACAATTACACCATTTTACTTTGTAGCATTCTGACTTGGATGCCAAAGAGATAAAGAGCAAGACAAAGGAATGGAACAACAGAACTAAGCAAGATAAAGTAAGTCAAACTTTTTCCTAGTATTTACTTAATTAATTGTTATATTTTAGCCATGTCTTCAGTTGTTCCCATGAAATTATTATTAATAATTAAGCGTTTCTTTTAGTTTTTTCCTTGAATATTTGAAAGACCCTTCACTGATAGTAGCAACTACTTTACTACTGCTTTATGTATCTTGTTCTTGAAGATTTTGAAATAAGGAAGGATGTTATGTACTTGTTCATATGCTAAAATTATTCTTTTTTCTGCGAACAGAAACAAGACCAGCTACGGTCAGCAGCCAGACAGAGGCATGAGGTGTGCCTATTTTCTTACTATAGTCAACTTCATCTGCTTAAGTTTTTAGTACTTATTACTAACTTATGTGAATTTGGTGGATAGAGTAAATGAATGAAATATTTTATGGATTGACCAAATCAATATAGGAGAAACAGGGTTTATGGTATTATCTTTGAGTCAACTCTGTTAAGTATGGCCAATCCCAAGTGTTGTTATTGGCATGGGCCTTGCAGAATCATATTACATATGTTAGGTCTTGGTGGCTGGCTGACTACAGTATTATTAGTACCTTTCTTGTCACTAGAGTTTTTTTGGTTGAATCATATGCTTCACATCCAGCAAAGAGACGTGGCAGTGCCTTCTTGTGTTGTTTCCCACATTTTTATGCAAGTTTTTGCTCATTAATCCTTTATAGGATCTTGGAAGAAATGCTCGCTTTGCACAAATTTGGAGGAGTCGGAAAGGAGACAGGAATGAAGTTGATGAATCACTACGAGAAATATGCCATCTTTATGATGCTGTCCAAGTAGATTCTGATGAAGAGAAGCATCCCACAGAACCAAGGTAAGGTTTTCCTTGTGAGATTTATTAGTTCTTCCAAAATCGAAATGTTGTACTGTTTCATGGTTCTTACGATCTTTCTCTTCAGGATTACGTCTTTTGAAGAGGGCGCAATTTTATGCAATTTTCTTCCACTTATACGGGAACATTTGCCGTCAGCTGCTGAAGAAATTGAATCAGATATTATTTCGCTGGCACAATCGGAAGGTCTGCAACTTTTTTTCCTTCAGATGTTCAAAAAAAAACTGGAAATTTCAATTGAACTTATTTTAGAAATTGTGGATTTTGGTTGCCTTTCCATCTATTAATTCATAGCTGAGGCAGCTAAAGCTAAGATGCTATTCTTGGAGGGGTTATTAGTGTGAAATAAATTCTGCCACTCCTGTGCTAACGGAAAATTGAACAGAACAGTGTTTTTTTTATGGGTTACAACTTTTAGTGCGAGGAAACATTTTTTGTCTTCAATTGTCATTCATACCAATGTCATGAATGTTTTAATCGTGAATTAGTTATGTGCATAAGGCTCAAACAGAGCGAGAACTTTTGCTCCAGCACTAGTTTTGATGGGCTCGTCTTTTCTGATGAGCAGATTCAGATGTTTATGACATATATACTGTCAAGGAGGTGGATGATGATACAACAATGGAGGGCACATCTTCAGCTCCATACCCACTGTAATCTGATTGATGTGTGTTTACTATGGTATATTCTTCTGTGGGGATATTTTCTGAACATTCTCTTTTTTACATCAGATTACAAGTGGACAATGACGATGATGTATGTTATGATGATGACGATCCTTATGATACAGATGATTCAAATGGTAATTGTACAACCATCCACCTGCTTCCATGGTGAACCAGTGAGAGTCCTTATTATCTGATTTTCTTAACTTGTCGATCTTGAATATGCAGCGGAGGATAACCCGTTATATGATTATCCTGAAGAGTTGTCAGAGGATGAGGATGATGATTCCAATAGCGAGAATCCATTTTCAGAGCTAGACGGTTCTGATCCCGAGTATGAGAAGGAAGAGGTGGAGGAAGAAAGGGATGAAGACGGGAGATAGAATCTATGCTCGGGGTACAAATATGGGTAGTAACTAGAGATAAGATGATGTATGGGCTAGCGCTTGAGCTGGCTGTGATGTTTCCTGTTGGGCTGGCTATATGTGAGAGAACTTTTGGTGTTAGTATGCTGATGAATTGTATTCCCAGCCTCAGCTGTTAGACCCGTAACTCGATATGATCACTGAAGGAGAAGTGTAGGAGCAAGAAGAATGAATTATTAAGGCCGAGTTTAGTTCCAAAATTTTTCTTCAAACTTTCAATTTTTCTATCACATCAAAACTTTTCTACACACATAAATTTTCAACTTTTCCGTCACATCGTTCCAATTTTAACCAAACTTTCAATTTTAGCGCGAATTAAACACACCCTAAATCTGGGAGAATTTCCTGGAGAAACCTGTAATCATTGAAGGCATGCATGCAACAAAAATTTTCATGTTGTCACATTAAATGTTTGGGCATATGTATGGAGTATTAAATATAGGAAAAAAATAATTATACAGATTACGTGTAAATGGTGAGATGAATCTTTTAAGCCTAATTATGTCATGATTTGGTAATATGGTGCTATAGTAAACATTTGCTCATGACATATTAGTTAGGCTTAATAAATTCGTCTCGTAGTTTCCTGACGGAATCTGTAATTTGTTTTATTATTAAACTATTAAATATGTATCCGTATATCTGATGTGATAACTAAACCTAAAATTTTTTCCCCAACTAAACAAGGCGATAGCCATTCGACGCTCATTGCTTGAGTCATCATTGTAGAAAAAAAGTCTCATTTTACTCACTGTGTGAAGTGATGATGATTCCAGGCCCAGCCCAAATAGATGGAAGAGCAGAAAAGTCTGGACTCTGGAAGAAAGAAAGCGGCGCGGCGGCCGGCGGGGCACGGCACGGTGGACATCACAGGGAAGGAGAAACGCTTCTTCCCGTTGTTCCCAAATCCCAATCCGTGGGAGCGCAGTCGCAGGCCAACGATCGAGTGGAGTTGAGCACAAGGAAAAGGAACGCATCGCCATCGCCATCGCCTCCCTCCCTGTCCTGTCCAGCTCACCTCCAAACCCTCCATCTTCTTGATTTACTATACTTGATTCCGGTAACTTCTTCCTCCTTCCTTCCTTCCATGAATCAATAATTTGTGAGTACTCGTTAACTTGGTTGGGTAAGCGATATGAGCGTGTTTCTCAAGAGATCAGATGGGGGATGGATGGGATACCTTCCCTTCCTTTATTACTTTTAGGCTTGCCCACCAGTAATTGAGATACCCTCAATCCTGACTTCCTCACACGCTCGCTACCAATCCATCTCATCAACTTGTGCTGCATTCCATTCCACAGTCTTCCTCTTCGCTACTTATTGCATTTTCTATTCTCGTTGCTTCACATGTAGTACAACCGCTCATGGATAAAGAGCCAACCATGGAGGATTTGCCTTCAACGCTGGGGCAGCCTTCTACTTCTGCATCATCGGTATGTGCGTTCTCCGGTTGTACCATGTATGCATTTAATTGCCAAAAGTTTGCCACACCACACAATTACTTGCCTTCTACTTCCAATTTTGTTAATGTTTATTGATAAATCTAGGTTGATGCTAGATATTCAGCCGACAGGACTGAAGATTCACAGCTCTTCCTCTCCGTCCCAGCTTTAAACCAAGCTGCGTCTTATCTGGCCCAGACGGCCTCATATCTTACCCAGTGCCTCCCTGTATCTGGTTACACAGGTTGGCCTCTCCATAACTTCGATGAATGACTCTCTTCTCTTGTGCCAATTTCATTAGAAAATAGTCACGCAATGTGGTAATTCTGCTGCATCTCCTTGATTTATTGCACAGCTATTTCTGAGGAAGGGCAAGAACTAGCAACTCTGCCACCTGCGTCAACTGTTGGTGGATCCTCTTTTCAGTCTTCTTCCGAACAGTCAGCAGACTCATCTCCTGGTGAAATTGATAATACTGGAAGCTCATCTCAAGAAATCACAGAACAGATGGCACCTTTGCGCGTCTTCCAGAATGGGGCTTCACTGTTTCAAGGGTACAGACTGCTTTTGCATTTGTCTTTTCGTCTCCTATGAATTCTAATCAAACAAATAGGTGATAGTGTGACACAAGCTGCAAATACCATATCATCACTTATCATGAATAAACTACGCATGCTTGAACTTTATGAAGTGTTAAGTGCACTTGTTATGCAATTGCCATCTATTGGAACTGGCTCTTTTTTTAGTGCACACACTTCTATTTTATGCACTGTGCTAAATAATCAATTCAATAGGTGTGCATCTAAAAGAACTTGTGCATGAAAACACGTGTCATTTTGATGTCCATTAAGAATAAATTGCAATATAAAATTTAGCTTTCGTGGATGAGGTGTTCTTTTATAAGATGTTCCGGTGTTGGGAGGACTAATCTTTGGTATCCTTCTTGATATCTTTCTGTCAGTCTTGTAGAACGTGCTCGGAAAACTGTTCGTGGCTCAGCCGATGATATTGGATGGCTTCAGCAGGATCAAAGCTTACCTCCAACTGAGGACGGAACTGCCAGATTCTTGGAAATTCTTGATGCTGTGAGGTCAGCAAACATAATAAGTTGCATAAGTTGCATTTCAATGTTTAAATTATGCAACTGCTAAGAAACACTCGGGGGTCTTCCGGCTAGCTCCACAAGGTGGTGGGCTAGACGACTTGGGTTCGAAGCCTCAGCCCTTCTAATTATTTGATATTAGGTCCTTCCCTAATATTCGCGCTTTTAAATTATGCAACTCTCTTAATAAAAGATGTAATGTATGCTTCGTCTTCTTTTATCTCATGTGATCATTTGATTCCCTGTCAGAAAAAACGAACACAAGCTGCCTGATTCGATGGTCTATCTGTTGGTTCCAGGCAAGTTTGCTGCCACTTTGGTTGTGAATTCGCAATTTGGCAATTTTTTGTGCTGACATTAGCTTTTCTATTGTTTGCAGGTTTGTTTAGTAACCATGGGCCTCTTTACTTTGTCAAGACAAAATCATATTTCTCCAAGATGGGTCTGGCTTGTCACATTGCCAAGATTCACAGTGAGGTACTTCCATACAGTAATATTCTTTGTTGCTTACTCTTAATATTGTTTTCATCAAGTAACATATAATGAATTATGCAGTCTTCAGTAAGTAAAAATGCAAGGGAGATAAAGGAATATATAGAAGAAATATACTGGGGATCGAAGAAGCGGGTGCTACTTCTCGGCCATAGCAAGGGTGGTGTAGATGCAGCAGCAGCCCTCTCCCTTTACTGGCCACAACTGAAAGACAAGGTCGCAGGTTTGGCTTTAGCTCAAAGCCCATATGGAGGAAGCCCGGTTGCTTCAGATATCTTGCGAGAAGGCCAGCTTGGTGACTATGTCAGGTTACGTAAACTCATGGAGATTTTGGTATCAAAAGTCCTTAAGGTATTTGTCTTGATGAGCTTGATCGTTACCTTGTCGGCCTGCACAATGGACGACACTGATGTTTATTGTTTTCTTTTTTTTCCTTCAGGGTGATCTTCAGGCTCTGGAAGACCTGACATATGAGAGGAGGAAAGAATTCCTGCGGCAGAACCCATTGCCTCCTGAGGTTCCCATTGTCTCGTTCCACACAGAGGCTAGCATCACTCCCAGTGTGCTTACAGCCCTCTCTCATGTTGCACACTTGGAGCTCCCAGCTGCAGCTGATGGGAATCCTACTAGGATCCCAGTTGTAATGCCACTTTCAGCTGCAATGGCAGCATGCTCACAACTTCTGGTGGCAAGGTATGGTGAGAAGAGTGATGGTCTTGTGACAAGGAAGGATGCTGAAGTTCCTGGATCAGTAGTGGTCCGGCCAGAGCGGAAGTTGGACCATGCATGGATGGTTTATTCCTCACTCAATGAGGAACCTAGGGATCAGGCAGACACATCGCAGGTATGTGAAGCCCTGCTGACTCTGCTTGTTGAGGTTGCGCAGAAACGGAGGCATGAGATGGCTATGAAAGATGAATAAAAATGTTAGTGTTGCTCTGACAGATATTTGTAATCGTAGACTTCTGTTGTTGAATGTACTGTCCAAACTTATGCTGAAACTGCTTCTGGGCCACCTTTTTCTTTTTTGGTTTACAGAAGCTTCATATATCAACTGAATCTGAAAGGTGAAAAGGGCAACAATGGAAGCGTTTCTCTTTTTTTAAAAAAAATTTACCATAAGGAAATTGTATGATTTGGTCGTTTCTCATGTCTCATGGTATTCCCCTTCCCAATCAGGTGATTCGTCTACTAGGTCTGAATTTGTTTATGGTTGTAAGTGTATTTAGGCATGATTCCATGAGTCATGGGTATGCAACAGCTTGAGATCGCAATGTATAGAACTCTTTATATCCTAGTCTGTTGTAGATTCTTCACAACAATTAGCCTAACTTGTGAAAGCGCATTATTTTCTGTTTGTTATGGTGTTTAGAGCTTCAGTGTGCACTATGATTAGGTTATGCTTCATCGTCCTAACTGATTACTACCAGTTGAGCAATTCCTCCTCATCTGATCAACCTTTGACATGTCCACGGGTAATATTGAATTTGTAGACCTTGCTATTTTACTCTGCAAATGTTGTCCACTTGAAGGAATGCAAAGTACTCATCTATGCATTGAACTGTAATTATTTCTGCAGGGAATGGTCCAATAATAGTGTTCAGAACAGCTCCTGCTAGGCCCCATGGGGAAGTCTCCATTCTGGAGCGTGTGCATGGTGTCTGTTGACAATGGGTGGTAGCAAAGGAGGTTGAGGAATAAGGGCAGAACCATGGTCCATCTGGTTGCAGCAGAGGAGCAAAAAAGCTTTATTGGGTAATTCACTCAAATTCAACTATTCATGGTAATAAAATATAACTGTACATACTGTTCATGCTACCTTAGGTTATATCATGCCAAGCATGCATATTACAAGATAGGCATAAATTGGCCATGTTCATGTGCAATTGCTTCCTTTATGCTATGAAGTGGCATGTGAAATTAAAGTGTATGGAGGAAATGCTATATTAGATCTCATCTATAATGTTGTTTCTGACTTCTGGGGCATTTTCAGTTCCATCACATGGCTACTTCAATTTATCTATTTACCAGTTTATTATACAGCCACAGGAAAAAGAAAAAAAAAATAATTAGTCATGTGTGCACTTTTCTTTTGCTTAGAAGAAATGCTACCCTTTTTTTTTTCTTGTGGATGACAAGTCTCATTACTGTACTCTCACAAATCAAAGGCCAGATTGTTCCAGAGTTTCTAGTATGCTGACAGTGTGACACACACAGATGAACACGGTTGAGGAGCAAGAAAGGAGAGAAGAGCAGGGAGTGGCACATGCGCCAAAAGGTACAGAGGTCCTATGACCACACCACCCATAATCCTGTTCTGAAGCAGCCTACCTGTAAACAGCTAGCTTGCTCTTCTTTGCTTCTGTAATTGTGTTGCTCTGTGCCAGTGCACCCCACCCCCTCGTCCTGACTACTCCTGACATCGTGCTTGCTCCAAACAAAAGTTCACATCCACCAACCATGTATTACATTGATGAACAAGCACTGCAGGTTAGGACGTTTTAAGTTTTAATTAACTGAGCTGTGCTTTTACTGAATAATCATATTCTGAAACTGCAAATTTGGCAGGGAGGACTGAAATCCGAAATGCACAGTACAGGTATATGAGCTGAAATATCCTCTAATGAAATACGCTCTCTTGGACAGTTGCACATGTATGTATTAATTAATTTACAAACAAGAAAGACAAACCGACGCATTTGTTTCTTGGCTCAAGTACTGTACCTGAGGGTGATGCGGCAGTTAGGGCTTGTTCTCTTGCCCAATTTGCACATCACACCAATGTAAGTTCCTAAATTTTCTGAAGCCTGCTAACAACTCAACTAAAAATGCTAATAAGAAGAGAGCCTTGCTAAAGATCAGCAGCAAACAATCTGGTCCAGAAAGCTCTATTTGTTGGTGAGAGTGACACCAAGCTCGACATAGAACAATTGACAGTGGCTGACAGAGTGACAATCATCCCATTCGGCGGGATGATGATGATGATTCATAGATATAGTCGAGTAAAGGCGAGTGAGTGGGTGTCAACCTCACATTGGTTGGCACTTGGCAGTGTCCAAAACCCAAATGCTAGCAGCAAAGTGTAGTAGAGTTTTTGGCTCCGAGGAATCATTTCATGCGGAAAGACCCATATGTTGATGGCGGTATTACTACAATGTAGGAGTAGCACACTATTATGTTTATTATACCTATGACAATACTGCATATGGAGTGGTAGGCTCCAATCCCAGGTGACGTTGGAGCACAGCAAATGTGGGTACCTGCAGCTATAAGGGCAAGTACTATAATATCTCATATGTTGCCCCTAAGAATGCCACATTGGATTGGGTGATGAGGTGGAGGAGAGAAGTGGAGAGAGAGAAGATGAGCCACCCCTAAATCAAGAGACAACCTCCACACAAATTTCAAGAAGTGTGTGAGAGTATTAGAGATATTGGTATTTGTGTGTTAGAGGTGATACATTGTATGTGTTGCCTCTTAGTTCATGAGTGAATAAAATAGATAAATTTAGAGGTGGTAGTCACATCTACTATAGCACTTGCCCTAAAGGTGTGTGATGAGTGAGCCAACTAGCATCTGCCATGTTTCCTTTGCTACCAGATGACAGCTCACTCTTCTGAAATGCAAACTATCCATTGCAATCTCTGCACTTTGATACCATATTTTAGTGTTATCAGCCTGAAACAACAACTGAGTATCTGTTATTAATCATTGTTAATTGATACTATATACTATATGTGTTTCTGCAGCTCTCCAGATCGAGTGCAAAATCTCTTTACGTTGATTTGTTCTTTCTATCTCTGCAATTTCCTAAGCAAACTTTGTTGAAAAATCTATTTCAGGCATGCGGTTGTTGGCCTGCCAATGCTGAGGAGAAGACGTGGTCTAACCAGGGAGCTCTCATCTTGATATAACTAACAATAAGAAATATAAATGGATTGTGTTCATGCAGCCCTACATGACTATTTTTATCGATCAAAAGAACTGATTGAGTCGTTCACAGGTCAACGTATACACATACAACTTGCGCTATTCTATGCATGGGGAAGCAACTAAATGGTTGCACTAGTGCCAAGTTGCTAATCGGAGAAGCATTAGCTCGGTGCATGCAGTTCAGTGACAACCATGCTCAAATCAGCTTTTCTTTCTGTCGTGTTTTTGTTTCTCCATTTCTTTCTCTTTTTTCTAATTTATTATAGGTAGAAAGATGGATGGGATCCACCGCTGCACGTTTATTGGAAAATCTCTCTTTGCAAGTGGTACTACATGTAAAATGTGGTTTGCAAGCTTAATTGCTGATATGGCTAACTAAATCAAATTGTGGATACGAGAATGACATTTATCCTAGAGCTCACCATGCGATCCAACGAATGAAAAAGGAATTAACAGAATCAAAGTGTATCTCTCATTTACCAATTGTATTAAAGCATTTCATGGCACATTCAAAAGTTTACAAAAATATGTAGCAGAAAAATGTTGAAAGTAAAGAGGCTTCATTGCGATATCATTATTATAGGATAAGTAGAATTTCAAAACATGCTTCTATTCAAAATTATATGCAGTTTTTTTTATAAGATGTTTTTATCTGCTAGATATCATTTATATAAATGCGTAAGCACTAGGCACCGTGTACTCTCTCAAAAGCGATCCCCATCTAATAGCGTCGTTCTAATGGTCATCGCTTCTCTCTTATGACATGAACAATTTTGCGGTGTCACTATTTAGGAGATATTGTCATGTAGGGCTTTTAACTATGTGGATGTAAGAAAAACAAGAGAGAGAAGGATTACATTTGTCGATTAACTAAATTGTTAATTATACTACAGATGGTATATTGCGTAAGTTATCTATATACCATCCATGTATGACGTGGAGAGATTATATAAGCTATAGTCGTGTGAACTTATTGTTCATGCCTTTATTCTAGGAGATGAAACTCTAATGCTCACAACTTTCAATGTTTGATTTTTATAAATTTAATGCCCCATCTTTTGGCCATGTACTGATAATATGCTGAATGACATATTAGAAAAAAAATTGTGGGTAATATTTTTATATACGTGTCCTTAGTGATTTAAATGCCAATAAAAAATAAATCTTGATGAAAAACTTTAAAAAAATAACTTTTAAAAGTTAAAACTTATATGGAGCAAACGTTGGGGGCCTAAATGTTTTGATGCGTTGCCTGAAAAATAATTTAAAGTATATCTAACAACACAATTGTTATTTAATGTACTTTTACTAAACACAAGTAAAAAAAAAAGTTAGGTGAATCCAGTACAATTCAGCTATGCATGCCACATCCTGCAGTACAAACTAGCTAGAGGAGTCACTAACTTTAGAACTTGAGGATCCATGCAGCGACCTTTTTAGATGCAAACTTCCATTTGTTCTTGTGCTTAAGCATGACCACTGAACTAAAATACGAGGATTACAAGCTAGGGCAAAAACCAGAGCAAGAAAAGGAAAAAAAAGAGAAAAAAAAACAGAACAGGGGGCAAGAAGAAGCGCACGGCCACGAGCCTGCGCATCTCACACTCTAACACGCCCGGACTCGCAACTCGCAAAGAAGAAGAAGCAGCAGCAGCAAGCGAGAGGAGAGGAGAGGAGAGAATCCAATTTCCGATTTTATTTTATTTTTTAGTAAATAGTTTCCTCGTCTTCCTCCTCCTCCACCTCCCCTCCCCGCCGCTTCCCGTCCCCAACCCTCTCCTCCCCTCTCCAAACCCTAACCCTAAACCCCTCCCACCCCAATCCCGTCCTGTCAATCTTGTCATCATCCTCACCGCCGCCGCCCGGGGCTCCCTCCCTCCCGCCTCCGGATTCGGATTCTTCAAGCTTGCCTGCCGGATTCGATTCTGATGGCTTCGGGGTGACCGCCCGCGAGGAGGGACCAAGCGTAGATGGCATTGGGGGATCTCATGGCCTCCAGGCTCGTCCACTCCTCCTCCTCCTCCTCCGCCGCGCCATCCGCCGCCCTGCCCAATCACCATACCAACCACCTCGTCGATGACCACCTCCCCGTGGAGAATGGACCGGACCCCAGGAGGGACGTGCCCGACGAGGAGCCGCCGCCCCCGCCGCCGCCGCAGGTCGCCTTGCTGCCCCAGGTGGTCGTGCTGTGCGAGCAGCGGCACGAGGGGTTCGACGAGGCCGCCGCTGCGGCGGCCGGGCCCTCCACCAGCGGACCCGTCTCCAAATGGCGCCCCAAAGACCGGGTAATGGATGCTATTCTGCCTGCTGCTGCTCTTCAACTCTTTGCTGGTTCCTGTTTAGGAGGAGGATTCATAGGATAGTCATCAGCAATGCGTTTAATGGATTGAGCTATTGATTGGGTTGAGAGGGTGGCGTACTAGTAATTTTAATATCTTTTATCCATTTTGTTCCACATATTATTTGATCGATTATGACGACACTTTCAGTTGTAATTGGGGTTCTCAAGTCATACAATGGTTGATGTTACCTTATCTACTAGTGCTGTGTAAGCAGGACACTCAACTTTATCAACGAGGGCCGCTCAGGTGCAGGGCTAAAAAATGCGTCATTTTATTCAATTTATCATATGTTAATCGATACCTATGGGACATAGTAGTGCTGTTGCTATATTGTTGCACCATTTTGCTGCATGGTTAAAAGCAGCATGGCGATCCCGACTCGCCTATATGCATGTTTCAGATAATAAGTCCATCTCTTCTTTCTTATCAGAGCCAGCCTGTTGTTAGCCTTGAGGTTAACAGTTTTGGGCTGGTCCTTGGAATCTTAAATCTAGTAGGGTGGATTTATCCAGGTGACAGTATTTGCTAATT
The DNA here is from genome assembly GCF_000147395.1 of Oryza glaberrima. Lineage (NCBI taxonomy): Eukaryota > Viridiplantae > Streptophyta > Magnoliopsida > Poales > Poaceae > Oryza > Oryza glaberrima. The sequence continues at coordinate 614,964 of NC_068337.1, read as the reverse complement.
GCTGATTGGCAGTTTGGCACCATGTTGGCAGAAAGAGAAACTTTAGTTTCAGCCGAGTTTGGCGGGGACATTAATTGAAAGAGAAACTTAGTTTCACCCAAGTTTGGTGAGGAAGTTAATAGAAAGAGAAACTATAGTTTCAGCCGAGTTTGGCGGGGAAGTTGATATGTGAAAATTGTGAGTGGGGGCAATGGACAAAACCAGCATTACGGCAGTATAGTCATAATGTTACAGTTTTTGGTTATCCAAGGTAAACCTATCATTATAGGCATATCAGATTTCCACCACATGTTGCTCTAGCATGTGAGCATGCGGTAGTTTAAGGGCTGTAATTCTGCAATGGAATTATGATGATGGACGGGAAGTAGTGCATACTGGAAACAAATGACAATTAGGAACCTTGAGACCCCATCTGGGATAGTTTTATGAGTTGTAAGCTTTCAGGCAAAACAAATTGCTTGTACAATGCAGATGTTTGGTTGCTCCATATATCCTTTTGGACATCGTGGAAATGCTTGGTTCCAACATAAGAACACTCATGTTGATTAAACTATTTCTTTCCTCTTCAGATGACTGATGTCCCTAGTGGGATTTGCATCTTATTTTTATTTATCTAGGGTGGACCATTGTGTTGAACTTTAGTAACCCAGTTTGTGGCATGTGATTCATAAAAAAAAAAGAGAATATTCTAAATTACTATGACATGATGGAGAGCCCATGTACCAATTAATTGCTCCATGGTTGTGGTCAGTTTTATCTAGAAGTAGCTGATCAACAAATAGCTTTGCTTTTCAAATGACTGTCTAAGTTGGTCAGAAATCTGTCCCAATACCTTTTGTTTTCTTCTGGATGCTTCTTTTGGATATTCTATATACTTCTATTTGTATTTCTGTTCTTTTTATTTTCGGGTGTACTGTTGGATGTTATTGCTTTTATGCTATTTACTAATAGTGTTTTGGTAGTGCAGATGAAAACTGGCTGTGTGGCACTTGTGTTGTGTTTAAACATTAGTGTTGATCCGCCGGATGTGATCAAAATCTCCCCTTGTGCAAGAAAGGAGTGCTGGATAGGTAAACATTTGGTCATATCTGTATGCTTGAATTTTAGTGAGCTGGAAAATTTACGTCTGCCTGCAGCTGGCAGTTTTATTTCATGTTTATGGGATGCAACTCCAGTATTGTTGTATTTTTTCTCTCCACGTGCAAATGTTAGTTAGAACTCATTTAAGCTATATCTTTTATTGACTGCTCTAAATGCCAAACAAGGGTGATTATTTTGTAATCAGAGGTTATTACAGCAAAGACTGGTCTGACACATGCTATTCTGTAAAATTACCGTTAATTTTCTGTTTGATTATAACCAAATGAGTATTAATTTTTCTGTGTTTAGTTGATTTTATGCATTTAAAAACTTTGATTTGTGAAAGCTTGAGGATTGGTTGTAGAGGATTAAAATTTCCGGGTCTGCGTTATAAGATGCTGGACCTGTAAGTTGTGGAGGAGAGGGACTTGATCAATAAAATTTATTATTTGTTGATTGTTCTAGAGTGAGAAAGCTTATCTAAAATAAACATGGTGATTCATCTTTGTACTCCTAATGCGTTTGTACAGTTGCTTTGAGTTTTTCTCATAGCTCTTTCATTTATTTATCTTCAGATCCATTTTCTATGGCACCTCCAAAAGCCCTTGAAACTATTGGGAAAACATTACACTCACAATATGAGCGCTGGCAGCCAAAGGTGAGGCACTTCTTTTGCTGTTTATAGACTTTATTATGATGACATTACTTACGTCATGCCCGAATGATGCTTGCAGGCTCGTTACAAGCTTCAGCTGGATCCGACATTAGAGGAAGTTAAGAAGCTATGTAATACTTGCCGTAAATTTGCTAGAACAGAGAGAGTCCTTTTTCATTACAATGGTCATGGTGTACCAAAGCCTACAGCTAATGGGGAGATTTGGGTATTTAACAAGGTGAATGTTGCAAAGGCACTGCATAAGCTGCTGCATTGTTTATCCATGTGTGTTTTTGACGAAGTGCCCTTTTTTTTACTTTTTGGTGCAGAGTTACACACAGTATATTCCGCTTCCTATTACTGATCTTGATTCATGGCTGAAAACACCTTCTATATATGTTTTTGACTGCTCAGCAGCTGGAATGATCGTGAAAGCTTTTCTGGAGGTATGGTATAGTTCCTTCTAATTTTTATACGTACACCAGATACTTGAAGTTGAAAGTGATAATGATGATTTCCTATCTGTTTCTGTTGTTAGAGTTTAATATATTTACTATGACTACTCATGTTCACTTTAGCGCCTAGACTGGAGTTCTAGCTCGTCTGCATCTTCATCGAAGGACTGCATTCTCCTTGCGGCCTGTGAGGCACATCAAACTCTCCCACAGAGCGCAGAATTTCCTGCTGATGTGTTCACAGCTTGCCTCACCACACCCATCAAAATGGCACTGCACTGGTTCGTCCCCTTCTCATGTTTGATTGTTGTAGACAGAATTTCTCATGCTGTATCTGCATCAATAATGGTTTATATTCATGTATATAAACTATTCAGGTTTTGTAACCGATCGTTACTCCGTGATTCCATGGAACACAATCTTATCGACCAAATTCCTGGAAGGCAAAATGACCGCAAAACTCTTCTAGGGGAGTTGAACTGGATTTTCACTGCTATCACAGACACTATTGCATGGAATGTTCTTCCTCATGGTACTGATAGTCATTTTAGTTACAATTAATGCCAGTGATCAATTGCTTTCTCATTCATTTTCTTTTAATCTGTTATGATTCAACTTTCACTACGCAGATCTATTCCAAAGACTTTTCAGGCAGGATCTTTTGGTTGCTAGTCTCTTTCGCAACTTCTTACTTGCTGAGAGAATCATGCGGTCCGCAAATTGTTCCCCAATTTCATACCCTTTGTTGCCACCAACTCATCAGCACCATATGTGGTAATTGATGGCACTAGCCATTCTTTTTATAGTTTAGCTACCTCTTCTGCATTTTCTTTAATTTCCTAAATTTTAATTTTAGGGATGCATGGGACATGGCTGCAGAGATCTGCCTTTCTAAGCTTCCTCAATTAATTGCTGATCCTAATGCAGAGTTTCAGGTGCTATTAACCGTCTTTGCTTTTTTTGAATGATCTAATACTTTGGACATCAACATTTTGTTGGCATTGTTATGTTGTTTGAGAATTATCACTTCATTACCATCACTTTGTTCATTTCCTTACTCAAACCAGCCGAGTCCATTTTTCACGGAGCAATTGACAGCATTTGAAGTTTGGCTTGATCATGGCTCTGAAGACAAGAAACCCCCAGAACAGCTACCTATTGTTCTTCAGGCAAGACATTTTTTCCATCCAGCTATTCAAGATGCTAGTGTTTTTTTTTTTTGTTATTTGAGTGGTAAGTTGGTAACTGACTCTCCAAATGATGGCAAAATAAACTTGGGTGGACATCTATGAGGCTTTTTTGTGACACAATTCTTGGTTCTATTTATATCATTGCATAATCATACAGGCCATCTTGCAAAATGCCCTTGTTACTTATTTGTGAACTTTGTTAAATACATGGTTGCCCATCTCTTGTCTGCTTTCAGTATTTGTGCTGGAAATTTGCTACATGGGTTCCCTTTAATTATCAATTGTTTTACTTTGCTCTAATACACTTTTGTTATGTGTAGGTTTTGCTTAGTCAGTCACACAGATTTAGAGCACTTGTTCTGCTTGGAAGATTTCTTGACATGGGACCTTGGGCAGTTGATTTGGTATGGAGTTGACCGTTCTGCGTGCCCTTTTTTGGGGGTAGAACTGTAGAAGTGTTGTCGTATATTATCTTACTCGTATTTCAAATTCTGGAACTTTTTTTAGGCTTTGTCCGTTGGCATCTTCCCTTATGTGCTTAAACTGCTTCAAACAAGTGCAATGGAGTTGCGCCAAATTCTTGTGTTCATATGGACAAAAATTCTCTCTCTTGATAAGGTAGTGTTCTATGTTGAAAACTTGAAATCTCTGACAGTTCATTTTATTTCTCAAGATTCAGGTATTTACTTAGTTGCTCTGTTTTTCAAATGACAGTCATGCCAGGTTGACTTGGTGAAAGATGGAGGGCATGCATACTTTATCAGGTTTCTTGACAGTTTGGATGCTTACCCAGAGCAGCGTGCAATGGCTGCTTTCGTTTTAGCCGTTATTGTGGATGGGCATAGGATTGGTCAAGAGGCTTGTGCTAATGCAGGGCTTATAGATGTCTGCCTGAGACATCTGCAACCTGAAAATCCGAATGATGCTCAGACAGAGCCTTTGCTCTTGCAATGGCTTTGTTTATGCCTTGGCAAACTTTGGGAAGATTTCCCTGAGGCTCAGTTACTTGGTCTGCAATCAAACGCACCGGAAATTGTTATATGCTTATTGTCAGAGCCTCAACCTGAAGTATGGCTGCTGTCATTTTGTGTTAATTCTTCCTTATACCTGCTTCACAACATACGTATTAAATATTTGATCTTACCAGGTCAGAGCTTCTGCTGTTTTTGCACTTGGAAATCTTGTGGATATTGGATCTCCATCACTGAATGGAGCTGACGACGATTCTGATGATGATGAAAAGGTGAGAGCTGAAATAAATGTTGTCCGAAGCCTTCTGCAGATCTCTTCAGATGGTAGCCCTCTTGTTAGATCTGAGGTTGCCGTAGGTACGTGAATTTGCCTAATACATTGGACTTACACTCATTTAGTAATGTGTCAAGCCTATAGATTCCTCTTGATTTTGTGGCAATAATTTTGAGTTGATCTGATGTGTTGCAGCGCTTACCCGCTTTGCAATGGGGCACAATAAACATATCAAATCTGTTGCTGCCGAGTACTGGAAACCTCAAACCAATTCACTGCTCAAGTCATTACCATCGTTGGCTAATATTAATTCGAGCAATGTTTACAGTCTCAGCAGCTTAATACAAGGTAGCAGTGGCCTTGCCTCACATATTGGTCCCGTTTTAAGGGTTGGCAGTGATAACAGTGCCACTGCTCGTGATGGAAGAATCTCTACGAGCAGCCCGATTGCAACAAATAGCATCATGCATGGTTCTCCACAGTCAGATGATTCTTCCCAACACTCTGATTCAGGCATATTACTGAGAGAGAATGCAAGTAATGGTGGTCTCAACTACTCAAGATCGAGGCCTATTGATAATGGGATCTATTCCCAATTTATAGCAACTATGTGCAATGTTGCTAAAGATCCTTACCCAAGAATTGCAAGTATTGGGAAAAGGGCATTGTCCCTCATAGGTGTTGAGCAAGTAAGCATGAGAAACAGTAGACTTAGCAATGGAGGTGCACACCCAGGAGAGACATCTGTGCCCCCTTCATCAAACTTTGGAATGGCACGCTCCTCTTCCTGGTTTGATATGAACTCTGGTAGGTTAATAATTTCTATCCTTGCCAAGTGCTTGGAGGATGCCTGCCTTTTTGCATGCACTACATTATTGTGTGGGGTGTAAATGATTATTGAATTCAGCTCTTTCAATATTTTGTAGGAAATTTCTCGATGGCCTTTAGGACTCCTCCTGTTAGTCCCCCTCAGCATGACTACCTCACAGGATTGCGCCGAGTGTGCTCGATGGAGTTCAGACCACATGTTTTGAACTCACCTGATGGCTTAGCTGATCCGCTTTTAAGCTCCAGTGCAGCCCCCAGCAACATGGGGCTCGATATACTTCCCCAATCATTAATTTACAGATGGAGTTGTGGTCACTTTTCTAGGCCACTTCTAACTGGTTCTGATGATAACGAGGAAGCAAATGCTAGAAGAGAAGAGCGAGAACGAATTGCAATGGATTGCATTGCTAAATGCCAACGATCATGTATGTGGCCAAGCAACACTATTTTACATTACATTTTTGCTATTGGAGTTCTATTTATTTATCTGATTAATGATATGCTTCCCCTTCTTCTGTGTGTTGGTGGCATTAGCAGCTTGCAAGATGACCAGCCAAATTGCTAGCTGGGATACGAGGTTTGAGTTGGGTACAAAAGCATCATTGTTGTTGCCATTTTCTCCTATTGTTGTTGCTGCGGATGAAAATGAGCAAATACGGTAAACAGATTATCCTGGAATCTCTTGTTAAAATCGATTTTTTTTTTTGTGCTTCAGATACACTAGTGCAATTGCGCTAAAGTTTGGTCTCATTTCAGAGTATGGAACTATGACGATGCGCTGCCAGTGAATACTTTTGAAAACCACAAGTTATCTGACAGAGGCCTATCTAAACTTTTGCTGATCAATGAGCTTGATGATAGCTTGTTGTTAGTTGGCTCAAGTATATCTCTTATCTTTATGTTTTTTCTGTTCTCATTTGTTTTTTACCATTTTGATATGTATTTTCTTTCATATTGTAGGTGATGGAAATGTCCGCATATGGAGAAACTATACTCAAAAGGGAGGACAAAAACTTGTAACTGCTTTCTCATCAGTTCAAGGCTATCGAAGTGCTGGTCGCAGTATTGTATTTGATTGGCAGCAACAGTCGGGTTATCTGGTGAAACTCTAAATTCTTTTCCCGATGTTTTGCAAATTGCAATGTCTCATTAATCAAGGCTATTGTAATATGGAACTTACTCCTTTTGTTGTAAAACAGTATGCATCTGGTGACATGTCCTCTATCCTTGTATGGGATCTTGACAAGGAACAAGTCAACACCATCCAGTCAACTGCTGATAGCGGGATTTCAGCTCTTGTGAGTTCTTTGTTACTGTGTGTGCTATTTGAGTGTGAAAAATTTAAAATAATGATTTTAGCTTCTTTTTTCAGTCTGCATCTCAGGTTCAATGTGGCCAATTCGCTGCTGGTTTTCTTGATGCATCTGTCAGGATATTTGACGTGCGTACACCTGATAGGTAAGTAGATGTTTGATGAGATATCAACCACATGTTCCATTGCAGAGATTTCGCTTCATGTGCATCCTCCGCCCACAACACACATATGCATGCTTATTCACGCGCACACATTTATGCTACTTCCTAAGTTCAATTTTTCCCATTGCTGTAGGCTAGTATATACAGCAAGACCACATGCCCCAAGATCAGAAAAGGTTGTTGGTATAGGATTTCAGCCTGGGTTTGATCCCTACAAGGTAAATCCTCCCTCCTCTTTGTGCACATCTTCTGTATTTCTTGTGGTTTTAATTGTTAGAGCAGCCAATTTTTTAGAACTATATGGGATTATTTGAGCTTTACAGAGCTCCCTTTTTGTTATTTATGCAATTACAGATTGTAAGTGCATCTCAAGCTGGAGACATTCAGTTCCTTGATGTTAGAAGGGCATCTGAACCCTACCTCACTATTGAAGCACATAGGGGTTCATTAACGGCATTAGCTGTTCATCGGCATGCCCCAGTTATTGCAAGCGGCTCAGCCAAGCAGATGATCAAAGTGTTTAGTCTTGAAGGAGAACAGTTGACAATAATTCGCTACCAGCCATCTTTTATGGGTCAACGAATAGGCAGCGTAAACTGCCTTTCTTTCCACCGATACAAATCACTCCTTGCCGCTGGTGCTGGTGATAATGCTCTTGTTTCTATCTACGCGGAGGACAATTACCAAGTACGATGAGGTTTACAGCTTGTTCCATGATGCAATGATGATGCATTCAGTCGGCCTCATGTATGGCCAAGCGTTGATCCACACCAATGGTACAGCTACAAGATACAAGATGTTATGGAGAGCCTGGTCAGTGACATGGTGGTGGTGGTATAGAAGTGCCACAGCTTCTGGTGCATTGCTTCTTGGGCATATCTACATCTCTGATCTGACCTGCAGTTTGTAAGATACAAAACAGGATTCATTAGCCTCCCTTGCAGAAGGTCGCGAAAGTGGCATCTTGCCCTGGTCCCATCATTACACTTGGAGGCTTCCCAAATAATGATAACTAGGTTAACCAAACTGTAAATAGTCATCCTATTTGGATTGTTGTTCTCCTTAGCCAGCTTCCTTTCCCAAATGTAAAAAGGTTTGGAGGTGCTTCCATATGATAAATCAGGTTAGTGGGGACTGCCTGGGCAAGTGGTTGTTTATATGGGCCCAGGGAGAATGCATGCGCATGTCTCTCATAGATGTTGTTCAATAGATAGATGCATTTGTCCAGCTAACACAATATTAGATGGCTTGATGAACCAATGCCTTCTTTTAAGTCTTTCATTGTAAGCACTGGACAGTCATCCAGTGCATCAAGGTAGGGCATCATTGTCCTTTTGTATATATGAATTGTACTTGTACAGTTGCCCACTTTGATGCAATGCGTCCAAAGATGTTTTGAGGTCGCCCTTGGGTTTATCAACAGTTTAAGAATCAGGTATGTCTACATGGGAAGATGTTGAGGTAGAATGATGAGGATTGGAAGGCCGGAAGCACTTTGGGTCTGTAAATAGTTTAATGGAAGTAGTGATGTGAAGCTGTGAGTGTTTTATCTTTGTGGCTTACTTTGTCTGGGTCGCCAGACAAACCAGTGGCCTTTGGATGTGCTGGATCTATTATTGGAGGACCGGGAAAATGCTGGTGGAAGTCTTACATTTGCTGAAATTGTCTTGGGGAGAAACTCAAATGAAGACATTTTGGCAGTTGGTATAGAAATGATTCTATTGGGCGTTTTCATAGCGTGGAGAAACACTGGGGAAGTCTGATGCTGAAACTGTCTTGGATGAGAAACTCAAATGAAGGCATATGGCGGTGGCATACACAACACAAATGTTCCTGGGTTCCATATCTTGGAAGAACCCTGGGGAAAATATTCTGATGCTTGGAGACTTGAAGTGAGCTTTGTACTGAGGTGTAATCTGTTAACTGATTAGCGTCGGGAGCATAGCATTGGTCGAGTGAGTGAGTAATAAGGGTGTCTGTGTTTGAGATGTGTAATAAAGGATCGATCTTGTTGACGATCAACTTGAGGAGCGAATGCAAATCATCAGTTTACTGTATTATTTATGTTGAGGATGTTTTCCTGGTCACAATTATACTACTAACATGTTTTGCACCCCAAAAAAACATGCCACAAAGAAGAGATCAATTGCTAGGAGCGCCTAGAAGAAGAAGCTGCTGTATTTTACTCAAAAGAAAACAACATAGTAGTTGTTCTGAGGCACTTACAAGTGGGCCCATTGCTGGGCCTCGAAGAATCGATCATCCACACGCACTTTACAACTTCGCTTTTCTTCGCATCGCAGCACAGCCAAAACCCTTCTCTTCTCTCTCTCTCGACTCTCGACGACGACGCGGCGGCGGCGGCGAGGTGGGAATGGACATGCCGCCCACGCCCCTTCCGCCGGAGACCGCCAACACCTCGCCCGCTCCCAACGGCGCCACCGCCGGAATCCGTAAGTTTCTCTCTCTCCCCTCTCTCTCAGGACTCTTCTTTGGTCTCAACAAGAACCAAGGACTGTTCATTCCAGCGCGATAACCACAGCTTTTGGTTCCTCTCCACTTTTGGAAATTGCTTAGCTTATTTACTTTACTGGAGAGCATTCACCATCATACATGATGCATTGATGCGCCTGGGATATAACTACTACTCCTACTACATTTGTTGCCGAAACATTACTTGCATTATGTCATCTTGATAGAGAGCTGGTTGCTGGGACGAAATCTCAAAAATTGCTCTTCCCGGCATCGTGGTAATGCTATTTTCTGAGTTGTGCTATGCTTGCTTTGGCCCAGGGGTTGAGAACTGCTACGTCTTCAAGAGCCGGCTGCAAGAGTATGCACAGAAAACCGGCCTCCAGACTCCAGAGTATCATACCTTCAAGGAGGGACCTTCCCACGAGCCTGTCTTCAAGTCCACAGTGGTGATTAATAATACCAGCTATGACTCCCTGCCCGGATTCTTCAACAGAAAGGCTGCAGAACAGTCTGCTGCTGAAGTTGCCCTCATGGAAATTGTCAAGTCCATACCAGCCAACGCAAACATCCCAGCTGTTGTAAGTCACTGTCTGCTCTACTTGTGTTCTCTTTTGTTTAACTCAACATGATGGAATACCTGGGGCCTGGGGGGACCTGCTGGTGTAGTACAAGATTAGTAAAATTGTTGGGATAGTCTACTTATTTCAATACAGTGCCTGCTTTTCAATTCGCGCGAATCTGAAGAATGAGATAGTCGCTCACTTGATAACTCCAGAACGAATCAGGGCTTTCAAGTTTGGATAGAGTTAGGTCCTAGAGAGCAAGAAGAGAGGTATTTGCATAGAAGGGATTGTGAAAGCTTTGCTGTCAGTCACCACGGTCTTATTATTATCTGCCGTCATGATCTGTCTGTATCTTTTCAGGCTCATAATTCTACTCAGGTATTATATGAATATAACAGGAAATTGGTTGTTAAAGAGCTTCTGAACTCACTCTTCACCGGTTTGTGAACCATGAACAATGCAAACATCAAAGTACACATATTAAGTTTGTGATCATTTCCGAGTCCAAGACCTAGATAATTTTGATGCTCTTTTGGTCGAGTCCCTAGGAATTAACGCCTGACTAAATTAGCATAGTGCTATAATCTCTTACCTGGGTTCTATGTTCTTGACACACCTTAATATGTTTTCCAGCAAGAGACTGGCCTGTGCAACACAGGAAGTCAGCAACTGAACCTGAGGGAAATGCACCGAGAAGCTGACCACCACCACCGCCTTCTGGCAACCCTTGCACGCCACCGCCGTCTTGCTGCCGCTGCCACCCTCTTCTCCTCCACCCTCCGCACTGCTCGTGCCCTCAACTCCCTCCTCGCTGCTATCTGCTCTTCCCCAGCGTTCCTCCGCTTTGCCCCTAAAGTCCTCCTGCTCGCTGCCCCATCAGTCTCCCCTGATGCCACCACCTTCCACATCCTCACCTCCACACTCTGCCAGGCCCACCGCCCCGCTGCTGCCGCCGACCTCCTTTGCTGCATGCCCTCGCTTCTCCTTGACCCTGACCCGGCCAGTTGTCGTGCTGTCCTTTCCTCCCTGTGCCAGTACGCTTCCGCTCAGGATGCAGTAGCATTCTTGGACAAGATGTGCCATTGGGGCATTTCCCCAAGCAGATCTGACTACCACGCCGTCTTCGACGCGCTTCTGCAGGAGGGAAAGGTAGTGGAGGCATATGAGGTCATGAAGAATAAGATGGGCTCTAACAGGGTGGCACCTGCACTTGCATACTTCAAATTGACAATGCAAGCTTTCAGCAAGTGCTTGGAGTTTGATTCTGTGGAGGAGGTGTTTGATGAAATGCTCCTGAGAGGGCTGGTGCCAGACGTGGATGTGTACAACGTGTACATTGGCGCGCTATGCAGGAAAGGTGACCTTGCCAGAGCGCGACAGATGATGACCTGCATGGAGCACGCCGGGTGCCCACCGGATGTAAGGACATTTGGTGTGGTAGTCGCCGGGTGCATGTCTGCCGGGGACATGGGCACAGTGAGGGAGTTGGTGCATGAGGCAACAAGGCGTGGCCTGCGGTGGGATCCACCGGCATTGTCGGAGCTGATAGGCTTGCTGCAGGCAGGTGGCGGTGCCACACAGGCACAGGAGTTACTGTTGGAGCCACTATTTGTGCACGATGCACCGGTGTTGGGGCAGCTGATTGGAGCATTGTGCAAGCAAGGGCTATTGGGACCTGCTACTGTAGTAGATGATTATTAAAAAGCATTGTAATGGTCTTTTTGTTTCAAACTTTCACTACAGTTGTTGGTTTTGAATTATCAAAAATCTGAAGAACGGTATAAGAATTATAAAAACAGAGACAGAAAAGGCAAACCATGGACTATAACTCCAGGAATACTCGGAACTTTCGGCTTTGTAGATCACTAGATTGTCGGCTAAAGTTAGGACCCAGTGAGCAAGAAGGGAGGGTATTTGTATAGATGGGCCAGGTAGGAGATTGCAGAAAGTCTTTATTGTTGTCTTCTGTCATGATTTATTTGTATTTTCTCAAGCTCACAACTCTACTAAGTTATTCCCATGAATACAATAGGAAATTAGACTCGTACTGCCAGGCTTTAGATAATTTGGATGTTCTTTAGTTCTTAGGAATCAGGCTGACTAAAATTAGCATAGTGTTATAATCTCTTTCCTGGATCACTGTGCATTTTTTTACACATATTAATATGTTTTCAGCAAGAGACTGGGCTGTGCAAGAATCTTCTTCAGGAGTATGCACAGAAGATGAATTATGCCATTCCATCTTATATTTGCACCAAATCAGCCTCAGGCTTAGCTCCTTTCATATGCACTGTAGAGATTGGTGGAATACAATATATTGGTGCTGCAGCCAGGACAAAGAAAGATGCAGAGATAAAAGCTGCCCGAACTGCTCTTCTGGCAATCCAAGGTATTGTTCTGTTCTTCTCTAAGGGTCTTTTTATTTTTTTTATATTATCCAGGCTATTCACTGTTGAAATTAATATTGCTATGTTCTTGTTTGTGTGTTATGGTGAACATTGGGTCATGCACTGGCATTGCTTGGTGCAGGTCAATCAGAGGGTTCGGCAAATGGTGCAACAAAATATATTGTAGTTCCTGGTAAAAGGGTAGGTAAGGAGGTAGAGAAAAGGCCAATTGAAACACCCAAACCACTTAAAGTAAAGAAAGGTGGTTTCAAGAAGAAATGGAACAAGAGGAAATTCATGAAGAAGGATGGTCAAGCTGTTGATGTGGAAAAGGATGAAGCTAGAGTGGCTGGAGATGCTCACGATTCTGATGTCCTAATGCAGCCAACAGTAATAACACAGGAGGCATCTTGTGGCACTCTGTTCCTGCAACCTTGTGAGGAAGCTAAAAGAGTAGAAGCTGAGCCACCTAGAGATATTGAAATGGTACAACCTGATAAGGAGAACCAACACAGTGACGCTGCATTGGTGCAACCTGATGATGAAGCTAGAGTAGAACAGGAGCCATCCAGAGATATTTCAGTGGTGCAACCTAATGAGGAAGCTATAAGTGGTAAGCAGGAACCATCCATCGATGCTGCAATTCTGCAACCTAAAGAGGAAGCTTCAAGTGTAAAGCAGGAGCCATTCATCGATACTGCAATGCTGCAAGCTTGTAAGGAAGCTGGAAGTGTAGAACTTGGGCCAGCCAGAGATACTGTAATTTCCCAACTTAATGAGCAAGATAGGGCTGTAAAGCAGGAGCCAGCTGGTGACATTGTAGTGCCACAACCTGACGTGCACGCTAGGGTCGTAAAGGAGTAGTCACCGAGAACGGAAACTAATGGGGAAGCTACGAACATGAAGGAGACACCAAAGAACTCTGCAATATGTAATTCTCCAGAGACAAAGGATTTTGGAAATATTACAGCAATGGGTTCAGATCCTCCCACAACTAATATGAGCGAAGAATAAGCCGCGGTTGTTGAATCAAAATGCAATAGCCTTCCAGTGTCAGTAGTGTGTTCACCTGCAGAGGTGTGAAACATGAATGGCTGGCTTTTCCAGTTTAAAAAGAGGCAGCTGGAATAGGAAGATGTATGTGGGCTGAGAATAGTTAGTTCATATTTGTCATTGTTAGCTAGGCATTTGTATGCCTGATGATATGAATGAAATGTATTGCCTGCTGCTTTAGTGAGTATTACTTTGAAAAAAAGGGGAAAAAAAATGAAATCGAGGTTTCTGATCCCTGTTTCCTCTCGAACTGGTAATCTGATCGTTGGATGGTTCTTATTTGAAAATCAACATTTTTCTTGTTAAGGATGCTAAGAATACATTAACTTCCTGTCTGAATATACTAGCATTGCCCACCAAATACCCAAACTACAGCATATCCAACATGTTTCCAGGATTTACTTGCTTCCTTCCAGACATTGTACGAAAAATAAGTATTCACGTTCAGTAAATACAACACTGAACGTTTAAGTATTCACGTTCGGGCGGATCCAATACAAGTGATTGAAACAGAAAGCTTTAAGCTGCTGGTGTTCCCTAATGCCTACGGATAAATACAACACTGCCAAACTCACCTCAAAGAATGGTGCCTCAAGAGCTGATAAATACAACACTGTACTCGGCCACTGAGATTCAGTTCATACATTTGTCGCACACAACACAAACTGAAAGTCAAATTTTCTTTCATTTGCCTCTTTGTACTCTTAGAGTATACAGAAAATATGAAAAGCTATTTCATTTGTTTCTTCATGCACTTCCTCACACCAGCCACTAGCTTCTAAATAGCTTTTATGCTCTCATGTGCATCCTTCAACTATCTATCACACACAAGCTACTGTACATGTATCACACACCAGCACTGTACATGTTTCAAGAAATACAGATATGTGTAACAGCAATGGCCAGTTGGCCACTCCCCAGCCTCCCAGGGAACACAAAAAATTGTCAAGTCAAGAGAAATAAGAAAAGAGAAAACAATTGATTAATTCATTATGTATTGAGAGCTTCGCAGGTAACTCCATAACTTATACTCTAGTATGCTTTTCACTTTTCACTTGGGGGGAAATGATCGATTCTTATACCGAGGTGGCCTCATCTCATTTTCAGGGGCATCACTCTTGCCGCTGCTACTCTTGCCTCTTAATGGCTCGGTTTCTAAATTATTAGAGATGTGGTTCTGTCGTTGTCTTCTTTCCTGCAAATCAGTGGACATGTGTTTAATTCATGAGGCAATGATAGAATAAAGCCATGATTTCATTATGATAAACCTTAATACCATGTTATGCAATGCTCTCTATGTCGGCTAATGCTGCTAAGACAGATATACAGGATATAATAAATTTAAATTGCTCACGTTGTCCATCTGTCACTAATTTTACTCTGAGATGAACATTGGATGTACTTATAGCACAATATAGCAGGAATATGCATGATTTCCAGGTAAATCACTAATCGTACTCTTTAGGTAAAGGAAGAGTTTACAGCTACAGCCTTTGCATCTGATATGCACACATGTATATGATATATCACCTATCATATGTATGCATATTTATTTTTGTCACGAATCAAACCTCTTGAGGAATGGGTTCATTAGAGTCCAACATCCGGACCACCTGGTCCATCCTTGGTCTCTTCTCAGCATTCAAATCGATGCACCTCAGAGCTGTCAAAAGGGCACGTTTGAGCTCCTTTGTCGATGGTCTTCTCTCCAGGTTTGGATCAACAACTTCTTCAGATCGTCTGTTGGCAACCATCATTTTAAGCCAGTCAACTAGGTTTACCTACAAATGATCAGTAGTGTGTTACAGTACTTATCAAATCATAAGTTCATAGCTTCTCGATTGCTTCATAAGTGATTGTAGTTGCATGCTTTTATGTAATAACTTGGTACTGAACAATACAGGAAAAAGATGTCAACAAGTATTACCTCATCTGGAGGGCGATCATAGTCAATGGGATCTCTACCTGTAATAGCTTCCAGCAGAACCACCCAAAACTGTAGACATCAGTCTTTTCATTCAAAAGTCCACTGTTAGCATACTCAGGCGCGACATAGCTGCAAAATAATAACACAATTGTTGAGTACCATTAGTGATTAGCACCAACAGAATTTTTCTGAAATTACAGTGGTTAAGATTTGAACATAATACAAAGAGAACACGCATTAATTCATTATACAAAAGCATGAAAAACTTACCCAAAAGTACCCATAACCTGCTTCCTCTTTCTTGATGCCGTGCCGCGCCAGAGACCGCGTCGCCCCACTGCAGCTGCTGCCTGCCCGAGGCCCACGCCATCGACCGGCTGCGCCGCCCGTCCAAGCCTTTACTTATCTCCTTTCTGGTAACACTTCTTCGCTCTCCAGTTTCTCCCCTTCTTCCTTCCTTGCTGCTGTTCTTGTATTCATTGTAGAGGATGCTTCTTGCTTGCGACGACGATGCACAAACCGCAGAAGAAGAGGAAAATGAATTTGAGGTTTCTGATCCGTGTTTTCGCTCGAACTACTAATCTGGTCACTGGATGGTTCTTACTGGAAATCAACATCTTCTTGTTAAGGGGGTCTCCAGTTGTTGCTAAAAATACATGAACCTCCTTTCTGGGTTATACTAGCATTACCCACCAAATACCCATACTACAGTGTTTCCAGGATTACTTGCTTTCTTCCAAACATTGTGGAAGAAAGAAGTATTAATGTTCAGTCTCTGCTTCCTCCAACACTTAACATGGTTATGAATTTTCAGTAGTCAGTAGTTGCTGTTAGCCAATCTATTCTATATAGAATATTCCTGCTACATCTCAACCCTGCTGTACCCGTGCACCTTCTGGAGCTTATTCTGAACCATCCTCCTCCTGGTCTCCTCTGCAGACTGCCATTCCCCATCGTCAGCATAGACGTTTGACAGCGAAACATAAGTGCCATCGCTGCTCGGCGCCATTCTCAGGATCTGCTCTGCCGCAAGCACGCCAAGTTGCTTGTTCCCATGTATCCGGCAACCGTTCACCAGCGACCTCCAAACTGCAGGCCATGGTTGGAACGGCATTGCATTGATCACACCCTTCGCCTCATCGAGTAGCCCCTTTCTTGCCAGGAGATCAACCAGGCAGGCGTAGTTGGCTCTTGCTGGATGCATGCCATATGCAGACAGCATGGTGCTGAACGCAAGCTTCCCCTGCTCGACTAGCCCCAAATGGCTGCAGGCCGACAGAATGGCAACGAATGTGGCTGGTGTTGGATTCAGTTTAGCCTTTGTCATCTCTTCGTAGAGGTTGAGAGCTTCGTGGATCAAACCATGGTTGGCATAAGCTGTCAGCATGGTGTTGTACATGATGGCATCGTTGGTTGCTGATGAAACAGCGGTGAAAGCGCTCTCTGCAGAGGTAATCTCACCGCATTTCGCGTAGGCATCAACAACAGCGCTGGCTACGCAGAAGTGATTGGAATGACCTGTCTTGAGAACAAGCGAATGGATGCATCTGCAGTGCCTGATCAACGCAGCATTTGCACAGGCATTTAGGACGGTTGCCAGGATGAACTCATCAGGCTTGTTGGTGGAGTCACCTCTAAACAAGTTGAAAAGGAAAATGACCTCATCGTTCAGGCCATGCTTCAGGAATGCAGAGATAATGGCTCCCCATGACACCAGCTCCATCTTGCCAGCGTCCTCGATGATTTTCAGTGAACTCTGAACTGACCCAAACGCTGCTGCATTTGCCTTGATCAGTGAAGTGGACACGAACTGACAGGAGGCAAAACCTTGTTTCAGAATAATTGCGTGGATTTGCTCATGATCCCTTGCGCCATGAGCTTCCTGGAAGGCAGACAGAACAGCTGAATAGGTGAACTCATCAGGTCTTTCTCCAATGCAAACCAAACTGCGGAAGAGCCTCATTGCATCTTCAGAGCGACTGAAGAGACCATAACCTGCAATTATCTCGTTCCATGTCACAATGTTTCTGAAAGTGAGGCTACAGAAGAAACCATATGCACGGTCGAGCAATCCACATCTGAACAGCATGTTGATTACAGCGTTTGCTACAAGAACATTGTCAGTATAGCCATGACGATAGGCAAGGGCAAAGATCTGAAGGCCCAATGAGGCATTCTCTTTAGCACCACTCAGCCTCAACAAGACAGAAAAAGTAACCTCATTAGGTTTAAATCCGGTTCGTGACATGTCGATCAAGTAGCCAAAAACTGCCTTGTCGTCTTCATCATGCGCAAAACCTGAAAACATGGTATTCCAAGACACGGTGTCTTTTTGTCTAATCTTGCGAAAGACAGAAGCAGCAGTTTCCTTCTGTCTGGCTCTGAAATACATATCAACAAGGGAATTCATGACCGAGGTATTGGACTCGAGCATGCTGTGGATGACAAGACAGTGAAGCTGTCGCCCAAGATCCCACTGCGCACTGATTGAACAAGCCTTAACAGCAGAAATATAGGTGTACCGGTCAGGTGCAAGCCCAGAATGATGCATCACGAGCACTGTACTAATGGCATGATGCCCGAAACCATTCGAAACATAGCCTTCAAGCATGGCATTCCAGCACGTCAAATCTTTGTTCCTGATATGTGCGAATGCACGCTGTGCAGCAGCAATGCGGCCATGCTTTGCGTACATGAGCAGCAGAGAGCTCCCCACAAAAGGATTGCTATCCAGGCCAGCTCTGACGGCAACACCGTGGAGTGAAAGGGCGATGAGGAGCTTATTGGAGGAATGGGCCAGCATGGAGTGGCAGGCAGTGAGCATGGTTGCGAGCGCGAACTCGTTGGGGCAGAAGCCGCTCCTGATCATGGAAACGAAGAAACGAAACCCCAGGTGAGGCGCGCCATTGCGCGTGGAGGCAGAGACCATGACTGTCCAGGAGACGAGGTTCCTGTGCGGCATTTCGTCGAACACCTTGAGTGCGGAGTCGAGAAGGCCCCGCCTAGCGTAGTAGATGAGGAGGTAATTCATGTTGAAGGTGTGAGCGAGCGTGCCCAGCTTAAGGGCGTGCGCGTGGAGGTCTGAAGAGGAGGAGGAGGCCATGGAGAGCGCGCGGGCGATGGCGAAGGCATCCCTGGAGATGGAGGTAGAGGAGGTGCAGTAATGCAGCAGGTGGAGAGGAGAATGCGATTGGAGGAGGCGAAGGAGGAGGTGGCGGTGGCGAGTCCAAGGAAACATGCCGCTTCGCTGCTCTCATGAATGAATTGAACAAGTTGTTTGTGATCTGATGATCTCTGTCAGTTCAGTTGTACTGTAGTAAGAGAGTTTTATTTTGGTGTCCTGCAACTGCACTGCACGGGAACGGGAATTGCAGTGCAGGGAGGGAGGGAGGACGGTCAGCGATCTGCTTCAATTGGGATGACCGTCCAATCACAATCGTCCATGATGATTGGATCTAATGGTGTTACACTAGTATTTGCAAAAAAGAAAAACAAAACAGTTTTTTACAATAACCTCACCCCTCTGCATTCATTCATCCGGAGAAGATATGTACAGTTCTTGAATGCACAGTATGTGAAGAGTATGGGACCATCAACTAGTGTTCTAGTGTTCTTCACTTCACCGATTGAAGCACTAGCCTACTCCAGTTGTTAATGGCTGTAGACTATAGATAGATCTTAAATGTATTTTTTTTCAGTGTACTGATCACATTCTTGTTTCTTCTCAAACTTATAAGCATACCCCATCTGGTTGGTTGGAGAAGAAAATGTACTGTAGCACAACCACAGGGTCTGGTGGTTGGCGCTCTGTCTGTCACGCTCACGCAGGCAGCAACTACTCTCTTGCGACTCTGACTGTCAAAATGTCCAAAATGGCAGGCAGCCTTGTCTGTCCTCTTCATTTGGAAGGAGGTGTAACCCTGTTGCCTTCCTAATTAACTGGAAGATATACCACCCGCCAAGTCTGACCTGACCGTCTCAACCCAACCCAGTAAGTTCCAAATTTTTGGGAGAGCCATTGCTTTACTTGCTTGCTTGTTATCATCACTGACCAAACAGAAAACAGTTACAAGAACACATCTTTGAGTTTCGGGCGGATTCAATACAAATAATTGAAACAGAAAGCTTTAAGCTGCTGGTGTTCCCTAATCCCTACCAAGCCTTTACTTGTCTCCTTTCTGGTAAGACTTCGTCTTCGTTCTCCAGTTTCTCCCCTTCTTCCTTCCTTCCTTGCTGGTGTTCGTGTTCCCATGATGAAGAAAATCCCCTCTTTCTTTTCCAATATCTAGTCTAGGTTCTTCCGTTCTTGTGTTCATCGTAGAATTTTGCTGAAATTTTCATCTGTTTTTCTTTTCCTCCTGCAATGCAGGTGGAGGAGAGGGCTCAGAGGGGCCTTTACGAATTGCAAATTTGCAATGCTTCTTGCTTGTGATTGTGACGACGATGCACAAACCGCAGACACAATTAATGGCGACGCCCCGATGCTCAGCAGCTACCGCGCACCGCCGCTCGCCGACCACCTCCACGACAAGCCGCACTGGCTCAGCCAGCTCAAACCATGGCGCCGCCATGCCCACGGCGACGACCACCTCTCCGCCGGAATCGCCATCAACTGGAGCTCTGTGCGTTCGGCGACCAAGGACTGGATCACCAATCCCATGAACATCGCCATGCTCCTCTGGCTGCTCTGCGTCGCCGTCTCCGGCGCCATGCTCGTCCTGCTCCTCCTCGGCCTGCTCGACGGGGCGTTCCCCACGCCGGCGGCGAGGAACCACTGGATCGAGATCAATAATCAGGTTCTCAACGCGCTCTTCACGCTCATGAGCCTCTACCAGCACCCCGTCCTCTGCCACCACCTCTTCCTGCTCTGCCGCTGGCGCCCCGCCGACGCCGCCGACCTCCGCGCCGCCTACTGCAAGGACGCAGCCGGCCCGCGCCACGGCGAGCGCGCCCACATGGCCGTCGTGGTCGCGCTGCTCCACCTCACCGTCGTCTGCCAGTACGTGCTCTGCAGCCTGTACTGGGGGTACACCAAGAAGACGCGGCCGGAGCTCGTGGAGAACGGGTTCTTCGTGCTCGGCGTCGCCGCGCCGGTCGTCGCCGTCGTGTACACCGTGTGCAGCCCGCTCGGCAAAGACAACTTATACTGCGAGCTCGCGTGCCACGACGCCTTCGGCTCGGTGACCCAACACCCGACCAAGGGGCACGCTGCCGTGGTCGAGCCGGAGTGGGCCGGCGGCATGTTCGACTGCGGCGGCGACGCGACGGCGTGGTGGCTCTCCCTCTCGTGCACCTTCTGCGTCTTCGGGTGGAACATGGAGCGGCTCGGGTTCGGCAGCATGTTCGTGCACACCGCCACGTTCGTGCTGCTGTGCTTCGCGCCGCTGTGGGTGATGGGCGTGTCGGCGCTCCACATCCACGACGTGGTCATCGGCGACATGGTTGGCGGCGCCGGCGCGCTGCTCTGCGTGTGCGGGCTGCTCTACGGCGGCTACTGGAGGATCCAGATGAGAGAACGGTTCGGGCTTCCGGCGAGCGCGGCGTGCTGCGGCTCGCCGTCGGTGACGGACTACGCCCGGTGGCTCTTCTGCTGGCCGTGCGCGCTGGCGCAGGAGGTGCGCACGGCGAGCCTCTACCACATCGATGGCGAGACGTTCTACAAGAAGCTTCCTGTTGTTGATGACGTTGAAGCCGAGAAGAGGCAGCCATTGCTGCTAGCGTCACACCATGTCCAATTCCATGAACCACCGGACACGATGATCATGGCAACATCAGAGGAATCAAGTGATCATGTCGTGGTTGTTCATGAGGAGATGGTTCCACCGGCTGTGCAGGTTGTGTTTGAGCAAGTCGTCGTTGAAGGTGATAAATCTGAAGAAGAATGCAGTGCAGTTCATGATGAGAAGATCATGGGTTTGCCTCTTCCGGAATCAGTGATTGTGGTTGATGCTGAGATACCGGCCAGTTTGTCTGATGGAAGCTGGACGGTGGAGAAGGTGAAGAGACTGATAAATGTTGTCACTTTGGTTTCTTTGCTCATTCTTCTCTACACCAGGGGATTCATTCGTTAGTGAGGCACAGAAAATGCATACAAAAAGGGTACAGATTCAATAGCTAGATGACTGAATTCTCTCATCTTTCTCCATTACTTTTTGTTGGTTCTGATCGAGAGGAAATTCATTCTTTGCAGTTTGGGTGTACATAGGTATACATGATGGCATAAAGATGCCACATGATTAAGAAGGGCTTGCGTATTTGTAATCCATTCCGAGCTGTAATTGCAGCTTGGAAATAGTGAATCTCTAATGCAGTTATACTTCCTCCGTTTCACAATGTAAGTCATTTTAGCATTTCCCGTATTCATAGTTATGTTAATGAATCTAAATAGATATATATGTCTAGATTCACTAACATCACTATGAATGTGGGAAATGCTAGAATGACTTACATTGTGAAACGGAGGGAGTATCTAATTGTTTCAGTTTGCCCAGTGTAGCTTGTGTTTCAGGAAACTAAATTGGGGTGGTTGTACAAAGATATTGTAGTTTCAGTTAGAAATTAGAATCCTTCTGAAACCTTCAGTATAGCCTCTAAAGTTTCAGTTTGCTGTTTCTTTCTTCATTCTGACGTACAAGTGGTCGAGCTTCAGAAGGAACTGGATTGTACAATTGTAAGCAATCACAGTTTGAAATCTTAGTAAGGTCTGTTTCAGTTTTCTCTGCTGTAGCGGAAGCTACTATAATGTTGAGTGATAACATGATGAACTGTCATGTGAACAAATTGTTCCTCTAATGTTGTAAAGCGCCAACTATGAATATATAGCTAAACATCATTATCAAGGGCTTATCAATCATCTGTACACTGAAAGTATTTTTAGTCACAGCAGTCTTAAAACTGTACACCTGCATGACTATATGGACTTGAGATAACCTGAAGATGACTTTTGGCTGTATTGCAACCAAAAAAGGAGGTCAGTATCACAAGAAAATAAGCCAGGTTTGAGAAGGGTTTATGAAATCCAGCTTTGCATCAGAATAGAGATGAAAGTGTTGAACAGAGCACGCCAACAGGTGACCTGTTCACCTGTTCTGTTTTGTTGTGTTGAATTCATTTCAGGCAACAAAAAAGCGACTTATTCTTGTTCCTTGTGCTTCAGTTATGGCGCCAACTGAAGTGAGGCAAGTCTGCATACAAAACAAGCAATAGAAATTAAGTCATGGCGAGCCAACGTTGATTCCTGAAAATGAGAATGTATGGAGGACAATTGTGGACGCCCATATTCTTGGACTATGATATGTCTTGTACTTCTAGTCATTTTAAAAGACAAAGTCTGTTCTTGTAGTCGTTTTGTTCCAGAGTGTTAATTTACTAAATAGTCACGCTTAACTGTTTTGACCGATCCAGTACTCCACCTCGGTCAGTCCAATCCAGCTGGTAATTAAACAACCAGGCCCAGCAGCAAACTGTGGCTGACGCTGACCTCCTCTCCCAAAATTGACAATCCCTGCCTTTCTTTGGTCAACTATTTGCATGCATATATATTGTCTTTTTCTTTGAAGATCATTCATATATATTGTCGATCGGTTGCATGGTTTTGACTTCGAGTTTCCTCCTCCTATTCTTATTCTGCTATGTACTCGATCTGCTGCAAGCCTGCAACTAGCTAGTATTACACGATTTTCTGCAATTCGTCAGTGCAAATAAACATGGAATCACAAGAACAGCATGAAGATGATGCACAGCACAAGCAGGAGCAGCACAAGAAGCACAAGGAGAAGAAGAAGGAGAGGCTCCTCGACTTCCTCCGGGCGGCGCCGTCCAAGACACCATGGTTCTCCTTCTCCGGCGCCGCCTTCCTCACCCGCCTCGCCTCCCTCCGCACCACAAACAACCCTGCAGCTTCCCGCCGCTTACCGGCGTTCGTCCGCTCCGTCGACTGGCGCGCCCTCCGCGCCAAGTGCCTCGCGTGGGCCAAGCACCCAATGAACGCGGCTCTGATCGTCTGGCTCGCCTTCGTCGCCGGCGGCGTCGCCTTCGTCTTCCTCCTCATGACCGGCGCGCTCAACTCCGCCGTGCCCGACGCCTCGCGCCGCCGCCGATGGACCGAGGTGGCCAACCAGATGCTCAACGCGCTCTTCACCATCATGTGCGTCTACCAGCATCCCAAGCTCTGCCACCACCTCGCGCTCCTCCTCCGATGGCGCGCCGCCGACGTCGCCGAGCTCCGTGCCATCTACTGCAAGAACGGCGCCGCCGGCCTGCGCCGCGAGCGCCTCCACGTGGCCGTCGTCGTGCTCCTGCTCCACGCCACGTGCTTCGCGCAGTACGGCTACTGCGCGCTCTTCTGGTTCTTCGGCAGAGACAACCGCCCGGACTTGGCCGTCAACCTGTGCATGGCGCTCGGCCTCGGCTTCCCCATCGTCGCCGCCTTGTACATGGTGTACGGCCCGCTCGGCCGGAAGATCGTGCTGATCCCGGCGTCCACCGACGACGAGGAGAACGTGAAATCGCAGGTCGACGAGGCGAACGCGATCGCGGTGACGGCGCAGTGTGACAGCAACAGAAACAGGGCGGTGGTCGCGAAGCCGGAGTGGGCCGGTGGGCTGTTCGACGTCGGCGACGACCCGACGGTGGCGGCGCTGCCGCTGTCGTGCACGTTCTGCGTGTTCGGGTGGAACATGGAGCGCCTGGGGCTCGGCAACATGTACGTGCACGTCTTCACGTTCGCGCTGCTGTGCGCGGCGCCAGTGCTGGTGTTCGCGGTGGCCGCGCTCAACGTCCACGACGACACGCTGCGGTTCGTCGTGGGCGCCGCGGGCGCCTTGCTGTCCGTGCTGGGCCTCACGTACGGCGGGTTCTGGCGCGCGCAGATGCGGAGGCGCTTCGGGCTGCCGGCGCACCGCTGGTCCATGCGCGGCGGGCGGGCAACGGCGGCGGACTACGGCAAGTGGCTGTGCTGCGCGCCGTGTGCGCTGGCGCAGGAGGTGAGGACGGCCAACCTGTACGACGTGGAGGAGGACGTGCTGTACGCCAAAGGTGGCGAGGAGGAGGAGGAGGAGGCGGCGATGGCGCCTTTGGAGAGAGAAGGCTGCATCGTCGCAGTTGATGCGCCGCCGCTACCGATGAGAATCGAAGAGAAGGATTATGTCGTGTTAGACATGGGTCAATGAAATTTCGTTCCAAGATCAAAATAGGCAACATGTGAAAATTCCGATCTGTTCTTTTTTTTTTCTTCATTATTTGAAGAGACATTCCAAAATTTGACGAAATTTGTTCATTCGTTGACTGCTTTGGCTTTGGCGCTTTATTTATTTATGTCGGACGATGCCATCAGGCGGCTACTCCTCGCCGGCGTCGCCCCCAGCAACCGCCTTCCGCCGCTCACCGTCAAGCTCCTCCACGCCCGCCTCCTCCTACATCGAGCCCAGAGGGTGTTCGACGAAATGCCACATCCCAGCACCATCTCCTGGACCGCTCTCATCACCGCCTACATGGATGCTGGGGACCTCAGGGAAGCCGTCCATGTCGCAAGGAATACTGTCACACTGCAATTAAACTCATATCGACGATAACTCATCGAGAGATCATTGTCCGAGATAACAACCAATTTCTTTGTTTTAGAGATGGTTCTTGCGCTCCTGCAATGACTATTGGTAGAACTAGAAAGTAGACAACAATTTGTCGAGAGGTGTGGTTACTGGATAGAAGAGTATAAACCAGATGTTGTCGTGTTTGGAGGCGCTTCTATGCTTCACTTCTTGTGAATTGCACAACTTTTAAAGCACAAATAAAGGATGGATTGCAGCTAGATATCCCTTCAAGTGATTTGTTTTAACCAAAACACACATGTGTACAGTAAAAAAATATTTCATGTTTACGGGATACAATCCCATTATTGTTCTATTTCATCTCTTTACATGCCTTGTTAGTTATAACACTATTGTTTGGTTTGGGGATTTTTCTTAGGGTTGGCTGCCCTGCATACCCCTTCCTCCTCCTATTCTTTAAACTAGCACGGTGGCCCGTGCAGATTACGCGGCTAGCATCATTATATTTTCTCTCATATAATAGCATATATGTTTTCTCATTATATTATTAAAATATATTACAATGACAACATAATTTTAAATTTTGCAATAACTTTTCAAAAATCCTAATGTGTAATAACTACTCTAGTCTCCTCTTCTAATATTCCTTATTTTTTTTATTCTGAATTTCAGCTATTTCTAAATTATATTTCTATATGTACTCTGCTTTTTCTTTTTCTCTGATTAATGTGAGAATTTCTAGGCCATAAGAGCGAACGTGGAGGCTCCTTTTTATTCCGAATTTTAGTTGGTTTTAAATTCCAATATTAACTATATACTCTACTTCTAATATTTCTTATTTTTTAATTCCAAATTTCTTTTTTTTTCTTAATTGTATTTCTATATGGACTCTATACTCTACTTCTAATATTTCTTATTTTTAATTCCAAATTTCGGTTATTTCCTAATTGTATTTCTATATGTACTCTATACTCTACTTCTAATATTCCTTATTTTTAATTCCGAATTTCAGTTATTTCCTTATTGTATTTCTATATGGAATCTAGTCTCCTCTTTTAATATTCCTTATTTTTTAATTCCGAATTTTAATTATTTCTAAATTGTATTTCTATACGGACTCTAGTCTCCTCTTCTAATATTCCTTATTTTTTAATTCTGAATTTCAGCTATTTCTAAATTGTATTTCTATATGGACTCTAGTCTCCTCTTTTAATATTCCTTATTTTTTAATTCTGAATTTCAGCTATTTGTAAATTGTATTTCTATATGGACTCTGTTTTTTTTCTTTTTCTCCGATTAATGTGAGAATTTCTAGGTCATGAGAACGAACGTGGAGGCTCCTTTTTTCCCCGAATTTTAGTTAGTTTTAAATTCATATATGGACTCTATACTCTACTTCTAATATTTCTTATTTTTTAATTCCAAATTTCTTTTTTTTCTTAATTGTATTTCTATATAGACTCTATACTCTACTTCTAATATTCCTTATTTTTAATTCAGAATTTCTATTATTTCCTAATTGTATTTCTATATGGACTCTATACTCCTCTTCTAATATTCCTTATTTTTTAATTCCGAATTTCAACTATTTCTAAAGTGTATTTCTATATGGACTCTAGTCTCCTCTTCTAATATTCCTTAAATTCCGAATTTCAGCTATTTCTAAATTGTATTTCTATATGGACTCTGTTTTTTCCTTTTCTCTGATTAATGTGAGAATTTCTAGGCCATGAGAGCGAACGTGGAGGCTCCTTTTTCTGTTCCTTTAATTATATAACTAGCTGGGTGGCCCACGCAATTACGCGGCTAGCACCCATACAAAATTATCTATTTTTAATATGATTTTACTTATAATTTATTCAATAGATATTTCATTGTCTTAAGACTTTGAAAGACCAAACCATATCATCCCCGTATTTCTAATGTTGTAACTTTTATAAAAGTCACATTAGTTGTTACCCCTTACTTTTTTGTCACCCTATCTTTATTTGCTTGTTCGATCTACCATGGCTTATATTCATTCTCCTTTTAACCTTTAAAAATTGGATCTTATAGTTTTTTTGAGTTTATTGTCTCATTGGGTTTCATTTTTTTTATTTTTAGAAGTCCCGTTAAAAGCTGCCAATATACTTCTCTACGGCCTATCCGCTGCTTGCTCTCTTTATTGTCATTGGGATTTTAAAAATCGAACATAATTATCGTTTGAGTTTAATTTTTACTCTCTAGAGTCCCACCAAACCGTTTGTACTCCTCTACGACTCGCCCGCTTCTTCCCACTCTTTATTATATTTGAGATTTTAAAATCGAATGTGATTATGATTGAGGTTTATTTTTTAATTTTTTGGAAATCCCGCCAACCGTCGTGACCATTCTACTTAACGGCATGTCCGTCGTCACTCCTTTTAATTGTCATTGGGATTCTATATAGGGTTTTATTAATAGTTTTTAGATGTCTCATCAACTGTCACCACTCTACTCCTTTACAACCCTGTTACTTCTTCGATATTTATTATCATTTATCATCGTTGTGTTCTAGATGATTTTTTTTGAAATTTCCATATTTTTCGTTCCGGTAGATTTTATTTATAAATTACCTAGTTGTTTTATTCTATTTTTAGAATTTATTTTATTAATTATTTGGAATTTTAATTAATCTCGTTATGTGTTTCAGATGGTGTATTCTTTAAATAGTCTTTATTTTTATTACAAATTTCAGTTACTTTTAAATTGCATTCCAAGTTGAACTCTTCTTTTATTTTCTTATTTCTAATTTCAGATTTTATTTTATTTTTTATTTTAAATTTTAATTAATCTCGTATTGGGTTCTTATATATGGATTTGTATGAAATGAGGGCACTGTATTATTTTTCTGATGCTGCAGCCTAAGCGTGCTGGCCTGGTATCTCCACCCTATATATGTGCGGGAATGTTATATGTGCGGGAATGTATATTGGTTTAGAACTCTATACTGTACAGTTCGGCAATTGATTTTTCTAAACGGACAAGGAGTTCGGCAATTGATTTTTCTAACCAGACAAGGACTCCTAGTAGTACGGATGGTATGGTCCATTATCTTTTATACAGTAAATCTATTTAGTAATTTTAAATTTGTATTCCTACTCGAACTCTCTTTTTTCTTTTCTTCTAATTTCAGCAATTTATTTATTTATTATTCTGAATTTTAATTAATCACGTATTGGGTTCTTATATGGACTCCTCTTTTAATATTGCTTATTTTTAATTCCGAATTTCAGTTATTTTTCATATTGTATTTCTACTTGGACTCTTTTTTTTCTTTTTCTCCGATTAATGTGGGAATTTCTAGCCTTCACAGCGAACGTGTTGTCTTCTTTTCGAGCTGTCTTAATAATATAATAAATAGATATATAGATATTTTACACATAGGCCCTAGGTACATCGCATATTTACACCAACACTCCCTCTAAATCTAAAGATGGGCAAAAGATATCAATTATACCCATCTTGTTACATATTGATTGAAGGGACTACCTATACATTTGTCGACAAATTTTCTTTTAAAAATTTGACAGATATAATTATAGTATAATCGTAGTGTAATTATACTATAATTATATGTAATTTTGAAGTGTGGGGAGATGGCAAAGGCATGTTACATCCCCCACCCCCAACACACACGAGTGCTTATTCGTGTGCACACATTTATGCTACTTCCTGAGTTCAATTTTCCGCATTGCTGTAGGCTAGCATGTGAACTAGTCGTTTACAAGATTCTGAACTCATACTGCCCCGGTTTGTAAACCATGAACATTGCAAACCTCAAATTTCACGTATTGAGTAAGGCTAAGCTTTAGATAATTTGGATATTCTTATGGATTAAACTGATTAAAATTAGCGCAGTGTTATAATCCCTTACCATATCTCTGTGCATTAAACTGATTAAAATTAGCGTAGTGTTATAATCCCTTACCATATCTCTGCATTTTTTACACATCCTGCTTCTATGGAATAATGCTAGGTTAGATTCAGATAACCCATTCAATATTATAGCTGTTGAAGGTGTAGAAGATGGACTTGTGCTTGATCATTTGGATCTGCTCTTGACCATCCTTACCATTGCGGCGCACCATATGCAGGCCAGTGAAGACAGCAAAATCCGTAGGGATGACATGAGAGTCAACAGTGTAGTCGTCGTCGTCATCGGAATCATCTAGGAAAGCAGCAGCAGCAGGCATATTGGAACGGAAGATCTTGGCAGCACAAAATCTGCCAGAGCCGAGGCTGATGAGGTTGAGCTTGGAGGGCGACCAGGATTTAGGTATGTCGAGGTCAAGCCAAGTTTGCAGGACATCGGGTGGGTGCAGATGGGCGTTGGAGAGATCAATAGCACAGAGGTTGTAAGGGTGTCGGGCAGAGTCTCCAAACCAGAGATTGAGGTCGGGCACATACTGAGCTCTGCCATAAAACGGCATCGTCGTAGCCAACATGGTGCCATTCACCGATGAGTGTGTTGAAGGCATGAGTGCCGCATTCGGGGGCGGTGGAAGAAACAAAGATGGTGGAGCCAACCACCGTACAGGAGACAAGGTTGGCGTGGGTGTAGCTGGCAGAGGGGAGCGGCGGCAGAGGGAGCCAGGAAGGGGCCCTCTCATGGAAGCCCCTAGAGCCGTAGTTGAGCACCTCGAAGCAGCAATCGCTGGTGAGAGGATCGGCGGTGGGGCTCATGACGTAGAGGCCGTCAGGTTCTTGGGGAGCGGCACGGTCGACAGGGAGGGAGATGGCGCCGCGGCCCTTGTTGGATTTGAGGGAGGGGAACTTCACCACGGAGTAGGAGACGGTGTCGAATAGCAGGGTGTGCCCGCTGTTATCCACGGTGAGGATCTTGTTCTCATCGTCGCCGAGGAGGGTGGCCAACTCCAGATTCCTGCTGCTGTGCTCGTATGTCGGGGACGCCTGGAAGTTGATCATCGGACTCGGAAACTGCCCGAATCGCTCCATAAAGTGCAGGCCTGGATGCCTCCTACCCTCATGCTCCTTGTACGCCTTCACTTCTTCTTCCGACTTGGCCGTTGCTGCCTCTGCTGCTCTTCTTGATGGGTAGAAGAGGCGATTCGCAGGCACGCGCCGCAGCGAATACAGGCCATCGCGATTGCTCTCCACCACCAGGTTCAGAAATCGTCGGGCCATGCCCATCCCTTCTCAACAACAACAACAACAACTACTACTACAACTTAAGGCCAGCATAGGATTGATTATTGCTCAAAGAGAGATACATCTAGGGAAAAGAAAACAAAACGAAACGAAACGAAATGCAATGCAATGGAAAGAGCAAGAGCAAATTCAGCACCAGCACTAGGATGGGGTGTGCTCTCAATCTAGGATCGCAGATATGCCTTTGTCAATCTAGGACAATCAGGATGCAGATTACCGGCGGCCGATCGTCGAGCAAGTTTGATGGAAAGCTGATCTGCAAGGCTGATGATGGGTCTCCCCAGATCTACACCGGAGTTGAAGAAGGCAGCAGTAACAACGGCGGCGGCGGAGCCTTAGCAACCCCTGGGATGGATTAGGTCAAGCCGCCTGCTCGTGCTAGCTTTCAGGGGTTCCTCTGGGCCATGGGCCGTCGGCCGAGAGACTTTCTTGTGGAATGGTGGTCATTTTTCTTCCCGAACAAGTTTAGTTTACATCCCTCAATATACGTCGAGTTTAACTCGTATCCCTAAAAAAAATAATCAGACATAAAGCGTTCCCTCAGAGGGTTCTCAAAACTGCCGGCAATAAAAGAAAATCTACGGTAGCCTCCTTAAATTCAATAAATTTTAAAATTGATTTAAAATTTTTATAAATTTTATACGGTTTGTCACGGTTACCGCGCGGTAACCGTGCTTACCGCTGGGGCGCGGTAACCCCAGCCCCGGCGGTTTGGGAAACCCTGGTCCCTCAACAGTATTAAGAGCATCCATAATGTATAGTTCATGTAAGGGTACTAGAGATGGGACACATCAATTATATGGTAATTAGATGGGACTATTTATCATATATCTTAGTTAATCTAGTTTGTTAATTCGATTTACTTATATCGGCTGAGATTCACTTTAAGGTTTACGTCGGTATCGGCTAAAATCACTTTACCAGATTAGATTACCAAAGGTATCTACCACCCTAAGAATCAGTCAAGGGCTTTATTGTCTACATATTATGTTTATTTTCATACTTAGTGCTGCATCAGTACATTCGATCTACTAAGTCATTCTTAGAACCATAATCTCTAGCCTGGTTATTGATTTTCAATAAGAGTTTCATCGGGGTTTTAGCCGATAAGTTATCTGGACGTTGCATCGGTTTGCAAGTATTGCATATAAGTTAGATTTAGCCAATGACAACAAATGTTTCACTGTTTATCTAATCTTATGGATTTTATGACATCGGACTTCCAGGCGATGTATGCTTTAACTTTCGGATAAGTGATTATTTTATCATATCATTATTAGCCAATTGGTTTCTAGTGGATTATATTATTGTTATATTATATTATTATCAGCCAATTGCTTTTATTACATTAAGATTTAGACCTGCACTAGAGCTAAGCAGATCCCCCAGGCCATTATGTTCGGCGACTTAGTCCGTGCCAACACAGTTCCGGCACCATCAGCCGAGCACAGATTTTTCATCAATAATGATCAAACTGACTGGTACGTCCGTATCTCATCAAGATTTAGACCTATACTGAAGTTAAGCTGATCTTCCAGATCGTTGTGTTTGTCGACTTAGTTGGTACCAATACAATTTGACACCATCTGGCCGAAGACGGATTTTTCGTCGACACAAGCATGCTAAGATCTGTTCTAGTGTGTATTAAATGTTCAATGCGCATTTCGCCTCTCCCTACCCTACCACGTTGAACCGTCATAAAAGGATGTACTCCTGGTGCTCCTCCACGTCATGTGCTTCGTGTAGTACGCTATTGCATGCTCTTCTAGTTTTTCCACTGAGACACGTGCCAGGATTTGGCTATCAACCTCTGCATGGTGCTTAGCTTCGGATTCCCCATCATCATCGGCTAGCTTGTACATGGTGTACGGTCCGCTTAGTCGGAAGATCGTGCTAATCCCGGCGTCCACCAACAAGGACTCAAGGATAGATCGGCGAGGCGAACACAATGGCGATGACGTCGCAATGTGACAACAAAAATAGCAGCAGGGCGGTGGTTGCGAAGCCAGAGTGAGCTAGTGAGCTGTTCGACGTCGACGACGAACCGATGGTGGTGTCCGCGGTGGCTCCGCTCAACGTCCACGATGACACGCCATGGTTCATCGTCGGCACCGTGGGCCTTGGAGAGAGAAGGCTGAATCGTCGTCATAAGTGGCGGAGCCAGAATAAAATTATAGCAGGGGCTAAACCAAAATGACCAAGAGCATCTAAGAGAAATTAGGGTTAGGTTAGGACTTTTTTGGGCTTTCAACCTCAAACAAAATTTATATTAGCCCCTCATCTATAAATATATGGATTAAAATTTTAGGAAGGTATTATGGGGCTCTAATAATATTTTAGGGGTAGGGGGTCTCAAGAATCCCCCCACCCACACGCTGTCTCCGTCCCTGGTCGCCATTGATGCGCCACCACTATCAACGAGAATCAAGGAGAAGGATTGTCTCACGTTAGACATGGGTTAATGAAATAATATCATTCATATCTTTTCATTCATTCCGAAATCAGAATAGGCAATATGGGAAAATTCAGATCTGTTTTTTTTTCTTCTTACTCCCTCCATTCCATTTTAAGTGCAGCAATAATTTTTTCGCCCAACTTTAACCGTCCGTCTTATTTTGATTTTTTTTTAAAAAAATTTAAAACATAAGTCACAAGTAAAATATTATTTATGTTTTATTATCTCATAGAAAATACTAATTATAAAAAAATTAAATAATACGGACAATCAAAATTAGATGTGGAAATTTATGGTTGGTACTTAAAATAGGAATGATGGAGTATTTGAAGAGACATTCCAAAATTTGACCAAATTTGTTCACTCGTTGACTGGCTTTGGCGCTTTATTTATGTCGGGCGATGCCATCAGGCGGCTACTCCTCGCCGGCGTCGCCCCCAGCAACCGCCCCCCGCCGCTCACCGTCAAGCTCCTCCACGCCCGCCTCCTCCGCCTCGACCTCCTCGCCGCCCTCTCCCCGCTCCTCCTCCGCGCCCTCTCCTCCTCCGCCCTTCACCTCCACGCGCTCCGCCTCCACTGCCTCCTCCCCAACCCCTCCCACCTCACCTTCCCCATCGCCCTCAAGTCGGCCTCCCGCCTTCCGCACCCTCTCCGCGCGGGCGAGCAGCTCCACGCGCGCTCCCTCAAGCTTCCCTCCCACACCAACCCCCATGTCCTCACCTCCCTCCTCACCCTCTACGCAAGATGCGGCCTCCTACACCGAGCCCAGAGGGTGTTCGACGAAATGCCACACCCCAGCACCGTCTCCTGGACCGCTCTCATCACTGCCTACATGGATGCTGGGGACCTCAGGGAAGCCGTCCATGTCGCAAGGAATGCTTTTGCGAATGGTATGCGACCGGACAGCTTCACGGCCGTGCGTGTCCTGACTGCGTGTGCTCGGGTTGCGGATTTGGCAATTGGGGAGACTGTTTGGAGGGCTGCCGAGCAGGAGGGGATTGCACAGAGCGTGTTCGTGGCCACTGCGGCGGTAGATTTGTATGTCAAGTGTGGGGAGATGGCAAAGGCGAGGGAGGTGTTTGACAAGATGCGGGACAAGGATGCAGTGGCCTGGGGCGCCATGGTTGGGGGATATGCTTCCAACGGCCACCCACGAGAGGCTCTGGACCTTTTCCTTGCAATGCAGGCAGAGGGAGTGAGGCCAGATTGCTATGCGGTAGCTGGGGCGCTATCAGCCTGCACAAGGTTGGGTGCATTGGATCTTGGACGGCAGGCAATCAGGATGGTGGACTGGGATGAGTTTCTTGACAATCCAGTCCTAGGGACTGCATTGATTGATATGTATGCCAAGTGTGGGAGCACGGCCGAGGCATGGGTGGTGTTCCAGCAAATGAGGAAGAAGGACATTATTGTTTGGAACGCCATGATCTTGGGGCTTGGCATGACTGGCCATGAAAAGACTGCATTTGCCCTTATCGGTCAGATGGAGAAGTCC
The DNA here is from genome assembly GCF_000147395.1 of Oryza glaberrima. Taxonomy (NCBI): domain Eukaryota; kingdom Viridiplantae; phylum Streptophyta; class Magnoliopsida; order Poales; family Poaceae; genus Oryza; species Oryza glaberrima. Next base: position 580,942 of record NC_068337.1, on the reverse strand, counting down.
GGTGTGAAATTGAATGACAATACTTTCATTGGCTTGCTCTGCAGCTGTACACACACTGGCCTCATTCAAGATGGGCGACGGTATTTCCATAACATGACTAAGCTATACCACATCAGCCCTAGGATTGAGCATTACGGTTGTATAGTCGATCTGCTCAGTCGCGCTGGGTTGTTGCAGGAGGCTCATCAGCTTATTGATGATATGCCGATGCCAGCAAATGCTGTCATATTGGGTGCACTTCTTGGTGGCTGCAAGATTCACCGAAATGCAGAGCTTGCTGAACATGTATTGACGCAGCTCATTCGACTGGAGCCCTGGAATTCTGGGAACTATGTCATGCTCTCTAACATATACTCTAACAGAGGCAGATGGGAGGACGCAGCAAAGCTTAGATTGGACATGAAGGAAAAAGGGGTCGAGAAGGTTCCTGCATGCAGCTGGGTTGAGTTTGAAGGTAAGGTCCATGAGTTCCGTGTCGGAGACAAGTCACATCCTCTTTCAGATCAGATTTACAAAAAGCTCGACGAATTAGGATTGGAAATGAAAACCATGGGTTATGAACCAACAACAGAAGTGGTGATGTTTGATGTTGAAGATGAAGAGAAGGAGCACACACTAGTGCATCATAGTGAGAAACTAGCAATTGCATTTAACCTTCTCGTCACTGGACCAGGGGAGACCATTAGGGTCACCAAGAACCTCAGAGTTTGCAGTGACTGTCACACTGCAATTAAACTCATATCGAGGATAACTCATCGGGAGATCATTGTCCGAGATAACAATCGATTTCATTGTTTTAGAGATGGTTCTTGCTCCTGCAATGACTATTGGTAGAACTAGAAAGTAGACAACAATTTGTTGAGAGCTGTGATTGGTGGATAGAAGAGTATAAAGCCGATGATGATGGGAGAGTATAAACCAGATGATATTATGTTTGGAGGCACTTCTATGCTTCACTTCTTTTGAAATGCACAACTTTTAAAGCACAAATAAAGGATGGATTGCAGTTGCAGCTAAATATTCCTTCAAGTGCTTCATGATTTGTGCAATTATTTAAACAGAAAGGAATATATATCTCTTCAAGTGATTGGTTCCAACCAAGACACACACATGTAGGATAAACTATTTCTTCCCCTTCAGACAATCTGCACCGGTAATTGTTGATCCTTCTGATGCTTCTTTTGAATGTTGTACTTATTTTCATTCTCTTTTGTTCTACTGCTATATATGTTTTTGACTTCTCAACAGTGGTAATTATTGTGAAAACTTTTTCTGAAAATATGTTACTATCTCTAAACAAGAAGTAATTAAATAAAGTTGCATAGGCTAGTCTAACATGGCCCCTGGCAGATTTGACCAAATGCACACTGACCATAACGGTAGCGCAATCAAATACCATGTTTTGGATGACCTGCTCATGTGCTTTTGCCTTCAAGCCACGGAGCATTCGGACTGCTTCCTCCTCCTCTGAGGCGCCACTCCGCTTAACCTTCAAGTCTAGCACCAAAACGAAGATGCCACGCTTGACAATGGCAATCGCAAACCTCCTGTTAAGCTGCACAGCTTGGCAATGGCAACACGCTCAATTGATTGACAATCCGCCCTCCATCGATCGAAGCTCAATTGATTGACAATCCGCCCTCCATCGATCGAATCCCTCCTTCGGCTTTCAATCTTGTTTATTTGGTCATGGCCTTTTACCTGACGATCGAGCGAGGTTGTCTGAATAAGATACGGTTTCAGCTTCAAATAACAACCGTAGCTAGCTAGCTAGCTAGCTCAATTTTGCATATACAGTTTACTTCTCAACTTTGCTTTGCAGCAGAGAATCGGCCTTGTTGATCTTGTTTCTGAACAAAGCTCACTTGCATTGACCACATTTCACCTCCACATCACACGGCACAGCTGACTCCTGGATATATAATCTCTTTCATACAACATAAACCACACATACATTTTGGCTTTTGGTTTCTGACACATTCATTGCAAGCAAAGCTACTCAACAACAACGTTACCCAATTACACATATATGCACATTTGTGGCCAAATGAGTGCTGGAGACTCAACTTTCAGTACACCTGAATGGCGTCCTGTCTTGCGTTGCGTTGGTCTCTTCTCCAATCCCATGGTTTCTCAGGATTCCCTGACGCCCAAAGCCCTCGGTTTGCAGCTTTTGCCTCTCTCTCCCACTACATAATCAGGGAATAAGTGAACAACCCTTTTTTACCCGAGTTAATTTCACTTTGGGCCATGTTTTATTGTCAAAGTTTCACTTTGGACCACCCTTTATCTAATCTTTTCACTTTGGACTAGGTAACTTTACCTTTGTTGCACAATGGACCACCCCAAAACACATTTTCATTTCTTCGATGACTTCGAGCAAATTGTTAACGACATGCTAGCAAACTTTCATACCTATATACATGACATACTTTTGTCGAAAGAGACGCTAGACATCACAAGCGAAAAGAGTTAGGGTAGTCCATTGTGCAACAAAGGTAAAGTTACCTAGTCCAAAGTGAAAAGATTACGTACAGGGTGGTCCAAAGTGAAACTTTAGTAATAAAACATGGCCCAAAGTGCAATTCACTCTTTTTAGCCAGAAATAACAACATATGTAAGCATGACTCGACAAAGTTTATGTAAAAGAAAATCTGTCAAAGAGCAAAACAAGTAACTACACAATATAGTAGAATCTCTTACTCTTGCAAACTCTGGGCGTTTATCATAAGTCTTGAAGTGCCATGCATGGCCATTCTTCAGCATTTGCTCCTGAAGGACTCAAAAGAGAGCACACAATTTCTCATAAGAGTTGAAGCAGTAAAATCATGATACATGTGGAGTTGTGGAGGTACTGATAAAATAGGTTATGTTTCACCTGAATGAACAAATTATTGCAATAGATATCACCAACGTAGCGCCCAAACTGGTCCAGATCATAGACATAAATTTTAACGCTCTTCCCACCAATTAGTTTCACCAATGCATTCCGTGATTCCCTCCCATATGGCATCTTAAGCTCCGGTGCATCAATTCCCCTTTAATATAGAAATTAGAAAAGATCATGCATTTCACACCTCACAGTAGTACATCAAATTTTTATTCGATCTAGAGGTGCAATGTAGATATCTACCTCATTCTTATTCTGTATTTCCTTGCGAGGACCTCATCATCTGAACAAGATATTATCCTGCTCATCAGAATTCATAGTAAGCCATGTTTTCCTGTGATCTCCAAGCAAAGCTAGCACATATATGTGATTAAACCAAATCAAACTGATGTAATTACTGTCCACATTTAATCATGAATAGCTGCTATAAAAATCTTCACAGTTTTGTTCCTAAAATGCATAAATGCATGTGTCAACTGCGTGGGGACAATGAGAGCATTTATATACATATCAAGGATTGTGTGTTAATTTTAATTATTAGAAGAAAAATCAATTTAATTTCTAAGCTCTGTTATTTTCCAGTGCCTACTATATTAGGCATCCTGCATTGTTCCATGAAAAGACAATATTCAGAAAATTAGGACAATAACTCTTGTATATAAAATTAGAAGATGCGGCATTCAGATATGCAATCTTGTGGTATTAACTGATAAGGATCAGAACATATCAGTTTCCATACTTGTATCCAGCTTCATCAAGGCTGCTTAGAAGAGCATCAGCACTCTGGTTATCCCTACATTTGCGTGCTTGAGTTCTTGCTATCACCAACTCATGCACTTCCAATGGCACATTTGCAGATTCCCTCGGATCTGTTGTGGAAACATATGCAGTAAATCCATCACCATCTCCAATGCACTTGTCATAAACCTGATAATATCAGTGATATGTGAGAGTTAGCATTTATTGACAATTATGTAAATCATTGTTCAACGTGTGATGTCGGATTCTTGGTGATAAACCTATTATTCAGAATAGTTGTAATAGTTGATCACACCGTACCAGCAAAGTGTTTAGCACAAACTGCACGCCCTCTGGTAGCGAGGATGGTTGGTAGTTTGACGATGCTGAGGGGAGTGATGGGATCGGAAAGTTGTAAAATTCAAGAATGCCCTGAGGGGAAACATAGTTTCTGGATGAGGTGAGTAGAGTATCTATAGCCAATTTAAGCAATAGAAATAACACAAATTGCAGTGAATTGCTTTGATTGATAATTTCAGTTTGTAAAAAATGATCCTTTGATTAATGAATTGTTCTGTGTTCTCTCAGATTGAACTATTCAGAATATCAAAATATAAAACGAAGTTACCTCCAAATCAGCTCTCTGGATCATATTAAGGGCTCTTGCAATTAGCTGAGCAGCATCTGCTGGTGTTTTTGGTGGCGGTGTTGTATTCTTATACGCCTCCAACAGTTTCTGGTACCTATTATTATTCCAATGAAGATATCAGATCAAACATTCGTTTGAAGTTTGTTCAGTGGAAGTTGTATTAATATCATATATACTAGCTGTTAATTGCAAGATTTGCCTAATACTTTTGCTTTGTGACAAACTGGTCATTACTGACAGTATAACATACCATTGGAACAAGAACCATATTATACATGCCTCTACGCTACTTGAAATTCTATCCTGCTAAAATATGTAAAAGAATTCAAGACCGAAACTTGTATGTCAACATGGCTGATTTCGAATTTAGCCTGAGTCTTCTAGAGAATGTACCAGAAATGTAGCCAAGAACACAATGTATCTTAATCAATTTCAACTGCCATGTGAATATGTAACTCTACATTTCGTTTGGTAAGAATTTTCTGAGTCCCAAACTCCAACCATTGCGTACTCTTATCCTCCTCTCTGTTTTAAGCAAGCTGAATGTTTTAGTTTATCAACACCTGAGGTAGCCTGGACAAATAGACCATACTAGTAGTGCATCAACTTTTGCTTGTATGTTTCAATGCTGTTCTTTTTTTTTATTTTCACCTTCTCAAATAAGGATTTGTCTACATATGAACGAGTATGGAACATCCTATCCTAGGATAGCAAATCAAAATCATTTAACCTCACAGTCATAAAATCATTTAGTAAAAAAGCCCAACTTAAGCTAGTACAACAGTAACCAATCATTTATTTATTTATTTATTTATTTTACAGCCTTAACTCATAAACCTTGATTCAATTAATCTTAGTATTAGAGGAATCAAAGCGATTTTGATATCAGTAGGTACACCAAACGTACAAAATCTTAAAAAAAATATCAACTCTACAAAGACTTTTAGAGCTGATCCATACCATTTAACCTGTGCTTTCCTGGACGATACAACGTGCTGACTGAGGCCATCAGGAACCTGATAATATGGAAAATGAATACTTACTTTATACATGTCTAATCATGGGAGAAGAACAGTAAATAAAAACTGGGAATAAAGGAGTAATTGAACTTGGCATGATGCGCCATTAGAATATGAACATGTTTGAAAGTGCTAACAGAAATGGTATTACCGCAATGCAGCATATTTTTTCAGTCCAGATACCGAGAGGCTGCTGCTGGGGTGGAGCTGGGGGGGCTGCAGGTTGACCATGGTAGTGAGGAGGCTGGTAGTGTGGTCTGGAGGTTGGCTTGTAGTAGGGGTAGTGATCACCGCCATCGTCGTCTCCCTTGAAACACCGGAGGATGTTCCCCATGGATGCTCCTCTATTGTTTCAGCACTCTACCCCGGGAGTCGGAGATATTTAACCATTTGCCACATTTAGATGTGGCAATTAACTTTTTTGTCACTGGACCCACATATCATAGACACATATGGACCCATATATCATTGAAATAGAGGTGACAAATAGTTATTTGCCAAATCTAAAAGTGGCAAATAGTTAAAAGCCCCCGGGAGTTGCAGGCCTGCAGCTATAGCCTATAGCTGCTGCTTCACTTCTCCACTTGAACTCTACTCGGGGAAGAAAAGCAAAGAGAAAGGTGGTGACTTGTGGGTCCCACCGGCCTGCTACAAGTGGGAAGGAAAGGAGGAGACTACACTACACTACACTCTCTAGGCTTTGATTCAGCTGTGTTTTAGATCCAAAGTTTCGATCCAAACTTCAGTCCTTTTTCATCACATCAATATGTCATACACACACAACTTTTCAGTCACATCATCGTTAATTTTAACTAAAATCTAAAGTTTGCGCTGAACTAAACACAGCCTCAGATAGCCTATCCATAATTGAACATCTACGATGGTTTGCCTGATGGACTCAATAAGTATATAATTTAAAACAATACTAGTACTACATCCGTTCCAAAATAAGTGCAGCCGTAGAAATCCGTGTCCAACGTTTGACCGTTCGTCTTATTTGAAAAATTTATGAGGAAATTAAAATAAGTTAGTCACACATAAAGTATTATTCATGTTTTATCATCTAATAACAATAAAAATATTAATCGTAAAAAAATTTCAAATAAAATGAACGGTCAAACGTGAGACATGAACAGTGTAAAACTGTACTTATTTTGGGACGGAGGGAGTAGTAATTACTGTGTTTGGTGTTGGTGTTTTCATGTAGTCAAAGAAAGAATGACAATCAATCATACACAATAATATTGACATATCAGAATATAGTACTACTCCAGTATCTATAACAGCTATTGGTATTTCCAAATTTCAGTAAAAATTATTACCATTGGATATGTTTAAGATCCATAGACCTTCACCATCATCCTTCAGCTCCGGCTTCAGTTGAAATAGCCACTCTCTGTACTAGTAGGTCGGCACTGTACTTGATTTTCTCCTTTCCCCCGTGATTAAGGCGCAAGTTGTCGATGGCTCCAAATGCCATCGTCATTTGTGTTTGTAGCACCTACGTCATGTACTTGATCAGGATTACTACTTTGGGGATTAGTCAGGTTAGTGCATTGCCGACATTTTATTTTTTTGCACCAGCAGTCTAGCACAATAATACTCCATATTGTAGTACTACCAAACACAGCCACACTAGTTCATTACAAAAGAAGGATTTCTTTTTTAATTATTGAGATAACAGTCTGAACTCTAAAATGAGAAGTTCAGAGGTACACTTGAACACTTCACTCTACACCAACATGATGCATACTTGTACATATTCCTACGTGATAGAAATCTAGACGTACTGTGTCCAGTATCAAAGCAAGATTATGCAAGCCTAGGTACAGTAAAATAGAGATGATTGACAAAAATCCTAAAACACAAGAATATTACAGCAGAGAAGAGAGAAGAGCAGAGTGAATGAGGTAGTATATCCATTAATTTTGACAATTTAACCATTCGCAAAAACTATTTTTACAAATGAACTGTTGCCAAAACTTATTTCAAATCTGACCCTTTTGCTCAACGCCAAATCGTGTGGCGCTGAACTTAGACACCTCAGCGCCAAATAGCATGGCGCTGAATGTACGTTGGCACGCTGACTTAGTCTACCATCTGCCGTGGCACGGCATTCAGCGCCAGCTGAGCGCCACAAGATTTGGCGTTGAGCAAAAAGATCATTTTTGAAATAAGTTTTGACAGCGGTTTATTTGTAAAAATAGTTTTTGCAAAGGGTTAAATTGTCAAAATTAATGTAGTATATCAGCATGACTAGCCAATTAAGTCAGTAATCGTCGTCGTTCCTGGTGGCGGCCTGCTGCTGGACGACGAGGATAGAGACCTTGGCCGCGAAGTCGGCGGAGGCAAGCATGTCGCCCAGCACTCCCAGCTCCGGGCACTCGCTCCACTCCGACAGCCCGCTCGTCAGCGCCGCCGCCGACGACCCCTCCGCGCCGTCGCCGCCGCCCTCTCTCCTACCAACCACGAGCAGGTCGAACTTGTCGCTCATGGCGCGCACCACCGACGCCGTCCCTTCCCCGTCCTCCACCGTCTTCTCCACGTACGCCACCCTCTCCACGCCCGCGCTGCTGTACCTCTGCCAGAACTCCTGCAGCGCCTCCTCGTCCCTCATCTCCTCGCGGCCCCCCATCCCCACCCAGTCCCGCAGCTTCAGCCGCACCACCGTCACCACCACCACGCCGCACTCCGCAATCCGCGCCACGTACGCCAGCGCCTCCCGGTCGTCGGCGCCGCCCAGGAAGTAGAGCGCCACCCGCTGCAGCGTGCTGTTGGATGCCGTGGCGCACGCCGACCCCGCCGCCACCCCGTGGTCGATCAGGATGCCCACCGAGCACGGCGCGTACTGCATCACCGACCGGTTGATGCCGCGGATGGCGTTGTTGGCGGTGCTCCGGGCGCCGTCCGAGGACTTGTGGAAGGGGAGCAGGATGAGGTTGGCCTTGCGGCTGTGCGCCAGGAGGCACACGTCGTGCTGCATGCTGCTGTACGGCGACGCCACCACGTACGGGCTCACCGTCACCGCCCCCAGCGGCGCCTGCTGCTCGAAGTAGCGGAACGCGTTCACGATGCGGTCTGACGGCGTCGGGTTGCCGCAGCTGCTCCGGGACTTCCTGTGCGGCTTCAGCACGGACGCCGCGTGCCCCACCAGCTCCGTCAGGTGGAGCACGATCAGCGACACGGGGGCGTCGCGCGACGACCCCGACGCCTCGATCAGGTCCAGCAGCGGCGCCGCGTGGTCCTCGCTGAAGAGGCACGCCATCACCCGCAGCTCCGCGTTGGGCCGCGACCCCTCCATGGTCCGCCGCTTCGCCCGCGCGAACCTCCCCGACGGGTCGTACAGCAGCTTGATCAGCGGCGTCGCCACCGCCGTGATCACCACCATCGACAGCGTCAGCGTCGAGTAGTGCTCCGCCGTCGCCTTCATCGTGTCCCCCCAGTTGTTGATGGCGGCCACCTCCACGATGCCCCGGATGTTGAGCATCAGCGCCAGCACGGTGGCCTCCCGGAACGGCATGGAGAAGAAGAGCCCCGCCGCGACGCACCCCACCATCTTGCCCGCCACGCACAGCGCCACGAACAGCTCCAGCGCGCAGAACTTCTCCTCGTGGTCCGCGCTGACGCCGATCATGCCCAGCTCCGCCAGGTCGGTGCGGTAGCCGGCGAGCGCCATGTAGACCGGGAGGAAGAGCGCGATGAAGAAGGAGTCGAGGCGCTCCGTGAGGGTGGCGCCGATGGGCATGCCGCCGGGGAGCGCGAGGCCCAGCATCATGGGGCCGATCATGAACTTGAAGCCGATGACGTCGGTGACGAGCGCGGAGAGCAGCGCGGAGATGACGACGAGGACGAAGGAGCCCTCGGAGAGGAGGTCCCCGGGCGGGGTGCGCTTGCGGGCGATGTGGCGGCCGGCGGGGCGGGCGACGAAGAAGACGAAGAGGACGAAGGCGGCGAAGGAGGCGAGGACCTTGGCGGTGAAGAGCGGGGACTTGGCCTGGGTGACGAGGAAGGCGGCGGCGAAGCAGGCGCGGAGGAACCATGAGGTGACGTCGGTGATGAGGGAGGCGTTGAGGGCGACGCGGCCGAGCTCGGAGTTGAGGAGGTCGAGCTCGGCGAGGGCGTCGGCGACGACGGGGAAGGAGGAGAGGGAGAGGCGGACGGCGAGCTCGGTGATGAGGGAGGAGCCGCGGAGGTCGGCGGGGAGGGAGGGGCTGAGGGCGTGGAAGACGGGGAGGGTGACGGCGAGGGGGACGAGGGAGCCGGCGAGGCCGACGGCGAGGGCGCGGGCGGTGGGGCGGCGGAGGAGGGTGAGGTCGGTCTTGACGGCCATGGAGAAGAGGAAGAGGATGAGGGCGACGAGGGAGACGCTCTCGAGGATGTAGGTGCCGCGCTCGGAGAAGAGGGCGGTGCGGAGGTGGGGGTTGCGGCCGAGGACGGAGGGGCCGAGGAAGATGCCGACGAGCATGTGGGTCACGAAGCGGCACTGGCCGAGGCGGCGGAGGACGTGGTGGGCGGCGGCGGAGAGGGTGAGGATGATGGAGACCTGCACCAGGAGGAGCGGGAGGGCGAAGCGCAGCGGCTCGTCGCCCAGGAACATCCCCTGCGAGTTCACCAGGTTGTTGTCGTAGCACGCCGCCACCACCGGCTTCACCGTCGACGCGTTTGCACCCGCCATCCGGACGATCAAACCAATGTCCTTCGATTCAATTCTTGTTAATTTAATTGTACGTTGGAATGAATGATCTAGCCGCAGCCGCAGAGGAGGAGCATTGCAGCGTCAGCAGCGTGCATGAGGGAGGAAGCCATGATCGATGGAGGAGGTAGCCCTAGCCGTAGATTGCTAGCGTGTGGTGTGGAAGGTGCAGAGAGAAGAGGATGACTGTTTTTAGTTGTGCGGATGAGAGGGCAATGCAAATAGACGGAAAGATCGACGATGCATGCAAATATGCAATGCAACTGAAGACCGCCATTGTTGATTGGAAGAAGAGGAAAAGGACGAGCTAGCCAAGCCTAGGTGGAAGTCAACAACTGGGCCTAGCAGTCAACCATCATCGTATGCACGCCAACTAGGATGGATAGATGGGCCACATGTATTCCATCGGGCAATAATCGGCCGCATGTTCATTCCGGCCCAACTAATAAGGGCCAGCATGTACGTGACAGTGCCATTCGGGCCCAACTATATCAGTACGCCACAATCCTGTTACATATCTAAAATTCAGAGCCTCACATGGAAGGAATGAGTTCACTTTGGGTCTCTTTATTTGTCGTCCAGTCTAATTTTCGTCCCTGAACCGTAAAACCGGGTATGACCTGTCCCCTAACTTACGAAAACCAGGTAAACGTGGTCCCTTGGTGGTTTTGAAGGCGGTTTTGGCTGATGTGGTCCTACGTGGCTTGTTTGACTAGTCTCCGTTCCACGTGGCGTTGACGTGGCACTTACGTGGCAATTATATCTCGGAAAAATAATATAAAGCGTGACCCCACATGTCAGCCTCACTCCTCTCTCTCCCTCCTTCCCGGGCAGCGGACGGCGCGGGTGGGCGGCGGAGCAGGCCGGCTCGCTCAAGTCCAAGCGTCCAACCCCATCGCATCGCCATCTCCAACGACGCGCAGCCACGATCGCTCGATCGTTGGGTCGGTGACGTCGGTCGCTGCCCCGGCGCGTCCAGGTTCGCCTGCGCCGCCGTCTTCTCTCTTCTAAAAAGAAAAAAACGCACCCCGCGCGCTCGAGTCCACGCTCCCATCGCCCTCCGCCTCGCCTCGCTGCAAATCTCACCACTCGCCACCACCTCCACTTCGCCGCCGGCGCCTCACCACGCGCAGACGGACGGGGCAGATAGCCATGGCTGGCTCCAAGCAGCGGGTCGTCGCCGTCATCATGGTCGGCGGGCCGACCAAAGGTAAAGGCAGATCCGCGCGCGTCCACCCCCCCTCCCCCCCACTCCTCCTCCTCCTCCGCCGGCCAGCGACGCGGTGGGTACTCGTGTTACCATCTAACACACGGCGTGGGCGTGGTTTTTTTGCAAGGGACAAGGTTCCGGCTGCTGTCGCTGAACGTGCCCAAGCCGCTGTTCCCGCTCGCTGGCCAGCCCATGGTGCACCACCCAATCTCCGCGTGCCGCCGCGTATGACAGATTTAACTCCCATTGATTTCTCTTGTTGTGTGAGAAAAGAAAGAAAAAAATTCTAAGCATCTTGGATCCCCGCTGCTGCAGATCCCCAACCTGGCGCAGATATACCTCGTCGGGTTCTACGAGGAGCGGGAGTTCGCGCTCTACGTCTCCTCGATCTCCAACGAGCTCAGGGTCCCCGTCAGGTTAGCCTCGCGATGAGGACGGCGAGGAGAGGGAGAGCCGAGAGGGGGAAGGAAACGACGAGGAGGAGGACTTCCTTGTCGGGTCCGCCCGGGGCGCCGCCGCCTTCTTCTCTGACGCAGTGCTCGCTGCTGGGGAGCCCCCCGGAACCCGACGCCATTGACGCCGCCATCCGTGTCACCGCCGCCGACCACCCGGATGCCCTCCTCTCGCCGCTGCTCCCTCCTCTCTCGCCGCCGACGAGAAGGGCGGCGGATGGCTAGGCGAGCGGCGCAAGAGAGAGATGATCGCCGCCGCCCCGCGCGTGCCGTCGCCCGCCGCCAGCCATGCGCTGTCCGTCGCCGTGCCTCCTGCCGCCGCTGCGCTGTCCGTCGCCGTGCCTCCTGCCGCCGCTGCGCTGTCCGTCGCCGTGCCGCCCGCCGTCGCCGCGCTGTTCGTCGCCGTGCTGTCCGCCGCCGCCCGCTGTGCTGGACACCGCCCGACGAGAGGAGGGAGCAGAGAGATGGGGAGAGCCGGAGAGAGGAGGAAGAAGAGGGTTGGATTTGGTCATTTGGATGACACGTGGGGCCCACGTGGGCCCCACCATTTTTTTTTGTGTAGTTGACATGTGGGAACCACCATTTTTAAATTATTTTTTCTGTGGTTGACATGTGGGCTCATGATTTTTATTATTTTTCCAATATATAATTGTCACGTCAGCGCCACATCAATGCCACGTAGGACGGAGAACTAGTCAAACAAGCCACGTAGGCGCCACGTTAGCCAAAACCGCCAAGAGACCTTGTTTGCCTGGTTTTAGAAGTTGGGGGATGGGTCGTACCTGGTTTTGCGGTCACGGGACGAAATTCAGACCGGGCGACGAATAGAGGGACCCAAAGTGAACTTATTCCCACATGGAATATTTGGTTTCCAGTCAGTGGTGAGTTGGACTGCAATTGGGCATAGAACAGCACACGAATCACCCAAATTTGCAATCATCAGGTGATCACCTTACGCATAAGCATAGCAATGGGAAAACAGGGCAATTCAAGGGTTCGAGAGTTTTGTATTTATCACTACAAACTATAACTATATATGACATACACACAAAATTTGGCAAGTTCAATGTCTTTCATGCTATGATTTCAGAATCTTAGTTTTAGGTAGAGATGGTGTAGTTCTACTATATGGACAAGACTCTTGCCGGTAAAAAAATAGTTGAAAGATTCTGTAATCGTAGTACTAGTACCTGTGTAACGACAGTGACAGCGGTTGTGCCACTACAAATGCAACCAATTCAAGAATGTTGCCTCAGCTCCTCGTCCACACCCTCAAATGTCGACATACATGTTCTTTCAGGTGGATAACAATTGCTTCTCATCGCTTGTATCACTGAATGAGGTGCAGTCTTATTTGTCCAGGGAATCCTTATCACTGTTATTGGAAGGATCTTGTTCAGTTTTCAGTGTCAAGGAGGAGGATTGTTTCATCAGAAGGGCCTTGCAAACATGGCGAAACAACTTTCCTTCAAAGATTCAAGATTTTGTTATAGTAAAGATATATCGAGTGAATTGTGCAGATCAACAGGAAAAAGGGAAATGTACTTGCATTGGAGGTGCAAGCTATAGACATTCAGGCACAGTCAAAATAAATAAAGGTTATTATAGAAATGCAGGTACAATTCAGGTTGCAGAATTTCAACTTCAGCAAAAGCAGAGATGAATCTAGTGTATGGTGCTCAAATCATGTTCTTAATTCAGCTTGTAGTAATCAAACAAAGCCCCTTAATAGCATTAGCCTATTCCTCCATGGCAATCTTCAGTTTGTATACATAATAGTAGTACAAAAATGAGAGACATGCTGCCAGATGTAATTTTCATACCTTTCGCACCAGAACTGCAAGCATTATCAAAGTGGAAGGAACATTTTGCACTTGGGGTAAATTAGTAGAACGTATTGAGCCATGGCAAGAGAAACCTTGTGAAAGAAGATCAACCATCAAGTTCCAATTTCATTAGCAACAATAATTCATAGAGTTCGTAATGGGCTAGCTTACATGCTAGCCATAATAGTCTTTACAGAATCCAAGATTCTGTAGTAGTGATAGAATAGTGCTGAGTGCTTGCCCTCCAAGCCATCACGGTGGTATCTGTTGCTACCAGCGAGGTCAAAGCCACCAAATCTTCTGATGAATAGTTCAATTCTTTCAGCAGTAAGATTTTGAACATCTGCGATTTCAATCAGCGTGCCAGTTTGGGTCTGGTCCCACCAACTCCTCAGCAACGCCATGTTTACCTCTGATATTTCGACTGAGACCACTGTCTTCATACGGATCCCAAGCCTGTGGAGAGCTATTTCTGCTCCACCAATACCAGAAAACAAGGACAAGACGTTCATGCCATTAGGGAAAATGTCCCTCAGCACAGAGAGGTGGTATGCAACTGTATCAACTTGGAATGAATTCCCAAGAGCTCTATATCTCGCTTCCTGCTAACTCCCCTGGTATGATTCCTAGGGTATCTCAATAGGAATTCCATCTCATCAGGCTCTAGAGTAGCAACCTTGTTCTTTCCAACCCAGACAAGGTTCCACTTCCTACATTCTTCCAAGACACTCTTCTGAACTGCTGGAGGTAGTGCATCACCGAATCTACCAAGAGCACATCGTATCCGTTCTGTATGCTTTGCGCTTGCCACATAAGTTTGCAAGCAGTTGAACTGCCTTCTTGGATCCCAAGAGGGCCACCACATCTTAGTAGAAGGAAAGGCTTCAGATATTGTCTTTGGGGGAATGGGAAGAACAGGTGACCTGTTCTCAATCGGCAAGTTATGGATGTAACCCCTCTTCCTAGCAGCAGCACAGAAGTATTTGGAATCTACGAACTCAGGATAAATGTCATACAAGAACCTTGAGATGGTCGTCCATACACCTTTTGGAGCTAGGGCCACGTTTTCATAGTAAAAGAATGGTGGTCCAAGAGCATGGTCAGGAAGGTTTCTGTGGACTGACCTTAACCCGTCATTGGGCAAGCTGAATCCCACCATTGGATTTGGAAGAGGCATTGGCTCTTCATGGCTGCCGTCAAATGGCACTTGATTCCATTGTGGTCTACTTCTATACCGTTCTCTTTTTTTCTTGGTTCCATCTATTAATTTTGTTTTCTTTCTTCCTCCAAAGGAACTGAACTATGTATCCTGCACAAAAGTAAACATTATGCCAGTGGCATTACATTAAAGAAATGAAAACAATTTCATCATTCAGATGCTCTATAATCACAAGGTACCCATACCTCATAGTCAGATAAGTTTGTAAAATAAACATTTCCTGCAGATGCTGGTGCATAGATTGACTCAACCAACAAATCTACAGACGCATCCAGACCTGCCAAATTTTAACCCAGCATAGGCAGTATAAGGCTCCTTACTGTCAAAGCAACAACTTCAATAGAGGTATACCGCATCTAGTAATAGCCCTCATTGCTTCATCTTCAGGAAAACCCATGCTGACTAAGGACTTGATTTTCTCATCTTTCTCGGACATCTCTTGTAAAAAGTCCTGCAACAAAGCACATTACAAGCAGACTGAAAACATTTGCTACATCTCACTCATGAATTGCAGTCTGAAATAACCTCCCAACAAAGCAACTAATGCAGGCATCACATATATGCATGTACCATTTGTAAAACCCAAATTTACTACAACAAAATATACGATTATCCTTCTGTGTCAAATTTGTTGTTGCGTCTTACAACTCCATGCAAACAGATACTACCACACTATAGAGGAACTTATTTTGAGGATTAAAGTTAGAGGAAACTCATACTAAATATGTAATGAAAAAGTAGTAAAACTATTCAAAAAATGGTGAAACAAGAAAGCCTGTTAGGCCACAAAAAGGAGGGGGAGTACAGCTTATCAATCATCAACACATGGATAAATGCCCAGCACAGATTACCTAAGCTCTCATAGGCATCATTTCAGTTCCATTTTTTGTTGTCTATTATGTGTTCAGATGTAGCCAGTGGTTATCATTGTTCTGTCTGGTGGTCTTAACTTGCAACCATTCAATTATAGGCATCCAGTAGACTATCTTTCATCATTGCTTGGTTTGAATACGACCTTGTAGAAGTATATGATCATCTCTTTGATGGTCCTGTAGTAGTTCTGCTAACTCTCCCTCACTATAAAGGCACCATACAAAAATGCCAGCTAAAGAAACATAGAAGCAAGAGTAGGATCAACAAAGCTCCTTTAACAACCCTACAGGAACAAGTACTGTTTTATAGATAACCCAAAAAAACTACAGCATTGCAGTACAGGTAAGCATGTACACTAGTTTACTAAATAAAAGTGAAACATAACTTAAGTCACAAAACCTTCCAATTTATTGGACCAATAGATCATTTAGACAAGCACTAAAAGGGAATGTGTGCTTGGCATGAAACAAGTATAACAAAAGTTTGATCATGATCAGGTAAATTGGTCGAGAAATAGACACAACAAGTATCTGATATAAATATATAATGACCAAGGAGGGAGTCATGTGCATACCTCATCACCAGAACCATCAGAGTAAGTAGCCCTATCAAAATTGTCAACAGTATCATCCTCGTCCCAATTATCATCCTCCTCATCTTCTTCTTCAAGAATCTGGGGGTCACAGGCAGAATGAGAGCTGTTACCCACTGAAGGGTCACTGCCTATCGCCTGCATTACAGTATTACACAACATGACTTGTACAATAGAGCATTAGATAATAAACAAAGTGATGCAACCACGTGAACAAATACCTAATAAGTGAGAAGTAACTCAAGAATTTGCTCCGAATCTGTGTCCCCTGAAAGAAACGGCAACAGTTGAAACAAAAGATGCAAAATGCAACCTAAGCAAATGAGGAAATGTATTATTGTTATCATTACCAATCTCCTTGATAGCTCTGAAGACCATCTCTCTCGAGAAACCCATTCCCAAAAAGTAAGCCACCAAAGCTGATGGTGCTGATCCATTGGCCTTCCCATTAGCATCCTTTAGACAAACACCATATTATGATTATAATTATAGCAAGGTAATATCATGGTTTAAACAAATGACCAGCTCGTGGACGGACCAGGCGCATCCGTGTTCGAAAAGGCTGGAGCAGACGAGGCCTCAAACTCACCATCAGTATCCCACTCGAACTCGCTATCCTCATCGCTGTCGCTAGCCCAATCCTGTAACATAAGTTAAGCACCTCATCCCAAATATCTCGACTACCAGTGGAAATAAGGCAATTTCAGAGGAAAGGAAAAAAAATAGCGAAAGATTGAATCGGGTTGAATGTAGCATCTTGTGTAAGGCATACTGCCAGTGCCACCCCGATATCACAGCGCCTCATCAAATCACAAAGGGGAAAAATATTGTGTTGCTCCACATGCAGTCCGCACCACGCGACATCACAAATCGAATTTTCAAGCGCGACATCACAAATCATAGTAAGAAATAATTTTAGGATCAGAATGCAGATCATCCTTGTGCGATTGAACAGACTAGAAGCCCCTCCAACCCAATTCCAGTCGGAAACCCTATGCACAAACAAATCGTGCACAGAGGGAGCAATACACGACGAGCAGCAGCAGCAGCAGCACAAGCGCATCGCTTGCACGCGGCAGCGGGAACCATTGGGTGTGGCCAAACTGACGTCATGGATGGAGGAGAGGGGAGGAGGGAGGGAGCTCTTACCACCATTGTAGAAGGTCCGGGAAGCGCCTCGGGCAACAATCTCTTGCTGCTCCGCAGCGTGCCGGCCTCCCTCTCCTCCGCCAATGGCCGGCCTAGACCCGGTGGCGAGGAAGCGCGCGGCGGAAGAGGAGGATGTTAGCAAAAAACCCGTAATGCACGCGAACGTGGACGCGAGAGAGAAGAACAGCAATCACACAGAACACAAATGTTTGGCGCTGCGAACAACTGAGCAGCATTTTCTGTTTATCTTCTTCTTTTTATTCTGCGAATACAAGATCATAGGCACGTTGGCCCGGTTGATGCGGACACGATCCCTCAACGGCGACTGCCATCCCAATCACCAGGATCGTGCCCACGCATGACGCGCTCCCGTGCGAACTAAATGCACACGACGAGCCCAACGTCGCACACGGCCGAAAAACCAGCAAGGTCATGTGCGTGACTCTAACAGAATCAACAGAAAAACAGGGGAGGGAAAAACTACCAGAACCAAAACACAAAGCAGATCGACACAAGTTTATTTGTAACAAATCTCCCCCTAAATCTTGTGAAGTTCAACTTTGGCCTTCTGTGTTGATCACACCAACAAGCTCGCTCAGCTCCTGGAAACGCTACCTTCCCAAGGGCTTGGTAAGCAGATCAGCTAGCTACTCCACTGAACTGGCATACTCGATGATCTTCGCGGCATCAACACACTCTCAAATGAAATGAAAACGAGTTTGGATGTGCTTACTTCGATCGTGGTGAACCGGGTTCTTTGATAGAGCAATGGCGGACTTGTTGTCCACCTTGAGAATTGGCGTCGCCGCTGGCGCTCCAAGTATTTCGCTGAGGAGCCCATGCAACCACACCCCTTGACACGCAGCCGTTGTCGCAGCCACATACTCTGTTTCACAAGAAGAGAGCGCCACCACCTTCTGCTTTTGAGATTGCCAGGTGATGTGGTTCTGAGCAAGGAAAAACAGCACGCCAGTGGTACTCTTGCGGTCGTCGACGTCGCCGGCCATGCCGCTGTCGCTGTACCCAGTCAGCTTCAGCTCCTCTGTCTTGCCTCCTGAGTATGACACACCATGATCTCGGGTGCCGGCGATGTACCTCAGCATGTGCTTGACTGCAGCCATGTGATCCTCGCGTGGCTCCGCCATGAAACGGCTCACATAGCCAACAGAGAAAGCCAGATCAGGCCTTGTATTGACGAGGTATCGTAGGCCACCAACAATGCGGCGATAGTATGTGGCATCAACAAGAGCAGCAGTATTGGATTTGCTCAGCTCCAACTTGGCCTCCATGGGAGCATGACAGGGATTACAGTCCACCATCCCGGTCTTCTCCAAGAGCTTCAAGGCATATGCAGACTGAGAGAGAGAGATGACGTTGTGATCTTGGCGTACCCTAATTCCCAGATAATAGGAGAGCAGGCCGAGATCGCTCATCCTGAATTGCTGCAGCATCTCCAACTTGAACTCTTTTATGTCACCAGCATCCTGGCCAGTGATGAGGAGGTCGTCGACATACACTCCCACGATTAGCGGCTTGTGTGCAGATCGCCGTGTGTACACAGCATGTTCGTGGTCGCTACGGGTGAAGCCGAGGGAGACGAGGCATGCATTAAGCTTTGAGTACCAGGCTCGTGGTGCTTGTCGTAGCCCATACAGAGCCTTGTTCAGCTTCAGGACTTGTCCTTCCTTGCCGACGGTGAATCCTGGTGGCTGCTGCACGTAGACCTCCTCTTGAAGTTCCCCATTCAGGAACGTGGATTTAACATCCATGTGGTGGACTTGCTAGACCTGATGCGCAGCAACGGCGAGGATCAGCCTCACAGATTCCAGTCTTGCGACCGGCGCAAACACATCGTCGAAGTCGATGCCGCGCTGCTGGACGTAGCCTTTCGCGACGAGGCAGGCCTTATGCTTGACGATGTGCCCACGCTCGTCATGCTTTGCCTTGAACACCCATTTCAGACCAATGGGGCGATGTCCTGCAGGAAGGTTGACGATGTCCCAGGTTGCATTGTCCTGGATTGATTGAAGCTCCTCAAGCATGGCGGTGCGCCAACAGGCCTCTCGCTCTGCTTCAGCAAAGGAGGCTGGCTCCTCTGCACTTACCACATTGAGCTCATCAGCCAGCTCCCGGTGTGCAAGACCAGGCACCTCAGCATCTCCCAGGACGTTGTCAAACCTGCGGAAACGCAAAGGGGCCTCATCGCCGTGGTCAGCGTCCAGATCACCCTGTGAACTTGGCGGTGTGGCGAGCTCCACAGGAGCTGGGGACGGTGTCCGGCCCCCAGCAGCTGTTCCTGGCGCGGGTGAAGTCGGTTGTGACGCTGCAGCCACGTCGTCGGTCGGCTCAACGAACGGGACCGCCATGAACTCAACTTCGAATGGCTCCGCTTCTGTGTTATCGAAGTCGGCTGCTGCTGCACCCCAGTCCCATTGGGCTGCCTCATCAAACACCACGTCACGCGCGATGTGAACACGCCCGGTGGCTGGATTATAGGCGCGATACGCCTTTGTGCCGGGTTCGTACCCCACAAAGATCATCTTTGTGCTCCTGTCGTGAAGCTTCTTGAGGTGAGGAGATGTGTTCTTGACGTGGGCGATGCAGCCGAACGTGTGCAGGTGGTGAGCCGCTGGCTTCTTCCCGTACCAGGCCTCAAAGGGAATCATCCCCTCGACGCTCTTTGTAGGCAATCTGTTGAGCAGATAGACCGCCGTCGCCACCGCTTCTCCCCAGAAATATCCAGGGAGCTTCTTGGCCTTGAGCATGCTGCGGGCGGCCGCCACTATCGTCTGGTTGCGCCGCTCAACCACGCCGTTCTGTTGGGGCGAATATGGCGCAGTGAGCTGGCGGCGAACGCCGGTGCTGACGAGGTGGTCGGTGAAGTCGGCAGAGGTGAACTCCCCCCCACGATCAGTGCGGAGGGAGCTCAGCTTGTGCCCGCTTTGCATCTCGGCCACCACCCGTATCCGCTTGATTGCAGTGGGGGCGCAGTCTTTCGACGGGAGCAACTCGACCCACATGTACCTGCTGAAATCATCGACAAGAAGCAGGAAGTATTTCTTACCGCCGGGCGTCGCCGGTGTTATGGGGCCACAGAGGTCTCCATGAACGAGCTCCAAGGCTCGCTCGGCGCGCAGCTGTCCCTGCTCCGGGAACGGAGTCCGCCGCTGCTTGCCGGCGAGGCATCCCTCACACAGCTGGTCCGTCTGTTCCAACTCTGGGAGGCCTCGAACCATCCCTTCCCGCGCCATTTTCCGCAGCGCATGGAAGTTGAGGTGGCCGAAGCGATCGTGCCACCTCCAGGCATTCTCCGCTCCCCGCGCCGGGAAGCAGCCGGCCCGTGCGATGGTGAGGTCGAGCACGTAGAGCCGGCTGGGGGTGTGGGGAATCTTGGCCAGGAGCCGCCCGTCCTCATCACGCATGCGAAGGAATCCGCCGCGGACGAGGGCCTCGCCCCCGATCTCATCGAGTTGACCCACGCTGATGATGTTTGTCTGCAGCTTAGGGATGAAATACACGTCGGTGAAGGAGCGGTGCTCACCATTCTTACAGTCGAAGACGACAGTCCCGCGGCCCTCGATCCGCACCACCGAGCCATCACCAAACTTGACGGAGCCACCGACGGTGGAATCGAGATTGGAGAAGGCGGATCGGGCGCCCGACATGTGGTTGGTCGCGCCAGTGTCGACCACCCACCGTCGGTCATCCTTCCGCTCCTCATCACAGAGCTGGGCGTGCACCTTCTCCTCGACCAGATGGATTTCCTCTCGAACCTGTGAAGGCACGGGCGGCAAAATAGGCTCGCGGACCAGGGAATCAGTGAGCGGTGTGGGGGCGCGATGCGGTAGTGACGTGGAATCAGCAGGCGGAGCAGAGGCGCGATACAGTGGCGGCGGCGGTGAAGTTGGGGGCGATACGGACGAAGGGGTGAGAGAGATCGCGCACACCTCTCCTAGAAGTAGTGTGGCTTCCTCCTCCTGGGCCAAGTGGGCCTCCCGGATTTCTCGGGCTTCGATCTGCAATCATGGGCCCAATGGCTGGCCTTTCCACAGTTACGGCAGGTGTTTCCCGGCCCATCTTGCCCCGAAGTGTCGGTCCGGTTCGATTCGCCTCCACCGCGACCTTTTCCTTTGCCGCGACGGTGATTGCGGCCACCGCCGCCATTGCCACCCGAGCTACCACCCTTTTTCTCCTGCTCGCGGGCCTTGTAACGTGCCAGCCAATCCTCCTCCGTGAGAAGTAGTCGGCTGCTGCTATCCTTAGCCTCGCTGCTCGCCGGTTTCTTCCGTTGCTCCACCGCCCGCAGCCGCCCGGTGACCTCCTCGATGGACACTGTGCCCAGATCAAGGAGTGTCTTGATGGAGATGGCCACCTACTCGAGGTACTCAGGGACCACCTCTAACATCTTCTTCACCACATCTTTGTCGATGATCGGGTCACCGAGCATGCGGAGCTCGTTTGCGAGGCCGGTGAGACGCAAGGAGAACTCCTCAACACGTTCACCGGGCTTGCAACTGATCGCGACAAAGTCCTGGCGGAGCTTCTGCGCATTGGCCTCCTTGACCCGCTCGACGCCGACGCGAATGGTGCGGATCGCTTCCCAGGCCTCACACGCCGTCTCCTTTTGTGCGAGCGACGTCAGCATGTCCTGCAGGACGGCGTGCAGAATGGCTGTGCGGTCGGCGCGGAAATCGTCGGTGCCAGGGTCAATGGCCTCCCACAAGCCTTGCGCCTGAAGGTTCATCCGCATCACCATGGACCACTCGGTGTAGTTCGTGCGCGTGAGCGTGGGGTAGACTATAGACGCGGAGCTTCTCTCGATCACGCGCTCAATGACGGGTTCGCGGCCAGTGCGCCGCCCACGCCGGGGCGGCGACGAGACCGACAGGTGTCGGTACCGATCATCGTTGCCGATCGGGAGGGACATCTCGCTAGACGCCAGGGACGTCGCCTCGCTCTGATACCACTTTTTAGCTAAAAACCCGTAACGCACGCGAACGTGGACGTGAGAGAGAAGAACAGCAATCACACAGAACACAAATGTTTGGCGCTGCGAACAACTGAGCAGCATTTTCTGTTTATCTTCTTCCTTTTATTCTGCGAATACAAGATCATGGGCACGTTGGCCCGGTTGATGCGAACACGATCCCTCAACGGCGACTGCCATCCCAATCACCAGGATCGTGCCCACGCATGATGTGCTCCCGTGCGAACTAAACGCACACGACGAGCCCAACATCGCACACGGCCGAAAAACCAGCGAGGTCATGTGCGTGACTCTAACAGAATCAACAGAAAAACAGGGGAGGGAAAAACTATTGAGTTGTGATCCATATTCATTTGCACTTAATAAAGGCTAGCTTCTGCCATAGCGGATCATCATCCCTTTTAGGGTTCCACCATATATATACATCTTGTAAGCCGCCGTGCGGCGATGTAACCTCACCTTAGATATAGTGAAGATATTTTGCTGGCTGGCGCCCGTGGTTTTTTCTCTCCTATTTTGGGAGGGTTTTCCACGTTAAATCTCGTGTGTTTTGTGATTGATCTATTGTTCTTTATCGTTTGTTCGCCTATCGTTACCTAACAAGTGGTATCAGAGCTTGTTCTCAGATTAAGGTTTCGCGACGGCGTCGATGAAGTATGATCTACCGCTGCTAGACTACAAGACGAGATTCTCGCTGTGGCAAGTCAAGATGCGGGCTGTTCTGGCACAAACTTCGGATCTTGATGAGGCGCTGGAAAGCTTGGGGAAGAAGAAAACGACTGAGTGGACCACTGAGGAGAAGCGAAAAGATCATAAGGCTCTGTCGCTAATCCAACTTCATCTATGTAATGATATTTTGCAAGAAGTGTTGCAGGAAAAGACTACTACAGAACTTTGGCTCAAACTGGAATCGATCTGCATGTCTAAAGATCTAATCAGTAAGATGCAAATCAAGATGAAGTTGTTCTCGCACAAGTTGCAGGAGAATGGTTCTGTGTTTAACCACATATCAGTCTTCAAGGAGATCGTTGTCGACCTAGTGTCGATGGAGGTACAGTTTGATGATGAAGATTTAGGTCTTTTACTGTTATGCTCACTGCCTAGTTCATATGCAAATTTTCGTGACACCATACTTTTAAGCCGTGATGAACTAACCCTAGCGGAAGTTTATGAGGCGTTCCAAAACAGGGAGAAGATGAAAGGTATGGTTCAGTCTGATGCGTCGTCCTCTAAGGGCGAAGCATTGCAGGTCAGAGGCAGATCTGAGCAGAGAACCTACAACGACGGCAATGATCGTGACAAGAGTCAGAGTAGAGGTTGTTCTAAATCCAGAGGTAAAAAGTTCTGTAAGTATTGCAAAAAGAAAAATCACTTCATTGAAGAATGTTGGAAGCTGCAGAATAAGGAGAAAAGGAAATCTGATGGTAAGGCCTCTGTTGTTACCAGTGCTGAAAACTCTAATTCAGGAGATTGTCTTGTTGTTTTTGCTGGTTGTGTTGCTAGTCATGATGAATGGATACTTGATACTGCATGTTTGTTTCATATCTGCATTAACAGAGATTGGTTTAGCTCTTACAAGTCTGTGCGGAATGGAGATGTTGTGTGCATGGGAGATGATAACCCACGTGAGATCGTGGGCATTGGCTCCGTTCAGATCAAGACTCATGATGGCATGACACGCACGCTGAAAGATGTGAGACACATACCAGGGATGGCGAGAAATCTCATCTCTCTCAGCACACTTGATGCAGAAGGATACAAATACTCCGATTTAGGTGGAGTTGTAAAGGTATCGAAAGGTTCTCTTGTTTACATGATTGGTGATATGAATTCTACAAACTTATATGTCCTTAGAGGAAGTACATTACATGGTTCTGTTACCGCTGCTGTTGTTTCTAAAGATGAACCTAGTAAGACTAACCTGTGGAACATGCATCTTGGACATATGAGTGAACTTGGTATGGCAGAATTGATGAAGAGGAACCTGCTGGATGGCTGCACTCAGGGTAACATGAAGTTCTGTGAGCACTGTGTTTTTGGTAAGCACAAGAGGGTAAAATTCAATACCTCAGTTCATCGCACCAAAGGTATACTTGATTATGTACATGCTGATTTGTGGGGGCCTTCTCGTAAGCCCTCTCTTGGTGGTGCTCGTTATATGCTTACCATTATTGATGATTACTCTAGAAAAGTGTGGCCTTATTTCCTGAAACATAAAGATGATACATTTGCTGCTTTTAAGGAGTGGAAAGTTATGATAGAAAGGCAAACTGAAAAGGAGGTAAAAGTACTTCGCACTGACAATGGTGGTGAATTTTGTTCGGATGCTTTTGATGATTACTGCAGGAAGGAAGGCATCGTTAGGCATCACACCATCTCGTACACTCCACAGCAGAATGGTGTAGCTGAGCGCATGAACAGAACCATCATCTCCAAGGCTCGTTGCATGCTGTCCAACGCTCGCATGAACAAGCGTTTTTGGGCAGAGGCTGCTAACACTGCCTGCTACTTGATCAACAGGTCGCCTTCTATCCCACTTAATAAGAAAACTCCCATTGAGGTATGGTCTGGTATGCCTGCTGATTATTCACAATTGAGAGTTTTTGGATGCACTGTTTATGCTCATGTTGATAATGGAAAATTAGAGCCTAGAGCTATTAAGTGTCTATTTCTTGGTTATAGTTCAGGAGTAAAAGGATATAAGTTATGGAATCCTGAAACTAACAAGACCTTCATGAGTAGGAGTGTTGTTTTCAATGAATCTGTTATGTTTAATGACAGCTTGCCCACAGATGTCATACTAGGTGGTTCAGATGAGGAGCAGCAATATGTTAGCATGCAGGTAGAGAACGTGGATGATCAGGAAACTGAAATTGTTGGTAATGATGTTAATGATACTGTTCAGCACTCACCTCCTGTTTTGCAGCCACAAGATGAACCTATTGCTCATCGCAGAACAAAGAGGAGTTGTGGAGCTCCAGTCCGTCTTATTGAGGAATGTGATATGGTTTATTATGCTTTTAGTTGTGCTAAACAGGTGGAGAATACTCTTGAGCTAGCCACATACACTGAAGCTGTTGTTTCTGGAGACCGTGAGAAGTGGATCTCAGCTATGCAGGAGGAGATGCAGTCTCTTGAGAAGAATGGCACATGGAAGCTTGTGCACTTGCCAAAACAGAAGAAGCCTGTTCGTTGTAAATGGATCTTCAAGAGAAAGGAGGGTTTATCTCCTAGCGAGCCTCCGAGGTTTAAGGCAAGGTTAGTAGCAAAAGGTTTCAGTCAAATTGCTGGTGTTGATTATAATGATGTGTTCTCTCCAGTTGTAAAGCATAGTTCAATTCGCACATTCTTCAGTATTGTTGCTATGTATGATCTTGAGCTTGAGCAGTATAGATGTGAAGACAGCATTTTTACATGGAGAGCTTGAGGAGGAGATATACATGGACCAGCTAGAAGGGTTCATAGTACCTGGTAAGGAGGATTATGTTTGCAAGTTCAAAAGATCTTTGTATGGTTTGAAACAGTCTCCTCGTCAATTGTATAAAAGGTTTGATTCATTTATGTTGTCACATGGCTTTAAGAGGTCTGAATTTGATAGCTGTGTGTATATTAAATTTGTTAATGGATTACCTATATACTTGCTGTTATATGTTGATGATATGCTGATTGCTGCCAAGAGCAAGGAACAAATCACTACATTGAAGAAACAGTTGAGTAGTGAGTTTGATATGAAGGATCTTGGTGCTGCTAAGAAAATTCTAGGTATGGAAATCACTAGAGACAGAAATTCTGGTTTGTTATTTCTTTGTCAGCAAAGCTACATTAAGAAGGTTCTTCAGCGTTTTAACATGCATGATGCAAAGCCTGTTAGCACTCCTATTGCTCCTCATTTTAAATTATCAGCTTTACAATGTGCTAATACTGATGAGGATGTAGAATACATGTCTAGAGTTCCATATTCTAGTGCTGTTGGTTCTTTGATGTATGCCATGGTTTGCTCCCGGCCAGATTTATCTCATGCTATGAGTTTGGTTAGTAGATACATGGCTAATCCTGGTAAAGAACACTGGAAAGCTGTTCAGTGGATTTTCAGGTACCTCAGAGGCACAGCTAATGCTTGCTTGAAGTTTGGCAGGACTGATAAGGGGCTTGTTGGATATGTGGATTCTGATTTTGCTGCAGATTTGGATAAGAGAAGGTCACTCACAGGTTATGTGTTTACCATTGGTAGTTGTGCTGTGAGTTGGAATGCAACATTGCAGCCTGTTGTTGCCCAGTCTACCACTGAAGCAGAATACATGGCTATTGCTGAAGCATGTAAAGAATCAGTTTGGCTGAAAGGATTGTTTGCTGAGCTTTGTGGAGTTGATTCTTGCATTAACTTGTTTTGTGACAGTCAAAGTGCTATATGCCTCACCAAAGATCAGATGTTTCATGAGAGGACAAAGCACATTGATATCAAGTACCATTATGTTCGTGATGTAGTCGCGCAAGGTAAGCTAAAGGTATGCAAGATAAGTACTCATGATAATCCTACTGATATGATGACAAAGTCTGTTCCTGTTGCTAAGTTTGAGCTTTGCTCAAGCTTAGTTGGTATAGTGGTTTAGCCCGAGAGGCTATTTGGCGCCGAAAGTGTTTTTTGTCTTTGTTGTGTTCAGGGTGAAGGATTGATTCATGCTACAAGAAGGAATTTGTCTCAAGGTGGAGTTTGTTAAGTTGTGATCCAAATTCATTTGCACTTAATAAAGGCCAGCTTCTGCCGTACGGGTTTAGGGTTTAGGGATCCTTTTAGGGTTCCACCATATATATACCTCTTGTAAGCCGCCGTGCGGCGATGTAATCTCACCTCAGATATAGTGAAGATATTTTGCTGGCTGGCGCCCGTGGTTTTTTCTCTCCTGTTTTGAGAGGGTTTTCACGTTAAATCTCGTGTCTTTTGTGATTGATCTATTGTTCTTTATCGTTTATTCGCCTATCGTTTCCTAACAAAAACTAACAGAACCAAAAACACAAAGCAGATCGACACAAGTTTATTTGTAACAGAGGAGAGGTCGGTGATGGTCGGACGCCGACGCCGTCGCCTCCGCTCCCCTTGGCTTGTCGACGACTACAAGACGAGCCGCAGGTATCTGGCATTCCCGTTACGGCCCAACAATAGTATGGGCCTCAAGCTAGCCATTAATCCCGTTGCGGCCCAAGAGGAAGGGAATGAGAATGACTCATACTAGTTGGTATTCATGCCATCGTTTCATCGACGGAATGAATACTCGATAAATCTTTTTTTTTGAAACCTATGCCAGCTTTGCTGGTTTTATATTAAGAAAGGGAAGAAACTGTACAAGGTCACCGAAGTGCAGAGAGAGGGCTGCGGCTTCACTGTTCCGTCGTTGTGTTTCCATCCGTGTTCCGTACCACGTGGAGGGCATCGGTTTGTCGATTCTTTTTGGTGGTGGGTCGGCTTCTATCTGCCATGCAGAATATGACGCCGTCACTACTCCGTCAAAACAAACCGGGTACTAGTACTTTTCACTCCGCGCTGCACAACTTGGAAAACCACTGCATCCTTATCTCTTGTCCCCAAATCCGAGAGTTCATCTGAAGTTCTGCTCATCTGCTGCTCTCCTCATCTTCCTCTTGGCCGCACGCAACCATGGTTGCTCTCGCGTTGTCGGCGGCCGGGCTCGCCGGCTTGGCGTGGTCTGCACTCCGCATACTCGTCGGCTTGATGTAGTCCACCATAATAAAGAATCGGACATTTTGTTGTTCTCGTGCAGGTACTAGTTCCAACTTATATTTACAAAGTTCAGTGTTCATATAGAATTCATATACTGAGTTAGTTTTATTTAACAATAGGTACTCGTACCTGCACGAGAACAACAAAATGTAAGCAGTCCCCTGTTGTATCCCCCTGCCCTCTGTACTCTGTTTTGTTTTTCTTTCTTCCCTCTCCGCCTCTGAAGTTGTTTCCTTTTCTGCTGTCTCTCTCTCGGCTGC
The DNA here is from genome assembly GCF_000147395.1 of Oryza glaberrima. Classification (NCBI taxonomy): domain Eukaryota; kingdom Viridiplantae; phylum Streptophyta; class Magnoliopsida; order Poales; family Poaceae; genus Oryza; species Oryza glaberrima. Next base: position 552,648 of record NC_068337.1, on the reverse strand, counting down.
GGCTTCACTGTTCCGTTGTTGTGTTTCTATCCGTGTTCCGTACCACGTGGAGGGCATCCGTTTGTCGAAACACAACAACGGAACACGGATAGAAACACAACAACGGAACAGTGAAGCCGCAGCCGAGAGAGAGACAGCAGAAAAGGAAACAACTTCAGAGGCGGAGAGGGAAGAAAGAAAAACAAAACAGAGTACAGAGGGCAGGGGGATACAACAGGGGACTGCTTACAACACTATTCTCGCTAAATTCTTCGCCCCGCATGCAATCCAGACATTGATTTCATCAAGGATTTTGGTCACCAATTGTGAGATAGCGAGCTCCTTGTTCCTGAAAACGCGCCTATTCCTTTCACACCAGATTTCCCAGCTAAGGAGCATGTGAATGGAGCGCGTTCCCTTCGTCTTGTCCTTGTCATTTTGCTCCGTTCTTCTTTCCCACCAATCAAGCAGCGTTTCATCTGGGTTGTGCGTCGTGGATATGTGATCACAGTCGAGTCTTGCGGATACTTTGTCCCAAATGTCCCATGTGACAGTGCGGATACTTCGTCGATAAATCTTTTCCACTAAAAGAAGAACTGACAACGGGTGAAACTTGAATTAAGGGGCTGTTTGGGAGAACGATGGAGTAGTTTCAATAATCTACCAACACTAATTAAGAATCTGTCTTTTCTATCTATCTGTATATATTTCTCTCCCGATCTGTTTGCCTGAATTTTCAGTGCATGGGCTCCTCTTTCTCTGCTCCCAGATCAGATGAACATGAAATTGCAATCGAGTTTAATCCATCCCAGATAATCATCAATCATATATGTCCATTTAATTTGTTGATAGCGTACTCCATTAAGGAAGGAAGAATCACAATAAATCAAACAAAGGCCACCACATCCAAAACAGCTAGCCAATCATTTTCAGCTACTACAATCAAGTTAAGAAAGAGAGGGAGGATAGCAGCAGCAGTATCGGTCCCTATTCCAACTCAACAACCTGAATGCGACATACGTTTACGTCAATCAACTTCTAAAGCGTCTCCCTAATTTTTTGCCATTTAAAGCATGTAATCAAACCCTCTGGATTACGTTTTCCAGCAACGAAAGCGACTGTTATCAATCATCCAATCAATCAATCCTCGCATCGTCGTCTTCCTCGAGCGACGTCGACCGCCGCCGCCAGCTCAGCACGGCGCCCATCCGCGGCAGCCTCACCACCGAGTTCACCCGAGCCACCCCCTCCAGAGCTCTCCATACATTCGTACCCTCCTCCGCCTCGCCGCCGCCGCCACCACCCAGGGCCTTGCGGAAGCTGCCCGTGAACGACACGACCTGAGGCGCCTTCGCGTCTACATGGGTGCTCTCCTCCGACGACGGAGAAGGCTTCAAGAAGAGGCAGACGACGGCGCAGTCGTCGACCATTGACGTCGGGAACTTGCGCCGCCACGCGCGCACCGCCCGCTCGACCAGCTGCTTGGCGGCCTTGGAATGGTCAGTAGCCGACGATACGATCTTGATCACTTCCTTGTTCGATAGCACGTCCCATATCTGCACCCACATCAATTTGATTGGTTGCATTATCTTTAAAAAAAAACAATTCGATTGATTGATTGAGGCAAAGGCATTCATGATTCAGTTAACTGTCGCTTTTCTGGTTTTGCACTATTAACTTTGTGCTCATTTCATTTCTAGTACTAGTAGTGAAACAACCAAGAGAAAAATTACTCTTGATTATGGAAAGATGGTGAGTAAATGAAACTGAATTTGGCTACCATCATCAGACAAAAGTCTTTATTTTTTTCTTACCCCGTCAGTAGCAAGTACCAAGAATTCATCTTTTTCGGATAGCTTCCTGTAATAGACTTCTGGTGTACAGATAAGTCCATGACTCTTCAAGCAGAAATCTCCAAATGCCCTTGCCATGGCGAGGCCCGGCGCGTCTTGGTCTGGTAGCCACATCCTAGGCACGTCCGGCTCGTCGTCCATGGCAAAAACCCGCCCCTTACAATTCAGGATTCTCTCAGCTTCGCCTGTCAGAAGCCCCCATATGAATGACAAGTGAATGTCTGAATTTAGACATCTCTGTATTTTGAGAAATTCAGAGGCTTACTTGGAAGATTTGGTTTCAGGTCAGTGGTTAGTTGAACTGGAATTGGGCGGTCCTTGCTATCTCGGGTGCAAAGAACCGCACGTGAATCGCCCAAATTTGCAATGATCAGGTGATCACCCTGTGTATAAGAACAGTAGCTGAGAATTTAAACAGAATGATTACGAGTTTGAGAGTTCTGTATTTAGGCACAAGTATAGCTGTAACATACACATAAAATTCGGCAAGTATCTTTGTTGCATCCGAGGGTTTCAGAAGCTTGTTTTTTAGGCAGAAATGGTGTATTTCTAGTACATAGGCAAGACTATTGGCAATACAAAAAAATGTTGCAATTTTGCATAGTTGTAGTACTAGTACCTGCCTGACGACAGTGACAGCAGTTGTGCCACTACAAATGCAGTCAATTCCAGAATTTTGTCTCAGATCATCATCTACATCCTCAAATGTCTTGACAAATATGTTCTTCCAGGTGGATAACAATTGCTTCTCATTGCTTGTATCGCTCAATGAGGTGCAATCTGATTTTTCCAAGGCTTCCTTATCTGTGTTGCTGGATGGATCTTGTTCAGTTTTCAGTGCCAAAGAGGAGGATAGTTTCATTGGAAGGACGTCGCGGACATGGCGAGCAACTTCCCTTCCGAGAGGGCCATGCCCATCAAAAACTCCACAAAATATCTGGCCCTTGTGCCCCGCAAAGTCCTAATAAACTTGACACAGGTAGCACATCAAGACACAGATTATCTTACATATATATTAAGTAAAATGTGCACATCAAGGGGAAAAGGGAAATGTACTGGCATTGGAGGTGCAAGCTAGAGAGATTCAGGTGCAGTTGAAGTAAATATTACAGAAATGTAGGTACATTTTTCAGTTTCAGCAAAAGCAGAGATGAATCTAGTGCACGGTGCTCAAATCATGTTCTGAATTCAGTTTGTAGTAGCTAATCAAAGCCCCTTACTAGCACTACCCTATTCCCTCCATGGCTAGCTTTAGCTTGTGTACATAATACCACAAAGATGAGGGAATTTGCACAGACAAGAAGCTAAGCAGCACTGAACAAACATGCAAGAGCAAGCAATCAGGTCTAGTTGAAGATTTGAACTAAATACAGGCTATTACAGAAATGCAGGTACAGCTCAGGCTACAAAGAAAAAATCAGTTTCAGCACAGCAGAGCAGGGATGAATCTAGTGTATGGTGTTCAAAGTCAAATCATGTCCTGAATTGAAGTTGTAGTAGGCAAACATAGCCCCTTTCTAGACTAGCATTACCCCATTCCTCCATGGCTAGAGACTCGGCTTGTGTAGTACATGATACTATAATATCAAAATGAGAGAATCTGTACAGACAAGAAGCAAAGGAGGACTGGAACAAACATGGAAACAATGAGGCAGCAAGTGATGAGCAAGCAATCCAATGCAAGAGAGATGTGGTTACCTGGCAGGTAGTCATGGCATCCTGGTTAGCGCCCTTCCAGCCTTGCTTGGTGTGCATGGAGACGCCAGCGCTCCAAAGCTGGTCGTGGAAGAAGGCGTCGTGCTTCCATGGAAATCCCTCCTCCTCAAGCTCCTCCTTCCCCTTGCTGCAGCAGATCCCCATTGCTTCTTCTGCTGCTGGTACTTCGTAGAGGTAGCTAGGAAGGAAGGAGGGGGTAGAGAGTAGAATGGAGTTGAATGCGTAGGGGTGGTTGAAGTAGTTTTGTTGTTTTATCATTGATGGTGATGTTTGCGTTGGGCATCAGGCACCCCATCCATCGGCCATTAATGACGACGGATGTGCATCGATGATGACCAGGCCGGCTGTCTTTCGTCTTGGTGCCTCGCCGCGTCGGCCATACGACGAACCACCTCACTACTGGAGTAACATGCATGCCTGCCGTACAGGTAAGGTAAGGTTGAAGCACTTCGTCCTTCATGACTGAAAAATTCAGGACAACATCTTACCATTTTATTATGTTGATCGATTACCAGTGTATATGTGTACTAGTCTACCATTCTGCAGATGAAACTATACAGTAAAACTGAAAGGAAGGAAATGACAGTGCAAATGCAATGCAGTGTAGTAAAAGGATACGAGGTTTTCTCTGAAGATGAAGTGAGTTGTATCTGAATTCTGATCCATCGATGGAGGCGTGGAGAAGTACATGGAGATGGGAGGATCCCTGTGCACAACGGCGATGATGGATAGTAGAGTATACACGTATACAGTAGTTGCGGATGGACGGAAGTTGCTCATTATTGCAACTGTTGGTTGGGTTGGGACGTTGGTTGCTAGCAATTAGAGTATTTATTTATTTTCTCAGCTCCAGAATCAACTGCTGAATCGCCTACCTGCATGCATCTGCAGTTTTGCATTGCGCTGCGCCCCATCCATCCTCCTCTTCAATCTTCAATGCTTTACACCGTGCCTACCTGTTTTTGCTGTTCCCTCCTCTCACATATTCAGTTGTAACATCGACTTGTGACTTGCATTTTTATGACAATTGCTCTCACCTATTTCCTCGGTCCTTGGAGACAATTACCCAACAACAGCAAAAGTTGAATGACACTTCATCTTTCTGCTGGGAGAAGTGAACTGGGGTAGCAACAACCAACAAGCTGTGCAGTCTGGGCATGGCTAACAAACCCGCCCGCTACCATGTCTCAACTCTCAACTCTCAACTAGTAGCTAGCATTCAGACCTTCGCAGAAAACTAATATAGTGTTAAGTGCCTTTATTCAGATAAGGAAGCTATGAGACCTCATTCCAGATAACACTACACATAAAACACTAGGAGATGGAACAACCAAATTATAGTGAGAATGCAATGTTCCATTCCATTAATCAAATTGTGCATCAAAAAGGCACAACAAGGCATATCACATACTCCACACTTACTACATGCTTTACCCCAATAATCTCTCTTTGATTGTTGATTCCTACCTGCGCTATATACAACACATCAAGAATATAACCTCCCTCGCCTCCACTGGCATACAAGCAAAATACCAGTACTAGTATGTTGTTCTGACAATACTACCGTCAGTAATTCAATACACTATTCAGCCAGTTATGGCACAAAACTTTTGGAGCTCATTCTCTAGGACTGGAGATATTGCTCTAAGATAAATTCAACACCACAAAACACGCCCCAGTTTCCACAACGTTTATCTTTGAAACATTTCACTGTACAAGCAAATCCTGCGACTGCTGCTTCCATACGTCACACGGTTCTACCGCAACCTGCCAAGACCACACCTGTTATTAGACACTACTTTCAAATAAACTGCATACCAGTTAATGAAGATGGCCAAAACACAATGGTGAACTATTTTGCACTTAATTCTTCTACACAAGTAAACCGACTAGCATCTTACTTTGTATAACCAGAAAAGAAATATAGTAATACCTGGTAGGGTTTATTAATCCACTGGAAAAGACAACCACGGGCTTCAACAACTTTGAGCATATGTGATGGCACCATGGATTTGAATGCTTCATGAAGCTTCACTTTTCTCAAACCACAGACCATAAGAGCAGCTATCAGTCCATTAGGCGTAACACCCGCTAAATGCACAATGGTCATGTTCTGCAAGCCACATATGCTTGAAAGGGATATAAGCCCAATGTCGGTGACCGAACAATATGACAAGTTTATCTGCAGTGATGAGGAGATGTTATTAAGACAATTGGAAACACGGTATTGCGATTATTTCTTTTACAGCAGAATGGGCTAATACCTGCCGGAGGTTGTGAGAGAATTGGGAAAGGAAAATCATTCCCATGTCATTGATCTCAAAGCATTTCTTGATATCAAGCTTAGAAAGTAGCCTGCATCCTGTTGCAATTTCCGAGAGACCAGCAGATGAAACCATGGGGCAGCCACGAATCTCCAATGTGTTCAGCTTTATGCATTTTGAAAGTGATCTCAGTGAACAGTCTGTTAATTTTGTGCAGTAGGACATATTGATAGACTCTAACATTGGGCATCCTTGAGCTATATGAGTAACCCCTTCATCACTGATCGCCCCAGACCTGAAAGAGAGGCTATTAGTTAGTCTTGGTACCTATCATGGAAGGAAAGGAAATCAAATATGCAATGTGTAGGGAATAACCTGTACAAATCGATATCTCGGAGATCTGGACAGGACTTGCTAACGTGTCTAAGGCCCTCATCAGTTATCCTCAAGCATATGCCAATTTTTAGGCTTGAAAGTTTGCTGCATCCAGAGAGAGCTTTCAAACCTTCATCATCCAAATCAGTGTCAGTAAGATCCAATTCCTCCAAGTGAGTGCAGCGCCTTCCAATCAGCTGTAGTCCTTTGCTGGAAACAAGGCTACAGGACTCCATTCTCAGAGAGATGAGGGATGGGCATGAGGTTGTGATGGCAGCTAATGAAACATCAGTGATTTTGCGACAACAAGTAACATCCAGCTTCAGCAAATTTTTCAGTCTTGGCACGACAAAAGAAAGGTCTGTGTCTGTCACTCCAGAACATTTGCTCAGACTTAACTCCCTCAAAGAAACACAGGATTTCCCAATGGATTTTAATCCATCATCCATGAATTGGCAACCATCCAGCTTCAGTTTCTGCAATTTATGAATCATTTCGAAGCTGCTTGACATAGAAGGAGTAACCTGCCACAAGAAAAGTGTAGATAAACTGAGCTCAAGTTATGTCCAATTGTTCAGGTGATAAAACTAGACAGTGGGCTACTTACAGGAGAGCAGTATGATAGATTGAGTTCCAATAGATTCGGCATTGCCTTCACAATGGACAGAACACCGACATGAGTGACATTGTAAGAGTTTGACATATCAAGAACCTGAAAGAGTACAGACATAATTTCAGCTCTCAGTTACAAGAACTTGTGATACTCTTATTGTTGAAGGCTAGCAATGATTTAGTCCAAATTGTTTCAGTTGCAATATCCATATAGCCTGAATTGAAATGTACCAAACAATATACGAGGTATATACATGTTAGTATCCCTACAACATTAGCATTGCAAACCTACTTTACATGAGAAGCTAACTGAATATACTCAGAGCAGAAGACGATAAACAAGGATATTAACCAGATTCAAATTTAGCTAACACAATGCTCACAGTGAAAAAGATAGGGGTTGATGATTACCTGTAGTGATTTGCTGCATTCTTGATCAAGACTAGTAAGGGCATCATCATCAATTCCATTACATCCCACCAGTAGTAACACTTGTAGATTTTGTAGCTTCATGATGGCTGGAAAGCATTTTTTTACTATCTGCACAACATTTTTTTCTTAGTCTGATGAGTGTGATCTAAACTGCAGGGCAAATAATTAACCTATAACCAAAAAATGATGATAAAACAAATCAACGGGAGAAGTAGGAATCTGGATACTACTGTACTACTAGTTACTACAGGTTCTGACAATTGAAAAGGTGAGGCAAAGATCATTTTGGGTATAGATAAGAGCATCTGCAGATCAAGAATAGACCAATTTCCAAAGCGCTTCTGCCATCATAGGCTAATGTTATTTTGTGGGCAATATTCATGTCAGGTGCAGAGAACCGGCAGATTCACAAACCAGAACAAGAAAAAAAAAACCACTAAATTAAGTTTCCTCAAAAAAACCTGACCTTGAAATCAAGAAGCGATTGGAAGGGGAAAAGGGAACTCTTTTTTCCCTTTCTGTCGTCTAGGTACAAGAAGAAATACAGTAAATGAAATGGAACAGAGAGATGAAGAGGCAAGGCATAAGTACCATGGTGTAGGAGAGATCCAGGATGTTGAGCTTGTTGCACTTGAGGGCAAGGAGGTCTAGTCCCAGATGAGTGACCCCGATGCACCACTTGAGCGAGAGCTCGCGCAGGTCGGGGCATCCGACGGCGATGCATCCGAGCCCCATGTCAGTGATGCGCTTGCATCGCGACAGCGAGAGCCTCTGGAGGCGGCGCGCCTTGGCCACCTCCGCCGCCGCGGCATCCCCGAGGTCGAGGCCATTGGAGAGGTCGAGGTCCGTGAGATTGGGGAACGCGGCGACGAGCGCGGCGAGGCCGGCGGCGCCGAACCCGCGGGAGCGGGAGAGGTCGACGGCGGAGACGAACGGCGCGACGGGGAGCGCGGCGAGGGCGGCGTCGGGGAGGCGGGGGCAGAGGGAGAGATCGAGGTGGGAGATGGCGGGGTAGCGGGCGAGCGCGGCGGGGAGGAGGTCGGGGCGGAAGGGGCGGAGGACGCGGCGGTGGCGTGACTCGGCGGCGTGGCAGGCGCGGGAGACGAGGGAGAAGGACTTGAGGGCGCGTGGGTCATGGGCGGCGGCACGGTCGAGGATGAGGAAGAGGAGCTCGTCGGCGAGGTCGTTGAGGTGCGGGGGCGGGGGCGGGGGCAGGGCGAGGCGGCGGCGCTTGGCGTGGTGGGTGGGCGCAGGCGAGGCCATGGCGAAGTTGACTGAAACGAGAGAAGGGAAGGGAAGGTAGTAATAATGGTGGGCGTTTGGCGCGGCGCATGTGGAGTGGCTAGATGGAGAAGAAGGGAGGAAGAAACAGGGGGAGATGAGATGACGAGAGTACCCCGGCGGCGCCTCGATCTGGGTGAGGTGAGGTCACCAGCTGGGTTACCGTATTTACCCCTCGTCAAAGCTTGGAGCGTACAAGCTTGGCTGGCAAAGGACGGTAATATACGTGGTCATGTGGGGGCTGAATGGTAATTGTGGGGAAGAGAAGGTACGGTACGGAGAGAGTACAGGCTGGGTAGAAGTGGAAAGCGAAGGCGAGTGGAGAGAGTCAAGTGGGGAGGGGGTGATGCGGGGGAGGCAGGAGAGATCGAAAAGGATCAAAGGACGGGACGGAACGGATCGTACAGCTTGTGAGTGCGGACTCGTACGAAATCTCACAACAACTACACCTACCCATGGATCTTTTCACCCTACCCACCGACGCATGGGCCCTCCTCGTATTCAGCTCTTCGCGGGTAACGGAAAAAGCGTGAGAAAAGATAGATGTTGTTTGTTTGGAAGTGGAAGAGGACTTGGGGAGTTGTTGACTGGTCCCGTGCACCCCGGGGACGGCTCGGCTTCGGTGAAGGAAGGGAGTCGCCTTTGCACTCCATCCGTGGGTTCTGCGTCTACCTTCTGTTTGCATAACGTTTTCCCTCTCCCTTTTTTTTTCTGCTTGCATGCACACGTTATATGAAAAACGAATTAAAAATATAAACTTTTTTCCCTGAATTTGCATTAATATATGACTTCTAAATTAGCGTGCACAAATATACCATCAATGTGGCACAGGAACACAATGTTGTCTTCGGCATGACCGGGACCATTGCTTGTGAACGCAAGGGTCAGTTTAAAGACGACATCATATATAGGCTCAGTAAACTTGTGAGCTAACTTTGCTGCATGTGCCAATGAGTTGGTAAATACCGAACCAACATAATAAACCAATGTAATAATGTAATTAAATCCACCTACATTTCCCTATAATTGTGATCAAATTTAATTGACAATATTGTGCACCAGTATACAGACGAGTTCAAGCAGATGGGATGCGAAGTCGATGATGTCCTCGCACTCACCCGAATGAGTTCATGCAGGCATGGTGCGAGCTCATGACCACACGGTCCAGTTCACAGAAAGTATGTGATCCTGCGGCCCTATAAAATTACTTTGCTTCCTGCCTATGCGAATTCTTGCAATTTTGCGGTGTCCGCATCTGATCTTATTGGCCATGGCTATAGTTCGCAAGGTTTTAGCGCGAACTAGTTGAGTGTTCACATGCCTTTCTCGCGATGATGATTTGTTATTGTGAAAATTTTCAGCATTTGTATATTTCCGAAAAAATGATTAAAAAATATATTTTAAAATTATTTTTCCACATTACATACACCATCGAACGCATACAGATACAGTTACAGTTAGATAGTGGTACATAAATAGTCACATGTAACATATTGCCTACAACGGTTTTTACCGTTTTACCTTTACAAGAGCATGATCGGTGCCATGCTCGTACATTACAACAGGGCCATATGAGAATAGGTTGCATGAGCTCATAGACCGAAACAATCTAACCAGTATTTTTGAACCGATTTTTTTCTTTTTAACCAATAGTTTGATTTTCTTTGTTTTTTCGAGGATGGGTGGTTGTGCGAGTCACGTGAGGGAGAGGGAACATGTCGTCTGCGATTTTATAGTAGTAGAGATGTGCTCGTGTTGTTCAATCATGGTATCATGCCATTGCCAACCATATATTGTGTAATATATATGTATGTACTTCCCCTGTCAAAAAAAGACAACCTAGTATTAGGATGTAATATATCCTAGTATAATAAATCTGGACATAAAGAGGATGTGTCATATTCTAGTGCTAGGTTGTTTTTTTTTAACAGAGAGAGTAGGTTATAGGGATGAAAATAGATCAAATTATGTTTGATTTTTTTCAAATCTGATCAGGTTGATGATATGGTAAAAGAATTCTAAAAGCCAACATATTAGGTTTTCTTTTGAAATAAAAGCATATTAGGTATTTGTCTCTCCACTTTGGTAGAAAGCATGAATGAGACACACAAGGAATAAGCTATCTGTCCATCATGCAGGCAGCCACTAGCTTGAGCATATCTACAAAAGTGATGACTCGTATCTTGGTATGTATGCTCATACCTAAAACCAACCATCCATTTTAGCTCATGTCTCTGGAGTAGTGCTCCATTTATAGGCTATTTAATCAAATATTAAGGGTCTTTTTTTAAGACTTAGATTTAATGGCTTAAGATTTTAAGTCAGTTTTTTTTGGCTCATATGATTTATAAGCCAGTAGATTTAAAATCATAAGTTCAAAAGTGGAGTCATAACTCTAACTCACATAAGCTAAAAAAAAAAGTTTTTCTAACCTAGTTTTTGGCTTAATAGTGTAAGAGTGACTTATGACTTTAAAAAACAAACAAAAACTATGCTTGTTTGTTAAAGTTTAGACTTTGCGACTCATTAACTAGCTTATAAACCTAAATAAAAAAGGGCATAAGACTAAAGAGAAATATTCTCTACTTTTGATACCTTATTGATGAACTTTTAGATTTTGAATTGCTTGGATTCCTTCTAAGCGTCTGATTGAACGAAAATATTTAGATTTGTTAGAATCAGTGTATCAAAAATGTTTATATTGCACACAAAATTTATGCCTAAAAATGCTTGTGTTTGGAAACAGAGAAGCATATGAAATTATGAATGCAGTGATGACGTGGCACGAGCAATTGAAGCCAAAAGGCTACCGAAAAGCAGTAGCAATTAGCAAAAGGTGAAAGCATATATCTGGCCAGCCGTTCATGCATGTGGAGAGATGGAAAAAAAAAACTGAATAATAAAATGCAGGTTAGGTCGGTCGGTCTGAGTGGCATATGCCGTACCTAGAAAGGACAGAATTCAGTTCCGTTCCGTTCCGTTTGGTACTGGAACATGAACTAGATCCTCTCCTCAGTACATACCTGTCCTGATAAGCACTCGTTCTAAACCACCACTCCAGACTTCACTATGTACACCCAAAATCTTGAAAGAAAAGGTGTTTCAGGTACAGGAGGAGTAGGCACCAGCTGATTGCTTATCTTTATCTGCTCGCATTTCCAGTAAAAATTCCTCCTTGACCGTTCTCTTCTTGGGAAGGCTTCTTCTACACCGTACTCTAACCTGTATTTGTTTTGATCCTACCAAAGTTAAGGCTGTGTTAGTTGTTTGGGGTTAGGAGCTAATCCCTCACGCACATAAATGAGATGACTCATTTGTGTATGATTAATTAAATATTAGCTTTTTTAAAAAAATAAATCAATATGATTTTTTGAAGCAGCTTCTGTATAGATTTTTTTAAAAAAAATACACCGTTTAATATTTTGAAAAACACACACGAGAAAATAAGGAAGAAGGTAAGTTGAGAACCTTATCAAAATTTATTAAAAGACGTGGGCCAACAATAAATATATGATATCAATATATTTATATGGAAATATAACTATATATCTGTTCAATACTATATAGGGACACAAGGTTCCTGACCAAATTATTGAGGAAATGTGCAACTAGGGGTAACTCCAACTGGGACATGATTATTGCAGTTGCTTTCATATATACTACTCCTCCAGTTGATGCTACCTTAGTAAATGACGATTGATTGATTAATTAGTGGCGTACCACGCGCACACAGATCGTAGCTACTCCAGTACAGTACTGTTCCGTGCAACATGATGCCCCCCCCAGTAAACTAATAACGTCATTGTTAATCAAGCAAGCTGGACTTAAATAATTACTACTAATTGCCGGTGCATGTGTTCATCCGGCCGTACGAACCAATGTACGTATGTATGTATAGTACAAGGTAATTATGCCATAATTAGCTGCATGTTGGCCGGAATGAGTCGCCAGTTTGAAGCGGCACACGCGCGCGCGCGCGCGCGCACACAATAATATATATATATATATATATAGGTATATATATATATATATGTATATATATATATATGTATATATATATATATTTACATATATATATATATATATGTATATATAACTTAATTAGTTGGCTGATTTATGCAAGAAGACGTACATGCAGTTTGTTTGAAAGAGAAAGGGTAAGAGTACATGGCATATATATATGTTGCTTTCTTGTTGAGCTAGATGCTGACATCATGCAAGTATATTGACTTTTCATGTGTTGATCCATCATCATTCATACCGTACGTACGAACGTGCTACGGCGTTGAACCGGGATCATCTATCGGCTAGATAAATCCAATTCCAAGTTAATTATAGTTGACATTTTCTATGAGCTGGAGCAGTTTGGAGTACTAGTCAACTTTGGCTGCCATCCGTACATTATATTTGTACTAGGTGGAGTAGCAAACCAGCGCCACTCGAATAAATTTGCATCATAAAACGATACGCCTTGTATGTAAATTAAAATGGAGTACTCATATACTCCCTCCCTGTCTCCCTCCATCCACAAAAGTTAGATACAATATATTTCACATTTAATTTTTTCCAAATAAGTTGTTCCTATTTGTATTTTTTAATGCATTTAAAATTTATAAATGAAGAGATAAATTAAATGTTTGATTAGAACCCAAAGGAGTCATCTAAGAGTAAGTTTAATATTATAGCCAACTACTAGCTCCAAATCATCTATAGCCAATGTAATAGCCAATTTATACAATAGTTGCTTACTGCATTATTAATACCTGGTCCCACATGTCATACACACATTACATCTTAGAGTCCGTGCTGTAGCTGGCTATAGATCTGTAGACCGCTGCTCTTCTCTCTCTTCTTTTATCTCTTTAAAATATGTTTATAGCTAGCTTATAGCCTGCTATTGTACCTGCTCTAAATAATCATTGGTTGCATGCTTACATTTACTCCTTGATTTTGTAACATTTAAGATGATTTAATTTCTTCGTGATCTTGGTGACAAAAGTAATAGGTATAACTTTTGTGGATAGAGAAAGTAATTAGGAAGAGGAAGTGATCAGCTGGTTAATTAATTGGCACAGGCTAGGAGGTAAAAAGAAAGCTAGTGGCCTGCAGCTAGGAGTTAATAGGGCCTCATTTTTTGTCAGGAATAAGTTCACCGGAGGTCCCTCAACTTAACAACGAGATTTTTTGAGGTCTCTTAACTACAAAACCAGAAATGTATACCCCTAAACTCACACAATCCGTGCATAAAAGGTCCCAAAGCAGTATATATGGGTGGTTTCGCTGACGTGGCATCTTAGTCAGCAAAATTTTTTTTAAAAAAAGTACATGGGCCCACATCTCAGCTGCACATATATTTCTTTTCTCTTTTCTTCTCCTCTCTTCTCTCTTCTCGCTTCTCTTCTTCAGGCCAGCGGCGGGCGGAGAGACGATGGGCATGCACGGATGCGAGCTGCGGGCGGAGAGCCGGCGGGCGAGCTCGGCGGCGGCGAGGAGGCTGGCACGACGACGTCGCGCTTCACCGATATGTGCACGGCTATGGCGTCGGCAAGCTCGTCGGCTGGCGCAGCCTTCCCGTGGCAGACCGGGCATGAGGCGTGGGACGAGAGCCACATGTTGATGCACTCCTGGTGGAAAACATGCCCGCACGCCGGGAGCTGCCTCACCTTCTCCCCCTCGTCGACGACGCTGAGGCAGACCGCGCACTCGACCGACGCCGCCATGTCCGAGACCTCGCTTCCCCAACCAATTGCTTACTTACGACTACTTCTCCAAAATTCCCCAATCCCCAATCCCATCTCAAGCTCATCTCATCTCGTTTCGTTAGCTACCTACCAAATTAATAAGCTACCGACAACGTAGCGGACGAGGAATCCAAGTCAAATCCAATCCTCAATCGAAGAAGGAGTCCAATGGAGTGCGAGCCGGAGGAGCTGCAGTTCCTGGGCGTGGTGGGGATCTACAGGGAGGCGGCGTCCATCCTGCGCGCCCACCGGCCGCTCTTCGCCCGCATCGCCGCCACCTTCGTCCTCCTGCTCTCTCTCCTCTTCCTCGTCCACATCGCCATCTCCCACACCCTCCCACATCGACTCCGACGACTCCGCCCTCGACTCCGCCGCCCCAGGCACCTCCGCCCAGTGCCGCTTCGCTGCTCTGCCACCGCGCTCGCCCGCCGTCCGCTCCGCCCGCTGCTCGCATCCGCGCGTGCCCATCGTCTCTCCGGCTCTCCGCCCACCGCTGGCCTGAAGAAGAGGAGAGAAGAGAGAAAAGAGGAGAGGAGAAGAAAAGAGAAGAAAAAATATGTGCAGCTGGCATGTGGGCCTATGTACTTTTTTTAATTTTTTTGCTGACTAGGATGCCACATCAGAGAAACCACCCATATATACTGCCTTGGGACCTTTTATGCACGGTTTGTGTGAGTTTAGGGGTATACATTTCTGGTTTTGTGGTTAAAGGACCTTAAAAATCTCGCTGTTAAGTTGAGGGACCTCTGGTGAACTTATTTCCTTTTTTTGGTCAGATAGTAGTATTTTTCTTGATGGGCTTTGGGCCCAAAACTCCGTTCCATATGCACGTTGGGCTTAGGCCTATAAAACTCACTGTCCCATAAAATTTAAAATTCTAGCTAATTTAAAACAAATTAGGAGGACAGACAAATGACTATGATAACCTTATTTAATCAACACCATACATGCATACATTTCATATATAAAATTGATTAATTAAAAGGAATTTTGAGACAATTAACCCACATTGTTGTCGAATGACAACTGCTTCACGTCGAAGGACGTGCTAACTCAGTGAATAATTGGAATGGTAAAGCAATATATTAATCGGTTAAAAATTTTGGAATCTCCTCATTACATGGCGCCCTTAGGAGGCTATTTATAATCCTAGTACAGGCCCATACCCTCTAGGGTTTGCTTATTACAGGGAATTTACATTGTTACTCTTATGATAGAGACATTATAGTGGGTATACAATGTCTTTTGCATTCATGGGCCCTGAGGTGGTCTTCCCGGGCCGGCCCATTAGGTGACGAAGGGCCTCCATGGGTTTTGCAGGTTTTGTGGGTTTTATACACCCAAGACCAAGACCGAACCGAGCCGCACCAAGCTGAGCCGAACTAGCGGGTTTTGCGGTTTTTATTTTGAGATGCATCGGTTTATGGTTTACAGATCGGTTTTTGTTGGCGTGAACCGAGCTCCCGATAAAACCGAAGACATCGTTCACAGCCGACTGGAGCGAGCACTAGTAGTAGTGCTGCACTACAACTAGGCAACGCTAGCCCAGTCGGATGATCGCAGGCCCAAAGGCCCATTGTGTGGAGCTTGAGGGATCTGATGGCCCAACAGCAACAATACAGCATCAGCACGTACGTCCTCTGCCTTTTTTTGTTTGTAGAGCGCCTGGTCGGTATCTTCGGTACAAACCGACATTGAACCCAAGTATAGATCTTTTTTTTTTTTGAGAAAAGCTACAAAACGGTATCCCGTCATTACGGGACGATTAATAAGAGCGAATCGTTATGTCGCTGATGCCTGCCTCATATGCAAGATGTCGATAGGCTCCCCACGTGATGAACTAGCTTGTTGGGCTTTTGTCGCACTGCCCTGCTGAGTGTGGACGTGACTTCTTCTTCCATTAGTTGTAGGACACGCGCAAGAGGTGCTCACATACTAGCTGGGCCTACAGGAAAGATCCGTGGCCAATTATCTAGATTTATGTTCATCTTTTTCTTAATTATCTTGCTTTATGTTCATCTTTTTCTTAATTATCTTGTTTTAAGTATCATATCTGATATATGTTATAGGTATCATGCCTGATACCAAGGTATATATGATACCCACAGTATCTATAAAATCTGATACCTGGGTATCAAGTTTAAGTATCAAGTATGATACCCAGATACCATATATGATACCTTAGGTATCAAGTATCATACCCAGGTATATGATACCCACAGTATATAAAACCTGATACCTAGTTATCATGTCTAAGTATCAAGTATGATACCCAGGTACCATATATGATACCCTAGGTATCAAGTCTAAGTATCAAGTATGATACCCAGGTACCATATATGATTCCTTCGGTATCAAGTATCATACCCAGGTATATGATACCCACAGTATCTATAAAATATGATACCTAGGTATCATGTCTAAGTATCAAGTATGATACCCAAGTACCATATATGATACCCTAGGTATCAAGTATTATACCCAGGTACCATATATGTTACCCATAGTATTTACAAAATCTAGTACCTAGGTACCAAGTCTAATTATCAAATCTGGTACCCAGATATCATATATGATACCCACGATACCTATAAAATCTGATACCTAGATACTGGCTCTAAGTATAAGTCTAATACCTAGATACCATATATGATACATATGGAGTACCAGGTCTGTTACCTTGGAGGTTCATGACATATAAGGTACTATGTAGTACCAAGTATCATGGGGTTTCATGGATGATAAGTACATGATTTCTCCATACTTTATAATGGACATGTTTGGATTGGTGCCAATTTGTGCCATGCCAATATTTTGGTAGCTCCAAATAGTACTTTGATAGCATTTGGATTATGACCAATTTTTGCCTAGCTAGTAATAAATCTACTCTATCAAATTCGGTAGTGCCAAAACTTGCCCAACATTTTGGTATGGCCTTAAACCAAATCAGCCCAATAACCAGTTGTAGATGTGTGTATCTTTATTGGTCCAACCTAATTAGCACACGACCCAAAAAAAAATATTTATTGTGAATATATGTATCAATTGTCCCAATCTCATCAGCATATGGCCTAACGAGATACTATACTATTATTAGTCCACATCAGAGTGTGTAGACTAATAAGAAAACTCTTTTCTTACTATCAGCCCAGCTGAGTCCCACCTAGGCCAACCAGTCCCGCTTCCTCACAGTGCAACCAAACTAATCCAGATAGGAGACTTGATTAGATGAGCACTACCGCCGCGTCCCTTCGGAGAAGCGGGGGGAGCAGAATGTCGTGCGCGATCAAGATCATAAACTATACTGTCAGAACGGTATTCCGTCCCCTAGCTGTCCTCGTTTTTTTTTACTTTTTCCTGATGAGATCGGTTGATTGCAGAAACCGATCTCTTAAAAAAACCGATATCTTTAAAAAAAACTGTAAAAACCAAACTAAGAAATCCGTATAAATCGGTTGGCTACATATATATACACACTAGATGAAGCATTATTAGTTGTTCCTGCATTGCTCAATAGCAGGGAGGCGAGGCCGTGGTGATATGGCCACCCACGGGTATCCGCGGTATGCACGCACGAATCCCTCCCGTACGTTCTCTGCTGCTTGCTTCAAGCCCTAGCGCGCATGGATCGATCGCCTGCTTGTTTAGATATTTGATTTCTCGCCGACTCGCTTCGATCGATCGCCTACTGCCATGCCTGCCTGCCTTGTTATTTTCTCTCGCGTTGATGCTAGTTCGGTTGTTTTAGTGTGTTTTGCTCGCGTTGCTATTAATTCAATATACTATAATCAATGCATCCACGATCGACCAACTTGCCGCTTGCACAACTAGTTAGTTGGTTGGTGTTTTATTTTGTGAATTAGCGCATTATATTCGTTTTCGTTCGATCGATAATGATCTGATTGCCTGGATAGGTTCGTTTAATGTTTCGCTAGCTCTGATTTGATTTGTTTGCATTGCGCACTGTTGATCAAAACTGCTAGTTATGGAATCTGCCGGGCCGTGCACGCTCTTAAATCACAGTGTTTTTGTTAATTGCAATTTAGTTAATTACTACCTCCATATTTTAATGTATGACGTCGTTGACTTTTTATCCAACGTTTGACCATTCGTCTTATTCAAAAACTTTACGTAATTATCATTTATTTTATTGTGACTTGATTCATCATCAAATGTTCTTTAAGTATGATATAAATATTTTCATATTTACACAAAAATTTTAAATAAAACGAATGGTCAAACATTGGTTAAAAAGTTAACGGCGTCATACATTAAAATACGATGGAGGGAGTAGTAATTACAGTTATATGCTCGCTGCTATAGGCTAAAGCTGACGTCTTTAGTTAAGTGCATTTTAGTTTAATTTGGGCGCTGATGTTTGATTGCTCCTATTCATTCGTGTTGTATACGTGCATGCTCCACCGATAGATTGGCGATCAATATGTTCCCGTCTGCCTAGTTGCAGATCCGATCCTTACGGTGCTTACATTCTTACCAGAAAGGTCTCGCGCGCTACGCCGTGCGGGTGTAATAGACGTGTCTAAAAGAGCCTAAGACACATGTTATTGGAGCTTACTGAAAGTGTTATATTTAGCTGGCAATTTAGCCTGTGTGGGACAACAGAACAAGTAACTCATTTCAAGCTGTAATGAGCTTGATTGGTTTTATGTTTAAATTTGGGCTCTTATAGACGTACTGCTATGATTTAAGGATGTACACCTCCTGTTAGATTCAGGCACTCAGTAAGTAAGCATGTTCTCATGCTTAGATTACATACAGTCTGTTGGAGGTGCATTATATCCTGACAGAGTGATGTGCCATACTGGGATATATGGCATGGAAGAATCAATGCATGTAGTAACTATATCGCAAAACATCTCCGATCACAACAGTTGCAGCTATCGCAAATAACACAAAGGGGCATTTTGTGCCATTTAGTGAAAGTAGCCTGGTTTCAGAAATGGCAAGCACCATTGACTGAATATGCACAATCCTTTGTAGGGATAATTTTTAGAAGCTCAATATTATGAATCGGCGATACGGATCATTTAGTGTTTGCCTATTAGACATGGTGAGCTAGCAATAGCTAGAACATCAGTTGGTCGATCCCCAGTCCAATACAGATGAACATATCCTTGGTCTTATCTTCCCACCACAAAACAAAGAGTGGCCGAAGCGTGAGCATTGCTATATTTGAGACAGCTTCTTGCCATGGTAGGTGGGATAATATTACATGGGAGCCCCAAATCTAAAGTGAATGGGCAGTTAGTACTTGTTTAAACAAATAACCACACAAGTAGAACATAACTGTTTAAAATAATTACTTACATTTGAGCGACTCCAGTGGCAGTGTATCTCAGAATAGCTCGCACAATACTGAAGCTCTGGGATGACCACCTTCATCAGGAGATGAGCTACAAATGCATGTCATTTGGCCCATCTGAAAACATAATTATATTATATATCATATGCAGCTAACGAAGGTTTTGTATGTTACTGCATCCTAAGCACTCTGTAGTATGTCCAATTTTCAAAACCTAAAATATTGTGAATTGCATCTTTGAAGTAACATAAAAGTAATTATGTATAGCTTAGCACCTAAAAAGGTATAGGTTTGTCTTGCCATTCCAAAGATATGACTATAATATCTGAACATAAAATGTCTACTAATTCTCCATGATACAAAGGGCAAAAATAATAATCGTGTTTTTTTTTTGCATTGATTCAATTCAAGAAGCGTCAAGATTGACCTGATAGTCCATATAACATTACTAATGCCACCATGCAAAAATTTAATAAGCACATCTCAGAAATAAATCAAATAAGAAAATTCATAAGGATTACCTCTTGCTTAGAACTCGGAGCAGAGATCAATGCAGTATGAATGTTCACTATTATCTTATCTTGTGTTTGTTCTTCAGTGGAACAATTGACAGCTTCATCCATTATGTTTTCCTGAGCTGAGGATAGTGCATTGGCCCTCTAGACAGGAATAGGTATTTTGCAAGAGGAAATTTGTTCCTTCAAACTGACCAACGATTTTTCACTTGTCTGAAGATCAAGAACAATTGAGAATAATCAGATACCATGGCTGTCCTGGACAAAAGAACAATTTGGTACAATCCTCTTCAGATATTTAAAACCGAACAATAGCTATTGCAATAGGATGTTTCATTTGTATAATTTTGAAATGGGTAATCTGGCACATAATACCAAACTGCAGTTCTCAATAGTTTAATGCCACCATATCACTTATATCGTTATGTATCATACACAGTGAAGAATATAGAGAATGCATGGCAATAATTTGTGTTGGTCCTGCATGAACTCGTGTATAATGAGGTGAAACTAATCTATACAGATAACACTTCAGCGAATAAAGTAGCACATCTAAAATTTCCCATAAGTTTTTTTTTACAACAAAACTGAAAGCCACTTACCTACAAAATTGTTGTGTACCCTTTGATGAATATCTCTTGCTTTGTACTTGTATCTTGGGTGACCTACCGATTATAAGTGTCTGGCAACTATCTCACAGGCTGAGACACATCATATATTAGAGAAATCATAATGAACTGCACATATCACTGAAATTAAATAGAACATGACTCTAGATTCGTTAATGCGACCAAGTGAGGTGCCATGTCAGTTTTCGAAAATCATTGTCATCCAGTAGCTGATATAAAAATATTGAATTGCAATATATACAGAACAAGAAAAACAGGAAACCACAACTCTGTTAATAGAAAAGCTTGATACAATAAGTAAATTAATACGCAAACACTGGATTGAGGATCACATACCTTACAACATTTAGTTATAGAGTGGCAATATTTGACCATATAGACAGGATGAAAACCCTTGCAAGTTGACAACTCGAGTTATGGTTGAACTGCAATACAACAGAGTTCAGATTGTGATAACTTCTATTCTACTTGGTAGATTTCCATGTTCTTTACCTTAATAGAGGGCTTAGGGAACCCTGTACAACTCCATAGTTATTTGCATTCTTTGATTTGGCCTCTAAAGACTGAAAAAGTTAGGTATATCCAAATTGAACAATTTTGTGAAAATAAAAACAAATAACTGAAATTAGGACAAAGCATGAACCTACCTCCTAAATATCAAGCCAATCATATCTGAATCTGAATGTACACCATACGATGAGGGATTGGAATAGGTAGCCTAAAAACGCATTAGCAAATTACTGAGGTATCCCAGTTTCCTCCTCCCTCACATTTTCCCCCTTGTTCCTTGATTCCTCCTGTTGCTGCTTGCTCAGCCTCCCAACTCAGCTCCATCTTGCAGGCTTGCAGCCACTGATGTAGTTGACCAGAGAAGGGTGAAGGAAGGGGATAAAAGAAGGCAAAGAATGCAGCAGACTCACCAGAGAAATCCAGTGAAGATGAACGGAGCAGCCGAGGAGGGAGCTTGAACATAAGAAAACCCCACTCTCGTGTACGGAGAGGAGGCACTGGTTAGTGGCCAATCCGGTCGCCACCGTACGGGGAGACGAATGCCGATGGATGCGGCTACACGGATTGTGCCGACGGAGGAGATCATGCATCCAACATCTGGGCACGGGATAGCAGATGGCAAGCCGTCGTGGGCGACGACCTACGATGGAAGATCTTGGAGGAGGCGAGGAGCATCGATGCCGCCTCTAGACGGAGAAATCAGGGAGGAAGGGGATCGCTCGATGGGGACGACGGGATGCGACGTGGGGAGATGAGCGACGACCGATTCCACGGGTAGGTAAGGACGGAGCCATCTAGATAGGAGACGAACGGTCAGATTGTGTCCACGCGTGGGGTTGAACGGCTCTGATTCAGTGGACTCGACTGGAAATACTGAAATAATGAGGGGATTTCTGCAAAAATCGATGAGTGGATCTGCAGGGCCCGCAGTTAATCTAACGCCTATTAAGGTGGTGTTTGGATCCAGGACTTAACTTTAGTCCCTATACTTAGACACTAATTTAAAGTATTAAATATAGACTATTTACAAAACTAATTACATAAATAAAAGCTAATTCGGGAGACAAATTTTTTAAGCCTAATTAATCCATAATTAAATAATGTTTACTGTAGCATCACGTAGGCTAATTATGGATTAATTAAGCTCAATAGATTCGTCCCGTGAATTAGTCCAAGATTATGGATGGGTTTTATTAATAGTCTACGTTTAATATTTATAATTGGTGTCTAAACATCCGATGTGATAGGGACTTAAAAGTTTTAGTCCCATCTAAACAGGGCCTAAATTTTTTTTTTTGCTTGTTATGACGTGTCGATGTTGCAGTGGGCGCTGGCTTCCCAAATCACTAGGAGGGCAGCTAATCCAGCACCTCTAAGATATCGATGTCGCAGTGGGCGCTGGCTTCCCAAATCGCTAGGAGGGCAGCTAATCCAGCACCTTTAAGATATCTAATATGTTAAACACATTAATTTGATTATTTTTCGATCATGCTTATGTTAGTATGCCTTAGAGGCTTAGACTAGGGACACAATTATAATTATATTAAGACTGTGTTTGTTGGAGCAAGTTGGAAACTTCCCCCATTGACACAGAAAATGAGGTAGCTCGTTAGCGTATGATTAATTATGTATTTGTTAGAAATAACATAAAAATAGATTAATATTATTTTTTAAAGTAACTTTTCTAAAAAATTTTTTTGCGAACATATATCATTTAGCCGCTCTAGAAGCATGCGCGTGAAAAGAGGGAATAAAAGATGAAAAAGTGACTTCCGAACATACTCCGAGTATGGGAGTTATATACCCGATTACTCTATCTTGTAATAGGAGTTATATACCTGAGTACTCTATCTTGCAATATAATAGCTTTACATCCATGCATATTATCTATCTAGCCAATCGAGTTGTTCCATCTATCTGCACCAATAAATTAATATAAATCTTAATTATTTATGCCTTCACCTACTGCTGGTTTAATTTGCTATGTACACCAATTTGCTAGTTAGAAAATTGTGTTCTCATCATTTTGTAACATACATTTACCTTCTTCCGTATTTGTAATGTTAGGCAGTACTTCCTTCCTAGTACCAAAATATAACAGGTTTTGAGATTAGATATAGGATGAAGAAAGTTGGTGAAATTAAATGCAGCAAGGTTGTTATTAGTTGAGAAAAGGAGGTAGTAGAGCCAAACGGAGGAATGTTGTGATTGATGAAGAAGATATAAAGATAGAGAAATTGCTACATTTTAAGATAATTTTTCAAAATTTTGCTTCGGGACAGAGGGAGTACGTAGTGGCAGAAGATTGAACAAAAAAAAATTGACAAAGTTACATATCATCTATACATGCATATCGGTGTTACATAGAGTAAAGTCCATCACCGGTCCCTAAACTTGTACCGCTATATCATCCTGGTCCCTAAACTCGCAAATCGACCGTTCATGTCCTTAAACTTGTTCGACTGTGTCATCCCGATCCCTAAACTTATAGATCACTCGTTTAGGTCCTCCAACTTGTTCAGTTGTGCCACCTCGGTCCCTAAATTTGGATTTGAATATCATCTGGGTCAAATAGGACGGTCTAAAGACTTTATATTTAAAAATAATTCATAACTTTTTCATGTGAACTCTAATGAAGATAAACTTTATATCAAACTTGTAGCCCTCGACGCGATCTACAACTTTGTAGTTGAATTTTTTTTTATTTTAAGTCATTTTTTGTCCCAAAATGTAATTTTAAAATCAAAATTTCAAAATCTATAAATATGCAACAATATTTTGGGACCCTAAACAGTTTTAATTCAAAAACTTTTCAACTACAAAGTTGTAGGTCGCGTCGAGGGCTACAATTTTAATATAAAGTTTGTCTTCATTAGAGTTCACATGAAAAAGTTATGAATTATTTTTTGAAATAAAGTTTTTAGACTGTCCTGTTTAGGGACCGGGGTGACACAACTGAACAACTTGGAGGACCTAAACGAGTGATCTGCAAGTTTAGGGACCGGGATGACACAGTCGAACAAGTTTGAGGACCTGAACGGTCGATTTGCGAGTTTAGGGACCGGGATGACACATCGGTACAAGTTTAGGGACCGGTGATGGACTTTACTCATATACTGTGTATTAGAAGATATATTATTAAGTATACGATACTTCCTACTAGCTAGCTATCTCACACACATGTATATATATACTCCCTCCATCCTAAAATAAACCAAGAATGTGACACAACCTAGTGCAAAAAATCTGAACAACCCTATTTTTAGATTTATTGGCTAATTTGTGTCACATCATTATGAAGGTTGGTTTATTTTGAAATAGGGAGATTATGCTGGACTATACTCCCTTCATCCTAAAATAAATTAAATTAATATAGGATGTGACGTATTTTGGGATGGAGGGAGTATAAATTTTAATTGATGATCGAGTACGCATTATAGGCATATAAATAGCGAGAATTTTGATGCTTGCACCATGTCGTAGGATGCATGCAAACTACACTACTTGGTTAAGAATTCGATCTTAATTATACTAGTTCTTAATTCCCTGTGTATATGATTGATTATAGGTCTCATTTGTGGGGCTTCACCGCCAAAAAGGAAGAGGCATACTCAGGAGAAAACGATGAACGGCAGCAGATCTTACAGTAAGTAATACGTACTCCCTCCATTTTATACCGTAAGACTTTCTAGCATTGTTCATATTTATATTAATGAATCTAGACACACATATGCCTAGATTCATTAACATCTATATGAATATGAACAATGCTAGAAAGTCTTACGTTATAAAACAGAGGAAGTACTAAACTACTGATATACATAAGCAGTTAACTAATTGGAGTATTATATAGTTAGTTGAAAATGCATCAATATGATATTACTTATTTATAGGTTGATAATAGAAGAGATACAACCTGAGACCTCGGAATTGCCCGATGGAAGGATACAAGTGCATCAAGAGATAGACGCTGCAGTTGCAGAGCTGATAGAACAAGAAGCCCTTGATGAATTAGAGCAACTGGTGGGAGCCCAACTAGAAGCCCCTGCAGATCAGCAAAATCCAGTTGAGCAACATCAAGATGAGGATGACAAGTGAGAATACTTAACATGCATGCAAGCAGATTCATTCATATATTTGATATTCTAGCTAGTCAACTGTACGTTGCACTAGCTGACCACAAACTTATATATAACCACTTGGTTTCTACTACATGGTGCAGGCTGAGTTTAGATAATTTGTTGGAACAACATCGTTGGGAGGGAGCTCTGCAGCGGCTGATGCGCATGGTCCGTAATGGCGAAGCCATCAATGGCCCAGTACCTGACGCGCCACCCCAAGACATTTATGTTGCTCATCCCGAGATCGTCATTTTGCTCGTGGCAGAAGAGTACCTAAGGCTTATGCGTTCTGGCAATGCTGCTGCTGCTATGCGCTATTATCATGACAAAATTGAGATCATTTATTCGGGAAATACCGGAAGTGCCTTTGTTAACGGTGGTGTTCTGAAAGAAATCCAGGATTGGGTGAATGCAAAGAGTGATACTCCATCGTAAGTGTCACTTGGCTATTAGCACTCATCTTTTCAGTTGTTGATAATCTTCCATATATAATAATATAATTGTATTACGTGTGTGTTGTGCTCATAATTGATCTGTGCTGCTGCAGGGGAAAAGATGAAGCTACGACCCATATGGAGAATACCTGCCAGGCGATCCATGACTATTTGAAGCTTTATTTTCCAGCATACAGGTAATTCAGCTTAATTTGTTGCATTGAATTAACTAACATGCTCCCCTGCCTATTGCAATATACTAGTAGTGCATGCACACAACAATTGATTGATTAATAATTATTTACTGTAGTGTCCTCACTGTCACTGTTGATCGATTTATAAACTAGTAAATACTGAATTTGCAGGCCACAGATTGGAGGAAAAGTTAGAGGTCACCAAGTAAGCAAGGTTTGGGAGTTCGGGGAGAGGCTTGGAAAAGATGACGGCCGCTGCTTAGCGTGCCACAAGAAAGTGAAGGGATTCAATGTGACCAAACTCCAGAATCACCTGCAAGGATCGGTTAAAAGGCAAGGGACACAATGCCCGGCAATCAATGAACATCCTAAGTAGGCTCGAACAGATTTTGAAAGAAATGAACGAAGATCAATAAGAACAAATTAAATTGAACTTTTATATGTTTGTAGGCTAAATTCAACTTCTACAAGTTACAACCAAAAAAATATATTAAACTGAAAATAGTTAGCATATATTCACAGTTATATTTGTTATTTTTTTATAACTCGTAGAAGTTGAATTTGAACTTGCTTTCATGTTTGTGGAGTGATATCTTTCATATTAATCTATCTTGCCAATTTTCTAAAATTTTAATGGCTATTTAGGTGACATGTAAGAAACGAGGGATGAAAAATACACTTTCTCAAATCCTTCTCCCTTTTCTTCTTCATCTTGGCATGTATATTGACATAGGTTGGACTTAAATGCAAGGCACACATGTAAGGCCACGCACCATGTTTATAGTGTTTTTTAGAGAAAAGACGGTTGCCCACCTAACTTTAACTTGAAAGCATAAGAGTCTTACAAACAAAGAAACAAAAGAAAGAACAAAAACAAAGAACTGGGGTTTCCAGCTTTCGAATTAGCTTTGAGTAAGCACGCAGGCTCTCGCAAACAACTTCTAACAGAGTGCTAAAATAGAGAGTATCAGTGCTGCTGGCACAGCTCAACATGCCAGGGAAAATGGAAGTCCTTTTTCATGAGCACCAGCAGGCAGAGTTCTCCTTCATGTCACTTCAGATTTCGACCCAAAGCAGAGGCAGAAGACTAGGCTGGGTTACAAGCCAGCCACTCCAGCGTCCAGGCCATCAGAAGACACCAGCTCAGCGTTTGCAGGGTCGGGACTCCCCTCTATCTCTTGCATACTGACAAGCAGAAATCCCCTTAATACATCCAACTCTCCCCTCCATTTCGCAGGCGCCAATCTTCTCCAATGTGATAACAGAGAAATTACTTGATGAGGCAGGTTAATCACATTAGAAAGCAGTTTATTATTAAAGACCCAATTATTTCTCACACTCCACATGCTCCAAAAATTGTTAGCAATACTGAATTCTCTCCCCCCTCCTTCAAACGAAGAAGGTGTAAAATCAGATCTACAAGTGGGAAATCCTATCCTAGTGAAAGGCATCCCTCAAGCAACACCATAGAAACTTGGCAGGAGCACACTTAAACAACAAATGATCCACATCTTCCAACTCCCTACATAGTTTACAATTTAGACTCCCCTTCTATTGCATAATTTTCAACTGTTGAGCTGTTTGAATACTTAATACTATTCTCCTTATAAATTGAGAATATCGTATTAAGTTTTCCTTTATTAGTTTGTATTAGAGCCTAATAAAAACACTATAAGCGGGTAGAGTTCTTGGGCAGGTCAAGCGGTCACCCTCACTCCACCATTGTCATCTTTACTATCGGTAATTGTTGATATCTATAAAATTAGTTGATCACGGAAAACATTATTAATCATCTAGGCTTGATAGGGCCGTTCGCTCCTTATAAATCAAGCGAAACTAATCTCACAGCGCGAGTATGTCATCTCAAAATAATAAAAAAGGAAAAAAAAAAGAGGAAACACAGACACAGACAGAGCGACTGCGCGAGCTCCAGCAGGGAAGCCGTCGGCAGAGACTCCAGCAAACGGACGGCGCCGCAGCCTCCGCCAGGCGGCAGTGGGAGCAGGCAGCAGCTGCAAGGTGGCGGCCTCAAGCGGAGGCGAGCAGTCTCAGGGAAACCAAGCTCGCCGCCGTCGTCCCCATTCTTCCGTCGCAGATTTCGCTGTGACTGGTTCCTTGTGATTGAATCCATAGGAACCGAACCCAAATCTTGGAATTGTTTTTGCAGTGCAAGTCTAATCCTCGGGAGGAAAAAAAAAGAAAGCGTAATAAGGTTGGTTTCTTCTCCATCACTCCCATCACCTACCGACCTCACATGATAACTCCTCTCCTCCTGCCGCCGCTGCTGCCACACTCCACCACTATCGTCGTCTTCTTATCACCCCTACCTCACCTGCAGTCCTGCACCAAGCAAGCAATCTCCAAAGTGCAAGCTTTCTCTTCTTCCTGCGTCTGGATCTCGCTCAGGTATGCGTCCACATTTGCTTTCTTCTTCCTCTCATTCCCATTCCCCCCTACCCTCAGATTTGCGTGGATACCCTTTCCTCTGATCTACAGGTTTCCCCTCTGCCTGCCACTCCCCATGGCTCTGGATTCAGGTCGCTCTTCAGCATTCACTACCGTATTCACTTCTTGAAGGCCAATTTCTGGTTCCTCACCATTGTATCCAATAAAGGTTGGTTACTCTTTCTTTCTTTCTTGTCATCCACTCCAAGTTGACTGCCTCTGTAAATATTCTATCTTTCCAACTGTTGCAATGGTAGCCCATATTTACTTGGTAAGATCTAGTGGCCAATTTAACTTACATCTTCAAACGCCTGTAATCATCTATCTTAAGGGCTTGTGTTTATAACTCAATTAATTATGTCAACCTGTAGCTGTTCGATTCTGAACAATAAGTGGGAACGGTAGTTGACAGGTCAGAGCTGCTTCATTGATAATTGATAGTGTCCAAATGGCGATGTGTTGTCTTGAACTCATGGTCATTATCTGGTTGCTACCATGTAGCTTTCTCATGACCACTAGTGTTGCCGACTCAACGAGTTGTAGTGTTCCTGACCATTCTGTTAAATTTCCATGCCTTTGTCTTTGTGGCAATCCTAAGAACATTTGATCGGCTAGCAAGCTTATATGTATGTAACTCTTTTTGATGATTTCTTTCTACTTTACTGTCATGGTCTATCAGAATCATATATTATGTGTTATATGCTCTTGCAGAAATGCACTCTTTTTTTATGTTTGAGGGAAATGGTGATTTGCATTTGTGAGTGACATGTTCTTATCTTCCCCATTTAGGTACTTGATGATCCGAAGATGTCGTCAAACTCCACTCTAACAGATTCTCTTCATGAGAGAACAATTGTTTTTGGCCTGAAACTTTGGGTTGTAATTGGGATATCTGTTGGAGCATCCCTACTTGGTGTTCTTCTCATCCTTATTGTATGCCTCACCATACAAACTTGGATCAAACGGTCACGTAGGACATTCAAGGAAATTCCAATTACCCAAATACCTTCTGCATCCAAAGATATCAAGGAAGTGAGGGCAGTGGAGGAATTTTTGCCCAATGATTTCGTTGTACATGATGGACTTCTACTCGCCATTCAGAATGAACCTGTTGAACCAGTGGATAAAGATGTGAATCAGTTTGCTCAAGAGGACAAGACGATACAAGGAGAAGATAACAGTCCTTCTGTTCCTCTTCATTATGTGGACAACTATGATGGAATTCAATCTGTTTCCACATGTGAACAGTCTTCCTCGCATGCTCCCGCCGACTCTGTTCCCTTGCCAGGCTTACCTGAGTTCTCTTACCTTGGCTGGGGTCATTGGTTCACTCTCAGGGATCTGGAACTTGCAACCAACTGTTTTTCAAAGGATAATGTAATTGGTGAGGGTGGGTATGGTGTTGTCTACCGTGGCAGATTATCAAATGGCACCCCAGTGGCTGTCAAAAAAATCCTTAACAATCTGTGAGTATTTTCCATTTTTTCTTATAACAATTCTTTGGTGATGCAGTGGCAGTGCATGGGTCAGTTTGTTGTCCTTCCTTTTACTTAAGCTATGACTACTTGCCCTGTGCAGAGGACAAGCTGAGAGAGAATTCAGAGTGGAAGTTGAAGCAATTGGTCATGTCCGACACAAGAATTTGGTTCGCCTTTTGGGGTACTGCGTTGAAGGCACTCAAAGGTATGGGTATTATTAGGACTCATTGCTTAGATTATGACCTGTTGTATCTTAACTGAAATTGTTTGTTGTGTGTGGATAATCAGGATGCTTGTGTATGAGTATGTCAACAATGGGAATCTTGAAAGTTGGTTACATGGAGAGTTATCCCAATATAGTTCTCTCACTTGGCTAGCGCGCATGAAAATTCTTTTGGGTACTGCAAAGGCGTGAGTAACTCCTTCACTGAGTCTAAACTATTGCTTCTTGTGGATTCAAATGCCCATTCTAGATCAATTGTTTGCTGTCAACATTGTATTTGTGATTTTGCTTGGTGCGAACTGTGAACTTATTGGGTCTCTATCTATTCCATTAAATGCCTTAGAACTAAAAATGTCGCCTTCTGATTGATTCACACAAGCACATTCAATCTTGATAGCTGCTCTATTAAAAATTGTTGTGCATGTTACAATCTTGACAGCTTTGTGATTTTAGGCTTACTAGTCACTACTATGCACAAGTAGTCGTTGTCTATACTATCATGAATATAAATCAAGTATAGATTGTATCATCTTATTGCTTGGCAAATACTAATTTGGTAAGAACCACCACATTTGCAGCCTTGCTTACTTACATGAGGCAATTGAACCAAAAGTTGTGCATCGTGATATCAAGGCCAGTAATATATTGATTGATGATGAGTTTAACGCCAAAATATCTGACTTTGGTTTGGCAAAGATGCTAGGTGCTGGTAAAAGTCATATTGCTACTCGAGTTATGGGTACTTTTGGGTAAGTTTTTCATGCCTTTGTATAATGAATTGAGGCATGTTCTCTTTGTATTATGTTCAAATCTTAGCCACTGTAATTTCAGAAAATTCTGTTGGTGCTATTCACTAATGGTACTCAACAATTGTGTTATTATTTTGCAGCTATGTTGCGCCCGAGTATGCTAACAGTGGACTTTTGAATGAAAAGAGTGATGTCTACAGTTTTGGGGTGGTTCTGCTGGAAGCTATTACAGGTAGAGATCCCATTGACTATGATCGCCCTCCAGATGAGGTAATACCTGTTGACATCGATTTCCTGTATTGTTCGGTACCAAGTTATTACATAAAAGCATGCAACTACAGTCTACAATCACTTATGAAGCAATCGAGAAGCTATGAACTTATGATTTGACAAGTACTGTAACACACTACTGATCATTTGTAGGTAAACCTAGTTGACTGGCTTAAAATGATGGTTGCCAACAGACGATCAGAAGAAGTTGTTGATCCAAACCTGGAGAGAAGACCATCGACAAAGGAGCTCAAACGTGCCCTTTTGACAGCTCTGAGGTGCATTGATTTGAATTCTGAGAAGAGACCAAGGATGGACCAGGTGGTCCGGATGTTGGACTCTAATGAACCCATTCCTCAAGAGGTTTGATTCGTGACAAAAATATACATATGATAAGTGACATATTCATATAGCTGTGTGCATATCAGATGCAAATGCTGTAGCTGTAAACTCTTCCTTTACCTAAAGAGTACGATTAGTGATTTACCTGGAAATCATGCATATCTGCTATATTGTGTTATAAGTACATCCAAAGTTCATCTCACAGTAAAATTAGTGACATATGGACAACGTGAGCAATCTTATTTGATTATATCATGTATACCTGTCTTATCAGCATTATCAGACATAGAGAGCATTGCATAACGTGGTATTAGTGTTTATCATAATGAAATCATGGATTTATTATATCATTGCCTTATGAATTAAACACTTGTCAACTGATTTGCAGGAAAGAAGACAACAACAGAACCACATCTCTAATAATTCAGAAACCGAGCCATTAAGAGGCAAGAGCAGCAGCGGCAAGAGTGATGCCCCTGAAAATGAGATGAGGCCACCTCGGTATAAGAATCGATCATTTCCCCCCAAGTGAAAAGTGAAAAGCATACTAGAGTGGAAGTTATGGAGTTACCTGCGATGCTCTCAATACATAATGAATTGGTCAATTGTTTTGTTTCTCTTTTATTATTTCTCTTCACCTGATCAATTTTTTTGTTCCCTGGGAGGCTGGGGGAGCGGCCATTGCTGTTACACATATTTGTATATTTCTTGAAACATGTACAGTGCTGGTGTGTGATACATGTACAGTAGTTTGTGTGTGATAGATAGTTGAAGGATGCACATGAGAGCATAAAAGCTATTATTTAGAAGCTAGTGGCTGGTATGGTTGCTGGTGTGAGGAAGTGCATGAAGAAACCAATGAAATAACTTTTTCATATTTTCTGTATACTCTAAGAGTATAAAGAGGCAAATGAAAGAAAAATTGACTTTCAGTTTGTGTTGTGTGCGACAAATGAATGAACTGAATCTCTCAGTGGTCGAGTTCAGTGCTGTATTTATCAGCTCTTCAGACAGGAGATGATCCATTCTCTGAGGTGAATTTGGCAGGTGTGGATTTCTATTGATACTTGCAACCTCAGCAATCTGTGTTAATGAGAATGCCGTTTCTTGATCATGAACAAATATGAAAAATGATGGTACATGCAATTCAATGCCTCCAAATAAATGATTAATCAGTTGCTAATAGCATAAGAGATGCAATTCACAATTCGCATGCAACAGAGTAGTGTTGTGTATGACAAACCGATGAAGTGAATCTGTCATTTATCAAGCTCACTTGTAGTATTGTCCTTAGCAGCTCTTTTCCAGGAGATAATTAACCCAATAATTAATCTTTCAGGTGAATTTCTTTGTCTCTCTCCGAGGTAAGGACTTTTCTTGATACATGCTTGCAACAAACTTCAATCTGTATTGTTGTTATACTTATACATGCAATTGGGCGTTGAAGAGAATGTTGTTATCTTCTTAATGAAACAAATGTGAAAAATGATACATGTAATTAATTCAGTAATGCTGATCTCCAAATGATTAATCAGCTGCTAACAGTAACACAAGAGGTGATTAATTTGATGTGTTGATGGAGGCACTAGCAGAGTGGCAGGTCAGGTGGAGGCGCCTCCAGCGACTGCAGCTCGCCGACGCCGTCGTCGACGAGGAAGGCCATGGCGAGGCCCCAGGTGATGTGCACGTCGAGATGGCAGTGCATCAGCCACACCCCCGGGTTGTCCGCCACGAACCGTATCACCGCCCACCCGTTCACCGGCACGCCCACCGTGTTCCTCATCGGCGGGTCCTCCATGTTGAACTTGGCCGTGTCGGCGCCGGCATCGAAGTTGCCCAACCCCTCGGCGAGGATGTAGAAGTCGTAGCCGTGGAGGTGGATGGGGTGGTTCTCGCCGGCGAAGATGTTGGTGCCCTGGAGCACCACCTGCACGGCGGAGCCGTACTTGAGCTTGTACACCTTGGTGCCCGGCACCGGCTGCCACAGCGCGCGGCTCACGTTCTGCGCCGTGTAGTCGAACTGCACCGGCGGGCTCGCCGGGAAGTCGGCGGTGAACACGCCGCCGGGCGCGCCGTGGTGGTGCGCCTGGAGGATGGAGGTGGAGGAGGGGAGCACGAAGGAGACGTTGTTGATGCTCGCCGCGAACCGCGTCCCGTTGGGCCCGCCGCACTGCTGCGCCGTGGCGTTGGTGCAGTTGAAGAGGCCGACGCCGACGGTGAAGAAGAGGCTCTCGTCCACGCGCGACGGGAGCTCCGCCTTGCGGAGGCCGCGCAGGTTCGTCGTGAAGGCGGTGGCGGCGGTGGTGTCGTTGTACGCCGGGAGGGTGGGCATGGCGATGGCGGCGCTGGAGGCGTTGTTGGCGGCGCCGTAGTCGAAGATGGCGGTGGTGGTGGTGTTGTCGAAGGGGACGCCCTGGGCGCTGGCGTAGGCGCGGGCGGCGAGGTAGTAGCGGCCGGGAGGTTGGTCGAAGGTGACGAGGACGTCGGTGGTCTGGCCGGGGGCGAGGAGGAGGAGGGAGGTGGTGTACGGTTTGGTGTAGGAGGCGTCGGCGGCGACGACGGTCATGTTGTGACCGGCGAGGGAGACGAAGAGCTCCGTGTTGAGCGCGGCGTTGATGAAGCGGAGGAGGTTGGTCTCGCCGGAGGTGACGGGGAAGACGGCCGTGTCGTGGGAGGAGCAGCTGTAGAGGTCGCCGGGCTGGGCGTTTACGGTGAGGGCGTCGGAGATGTTGGGCGCGGCGCCGGTGCGCGTGGCGGCGCGCACCACGTCGACGGGGTTCATGTCCCACCATTCCCCTGTAACCAATTAAACACGTTTCAGGGCTCAACTCCTCAGATTTGATCAAAAATTTAAAATTTCAAACATTAATATTTTTTTAAAAAAAATACTTAAATTTTCTTAAAAAAATATACGTGTATTTGCATTGAAAATTATAATATCTTAAACTAATTATATTTTATAAACTTATTTTAGTATAAATCAGTTTCACTGTATTTTAAAACGTTCGGAGTTGCATTTAGCCGTCATAGAAGTTTTTTCCGCTTCAACTTTTGTTTTGCATTTTCTCCCTTCTCTTGACATAAGCCGGTCTGGCTGATTACGTTGTATAACAAAAACGTTTTTCTTTTAATATATTGACGTGCAATTTTTTTACGCATTTGAAAAAAAAAAGACCGTATTTTTAACCGGAGGGAGTATGATTTTACTGATTTTAATTTATTGATAATCAAACATGTAATGAGCCTGCTGGTATAGTGACATTCCTTTCTGTTAATTGTACCAAACTGCCAGAGTAAACATGGATTTGCAACATGGAAATCCATGGCCTTAATTAGCAGTACAGTAGCACCAAACCATTTTGCTTATCAGACTTGTAGTGTGTCAACTATCAACCATTCAACCTTCAACTAATCTTTGTCTTTTTCTTGTGCTTAAGTGACCCCTCACCCCTGTAACTACCTACATGTTCTTTTGCTTAAAAATACGAATTCCTCTTATTCAACAACTAAAGATACAAAAGGGAATAGCTAAGCCTATACATTGAGCCATGTCGGCTACAAGCTCACAACGACATTCTGAATAAAATGGCTGAATTGTGCAATTTTGATTATGGCCCTGTTTAGATTTTAATTTTTTTCTTCAAATTTCCAACTTTTTCATCACATCGAATTTTTCTACACACACAGACTTCTAACTTTTCCATCACATCGTTCTAATTTCTTCAAACTTTCAATTCTGGCGTGGAATTAAACACAGCCTATGTGGTTTCCCCGGAAGTTATACTTTTGAGGACCAAGGACGAACTTTTTCAAACAATGGGACATATGCTTCTAAGAACATTTTCTTCACTTTTGACATGTTCAGACTAGTGTATGCATCTCTCTAGAAATTGATAACTTTTAACGCAACCTTCTTTTGTTAACAAATAAAAAGTATGTATTGCAACCTTGCATTGCACATTCATTGAGAATATTTTCTTAATTATTAGGGAGCAAAACTTTGAGACAAACCTCAAATGTACTTTGTAGGAGAAAGATGATATCTTAGTTCTTAAGGTTCAGGTACATGTAGGAGTATAAAAATGTTTGTAAAAGTAGCTGGCTCTGAGGAATATTGAGCATTGAGCATGCTTTCAGCATCAATTTTGCATAGGCAGCATGTGCATGTTTAAGTTTTGCGCCAGAATTCAGATTGATGAGTAAAGAAGGATCTGAGAAACATGCACAATGATGAAGTTTTTGATACATAAACATGATTGGTTAGCTAGCTTTTTCCTGAGATATATCATGTATGGCTCTTTGGAAAGCTATGATGCACTGATGCTTACTTGTTTGGTAACCCTGCCCTGACTCATGCATGTGTTTTGACTTTGAGCTAAGCAGCTTGTAGTAAGCTGGTGCCAACCAACCTAAGGGCTAGAAAGCTGTTTTTTTTTTCTGATGAAAGGAAGATGTGGTTGATAACAATGATAATGCCCGTTAACATGCGTGAAAAGCAGCTAAATTATGACAGCTTGACCCCACACTATAGCAATGGTACCGACCAACCAATCGTGGCTCTGAGATCAATTTAATTCCAATAAATTAATCTGCTATAAATATCATTAGCTAGCTGCATGCTATTCCTGATCATGAAAATAATTAGAGAAGAAGCATATACATGCATCTTCTTTTTCTTTGGCTTTATAAATCTTTTGCATTTCGGCTAGGACATACTTTTGACCTGTAAGTGATTGGCTGCGTGAAATTTCAGTGATGATGGTTGCACAATTTTTTGTCGGTTTGGTAATGTGTGTACACTATCCAGCTAGGCAATAGTGGTGAAAAAAAAATGCTCTCTCCATTTCATAATACTTTGCAATTTTGAGTTGGCATTTTTTTGTGTGAACATTTATACTTTAAAGATAAAATCATAGGTATTAACAAATAAACCATATTACTTAAGTACTACATTGCAAATGTATAAACATACAGATCGATATCATCCATAATAAATTCATGATCAAAATGTGTTAGAATAAACCGGTAGGATTTCAGTGAGGTTAAGAACATAGAAGCATGTGTGGGCGTGTATGCATCTGCTATGCAATTGCAAAAAGAAAAATACCAGAAGTCAAATTAACTAAACAAATTGGCGGCCAAAATAGTGAGACAGATAATAATTAAAAAGCATGTAGCAGAAGAAACGTACGTACCGAGCAGGATGGGGGCGAGCTCTCTGGTGGGCTGGACGTGGAAGGGGTAGCTGGTGCCATCGCGGGGGCGGATGAGGAGGGCGCCGTAGACGGTGGCGCGGAGCCAGGAGGAGTGAGCGTGCCACCAGAGGGTGCCCTCCTGCGCCGCCACCGTGAAGCGATACCGGTAGCTCTGCCCGGGCCTCACCGGGCACTGCGTCACGTACTCCGGCCCGTCCGACCACCCCGTCCTCATCTGCCGCACCCCGTGCCAGTGCAGCGTCACGTTGTACCTCCCACGGTTTATCAGGTTGATGATCAGCGAGTCCCCCTCCTTTATCTCCAGCGTCGGCCCCGGGAACTGCCCGTTCACCGTCATTATGCTTTGGCTCTTGCACAGCCTCTTCACTGTTGTCTCCCTGATCTGCAGCACAGATGATGAAATGCCAACCAAATTAAGCTAGCTGCTGCAAAAATATATGATGAGATTCAGACGAGCTAAGTAACTGCATATAAATGATCATGTATATGTACTGACCACAAACTCATGGTATTGCTCCTTGGCAGCAGCCAGGGAGCAGAGCAGTGCCAGGCTTAAGAGCCAGCATGAACACCCTCTGCTTCCCATGCTGCCTGATAGTCTGAAACTTAACTATACTGAAACTCGATCGATCAAGATGCTTGTTGTCAGCAACCAAACATATCTGGACAGCTATATGCAAGCTTACAAGACCTGAATTGATTGCGTGCAGCATACATCTGTTGCTATACACCTCGCCCTTTATATAGGAGCAGCCTGGCCGATCGACCACATCCATGAGATCAGAGTATATATATATATATGAAAGGAAAGGGGCTACAGGTAGCAGACTCCGGCCGGTTGCATGCTTTCTTGTTGGAAAGAATAGGTAGGTCTTTAGCACTTGATTCTCTCGTTAATCTACATATATACATGCCTCATGCCATCATTAATTTCACACTTGCATTTGCATTCTTCATTTCAAGCTGCCTCCCCTCAATCAATCCATGGTCCATGCGCATTGGCTAATTATTTGTTCAATGTACTTGTTGAGATTATAGGCATATAATGATTTAATCTATTCCATAAATAAATCATGACATTACAGATGAAAACTAGCATGAACGCATCATTAGATCTACACATGTAAACTACACAGTATAACATGAACAGATCAAATATGCGCAACATATTGAACACGTACCGAGGTGACGGAAAGACCGGCTGCTTGGTCGAAACTTTTCGCAGGCGTCTACGAAGGCACGAAACACGCGAGCGAAGAGGAAGACGAGCCGTCGCGAACGAACAGGGAGCAGTCGCGCGAAGCGCTTCCCAAAAACCTTATTGCCGCCTTCTCCCTGTGCAGGACGTCGAAGGCAGAGTTTCCGGAGACCTGCTCTCCCGATTGCCGGTGCACGCCGGCGAGCGAAATGGAGTAGTCTACGAGCGACGGCGCAGTACAGAGTAGGAGGCAAACCCTAGATTGATTTCGCTTGTGTTGCGTGAAGACGGCGGGTCGATTTATATAGAGAAGGGTCGCTTGATCAGGGCGCCCGCACGATCTCTACTGCGCGTAACCGAACCGGATAAGTCGCGCGTAACTTATCCGGACTCCATGCCGTTTGCACGCACCGAATTTTTCGGAACGTTTCCAAAACAAAAATGAATCCGAATTTGCAGCAAAACAAAACTGCAAAAGGAGGCTGCATCTGCGCAAGGATGAGGAGCCAAATTTTTCGGACTATTCGACGCGTACGTCGTGCACGCGCGCCACCTGCCCGGCCCGGCCCGGCCCGGCGAGGCGAGCGCGCGCGTGTGTTTCCCCTCTTCTCTCCACCACACATGCTTCAAATGGCTAGGAGTGCATCCTCCCTTTTAAGGAGGTCCCCCTCTCCTAGAATAAGCAAGGTGGTACTAAACTCCACATGCATGCCATCCCATGAGGTGGGCTTTTGTGATTTTCCAAAGAATTAATCTTCGAGTGGGCTAAGGCCCATTCATTAATTCCAACAATCCCCCACCAAATCTCAAAATCCCACTGAGATTTGCCTTTTCCAATGTACTGTTTATATACCAACGATTCGATGGAGACCGATTAAGGTTGAACATCCACCTAGAACTCCAAGCTACACTTACTCACAACTTGAACAATAGACTACGCCTTGAATTGTAAGTCTTGTGCAAGCAAGTTTCACTCAAAGTCTTATCTGGTACTAGACCGTCTGTAGACTACCCCTCGGGTGGAGCGTATAAGTCATACTCCTAGGTCTTTAGTAAGCTTCCTAGAAGATTCACCCAAAATCTTCATAGACTGCGACCAACAGTCAAGCTCACAAAGGTGAGTTCTTTCAAGAATGTTCTGCAGGACAACATCTTTGCTAATTAAAGCCAACAGAACTCATTAAGGCATAGCCAACCTGCCTTGCAGCTCACGAGAGTACATGCATCTTCACTTGGAGAGGGTATATATTGGTACTCTCCTCTAGTTTACTAATGATTTGTTCTTCCCAGGATCTAATTCACGGGATCTCCGATCACATAGACTGGGTTACCACCATAGTATAACTCATATAGGTCTCAAACCCATCTCCTTCGATGCATTGTCTATCACATTTCGTGATAGTCCCTTCGTGAAGGGATCTGCCAGGTTTCTCGCTGTTTGGATGTAATCCAACGTTATAACTCCGGAGTTTCTTAATTTCCTGACAGATTTCAATCGTCTTTTCACATGTCTAGACGATTTCATATTATCCTTAGAACTATTCACTTTGACAATTACCGTTTGATTGTCACAGTTCATAAGGATAGCCGGCACCGGTTTTTCAACAATAGGCAGATCCATTAATAGATCACGCAGCCATTCTGCCTCAACAGTAGCAGTATCCAGTGCCGTCAGCTCTGCTTCCATGGTTGACCTCGTCAAAATGGTCTGTTTGCAAGACCTCCATGAAACAGCACCACCACCCAGTGTGAAGATATATCCACTAGTGGCTTTGATCTCATCCACATCAGAGATCCAGTTAGAATCACTATAACCCTCCAGTACCGCAGGATACCCAGTATAGTGAAGCCCCAATTCCACAGTACCTTTCAGATAGCGCATTACTCGCTCAAGCGCACGCCAGTGATCATCTCCCGGATTAGAGGTAAATCGGCTCAACTTGCTCACAGCAAAGGAGATATCAGGCCTAGTTGCACTAGCTAGGTACATCAACGAGCCAATAATTTGGGAGTATTCCAGTTGATTCCTAGCAATTCTCTTGTTCTTGCGAAGCAACAAGCTAGGATCATAAGGTGTTGGAGAAGGCTTACTGTCAATGTAGCCAAAGCGATTCAAAATCTTCTCCACATAATGGGACTGCAAGAGTGTAATCCCATTCTCACCTCTAATTAGCTTAATGTTTAAGATAACATCAGCTACTCCCAAATCCTTCATATCAAAATTTTGAGACAAGAATGATTTAACCTCATTTATCACATCAAGGTTTGTCCCAAATATCAGTATGTCGTCAACATACAAGCACAAAATAACTCCCTCACCCCCACCATGGCGATAGTACACACATTTATCTGCCTCATTGACTGCAAAGCCTGCAGATGTCAATGTTTTGTCAAATTTCTCGTGCCATTGTTTAGGAGCTTGTTTCAGACCATACAAAGACTTCAACAATTTGCACACTTTGCCTTCTTGACCTTCAACTACAAACCCATCAGGTTGATCCATATAGATCTCCTCATCCAGCTCTCCATTAAGAAAAGCTGTCTTAACGTCCATTTGATGAACGAGAAGACCATGTGAGGCTGCTAGGGAAAGTAGCACACGAATTGTGGTCAATCTAGCAACAGGTGAGTAAGTGTCAAAGAAATCTTCGCCTTCTTTCTGAGTATAGCCCTTAGCAACAAGCCGAGCCTTGTACTTTTCAATAGTACCGTCAGGCCTAAGCTTCTTCTTGAACACCCACTTGCACCCCACAGGTTTACACCCATAGGGTCGCTCTGTCACCTCCCAAGTCCCGTTAGCGATAATGGAATCCATTTCACTACGGACAGCCTCCTTCCAGTAGTCTGCATCAGGAGATGCATATGCTTCTGAAATTGACTTAGGAGTGTCATCCACGAGGTACACAGTGAAATCATCACCAAAAGACTTAGCCGTCCTTTGTCTCTTACTCCTTCGAGGAGCTTCACTGACATCCTCCTCAGAGACATGTTCATGTGTATGTTCAGTTTGTTCTGGTGGTGTGATTGAACTGGGAATTATTTCAGAGGGTTGGTTCGAACCACTATGTGTATCCTTCATTGGGAAAAAGCTCTCAAAGAAGGTAGCATCACGAGACTCCATAATTGTACCAACATGCATGTCCGGTACCTCGGATTTAACTATTAAAAATCTATAGGCAATGCTATGATGAGCATATCCCAGAAAGACACAGTCCACAGTCTTAGGTCCAAGTTTGCGCTTCTTCGTTATTGGTATATTGACTTTCGCCAAGCACCCCCACGTGCGCAAATAAGAAAGTGATGGTTTTCTCCCAATCCATATCTCATATGGTGTTTTGTCCTTATTTCTGTTAGGAACTCTGTTTAACACATGATTTGAGGTCAACAATGCCTCCCCCCACCATGCCTTAGGCAGTCCCGCGGTGTCCAACATGGCATTCACCAAGTCAGTCAGTGTGCGGTTCTTCCTTTCAGCAATACCATTAGACTCGGGAGAATAGGGAGGCGACCTCTCATGTATGATGCCATGTTCCTCACAGAATAAGTCAAACTCGTTCGAGAAAAACTCTCCACCACGATCAGACCTAAGCCTTTTTATCTTTCTGTCAAGTTGATTTTCAACTTCTGCCTTATAAATTTTAAAATAGTCTAGAGCCTCGTCTTTCGTTTTCAACAAGTACACATAGCAAAATCTAGTAGCATCATCAATCAACGTCATGAAATATCGTTTTCCACCCTTCGTCAACACCCCATTCATTTCACAAAGATCTGAATGTAGGAGTTCTAGTGGTGCCAAGTTTCTCTCCTCGGCAGCCTTGTGAGGCTTGCGAGGTTGCTTTGATTGCACACAACTATGGCACTTAGAACCTTTGACAACGGAAAACTTAGGAATTAAACACATGCTGGAAAGCCGAGATATCAAGCCAAAATTAATATGACATAAACGTGAGTGCCAAACATTAGCCTCATCATCCACATTGCCACAAATATGGTTCACAGACTTATTGCAGAAATCAGAAAGGGAAAAGCGGAACAGGCCTCCGCACTCATAACCTTTACCAATAAAATATCCATGTTTAGACACGACTACTTTATTAGACTCAAAAACCAACTTAAATCCGTCTCTAGTCAGACGGGAGCCACTAACAAGATTCCTGTCGATAGAAGGGACATGCTGCACGTTCTTCAGCTGCACGATCTTTCCCGAAGTAAACTTCAGATCTACCGTGCCAACACCATGAACAGAAGCATGTGACCCATTCCCCATTAGGACGGTGGAACCCCGTGCGACCTGATAAGAAGAAAACAATGAGATGTCAGCACAAACATGTACATTGGCCCCAGTGTCAACCCACCAATTAGTAGACTGATTAACTGAAAAAACAGTAGGTAAATTACCATACCCGCTTCCATCTCCAGTGTTGCCAATAGTCACATTAGCAGACTTAGAAGTCTGCCCTGCAGGTGCCTTCATCCCCTTGCGTTGTGGACACTTCCTAGCCAGATGACCAACTTGACCACACACAAAGCAAGTCCTCTCATCCTGATTAGGATTGTTGTTGTTCTTCTTCTGCTTCTTGAAGTTGGTGGTCTGCTGAGCTTTGTATTTCCCCTTGCTCTTGTTCTGGGCCTTGTGCACAACATTGGCACTAGACTGCCCACCATCGCCCTTAGACGCGGCATCCTTTTCCCGAGCTTTCTCCTCAACATCAAGAGATGCTATCAACCCCTCAACGGAGTATTCCTGTCTCTTGTGTTTGAGTGCAGTACCGAAACTTCTCCAAGATGGAGGTAATTTCGCAATAATGCACCCGGCCACAAATTTGTCGGGTAAGACACACTTAAGGAGTTCGAGTTCCTTAGCCATGGTTTGTATCTCATGAGCCTGTTCGACTACAGAACGGTTGTCAGCCATCTTGTAGTCATGAAACTGCTCCATGATATACAGATCATTGCTAGCATCAGTAGCACCGAATTTAGTATTCAGTGCATCCCACAACTCCTTAGCGTCGGTCATATGCATATACACCTCGACCAGACGATCGCCAAGAACGCTAAGAATGCATCCCACAAAGAGAGTAGTGGCTTCCTCGAATTGCTTCTGCTGTTCAGCAGTAAGAATTCCTTCAGGTTTGCCAGTACTCACCCAGAAGCATTTCATAGCTGTCAGCCACAGAGTGACCCTGATCTGCCATCTCTTAAAATGCACACCGGTGAATTTATCCGGCCTCAGTGCATCGGCAAAACCAGCCATAGTAAAATCACAGTGCCTATAATAAGGTTTTTGGATTGTTGAGATTATAGGCATATAATGATTTAATCTATTCCATAAATAAATCATGACATTACAGATGAAAACTAGCATGAACGCATCATTAGATCTACACATGTAAACTACACAGTATAACATGAACAGATCAAATATGCGCAACATATTGAACACGTACCGAGGTGACGGAAAGACCGGCTGCTTGGTCGAAACTTTTCGCAAGCGTCTACGAAGGCACGAAACACGCGAGCGAAGAGGAAGACGAGCCGTCGCGAACGAACAGGGAGCAGTCGCGCGAAGCGCTTCCCAAAAACCTTATTGCCGCCTTCTCCCTGTGCAGGACGTCGAAGGCAGAGGTTCCGGAGACCTGCTCTCCCGATCGCCGGTGCACGCCGGCGAGCGAGATGGAGTAGTCTACGAGCGACGGCGCAGTACAGAGTAGGAGGCAAACCCTAGATTGATTTCGCTTGTGTTGCGTGAAGACGGCGGGTCGATTTATATAGAGAAGGGTCGCTTGATCAGGGCGCCCGCACGATCTCTACTGCGCGTAACCGAACCGGATAAGTCGCGCG
The DNA here is from genome assembly GCF_000147395.1 of Oryza glaberrima. NCBI lineage: Eukaryota > Viridiplantae > Streptophyta > Magnoliopsida > Poales > Poaceae > Oryza > Oryza glaberrima. Next base: position 508,907 of record NC_068337.1, on the reverse strand, counting down.
TAACTTATCCGGACTCCATGCCGTTTGCACGCACCGGATTTTTCGGAACGTTTCCAAAACAAAAACGAATCCGAATTTGCAGCAAAACAAAACTGCAAAAGGAGGCTGCATCTGCGCAAGGATGAGGAGCCAAATTTTTCGGACCATTCGACGCGTACGTCGTGCACGCGCGCCACCTGCCCGGCGAGGCGAGGCGAGCGAGCGCGCACGTGTGTTTCCCCTCTTCTCTCCACCACACATGCTTCAAATGGCTAGGAGTGCATCCTCCCTTTTAAGGAGGTCCCCCTCTCCTAGAATAAGCAAGGTGGTACTAAACTCCACATGCATGCCATCCCATGAGGTGGGCTTTTGTGATTTTCCAAAGAATTAATCTTCGAGTGGGCTAAGGCCCATTCATTAATTCCAACAGTACTTGCCAATGAATTCATAGTTAATGTAATTCCTTCCATTTTAATTCATTCTGCAAGATTAGTACTAGTGAATATTTGCGCTTCAGGTAACTCGTGTGACACAAGTTATGTTTCCCCCCAGGACAACATGACACAATCATAAGAGTACTCCAAGACTAACGAATGTGACATTTCAAGATCTTGTCCTAGAATTACACAAACGAGATATGATCCTACTGTGATGCATGATGGATTGCAGTGTTAAAACGTACATAGTCATTCCTGCGACCTTGATTTGCACTGCAAGTGTTAAGTTAATAATGTGGTATGATGCTAATCCCATGTAAGTTCTTGATTCTATCTTCTGTCCTACAAGTACTAAAGGATCAGTGAACCAACACGCATCAACTTCACCTAGTACTATCTATAATGATTTTAAGAGATTTTCATCCTATCAAAACCTTTCCTTCACTTTCAGCAACAGAGAAAACAAATGTGTATGCAGACTATTTAGCAAGTCCATTTCTTAAGTTCAGTTCTTAAAAAAAAGGTGCTTAAATGTATAATTTTTCAGTATTTTTATGCCATGCATAAATATCATAGAGATGTTGCATCTTGCATGTGCGTGACCGGCCATTTCTATAATTATATGGTGAGGCCTCTGTATCAAGCAATTCTGATATCAAATTATACTGAGCTTTTCTCCCGTTTCAGGGGAATCATGAGGAATGAATTAACGTATCATTTCCAATGGAGCCACTAGTCCACATATGTCTCCACTGGCCAAAAAAAGTATCTTTAGTTTTTGCTTCATTTTGTTTAGAACAAAAGACTGCATTTTCCTAAGTCCAAGAAACAAAATATTGTTAACAGGATGAGACTTTTCCAAGTCCCTATGGCCCCCATGTCAACAATGGTTAAGTGCTTGGTTAACAACTTCTTTTTCTTCTTTTTGACAATAGAATCAATCCATGAATCATTCCCTTTCTTTCCATCCTTGTCGAGGATATGCATAACTAAACTCACAGCTACACTGCTTAGTCTTTGCTCTGGTATGAGTTGTTGGGCTTGTGTTGTAGATATTATTACTACTGTTTGACCACACTATTTCCATCAGCTATAGACTAAATGTACATCTCTAAATCTTCTACTTTTTGTTTTTTATAAAGATGGTCCAAGCAACCTAGTAGCTCGATGAGATGTATACTAACAAATGTAACTTGGTTATGGAGGTAGAGATCTTTCAGAATTGTGAATTTTGTTTGAAGTACTACATCGACTTATATATTAATTTCCCTTATCAAAGAAATTATCGTAAGGCGTATGCTCTTTTCAGCAACTAATAGGGTATAATTCCAGTTAATGAAGAAATGGTAAAGGAATTTTCTCTTCAGTAAAAAGGAAAAGGAAAGGGGCTACTGTTGTTGAAAATATTTCTTCAACCACACAGTTCAGATATACATAATGGTCAAATCCTTATTCCATCAAATGATTCATTTCCACAAGCTCTAATTGGCATAAGTACAGCAAGAGGTGCTAAACTGCTAACTACCACATATGCAACCACAAGGACTGTTCAGTAGGCAAACATCCAATCCCTTTAGCTTTATGTGGTTTCTTCAATTCAAGGCAATCTAAAGTCAAAATGTTAACACTAGGAACAATCTTCACATTGAAGGAACATGCTATTGGCATGAGAAGGCTGATTTTCTTGGTTGGGAAAATATTTTAGGCTGAGGCTGAGATATAGCTTGATTCCAATTTGGAGGCATTTAACAACCCTGCTGCTCCACTACTTGTCCTTTCAAAATTGAAAAGATGCTTCACATGTTGGTGCATGCACTGAATTCCTCACAATGTTCTCCAAATTGCGGTCTGCAGTACGTTACTTGACTGACTGACCAGGTGTATTCTGAATCTGAACAATTTGGCTGCATATATTGTGAAGGTACAACATGTGAGAGAAATCTCAGACAAAAAGATACAGTAAATGATTATGAATGGTTGATTGAATTGGCACGGCAGAAGTGGTGGGGAGCCAAAGGAGTGTGCAGTTATGCAACCAACAAGCACGAGTACTGACCTAGGGCATCATCGTTTGGCATATTCATATGCTTATTAGCCAAAATTTGAATTTTCAACGTTAAATTTGGAGCTGATTTTGGGGTTTTTTCATCAAAGTTTATTTTTCAGCCTTTGCTTTTAGATCGCTAAGAACACATATATAAAAGTTTTATTCACAAATTGATTTTTGTTTGCAAATATGCCATTTGGCATATTCAGAAAATATGCCAAACGATGAGGCTGCTAATGGCACACAAATTGGTCACAATAACTAATATTCTAAACCTTATTGAGCTTTTAGATGATTATATTTCATAAAAAAAAGAGTGCAGCAAACGTTTTTGAAGGAATATATTGTAGCAAAAGCAGCATTAAAAAACATTCAGATAACAGATTGTCATCCTTGTTGCACAAAGTTAGGTGCAATAATATATTTTTTTTGGAATAAAGGTGCAATAATAATTACTTTCAGATGTCAAGTTTTCATGACATATATCAACCAAACTTGAATTGGAATGCTAGGGTTGGTTCAGGGAGTTGAATATGGTAGTCAATATCATCATTGTCCTTTACAATTATCTAGACATCATAGGCTCATGGCACTTAACTGGAATCATTTTCCTAAAACTTCCAAAGAAGTGAGATGCAGTATCATTGACACTAGAAAATAATTGAATTGTCAAAACTACAAAGCTCTACACAGTTGCCATTCCCAATGAATTACTTTGCATATCCAAGTGAAATCTTTGTAGATAAGTGTAAGTAGTGAAGAGTAACATGGAGCTATGAAATGGATACTGCACACCAATTTTGATCAGTGTGTAGCTTTCAGAGTTGAGAGTAGCTTTCGTTGGCAAAATGCAGTAGTAGTAACTAGTAGGTGGGTGTTAGGAGGACGACGACGGTAACTAACAAGGAAAATATGTAGAGTCTGTCAACATCCAACATGTTTTCTTTGAAAAAATTCTTGTCTGATTGATGATGTAAAAATGTTCGGCTCAAAAGTCACGACAACAGCTATGGAACAGGTAACCAACTGAAGTGAAGGGTGTTTAGGTGAGTTGTTTTATGCAAACATGCATGAATGGCCATGCTTTTCTTGTCTCTTGAGGTAACAGTTTCAATCTTGACATATGCAGCTATAGAGGAGCTCAGTTAGAATATCAAAATGTTTGGTACTAGTGATTAATATGGCATATATATACCTGCCACATCACAGTGTATAGAAGGGTTATCATGTTGATATGTGCAACATGTACTACCAGCATACAACTGTAAAGTAGATCAGTAGCAGACTAATCAAAGGAAAACTACTGGCAGAGGGCAAATACAACAGATTGATTGATCTGCATGTATTGAATAGGTAGTTTGAGTTGATTGAAGAGTGTGTGGCAGCTCTAACGAACGAAGCAGTGCGTTTTGACAAAATGGTACAGGCATAGAGTTTTTCGGCCTACCGTGAATAAGGGCAGCAGGCACATTCAGAAAGCTTGATTGCTGCACCTTTTGCATCTTACTTCGTTTCAGAGTAACATCTTCACTTTCTTTTTTTCTGTTTGCGTACTTCTGGAGATATTCATCATCAGGCTACTAATTAAACAACTAAACAGGACTTAGTATCTTATTCTTTTGTAAACTTTTTCTCTCCTTTATAAACAGTTTTCCAGCTGTCATATTCTATCAATAAAGAACTAGGACTTCTGGAAGCAAAATTAAGGGTACCTTCAAATGACCATACTGAAATGCTAAATGTTTGCTTCTTATGAGGGAGACGTTGAATGCTGATCGAACAATGGGTTGTGTATATCTGTGATACTTGTTCTGGAAAATTAATTTTTAGGAGAAGTGTGCTGTCCACATTATGTTTGTTCAGGATTGCACTGATGATCCCCCTGCCCCCTCAAAAAAAAAAAAAAGAAGAAAAAGAAGAAAAAGAAGAAGAGGAAAATCCCCTTTGGTACTTGCAAAAACAAACATGAGTTTAGTTATGATTAGACCAAAATATGGTGTATAGATTATGAACCATCCTAGTAATAATATGTTATTCGCGTTTTACAAAGTTAAATTCTCGTCATCAGCAAAAGAACACTTTGAGGTTTCAATTCCCCGGTTGAGTTTTCAGCAGTGAGGACGGGGTGTCATGGTGGAGGAAGAATTGATAAAGGTGCTTATAAGAATTCTACCCATGAATTTTGTACATGAACGCGGCGACTGCTGTAGCTGTATTCCTTTATGTAAACCTTATTTGACGTTTACTTTCTTCTAATAGTGAACGGCAGAGTTCCTGTCAATTCCCTCGAAAAACTTTCACATAAACAGAAGTTTATATTCAGAAACTTTCTACGAAAATAAAAATCTCTATTTAGAAACTTTCAACAATAGTTAAAATTTCTACCTAGCAATTTTCTGCAAGAATATACAAGTTTCTAGCCAAAAAAAAAAATCTAAATTGGATAATTTACACCGATAAACTTTTATGAGGAACAAAAAATTTATACTTTTTGAGATGCACTTGATAGTACAGTGGTAAGGTGTGTGGTTTTAACCCTAAGGTTAACATGCTCACAATTTCTTCTTAAAAAAAATGTTTGGAGTGAAGTCTCTCCCTTCAAATCTCGTTTTCTTTTTTTTAAAAAAATACTCGGCCATATACTACCAATTCCTGCAAGTGTAGATATCTGAATTCTCTTTTTGGAATAATATCCTTGAACATTTTGTAATGATACGTTTTAACAATTTTCTTGGTGAAATGTAGGGGCGCCATGACGACATTGTAGAACATTTTTCAGCAATTCTAAAAACCAATGGCATTGCTCATTATGGGGAAAGCATTGACACCGGAAAACTTGAATGGTTTGACATCTACTGGCTTTATATATATTCAGTTCATGTTTTTGTGCATATAATTTATGCGTTGTTTTATTTGTCGGGCATGGGAGTTCCGTCTGGAGGAGGAGGAAGACGACATGTGGGCCCCCGGCAACAGTGAGAGGAGGGACTGAGGGAGGCTTTCTACACTTGCTCTGCTGCTGCTAGGCCGAAGGGGAAAGGAAGAAAGCAGAGAGGACGGAAAACAAATTTCATTGTAATTGGTCCAGGAAGGAGGGAGGATTTTAATTAATTTTCTATTTAAATTAATCACTAAAATGATCTTTGAATTTTCAAAAACACTTCCAGTGCTCAAATAATTTAAAAATATCATGAAAATAATTTAAAAAAATCATGAAAACAAATATTAATAATTACTAAAATATTCTTTGTATTATTAAAATTAATGATTGGAAAATTCCAAAGAGTATAATTAATTATGGAGAATTTAATTATGATTAAATATAGCCATGTTTTAATTAGGAAATTTTATTTCTCATATTAAACTTCACTTGTAAATTAATGAAATTTAATATAAATTTCAAAAAAAAAATTACAAATCACTGGAACGAAAATCAGGGTGTGACAAAACACAAATCCTCAAAAAAGAGCGCAACAACAAGCAGAACATGAATCGTATCCAAGACCTAACACACCCGAAATTTTTTTAAAAAAAACATCTACCATCTTCAGTGCCACCGATTGGCTGCTCTCCTTGCTCCACCTTCAGATGGATGGCGACTCGTATCCCTCTGCTCCACATGGCTGGATTCGCCAGCGAGATTTTACTTAATTTTCTTCATGTTGCAACACATAAGCACTTTTTTTAGAAAAAATCTAAACGGACGGGATCTATCGTAGGGGGGCGCTGATACGCGACTAGTCACGCGGCGCTCCGCATGCGCGATCAGCTGCCCCCTAGTCTATACTACTATATGTATATACTTTATATATGTACTTATAAACTTTGTATACACGTATATATATAATTTTTTATATGTATATATTTTTAATGTATAAAAAAATTACACATGTATATAAAGTTTTGTGTGCGTAAGTATAAAAAAACCAAAACAATGCGTGTATATAAAATTTATATATGTACGTATAAAAGCCCCAAAAATACATGTATATAAACTTTATATATGTACAAAATTGGTATACGTACGTATAAAAACAAAAAAAATACATGTATACAAAGTTTGTATTTGTATAAAATTGGTATACGTATGTATAAAAACCTAAAAAAAATACATGCATACAAATATTATATATGTGTATACAAAGTTTACATACATACGTATTAAAACCGAAAAAGCGAAAAAGATACAGAAAAAAATAAAAAAGAAAAAAACGAAACGGAAGGCAGGAAGAAAAACAGAAAAAACCAAAAAAGAAGCGAAACTGAAAAAAAAAAAAGGGAAAAAAGGGGTCCTCCGCGCAGAGCTGTCCGCCGGCCCCTCTCCGCGCGCGACTGCCTGCCTTCCGTCGCCGCCGCCGCCTACCCTCGACTACTGACCTACCTTTCTCCGTCGGCCGCGGGAGCCCAGCGCAACTGCACCATCTCCTCGTACCCTTTCCTGGGCAAGGCCGGGAGGGTTTCCGCCGCCTGTTGCCCGGACGTTGCTGCATGACGATGGAAGATGGAAGCTGTCCTTCACCAGCCACCCCCAGCCAAGCCGAAGATTACCAATCATGGACACTGAAGCAGAAGCTTGAGGATCTAATCAACTGTGATGCTATCCATGGTGTCATGCCAAAAAATCCTAAATATAAAGCATATTTCGAGGAAAAGTTCGAGGTACGTATTTTCTTCGATCCATCATCCATGGATGCAAATTAATTAATTAATTATTTTTGACCTCACCAGCATATATATATATATATATTTATTTATTTATTTATTTCATTGAATGATGCAATCGATCGATGGATCAATGTATCATAAATATTATTGCTATTGTAGGAGAAGTTAAGTAAGTACGTTCGTGTTGTATTGCCGAAACTGCGTCCAGCAATTCAGAAGGATAGCTTGAAGCAATTCTATCAAGTCTATAATTGTTGGTCTGGTTTCAATCTCCGCACAAGTTAAAATTTTACATTACTGCAGGCTTCCAACTAGCAACAATTTATGTGCCTGCCTGACATAGGAAAAAAAAAGATTAATTGGATCCATGCTACTACAACTTTGCAAAATTAAAAAAAAAATACCACTACTATTCGTCATATTGGCTACATGCCACTAAAAATTTCTAAAATTGAAACCATGCCAATGAAAATTTTTAAAATTGAAATCATGCCACTCCCATCCCTTTTTCTGTTTCCTCTCTCACGCCGTCTCCATTCCCGTCCTCATCCCCCTTCCGCGAGGAGGCGGAGGCCGCCCTGCACTCTTGTCCATCAGCGCCGGCGACGCAACGGAGCGCCACCCAGCGGCGAGCTCGGAGAAGAAGATGGTGGGCGGAGGAGGAGGGAGCAGGTCGCCGGCGCCGAGTGAGGCTGACGTACCTCACCCGCGACCACCGCTGGAGGGCTCGGGAACCGCCGCCGCCGTCCTTGACGCCATCTGCAGCGAGAGGTCTATGGAGCTGTCGCTGCCGCCGTCCTCGACACCATCCGCGCGGGAGGGCTCGGGAGTCATCCACACCGGAGGGCTCAGGAGCCGCTGCCGCCGTCCTCGACACCATCTGTGGCGGGAGGGCTCGGGAGCCGCCACCGCGGCCTTTGTCCTCGATCTATGACGGGAGGTCTCGAGAGCTACCGCCATCGCCACCGCCGTCCTCGACGCCATCTGCGGCGGGAGGTCTCTGGAGCTATCGCCGTCGCAGTCCTCGATGCCATCCACGCGGGAGGGCTTGGGAGCCGCCGCCCCTGTCCTCGATCCGCGACGGGAGGTCTCGAGAGCTGCCACCACTGCCGTCCTTGACGCCATCTACGGCAGGAGTGCTCGGGAGCCGCCGCCGCTGTCCTCTTTGCAGTCGCGCCGGATGGAGGAAAAGATGGGGAGATGAAATTGACATGTGGGACGGGAACGGAGACGGCGTGAGAGAGGAGATGGAAAAAGGGATGAGAGTGGCATAGTTCCAATTTTAGAAATTTCTAGTGGCATATAGTCAATATGACGAATAATAGTGGTATTTTTTTAATTTCACAAAGTTGCAGTGGCATGGATCCAATTAACAAAAAAAAAGTCTTTCTACTACACTTGACAAATGGCAGTAGTGGGCAATTTTAAAATGATAGATAACACATTAATTTCACGATCTCTCTCTCGATGAACACACTGGCAGCATTTTCATAATACAAATTTATGTTTTTGAAAAACAAAAACAAAAAAAAAAGATAAAATGCACAAACGGGCGTGTTTTCAATGAAAATCAATGTTTGAATAAAACCGAAACCGTATTTGATTATGCTAGATAAGCGAAAAAAAGAAATAAAAGGCAACCGAGCCGATCCCCCTTTGGAGCGGCAAACAAACCCTAGCTGAGTTGAGTCGTTCGAATTGAGGAGGGATGGAGGGCGGAAGCGGCGGCGATTCCCAGCGGTTCGGGAAGATGGTTGTCGAATCCAAATTCAGGAGGAAGAGGCGGCGAGGAGGGACGACTATGATCCTTGCAGGCACAACGGACACTGAAGGAATGATGGATCAAGAAGAAGAGGAGGAGGAGGAGGACGACCAGCCTGCTGATGTTCTTGAGGATAGGAAGCATCAACCTGCTGATGTTCTTGAGGATAGGAAGCATCAACCTGCTGATGTTCTTGAGGATAGGAAGCATCGAGATGGATCCATCTACAGGGGTACTGATTACTGGAGTATCTATTATCGTATCGCCGATACCAACGAAAGTAAGAGACTTCTCCTCCTCCTCCATTCCTACCGAATCCAATCTCCTTTCTTAGTTCTATTATCGTTCGAATCCCCTTGATTCCTCCCTAATTTTTTTTGTGTGTATATTGATTGATTGTGTGTATTTGGCTGGCTCAGCTCATTGAGCTGATATACTAAGAATAAATTTCACAAAACTACATGTTTTATGGTTCAAGTTGCAGAAAACCACACACATTTTGACACTTGGCACTTAAGAACATATATTTTGGTAGTTTAGTATCACAAAACCACACTATCGATGAATGGATTCACCTATGAGATGACGTGGTTGTTCCATCTAGGATGAGGACGTAGCATCCTATTAATTTCGTGCGATTGCTGGTAATAGGATGCCATGTCCTCGTCCTAGGTGAAACAGTCACGTCATCTCGCGGATGAATCCATTCATTGATTGTGTGGTTTTGTGAAACTACACTACCAAAATATATGTATTTAAGTGCTAAGTGTCAAAATGTGCGTGGTTTTCTGCAACTTGGACTACAAAACGTGTAGTTTTGTGAAATTTACTCATATACTAATTTGGATGCCCTATTATATTGCACAAAATTTCCCCTTCTTCCTCTTGCCCCCTCTAGCTATGGCGCACTCCCGCTACGTTGCTCCATATCTACTCTAGATTAGGAGCCAACCTAGGGTGTCATAGACAGCCGGAGCGGAAGAGAATTGGCAAAATTATCTAAACCGGTATATTAGCCTGATGTACATCATCCCGGTGCTTTTTCTTCTTCTTTAAATCCATGCGTATGCCTAAGACAACCAAATTTCCAGAAACTCAGTAATGGCTAGTGCTATCCATCACCCAATCTACTTACTGCTTCTACAAATTTAACTCGCTGATTATATTAATAATTTTTATATAGTTATTCAGTGTTTTTACATGTCGCTATCTGATTGTTGTATCAGCTCCATTGAAGCCGATGATGCTGTCTGATCCGACCACGGATTGTCGGCCCAACTGGTCTGGTTGCATCGTCCACTCAGGTTGTTCCATGTTGCAGATCTTCTCACTCAAGCTGGTCTCCATGGCTGCCCCTGCTATTGGTGATGGCCCCATTCAAGTGTACGGCTTCATGGCTGTTTGAGATTATATGGATTGCTTGCGCAACTGCGTCTTCAACCGCGGTCGTGACAAACCTTTCATTGTCAACCTCTCCGATCCCTTTATACTCTTGTCTGGCCCTAAGAGAGGCATTGGGATGGAAACTCCTGCACTGCTTGAGTACGACATAAGGATCAAGAGAGGAGATGGAGAAGATGATGATCTCCAGCTCATAAATGGAGCTGCCACCATCAGTGAGACCGAGCTACCCCCGCCATATGCCCAAGCTTACACCCGACGGATTGCCGGCGACTACGGTTCCGTGAACATTAGCTTAGCACTTCTCCACAACGCCATAGAGGCCACGATGCACATCCAGATAACCGAAGTGCGTGGCAGTGGGGGCTTCGACATGTCTATGGCTTGTCGTGTCGGTCAAATACCCGATGAAATCAAGCTCTTTGAAAGTGTTGCCATTGCCAAGCCGTGTCAGCTAAACAAGAGGTTTGTGCTTGCCATTGTCAAGCGCGGCATCTTGGTGTTAGACTTGAAGGTTAAGCGGAGTGACGCCTCAGAGGAGGAGGAGCCAGTCTGTATGCTCCGTGGCTTGAAGGCAAAAGCACATGGCCAAGTCATCCTACCTATGATATTTGATTGCGCCACCATTTTGGTCAGTGTGCATTGGTCAAATCTGCCGGCCCCCATGTTAGACTAGCCACAAGGTTCTTTTTTTTTCTTTGTTAGCTTCTTTATATATATAGCTTATGCAAATTCTTTTTTTTATTTACTTGTGTATGTTTGCTAGCCATCTATCTGTAACTTGCAAGTTAGTATGCAAATGATTTGGTTTAAAAATGCCTTATCCAGGAGTGTATTACTGAATCTGGTAATTTTGCTCAGTAACCTTAAAGAAAAAAGAAGTGGTCAAGTGTTGGAATGTTAGTAATATAAATGGTTGTTTCAGGTACCCATTCATGCTGGTGTCAACAAATAACAATATACTAGGCAAAACACTGTGCAAAATTGAATGGTGGTGCGGGAAAAAAAATACTACCTCCGTTTTTTTAATAGATGACGCTGTTGATGTTTTGTCACACGTTTGAACATTCGTTTTATTCAAAAAATTTATGTAATTATAATTTGTTTTGTTGTGAATTGTTTTATCACTCAAAGTACTATAAGCATGATTTATATCTTATACATTTGCATAAAATTTTCACATTCATTCAATAAGTGAAATCTTTCTTCTGCAGGTGTTACAAACTGCTGTTCGCCACAGATTAGCAAAAGTCCAGGGGTATCTAAAAGCAAAGAAAGGCAGCATTAGAGGAAATTTGATGGGGAAGCGTGTTGATTTCTCAGCTCGTACTGTCATCACACCGGATTCAAATATTACAATGAATTGGTAGTGCCATGGAGTATTGCTTTGAACCTTACATACCCAGAAACTGTTACTCCATATAACTTTGAAGGTAAAATGCTTTACTGTTATTGAGGCATGATCACTGTTTTTTAATGATCACTTATCCTTCCCCTGGGAAGATAGGTCCAAAGTACATTATCTGGGGAGACGCTCAAAGGCTTGATCTTTGTTATGTGAAGAAAAGAACTGATCAATATCTGGAACTGTGTTACAATGCGAGTACCAACATTGTTTCAGAATCTGATTTACTGATGGTCACATGACAATAGTGTCTTCTATATTAGTCTCCTCATCTGGTGTTTTATTTTGTCAGGTGGAAAGGCACCTTGATGATGGGGATTTTGTTCTTTTCAATCGGCAACCCAGTCTTCACAAAATGTATATCATGGGGCATCGCATTAAAATCATGCCCTATTCAACCTTCCACTTAAACTTGTCCGCCACTTCGCCGTACAATGCAGTTTTTGATGGGGATAAAATGAATATGCATGTTCCTCAGTCATTTGATGGGGATGAAATGAATATGCATTAATAAGTAGGCGATGGAGATGGGCGGTGATGATGATGGCACGTCACAGTGAACTATGTCTAGTGCTGTGTCTGCTTGGCGTGAAATGTTGTCAATTCTTCAGTAGTAGTTGGTTCTCAACAGCGATTTATCCATGTCCTGTCAAACAGTTAGTTTTCCACGATTTATATAATTGTCCAATGTTTGGAAGTTCCTGAAACAGTTTACACGATCTGTATGATTAGTTAAAAAAGCGTGTTAATTTTACACTTTTACAATCCATGCACTTCAGTTAAGCATTGGTCGGCACTTTCTGCTAATCTGAAAAGCTCATGCCAGCACGCGGCTATGCATTGTCCAGGATATACATGACATATTCAGAAACAAGCTATGATTATCACTTGTTTCCCATCATCGACATGGATCTACAACACACACAGAGAGTACTACAGTAGATCAGTAAGGAAGGCATTGTGGTATTTGTAATTGATATTCTGATAGAGCGATTCAGTTCTGTTGCAAATAATAATATTTGCCTATACAAGAAGCTTCAAAAACAACATAGACGAATAATGTCTACCACTTACTAATACTACTACTGCTAAGCTTTCAAATAAATCAAAGAATTCATAAATGAAATATAGGAGTATCTCTGTTTCTACTCTCTAGCTGCTCTGTTTCTAGTCTCTAGCTGATTGACAAGTTCATTTCCTTCGATTTCGTCTTCAAATTCTGCTCAAGAGCACAGCTGTTGCATACTACTCATTGCCTGCAGAAGCAGCAGCCACATGCCCTGCGCCACCTTCGTCGCTCGGCCCGGCGCCGCCCTCCGGCCCCGGCCTGATCTGCTCGAGCTGCCGGAGCACCTCCCGGGCATCAGGTCTCACCGACGGCGACTGGTCCACGCAGTGCAGCGCCAGCTTCAGCGTGTCCACGAGCTCGTCGCCCGCGGGCCCATTGTCGCCGTCGCGCATCAGCTCGAGGTCGAACACCTCGCTGGTCCACTCCTCCTTGACAATGGACGCCACCCACTGCGGCAGGTCCATGCCGTTGGTGGTCTCGGCGGGGGATTTGCCGGTGAGGAGCTCGAGGATGATGACGCCGAGGCTGTACACGTCGGTCTTGGCACTGGCCTTCTTGAGCTTGGACAGCTCGGGGGCGCGGTAGCCGAGGGCGCCGGCGGCGGCGAGGACGTTGGAGTTGGCAGCAGTTGTCATGAGGCGGGAGAGGCCGAAGTCGGCGATCTTGGGGTTGGAGTGGTCGTCGAGGAGGACATTGCTGGCGGTGAGGTTGCCGTGGACGATGGTCATGTCGTCGTGGAGGAAAGCCAGGCCACGGGCTGTGCCCTTGGCGATCGTCATCCGCGTCTCCCAGCTGATCGGAGTGTTGGGCGCGCGAGCTGCATATTCACGTTATGCCATCAGGACGAAATGTTAGTGTCACCGTGTCAGAGTTATGCAGATTTTCAGTTCATCAGGATGAAATTTCAGAGCCAGAAAGCTGAATAATGTTGATAAAACAGTGCTACTAAAACAAAAGCCTGTCATTTAGTTCACCAATAGTCCACATATTAGCCTCAAAACTACATAGGGAATATGTTAACTTGTTTAACTGAACAAGACACTCTTTTACTGAACTTTTTGCACTGACCATGAAGACATGTAGCGCTGTCCAAAATTTTCAGAAGGCGTGTAATGCTCAATCTCTAAATTGGCATGGGATGCTCATTGTTATGCTAAATAAAAAAGGTACTCAGCACTGTACAAAATTTTCAGATGTATCAAATCTACTTGATTTCAGCTGAATCAGTGTTAGCACTTCCAGAATTTGCAAATGTTCAGACTACAACGTTTTCTCAAATGTTCAGAGTAGTTTCAGTTGAAAGCAGAAGTAAAAGCTTTAGAATGCATACAGTTTATCAATTGCATTGTCTTCCTAATTAATAGTATCAAGATCAAATGCACAAGAAGAAGAGTAGTGAGTGAGTGAGTACTGACCGTGGAGGAACTGGGAGAGGCTGCCATTGGGCATGAAGTCGAGGACGAGGAGCTTCTCGCCCTTGGGTCCGAGGTAGTAGGCCCTGAGAGGCAGCAGGTTGGGGTGGCGGATCTTGCCGAGCACCGCCGCCTCTGACTCGAAGTCCTTGTGTCCCTTGGTGATCTTCTCCCTCAGCCGCTTCACCGCCACGAGGCTGCCGTCCTCCAGCGTCGCCTTGTACACCGTCCCGTACGTGCTCTTCCCCATTATCTCCGCCGTCGCGCACAGCAGGTCGTCCGCCGTGAACGCCATCGGCCCGTCGAAGTGCACCAGCTTCCCTCCCACCTCTCCCCCCGACTCCACCTCCGCCGCCCCCGACCCCGGCTTCTCGCCTCGCCCGCCCCCCGCCGCGCCTCCGGCGCCGCCACCGGCTGCCTTGCTGCTCGTCGTCTGCTTCCCGCCGCTTCCGGACCTCTTCTTCGTCAAGAAACAGAGCAGCAGGCAGCAGAGCGCCAGCAAGAGCAGGATGCCGACCACGATTCCGGCGATGATCAGCGCGAGCTCCTTGGTCGTGAACTTCCGGTGGCGTCCTGTGGTCTCCACCCCTTGCACTGGTGATGCTGGCGCAGATGGCGCCGGAGACGGCGACGCCGGGCAGGGCACGGATGCAGAGTAGCCGCAGAGCTGGAAGTTTCCGGCGAAGGCGGAAGGCCCGAATTTCTGCGCGAGCGAGGCTGGCACTTGGCCGGAGAGGTTGTTGTTGGAGACATTGAATGCTTGGAGAGTGGTGGTGAGGTTGGACAGGCTGGCCGGGATCTCGCCGGTGAGGGCGTTGCCGGAGAGGTCGAGCGTCTTGAG
This sequence comes from Oryza glaberrima, assembly GCF_000147395.1. Taxonomy (NCBI): domain Eukaryota; kingdom Viridiplantae; phylum Streptophyta; class Magnoliopsida; order Poales; family Poaceae; genus Oryza; species Oryza glaberrima. Next base: position 493,889 of record NC_068337.1, on the reverse strand, counting down.
GTCGGCGAGCGAGCCGAGCCTGTCGGGGATGGTGGCGTTGAGCCTGTTGCCGGAGAGGTCCATCACCTGCAGCTTCTGGAGGCCGGCGAGTGACTGCGGTATCTGGCCATCGAGCGAATTGTGCGAGAGCTCGAGGACGGCGAGGTTGTAGGTCCCGGTGATGGATTCCTTGAGCGAGGAGGAGGGCGCCCTGGAGCCAGCGAAGGTGTCTGGGATGTGGCCGGACAGCTTGTTGTGCGAGAGGGAGAGGAAGACGAGCGAGGGCGAGGCGGCGAGCTCGGATGGGATGTCGCCGGAGATGGTGTTGTGGCTGAGGTTGAGGCGCATGAGCTTGGTGGAGTTGGCGAGGGAAGGAGGAATGGCGCCGGTGAGGAGGTTGTTGCTGGCATCAAACGCCTGGAGCGCGACGCAGTTGCCAATGGAAGCGGGAACGGCGCCGGAGAAGCGGTTGTTGAAGAGGTAGACGCCGCGGAGGTCGGGGAGGAAGCCGAGGGAGGTGGGGATGGGGCCGGAGATGGCGTTGTCGTGGAGGCTGAGGCGGCGGAGCTGGGTGAGCTGGCCGATGCGCTCGGAGAGAGTGCCGGCGAGGCCGCGCCATGGGAGGGTGATGGCGACGACCTTGCCCTGGACGCACTTGATGCCGACCCATGCGCCGGAGCAGGCGCCGAGGCCGGTGTCGTTCCAGGAGCGGAGGAAGGCATAGGGGTCGGTGAGGTCGTGCTTGATGGCCTGTAGGCCCTGGTAATCCGCCTGGCTGATGACGACGCCGTCGCCTGCGGCGTGGTCGTGGAGGTGTTGGTGGTGGGCGGCGGCGGCGGCAGCGAGCGAGGGGAGGAGTGTTACAGTAAGGAGGAGGAGAAGTGTGCAGCGATGGTGGGCGGTGGCGGGGAATGGTCTGAGCATGGCTGGTGGTGCTCGTCGGCGGCGTGGTCCTTGCATTATGTGATGGATAGGATTGAGTAGAGCGGAAGGAAAATGTTGGTGGTAGCGACTAGCGAGTCGAGTCGAGTCGAGTCGAGTCGAGTAGAGGTGGAGGAAGAAGAAGACTGAAGCGTAGTATGTGGCGAGACAGAGAGAGGAGGAGGAGATTAGCAGAGGCGAGCAACGGCTAGTAGGAGGCGGCGAGGGCGCACGGGACACGACTGAGCGCGAGGAATGCTGCCTGCTACGCCCGTAATGGGCCCCCACTATCAACCAACGGCTACTTCCCCCTCCTTTGTTTTGTTTTTTGTTTTTCCCATTCTTTAAGGACAGGATTTTTTGTTGTGTTATGTTTGGGCAGAGAGAGAAGCCGAAGCAACGGGTAGGATGGACTGACTGTGGACCCGACCTTACTAAGTTGGACCAGCTGTTGCGTTTCCTTGGGCCGACAAGCTCCCATCTTGTCCAGCTTCTTGGACTTGCACACATAAACACTCCAGGTGCTTCTGCCCCCACCAAATTACCTTCACACATGTTCAGGACATAAACCCACCTGGAAGATTTGCCATGTAGTAGTACTGTAGTAATTTAGGGTGACACCTCTAAAAACAAAATTTACTGTCAAGAACACCCAAGAGAATGAATTGAGCCTTATAATATTAGCTACTACAGTATGTTTTACATATGACCATCTAGGATGTGGATAGCAATAGCGGATCTAGTTACACGAGACAAATGGGGATGTAAGGCGTGAGAAATTCACCCAATTTGATGAATATAAGTTAGGGCAGCAGCACAGCAGAGAATTGTAGTAGTGGCGGGGAGTATATCTTGTCTCGCATAGGGGTGGCTGCAAGGCGGGACGGGGCTGAGATGGACAGGAACGCCCCCGCTCGCCACATTTTCCCCTCATTCTGGCCCTGCATTTGCCACTGGGCGAAAAACCTCACCCGTTCTCGCCCTCGCAAGGGACCTAGCGGGTGGGCGAGGCCCCGCACCACCCAGATGATTAGCAACTGCGAGAAACCTACTGTGGCGACTAGAGGCGGTGCACTACGACAAGGTGACGGTTGGGGGGTGGTGACAAGGTGTTTACGGCTGTCGGGGTGGTGGATCGTGAGGAGGCGACGCTGGCTGGGAATAGCAGCGAAGAGGCAGCACTAGCTTAAGGCAGTGATAGCTGGGGATGGCGCACGAAGAGGCAAGTTGGCTGGAGGTGACACGCTAGGAGGGAGAGACATGAGAGTCAGAGAGGAGAGAGTGGCGATTGGATAGGGATTTGGGAAAAATTAGGGTTTTGCTTATAATCCTTCACCTAATATGCCAAATGGGCTTTACAATGTGCTATCTTTTGACTTGTAACTCATACCTTCAGGGCCCCGCGAGTCAACTCCCATCCCCGCCCTCGCCCCCGCTCACCTGCGGGTGAGAATTTCCCCCTACCCCCGACCCCATAGGGGCAGGTCACCATCGGGTCCCCGGTCACAACGGTGAAATTGCCACCCCTAGTCTCACAGGCAAGGCAACGCTAAGCGTGGCATGAAGCGAGGCAATGCACGGGTTCAAGGGCGATAGCGTGGCAACAACCTTGATCGCAACGAGGGATAACTGATAGAGTTACGTGTTATTGTGCACAGACATTGACGCGATCTGAACCATCCAAAAAGTGACGAACGGATTACAAGATTTCAGGCGACCGGTGAATAGACAAAATCCCATTGGGAAACTCTTTTGATCCCTCAAAGGGATATCCCTTGTTTGTCAAAAACCTATCCAAATATTTAGTTATGAAAAATTCTCAAAAATTTTTACAACAATCATATGATATATTTTTATACCAACCTACGAAATCTTAGGTCCAAACTCAACTTACACATTGAGATATATCAGAATTTGTCTTTTTCCCCCTTAATGTATAGGTTGAAGTTGAATTTGATTTTTGGTGAAGTGCTAGATGTCTTTTGTTTAAAAAAAGATATAACTGTTTTTATAACTATTAAGGGATTAGAATCCATTCCCCAATCTTCTTTTGAAATGGGTTTGCCAACAGACCTGGCTAAAGATGTAAGCCTGTGTCTGTGTGGCTGCTGTATGCAAGGCCTCATGAGTTCCCTGAGCTATCTATCCCCTTCGTCAACAATGATTCCTGATCCCACCCAACTGAACACGCCAAATTCCTACTCCTAATTTAAAGTTTTCTGTGCAGTATCCATGAGATTAACGTTTACCGCCAGCAGGAGCTCTTAGCCGTTTAGGTTGGCATAATATCCACCGACAAGCAGGCAAACGAAATCTCATCCTTGTATAATGTTCAAATGAAGATGCAAAATATCATATCCAACAACATTTGATTAATGTATATCATCTTTACATAATGAGATGGCTTATGAATCATCCATCAGACCAAAACAAATTTGTGAATTTTATAAGAGAACCAATAACATTGTGGCAGGATTGATGACTAATATCAGCATCAATAAATACTCTTCTTGCTCTCAAGTTTCTCATATATCAAAAAATGCAAAAGGAAACAAAACTAGATCATTGACAAATTCTTATATGTATCGTATAGCAGTATCATTCTCCCCTAATTTTTTTTTGTTCTACATCGATCACCATATGAATAAATGATAGTGTTTGTTTCATAGGTATAATATAAAAAGAATCATGACCTTTGCTTGGAATGCGCAAGGAGGAAGATTGTCATCAGACGCGGCCTCCGGTGGCGCTGGTGATGAAGGAGAGCAGGTTGACGGAGGCGGCGCCGTTGGCCTGGTCTGGCTCGTCGAGGAAGAGGTCCTCCGGGATGCGGAATGCGCCGTGCGCGCAGACGATGGCGGCGCCGAGGGCGAGCGCGGAGAAGATGAGGGATCCGACGGAGGTGAGGAAGACGACGAAGGCGGATGCGACGATGAGTCCCCCGAGGGTCTCCCTGTCGGAGAAGGTGCGTCCGAAGGCGGCGAGCGGGGGCGCGTCGGAGGGGCGGAGGAGGTAGAGGAAGCACCAGGCGGCGAGGAGGGCGAGGAGCGCGGCAAGGGAGAAGGGGTGGGCGAGGAGGGACGCGGCGAGGGAGAGGGCGACGATGGCGGCGTAGTTGACGCGGAAGTAGGCGAGGTTCTTGCGGAGGCGGGCGCCGGAGTCGGAGAGGGATTCCGGGCGGGAGAGGGCGCTGCGGTCGATGAGCTCCGGCCAGGGGCGGGCCCCGGAGAGCGCGCGCTTGACGGAGTCGAGGAGGCGGACGAGGAAGGCGCGCGTGGCGGCAGGGTTGGCGTCGGCGGAGGAGACGGAGGTGGGGGCAGGGGAGACGGTGGCGGTTGTGTTGGCGGGGAGGACGGTGGTGGGAAGGAGTGGAGGGGAGGCGGCGGCCATGGCGCTGCTGGATCTGCGGGGTGCGCGGGAGAGAGAGAGAGAGAGAGAGGAAGGAAATCTCAAGGAAGAAATGGCGGGGGTGGGTGTGGGGAGGGTGTGGGTGGTGATTTCTCAACTAATAAATCGAAATCGAAGGTTAGGAGAGACGCCACGAGCCCACGAACGGCCAACCTGACAAGTCAACGGTCAGCATCACTTTACCATTTTGCCCTTTTGCTACGCTTTTAATATATTTTTTTAATGTACCATTTTGCACGCCTAAGAGCAAGTTTAATAGTATAGCTAACTACTAGCTCCAATTCATCTATAGCCAATCTAGTAGCCCATCCATACAATAGTTACATACTATACTATTAATACTTGGTCCCCTATCATACGCACACTGCGTCTTAGAGTCTGTGCTACAGCTGGCTACAAATCTGTAGCCTGCTGCCCTTCTCTCTCCTCATTTATCTCCTTAAAATATGTTTGCAGCTGGTTTATAACCTGCTATTGTACCTGCTCTAAGGTGTTGTTTAGTTCCCAAAACAAAATTTTTCACCTGTCATCGAATGTTTGAACACATGTATGGAGTATTAAATGTAGACGAAAAAAACCAATTACACATATTGCGTGTAAATTGCGAGACGAATCTTTTAAGCCTAATTGCGTCATGATTTAACAATATGGTGCTACAATAAACATTTGCTAATGACGAATTAATTAGGCTTAATAAATTCGTCTCCCAGTTTCCTGGAGGAATATGTAATTTGTTTTGTTATTAGTCTACGTTTAATACTTCAAATGTGTGTCTGTTTATCCGATGTGACACGCAGGGAAAAAATTTGCCAACTAAACAAGGCATAAACTTATCAGCTGAATACACACAACAAAGTTGGATCATTCTGATTCTTGTGTTGATTGTTTATTGTCCATACATATAAAAGCGAGTACAATAGCATACTACAAGTCAACTGTATGCACATGCGGAGGAGAGAGGAGAAGAGAGAGAAGGAAAGTGGCTACGGATTTGTAGCCAGCTGTAGCACGGACTCCAATACGTTGTGTATGTATGAGAGGTGAGATCATATATTAATGGTGTAGTATATACTTATAGATAACTATTGTATGAATGAGCTATTAAATTGGTTATTGATGAATTGGAGCCCGTATCCTATTAAACTTGCTCGCATACCTTGTATTTCCAGGCACGCACACCTCCCAAAGTACGTGTGGACCAAACAATCAGGGTGTGTGAATTTTGCATTTGCCTAGGTGAAATGGCAATGCATCAAGAGAAAATATGGAGCAGAGATTGGCTACTCTACCTGTTGAGGCACAACAAAGGAGAGGTCATAATTAGGCAGCGAAGCCACCCTACTTGGGCCAAACACAACACCAAAAACTAGACACCAGCAAAGTTTCATGCTTAAGAACCAAACCAAACAGATAGAGACCCTTGATATGCAAGTACCAAACCACTTTACCACCAATAACCACAAATTGCAAACCTTTAACTTGTGGTTTCTACTAGCCTAGCAGGCTAGCACCAAAAAGCAGCCGCGAAAGATAAACCACATTTCTCCAATGAAGATGTCTAACGCTTAACCTCCTGTGATCAAGGGAGCAATGACCTCGCATTGCAGCAAGGCTTTCTTGGTTAATTCTGTCAGCTAAAACACTGATCTTAGGCTTGTCGTCGCACCCACCACAAACATAATATATAGGGACAACCTTAATAGACAAACACACAGAGAGCTCTCAACTCAAGCATGCCAAGTTGCATTCAGAAGCATATTTCCAGGTTCACTCGAGACTAGTACACATTACACTGATACAGCTGACTGCATTGTCCTCAAATAGGCAATGAACAAGGCATTAGGAATTATTACTCCCTCTTTCCCTAAATGTTTGACACAGTTGACTTTTTTAAACATGTTTGACCATTCGTCTTATTCAAAAAATTTTATGAAATGTGTAAAACTATATGTATACATAAAAGTATATTTAACAATAAATCAAATGATAGGAAAAGAATTAATAATTACTTAAATTTTTTTGAATAAGACGAATGGTCAAACATTTTTAAAAAAGTCAACGGCGTCAAACATTTTGGGATGGAGGGAGTAGGTTCCAAGATTCTTGAAGCCATACCATTTAACCTAAAAGGTGGTGCCATTCCATCCAAAGTCCGAGCGCTACGTAAAGAAAGATTTATTAGTGCTCATAATTAGCATGGAAAAGTATATGTGTTGTGCCTAGGATATTGTCAACTACAGAGAGGAACTAAACTGCAAAAGCCAAAATGTTGGCATTAAACAAACAACAGATGGCCCATTTACACTGATCTATTCTTGATGCAAAGCATGCAAACATTGAGCATGTTCTTGTGCACGATGGGCCTAACAAACAGCAAAGATGCAATGAGAACATGACTGTGGTTTTTATGAAGACCCATGGATGAACAATCAATGAGAAATGGGGTCTGCTTACTTTGGAATCGTAGAACTTGAGATAGAAGCGGCCCTTGGGAATGGACAGCTTTGACTCCAGGATAGAGGCAATGCCAGCACTCAGCTTCTTGTTGACGTCAGGGTTCAGCCCTCCAATGGAAACCAGCTCGCCATAAGCGGCAGGCTCCTGGGTACCTCCAAATGCCATAGGCACTGAACCCTTGAGAACAACCATCACATACTGTGGAAAGAAAAATCATTAAGCACTCTGATTAGTATGTCAACAACAAAGGTGATGCAAAATAGCTTCATTTTGTGCTGTCAACAGAAGACCAAAACATAAACTGAAGTTAATTTTCAATTTTACATAAGACAAGTCTGACATTGAAGTAACAACAAATATTTGCCATTTTTCCAGCCCACTAGCAAAAAATCTAGCTATTTCTGATACATCAAACATCGAATCAACATGTTCTTTGAAAAAGTAAAATCTGGAGTAAGTGGTTGAAGATGTCACAGCTTACAAGCATTTTAGTTTCTGATGTATACATTGAGATTATGCATAAAAGATAATTTTCTATTTGCTGAATCAAATGGAAGAACTCAAAAAATTGAGTATTTGATTTATTTTTTTTTTGGGGGGTGGGGGGGGGGGGGGGCTCGCTACTCAAAATAACTAGCAAATTTGCAAAGGAAGTCCTAAATTCCAAGAAGAATAAGAACTTTGGTCTGCCCTCTCCCAGTTTCGTCGGTGGACCTATGGCTGTATTCCCATGTGAAAATCACCATATTTGACACTAGTTGAGAGGTGAGCATTTATGCACTTGGAGATGTTCTTAGTTCCTACCTAAACTAGAATCGAATTCCCAATTTCAACAGTTACACGCCAAAGATCGATGGGGGCACTTAAACTCTAATCCTCCTCGAGTAGACGGAAGAGTAATAAATCCACTATAAGGTGCCAATCCACCAAAAGATAGCTGCAAGCTAGGAATGGAGCATGAAGAACGAAGCACGCCAAAACCTAGGGTGGGTATGGGTAGAGAAGAAGAGGAAAAGGGGAGGAGCGTACGGCCTCGGGCTTGCCGATGATGGTGGCGACGGTCTTGGAGGCGTCGGCGAGGACGGCGGAGGTGTCCACCCCATCCAGGTTCACGTTGGTCGACACGTTGAGGCAAGGCATCTTCCTTCTCCGATTCCGACTCCGTCGTCGTCGTCTGAGTCGCCCTCCCTCTTCTAGTCTTCTTCCTGCTGCGCCTCTGCGGCTCTGCCTCTACTCCCCTCCGCTCTATCCAACGCACACTGTATTATTGGGCCTGGCTTGGAGCTTATTGGGCCTCCAGCTATGATTCGCGTTGTGTCGCTGACGTAGCCCGCCGTCCCCGGTCACAGGTCCTCCACGCACGCGCCACCCCGGCGCCGGCAGCAGGCAGGCCACGCGCCAGCGACGCCGCCCGGTCGTCTGAGTCCGACGAAGCTAACTCTTCCCTAGTTCCCTTCATCCCCTGCCCTGCACGTAGTCTGTAGATGTCATGCCTAGATGGAATACTATCAGGGAACTAATAACTAAATAAAGAGAAAAGTTTTTCATGAAAGTTAAACAATATTTTTAAAGGTAAATTGGAACCATGCCATTATAATTTTATAAAGTTTAAGATATGCCATCGGTATCTCAATGACATGTAGAACCCACATGAGTCAATGACATGTGGGTCAGAATGGTATATCTCAAATTTTGCAAAATTATAATGGCATGGTTCCAATTTTCCCCCTTTTTTATTTTTTTGAAACGGCAATTTTTTTTTTGAGAATTACACAGTACAGACACTCACAACGCACGCGCACAAACACGTCGCCTACCACTAAAAGATACCACTGACGCCGCCTACCACTAAAAGATACCACTGAAAAAGATACCACTGACGTCGCCTACCACTAAAAGATACCACTGAAAGCTAGCGCCGATACCACTGACGTCGCCTACCACTAAAAGATACCACTGAAAGCTAGCGCCTATGAGCATCACAGTACAGGCGCCTCGCTGTCGACAGGTACGTCGCCTCCCACAGACGTCTCGCTGTTGATGGATACGTCGCCTACCACTGAAAGCACGACGCCGATAAATCCTGAAAAATTCGCTCCCATGAGGAGTCGAACCCAAGATCTCAGGTGCTACTGAGGCTCTTGTAACCACTAGGCAACATGCCATTTCGCTTTTAAACGGTAATTGGTACTCTCTCCGTTTCAAAATATTTGACACCGTTGACTTTTTAGTATATGTTTGATCATTCGTTTTATTTAAAAAATTTAAGTAATTATTTATTCTTTTCATATCATTTGATTTATCGTTAAATATACTTTCATATACACATATAGTTTTACATATTTCACAAATTTTTTTTGAATAAGACGAACGGTCAAACATGTGCTAAAAAGTCAACGGTGTCAAACATTTTGAAACGGAGGGAGTATTTACATGCATTATATAGAGCAAAAATTGCCAGCCATATTGGCTAGCTGTAGTACACATGTAACACAACAAGATGCCATATGCAGCCAGTACACTTGTCAAGATTAGACAAAACCATACGGCGCAACAAAATATGCCACAAAAATATAGCGGCCGATTAGATGGCATAGCATAATAGCATGTTCAATATATAGAGCAGGGCATAGTGGCTGATTGCGTTTTTCTTTAACACCATTTAAAAAGATTGGACTGCTACCACTGCATATAATGCACCCTTGAGTTGATTCTGTAGAGCTGAATGAAGAAAGTCAATTGCTTACCATATATATGAATAACATGCTTCACACTATGGATGACACTAAATATTGCCCTCATTATCACATAACCACAAAATCAGCACAGCTGTTCAAAATCACAAGCAGAGTAGAACATGAAGCACTGTTATGTTTTAAAGATTATCATTGATAACAATCATAAATTCATAAATGGAGAAACAAAATATCTCTCATTTCCGACGCAAATAGTTTTTTTTTTGAATTTCGAAATAAAGGTTCTTGTCTTGTGGGTAACGGTGCACAAATTTTTGGAATCCGGTACCAACAGGTATAATCCCCCCCAGAACTACGTATTCTTTCAGGCCTTTCAACCAATCAATACGACCTCGTAAGGCAGCTTTTGCTAAAACTCGAGCAGTTTCTTGAAAACTTGCTTCAGATATGAAACTTTGGGTATTCAGGGAAACCCTTGTTATTCCCAATAAGATTGCTCACAATAAACTTTTGGTAAAAGTTCTGTCTTGGTCGGAGTGGGGATAGCATTTCTCTTCTGCATATCTATGGAGTTTTGCAAAACCCAAACACCTCATAGATAGATATAGAGGTAGGAATTTGTCGAACGAACAAATAACATTATATTGCAGTATAAACAAAATGACCAAAATAGTTTCAAAGCATATACTATACATCCCAGTTTATGCTTGTAAGACAACTTTTTGGGTGATCAGCAATGTTTCAAACAGCACAGCAAATATATAGCTTCTCCAACGAAGTTCAGCAAATTGATATAGCCATATATACACTGACAATTCATTGCATTATCTCTACTCATAAAGAACCTGTTGTGTACAACCATATATATATACGGTATATAAAGTGCATGTCCAATAATATACGATGCCCACCACCAGTCTCGCCCCTGTTGGTCTCGTTGCCGCATCTTCGCTGCTGCTTTGCCACTGGTCATGAGAACCAATCCAAGCAACAGTGTAACATAATGGCGATTACTTACCCAATATAGTTGCAACAATAAAACTAATAATGCAAAATTGCAAAGTCGGTCATAGTTGGGTTATTAAAATTAGGCCTTAAGCTAAAATGCTCAATGAATAGCAAAACACAAAACATCACGGTCTTGAGAAATCTAATGATATAAGTTTGTTTTGAACAAAAGGTTTCCTTCCCTATGCATAACTCATTTTCTTTCTGAAATTAAACTACATTGCTACCATCCACTAATCATCAGCTAGCACGAAATTGCTTATATTGCCCTTTAAAGCTTATATTGCAATGAATGAATCTGATTCAGAAAAATGTCGCTCATCCCCTGATTAGCTACAAATCTGACTGCACCACAACTTAATACCTGTCCATAGAGGGTGGCAAACCATATTAGTTTTGCCTGGATCGGTAGTTAAAAATAAAAATTTGTATCCATGAACACCCACCTCCCAAATTTGCATCCTATAGAAAGAAGTCATCACAGTTTACCTTAGGTATTTGCTAGTGACAAATTTCATCTTTTTCCCAGCAGGTCATACCACCTAAACCCTTTGAAGCTAATGAACCAATCATTGCCAAAAGGAAACTAAGGTTAGTGCATCAACAACAGAAAGAATAAAAAGCCGTGCAGTCATTCATGCAATCCTTAACATGAATGGCAAGGCACGAAAGAAAAAAATCTACAGCACTCATTCGTGCAATCCATAACACGAATGGCAAGGAAGAAAAGCCACAGCTACAATTTAGTTTCAAGAGAAGATGTTAACCACAATTTGCATACCATGCAAATCTATGATTAACATCTAGCAAAAACAAATGCTATCCCTATTTGCAGCTCTAAAGAGACATATATATTCAGTACAAGGTCAGATAATGGGAGTCTCTATCACTTGACAGTAAATCGTAAAAAGCCACTAAATTTGATTGCTAGATAGTTTCAAGTTGTGCAACCTAAAGTTACCACTGGGTTATACAGAACTGCAAGAAATATAGCAAGCCAGTCAATTGATAGTCCAGCAGCCACCACCTTTTCCCATTCTAATTTGAGCCAGAGGTGCTAAGTTTTCTGCGTTGCCGAGCATGTCAACAGGTTTCCAATCTACATGCACTAAGAAAGAAGGCAACACGCCGAGCATGCCGAGCATGACGATGGCAACATGCTACAAAGAATGAAGTAACCCAGGGTGGAGATGGCAATGGACTGCTTGGTGATGGATCTGCTGTTCTGCAACAAATTGATCCATCCTAACCATGCTGAAACCCAGTGTTATCAGCAGAATGATCATTACAGGGGGTAAAACATTTTTGACCAGATCGATTGCTCCATTTCAGGCACAAACCATAACAGGTAGGGGAAAAGGAAGACAGTATACATGTCTTTTTTTTCACTAAATACCAGCAGAGTGGCGTCAAAGCACAAATGAATGCAAGCAAAGCTCCACTCGCTGGATGCATTGCTCTCAGAATGCCATCAAGAACAAAAAGGTTCCAGGCAGATCCACTCGCTAGATCCATTGCTCTTGAGGATGGCAGCAAGAACAATCAGGTGGCTGGGACTTGAGGGGAGGTTTACTTTGGAGAATTACCACTACACATCCGTCCGGACCGCCCAATTTCCTCAGCCGGGATCAACCACCTCGCCGTCAACCTCGAGCTCTGATCTCACAAATGGGTGTTGCGCTGCGACCAGATTAGTGCGTCCCATCGATTTCCAGCCCTAGCTCATGCCACCGCACTGCTTTCGGCCGCCGCCGGCGTTTCCCCAGGCTCCTTCTCCCTTCCCCCGATGAGCTCGCCAGATCCAGCGAGAGGCATCGGTGGGCGGACAGTTGCGGCGCGGCGAGGCTCGGGCCGCGAGCCATCATAGCAGGGGAGGGAGGGGGAGGAGGCAGCGGCAGGGAGAGCAAGGGAGGACGGCATGGGAGCAGTGGCTGGCTAGGGTTTCGGTGGGGAGGAGGATTGACCGATTGAGGTGTTCATTTTTTTCAAAAGTGCCCCTTTCTGTTCGATTTTTCGAGCGCAGTTCTATTTTGGGGTTTTTCTCTTCTTCGTATAAAGTTTTCATGCTTGTGAAGGGCCTAAAAGTAAGAACGAAAACTTAGGACCGTATTGTATTGGGACCTAAAACAAATTACCAACAAATTGAAGGGTCTTTTTGCAAATTATCCACCCTTATCATCCTGCCGTTCAATCAAGCCGATCGGACAGCGCGCGGGGCCGACGTGGATAGCGCCGCGTGCGAACACGCCGCCCGGAATCGCTCTCCGCTCGCCAATTCAGGGCAGGTTTTAATTTAACCGAGACATTTTGGCGCACGTTGTGCGTCCTATCAATATTAAACCCAAATGTATCAATTCATTTAGATTGAAATCATGTGTCAAAACAAAAATATATAAAAAAATTATTACAAAATTCTCCAGCAGTGAATAAAATTACTTATCATATTACTGTAACAGCAAGTTGTGCATAGACACTGTCAAGGGAAGTCCCCTGGTAGCGGGAGGCCGTGAGACCCCCCTTTCGTGAGTTCGGTCGGGGGAAGAAGCTCGCCTCTTAGAAATCATGTATCCGCCCCTAAGGCTCTTGGCTAAACTTGCACACAATCAAATTATACAGGTTCGGACCGCTGTGGAGCGTAATACCCTACTCCTGTGTTTGGGATTATGAATGAGTATTAAAAAGGTTCCTTTTCTCCGGAGAGCACTCTCGCCCTTCTTCTCCTAGAGTTCAGGGCTTCTCAGCTTCTCAGCTTCTCAGCTTGGAGATGCGCGCGAGCTTCTCAGCTTCTGCGCGGTCCTCAGGAAGAGCATTGCTTTCGAGATACGCCCGGTTATTGGTCATCCAAACGACCTGACGAGGGGGGTCGGGATCGACCCCCTCGGGCCCCTCGGGCCGAGGGTCGCCAAGGGTCGGGGCGGAGGGTGTGTCGTCGGGGTCCCTCGAGGGGTTCGGTCACGCCGATGGCTGCGCGAGTCTTTCTTCGAATGTCCCCGGGGGGAGTGGGGCTCGCGCCGATGCAACACGCGACAACTCATCAGCGACTGTGTTGTCGCGTCGGGGCACGTGCCGGAGCTCGACTCCGTTGAAGTGACGTTCCATGCGCTGCACTTCGCGGACATATGCATCCATTTGTGGGTCGGTGCACTGGTAGTCTTTGGATACTTGATTCACGACCATCTGGGAGTCACCTAGGACCAGGAGACGACGGATGCCCATTCCGGCCGCCGCCCTCAATCCCGCGAGGAGTCCTTCGTATTCCGCCATGTTGTTCGTGGCTCGGAAGTCGAGCCGAACGACGTATTTGAGGATGTCCCCGCTTGGCGAAGTCAGCATGACTCCGGCGCCTGCACCTTGAAGGTTGAGGGAGCCGTCGAAATGCATAACCTAGTGCCCGCCACGGATGTCGCCGTTTGGGTCCTCTCCATCTCCGGGGAGGGAGGGAACGTTGGGTGGAACAGGTTCGTCCACTGGGGTCCACTCTGCGATGAAGTCAGCCAGGACCTGGCTTTTGATCGCATGCCGTGGTTCGAAGAGCAGATCGAACTCAGCCAGCTCGATGGCCCACTTTACAACCCGTCCAGTGCCCTCTCGGTTGTGCAAAATTTGGCCGAGAGGGTACGACGTCACTACGGAAACCCGATGCGCTTGGAAATAGTGGCGCAATTTCCTTGAGGCCATTAAAACTGCATAAAGCATTTTCTGGGCCTACGGGTACCGGGTCTTCGCATCCCGAAGTGCCTCGCTGACAAAGTAGATGGGCCGCTGCACCTTTTAGCTGGGCCGGTTCGTGTTGTCAGGGGTAGATGATCTAGGCCGCCCTTGCTCGGGGGCCCTGGGGGGGTCTCAAGTCATCTCGGGATCATAGGCCTCGGGGCCACTCGCCAAAACCTCCCCTCCTCCCACGGGGGCCTCGGGGTCCCCCCGGGGGCTGGGGGCTTATGGCACTAGGCCTTTGGGGGACGGAGGGCCATCGCGAGTTAAAGGGGCCTCCGGTTTGTTTTCTTCGCGCTCGACTACTAGGGCGGCACTCACCACGTGGGGGATCGCGGCCAAGTAGAGTAGCAACGGTTCCTCCGGCCCCGGGGCTACCAAGATGGGGGGAGGTGAGGTAAGCTTTCAGTTGGTTGAGAGCTTGCTCAGCTTCCTCCGTCCACACGAACGGCCCAGAGCGCTTGAGTAGCTTGAATAGGGGTAGCGCCCTCTCGCCCAGCCTCGATATGAATCGACTTAGGGCGGCCATGCATCCAGTGACGCACTGCACATGTCTAAGCTTGCTGGGGGGGCGCATCCTCTCTATCGCGCGTATTTTCTCGGGATTTGCTTCTATGCCTCGGGAGGAGACTAGAAAACTGAGAAGTTTGCCCGCCGGCACACCGAACACACACTTATCGGGGTTCAGTTTCACGCATGTGGACCTAAGACTATCGAAAGTCTCGGCCAAGTCCTGCAGCAACGTGCCCTGGCGGCGCGTCTTTACGACCAGGTCATCGATATACGCCTCTACATTGCGCCCTATCTGATTACTCAAAGTAATACGAGTCATGCGCTGAAAAGTAGGGCCTGCATTTTTCAACCCAAAAGACATAGTTGTATAACAAAAGATGCCCACAGGAGTAATGAAGGCATTTTTTTCCTCATCTTCCCTAGCCATGCGAATCTGGTGATACCCAGAGTAGGCATCTAGAAAGCACAAAAGGTCGCACCCCGCAGTGGAGTCAACTATCTGATCTATGCGTGGTAGAGGGAATGGATCTTTAGGGCATGCCTTGTTGAGGTCCGTGTAGTCGATGCACATCCGGAGCTTGCTGTTGGCCTTCGGGACGACCACCGGGTTCGCTAGCCACTCCGGATGGATAACCTCGCGGATGAAGTTAGCCTCCAGGAGCCGCGCCACTTCCTCTCGGATGAAGGCCTGTCGCTCTGGGGCTTGAGGCCACACTTTTTGCCGGACGGGTCGCGCATCCAGCCACACGGCAAGGCGGTGCTCGATCACCTCCCTGGGGACCCCGGGCATATCCGACGATTTCCAGGCGAAGACGTTAGAATTTGCCCGCAGGAAGGAGACGAGCGCGCTTTCCTATTTGGCGTCCAGGGTTCCGCCAATTTTGGCGGTCTTGGACGGATCATCGCCAAGGGGGATCTCCTTGACGGGCACCTCGTCAGCCGAAGTGAGGCGCTTCTTGGAGGTGCGGGACGCGGTGGCCTCTGGGGCCTGTGGCTCCGTGGCCACCGCCAGGTTGTCGGCGCGTTGCTACGCGCAGGCGAGGGCGACTTTGACATTGCCAAAAACGGTGATGGGACCAGTAGGGCCTGGCATCTTCATCTGGAGGTAGGCGTAGTGGGTGGCGGCCATAAACTTCACCAATGCGGGTCTGCCCAGGACCGCGTTGTAGGGCAGATTGAGGTCCGCCACATCGAAGTCGATTCGCTCGGTGCGGAAGTTGGTGGAGTCGCCGAAGGTCACCGGGAGCTCGACGTGGCCAAGCGGCCACGTATGTCCCGGAGTCACGCCGATGATCGGCAGCGACGGTTGGAGCTTCATCCCCGGGGCCTTGAGCACGTCGAAGGCAGCTGGGGAGATGATGCTCAGGCTGGCCCCCTATCGACCAGGACACGCTTCATCCTGACGTTGTGAATGGTCGGGGAGACTACAGGGGCCAACTTCCCTCCTCGAGCGAGCACCGTCGGATGGTTGCTCTGGTCAAAAGTGAGCTTCACCTCCGACCAGCGTGCCTTCCGAGCTGCCTCGTGTGTCGGAACAGCGGCCAGAAGCTCTCGTCTCATGGCCTTGAAGCCTCGGCGAGAGGTATGAGCGCAAGCCCCCCCGTGGAGCGTGGCGACGGTTCCCTGAGGTATTTGGAAATCCAGATCCTCACTGTTACCGCCATCATCGGCGGGGGCCTTGTTCTTACTCATTCATAATCTCAAGCACAGGAGTAGGGTATTACGCTTCTCAGTGGCCCGAACCTGTATAAACCCCTTTTGTTTCATCGTCTTTGAGGGATTGAATCCCCTCAAGATCACATAGCTTCGCTCACCAAGCCCTCGAATTTCACCCGCTGCCCCCGGCCAAACTCATAAAGAAGGGCCTCACGGTTCCCTGGTGGAGGAGTTTATTCTCCGACATCTGGCGCGCCAGGTAGGGGGCACGTTCGTGATTTTTGAGGTTCTTTTGAGCGCTGGCGTGATTAGCGTCGTGTCGCCGATGCGGGGGAAGGCGCAGCCTTCTCAGGAGTGCCGCGCCACCCTAGGCAGGGGGCTAGGCCCCCCACATCCCCACCGAGTGAGGCTGGCGGCCTGGTCTTTGTGGCGAGTCTTCGGAATATCCGATGGCCCCCAAAGTTCCGGCCCAGCCTCACGGCCAGATCTTTGTGGCGAGTCTGCGGAATGTTCGATGGCCCCCAAAGTTCCGGCCCAGCTTCACCAAGATGTGCAACGGCAGCGTCAACCCCTCCGAGTCCCTCCAGATCTACACGATGATCATAGAGGCAGTGGGGGGTGATGACCGGGTCAAGGCGAACCTCTTCCCCATGGCCCTCCAGGGCCAAGCGCAGGGTACGCTTATAGACCTGCCGCCTGCCTCGGTCTACTCCTAGGAGGACTCTTGCAGTTGAGCTCCGGGTGCCATCGAAGCCCGAGACCTCTTGTGTTGGCTCTTCCGTAGCGGCCAGCTTTGGTCCCGTCAGCTGGCTACGGCGCCCGGCCCGGCTCAACTGATCGTCCTTTCAAGTTTCAAGTATTTTCAGTTTTTCAATTCATCAGCTTAATACAGCATGAAATCTTATATTTTCCCCTCATTTTATTCTCATGGCCCTGCTTGGCTCGCGTGTTGCATATTTGTTTGCTCCCTCGGTGATAAGAGCCCAACCTCTCTCCCATCTACATGAACGGATCTTCGCTAAGTGTGGGGGCTAAGTTTTCTAGCCCTATCCCAGCCTTAAGTTGAGCTCCGGGTGCCGTCGAAGCCCGGGACTCCCTGTGCTGGCTCTTCCGTAGCGGCTAGCTTTGGTCCCGCCGGCTGGCTACGGTGCCCGACCGGCTCAACTATGGAAAGGGATCGCTGGCTCTAGAGTTTTTCGGCTCTCACACTCGTGCGAAGGTAGTCGTCCGTGTAGAAGGGAGAGATATTGGAAGGAGGCCACCGAAAGGAAAGAGCAAACAGAATGTGTAGCGTGGGGCCACAGGCTCGTGGGAACCTGACCTTGTTTGCTAAGTGGTCGCAGACTACCCAAAATAGTTCGGAGCCCATGGTGGGAGGCCTTCTTTGAGCTAAAGGTTTGAAAGATCGCGACGTGCAAACAAGGATAAACAAAGGTAACAAAGGAAGTATTACAATATCTGGACCAAAGCAGACCTCTTTGGGAAAGCTCAGCGTTGGCTAGGGGCTCTTTTTGAGCATAGCATTTGTAATACTTCCTTTAAATTTATATCTTCTTTGTTCATGCTTATCAGCAAAGTTATTATTTATCTCTCGCCCATCTCTTCCTCGCGGTCCCGCGGTACCCATGTGTCGCGCGCCGACTTGCCTCCCTTGGTAACAAAAAGTTTGTATTCGCTTCATCCATTCAAACGATTCTTTGCTTAAAATGCGGGGGCTACGATTCCTAGCTCTATCCTAGCCCTGCGTCGAGCTCTGGGTACCGTCGACGCCCGGGGCCCCCTGTGCTAGCTCTTCCGTAGCGGCTGGCTACGGTGCCCAGCTTAGCTTGATCGCGGGTGAAGATTGTTGGTTATGGAAAGTTCAGTCCTCACGCTCGCGAAAATAATCGTTTGAATAGATGAAGTAGAACATGAACAGAGGTTAACAAATGGCAGGGGCAAGCGAGGTACGCGGCGTAAGGTCACGGGCCCGAGAGAATCTAACAACGTTTGCTGAATATATATATAGAAAATAAGTTCACAGCCTAAGGTACGGGCTAGCGAGTCGTTCTCAGGCTAGGACGAAAAAGGCGCATGGGTCCTAGTGCCAGCAAAGAAAGAAGAAGAGATCGGGCCCACATATCATCAGACTAGGAATGTGGCATCAACCCTGACCACCTGGGGAAGATATTGGTCAGGGCTAACGCCGGGGGCTACCGTCGGTGATATGGGCCCGGGGGTATCAGGTTTAGAGGGAGGAGGCTGCCCCCCGATGCCACGTGGCCCTCCCCCGAGGGGAGTTAGGCCCGAGGTAGGGCGGCGGCCACTCCTTCCCAAAGACTAGTCGGAGGAGGCTGCCCCCCGATGCCACGTGGCCCTCCCCCGAGGGGAGTCAGGCCCGAGGTGGGGTGGCGGCCACTCCTTCCCAGAGACTGGATGGAGGAGGCTGCCCTCCAACGCCACGTGGCCCTCCCACAAGGGGGGTCGGGCCCGTACCATTATAATAGTAAGCAATGTCAATGTCACTTAGGACCATTATAATAGTAAGCAATACCAGGATACAAATTTTGGTGCGAAATATATAACATGAATTGATTCTCAGCAATGCTTTGCTAATTACACTAATTTCCAATGAATCTTGAGTAGCAAGTTGAATTTGAAGTCAAAAGCATAGAAATATGCCTGATTGGTCGCATCGATGAAATACTTCCCTCATTGAATTTTTGAAATACGAATTTGGCATCATGAAAGTGGACGACTTATTCTTGACTATATACTGCAAGAGGCGTAGTTTGTAACTTGATGTAGCTTCAGATCTAATCTAGAATCTTTAAAATAAAGGCATCATTGTTGACCTGGCAACTACCTGTTAAACAGGTATGTCTTTCCAACGTAATCATAATGTTAATTAATAAGAGATGAAAGTTAGAAATGGTAGGAGCTAGTTGGGCCAAAATTTTAAAATAAGAAAATACTCCAAAAACATGTTAACTTACCAAAATTTGGGAACAGAAAAAAATTCCAGGTTATGTTCTAGAAGTAAACCAAATCAAAGTATCAACAGTTGCAAATATACGTTATGGGTTGTCATCTGCATTCTAAGCCTGCAGGGAAATATGTTTCAGCCTAAGACTCCAGATTAATTGTCACTTTGTCAGCATAATGTTCCTGAGACATCAAAGTAAGCAGAGAGCACAAGTCAGGGCACCAGCTAAATGATTATACGGAGCAGGTTAGATGTAGCAAGGCAAAAATGTGACATAAGTAAGGTCCACAAAATGCTTGCCAAATCAGTTCTTGTGAACAATGACATACAATTTTCTGCTTGGCTGTTGTATACATGCTTATCAGGTCATTACCTCGTTACTGCCTCATCTGGAGAAAGAACCAAATTTCTCCTAGCCATCCTAATCATTTCATGTGAAACATATTATTCGAAATCTGGGAACACATTATGATATATGAAGGGTGCACGGTTGCCTAGATTTATATTGCAGGAGTTGCAATGCCAGCTTCATTTTTTTCTCATTGCAGAAGAAGATGATCAGATAGCATTAGAACATCAACCAACACATCCTCCCATCTTTGACAGTTCCAATTGTGCAACCCAAAAAACAATAGGATAGATAATAGGAGTTCCTGTCATTTAACATAAGATAAATCAGTAGATTATTAGTACTTGTTTGGTGATTAAATGTTGCAGCACACAACAGAGCAGTGGTAGGCAGCCAACCTCTGCTCCAGCAGCACAAGGCCAAGCCTTGTAGCTTGCACTGACTGACATTTTTTACCAAATCGATTGCTCCATTACAGCCACAAACCATAAGAAAATCATTTGAGGTAAGGGAAAGGGAAGAAAGTAGACCTGGCATTTTTTTAACCAAAGACCATCAGACCAGCGTCAAAGCACAAGCGGATCCAAGCAAAATCCACTGGCTAGATGCAGTGCTCTTGAGAATGACATCAAGAATTCCAGGCAGATTCACTCCACCGCAGTGACCGCCAGCTATCTCCTCCTTGATCTGCAACAAAGCATCAGAACCTAATAGCTCAGTCCCAAGCCCATCCCACCAACACACACGCGCCGAAAAGACAAAAAAAAATCGCCACCTCTCTTGGCCGCTGACGCATCCTCGCACGAACCGGCGCTCTTCGCGGGCGCGGCCGCCGCCTGCTTCATATCGGTTGAACCAGAGGTCAAATCGGGATGAGGAGAAATCATTTCCGATCCGCGGGAGAGGGGCGACGGAGGAGGAAGGGGGCGGGGATGACTGCTTGGAGGCGGCTGTGGCGGTGCTCCGGTGAGTCTCCACCATGGCGCCGGTCAGGACAGCGACGGAGTGGCAGGGTCGGGAGTGGGAGATAGCGGAGAGCACCGGAGGGCGCGGGAGAGGCCGTCGCCGGCAGGGAAAAACAGAGCGAGGGCCGGCCGCCACAGGAGAGTGGGGAGGGGAAGCGCGTGGGCTGGCGGCTAGGGCTTGGGAGTTGGGAGACGGGGAGGGGGATGTTCGTTTTTACAAAATGATCCCTCACTTTTATGTTTTTCAGTGCGCAGTCCTATTTTCCGAATTTTGTCTCCTTAGCATAAGATATGTCATATTTTCAAGGGGTTTTGGACAAGACACGTAACTTAAAAATGTATGATTGGGAGCATGCATCAAATTATCAATAATACTAAGGAGTTTTTTGCAAAACGACCAGAGTCGATACGGAGCCACGAACGCTCGCGAAATCCGACTGCTTGGACGTTCGGGGGCGACGTGGATAGGACGGGAAATGACCACGCCGCCCCAAATCGCTGTGGAGACTCTATTCGGGGCAGGTTTTAATTTAACCGATAGGATATTAGGATTTACTTCATAGTTGAAACCATCGATCCAGGATGGTTTATTTGATTTAGGATTTATTAGTTCATTTGAATCCAGGATTGGTTCATGATTGAATTAATATAGTATAGTATTGTTTTTTAGGTTTGAAAGATCAAGAGAAAAAAATAATGCTCGTTTAAGTGTTAATTGGATACTTGCCATTATAAATTCGCAAGTTCTGAAATATACCTATTATAGTTCATGAAATTGGAAACAGACCATTACAATTTAACACCTATTTAAGATATACCATTATTTACGGTTTCATTGTGTTCTACAATTTTTGAAGACCAAATTGCCCATTCTTCTCCCTTTGTCCCCTTTTTCATTCCCCCTCTCTTATCTTCCAGCCGATGAACTCCGACGAGCTGCTGTGGAGATTAATGGGTACCCCATACCCACACGGCATGGTTATCTGACTAGTTATAGGGGATAACTTATATCTATGGAATATGTAACAGATCATGACTTGGGTATTACGTTTCTTTGTATATTACGTACGGAACGGCCTAAAGTCCTGGTTTAGCAATATTGTAAAGTAGATTTAGGAAACTGATACCGTATTGGTTAAGATTTCTATCTTGTAATTCTGCCCTCCATCCTATATAAGGTGGGAAGGAGGTCCTCTAGAGGGCATGAGCACATATTATCGTCAAATCTATACTATACCCGGCGGATTCAAATCCCCAAACAGGAGTAGGGTATTACCTCTCATTGAGAGGGCCTGAACCTGTCTAAATCCTTTGTCTCCGCATCCATCCACTTCTACGTCTCGTGCACTACCCCCTTTTATTATTGCCGAATTCTTGTTTCGACAGTTGGCACGCCAGGTAGGGGATGCATCGAATTACCCGTCGAAAAGTGCGATGGAATCAACTTCATGAGTCGCCGGCTTCGTCTTCACTTCGGGATTTTCGCTTTCTCGTCATCGACAACTTCAACAAGCTCTCGATCTCTGACTTGGATTCAAACCAGTCGGGAGAGATTCAATCTAACTAAGGAGGAGATGGCACTTCAAGGAGTTATCTCCCCAACGAGGCCTCATCGGTTGCGCCCGACCGGAGAACATCGCCGCCGCCGACACGCGAGTAGGGAGATCGTATGCTGCATGTGCCTGCAGTGGTGTCCGCGGTGGCCTCGCACCGCGCTCGCGATAGTGCTCGTGGTGACCTCGCGCTGGTGTCGCGAGGCAGCAAGACCGATCTCTCCCTGATGGCGTCCTCGGATACTCCAATCTATCATCATTAGATTGATTTCTAATCAGATTAATTTGCCCTGTTGTGCTTTCTCTGTTTTTGCATATACTGGTGACGAGATAGGCGGCATCCAACTGAGATCCCACATGCCTAGGGGCTGCGGGCCAGCGCCGCCTTTGCACGCCTAACATGGCCCGACTGCTCCTAGAGCACGCACGACCTAGATGCGATGCCGCACGTCGGGGGCTTTGGTCTTCGCCCGGCCAACACAGCCCGACTACGCCGCTTCCGCCGCGGGCTCGGGGGTTTCACCTTTGTGCGCCGCCGCCATTGGTATAGCGTCTACGTCTTCACCGACCGGCCGCCTCGTCCGCCGTCGACTGGTTTTTCCGCCTGCACGGCTGGCCTATTATGCCGCCGTTGTTGGGCGTCAACGTCTTCACCGACCGACCGCCTCGTCCGCTGCCGACTGGTGTTTCCGCCTGCACTGTTGGCCTATTATGCCGCCGTTGTTTGGCGTCTACGACTTCACCACCGGCCTTCCTTCGTCGCCGCCAACTGGTGTCTCTACCTGCACGGCTGGCCTATTACGCCACCGTTGTTGGGCATCTACGGCTTCACCGCCGGCTTGCCTTCGCCGTCGCCGACTGGTTTCTCTGCCTGCACGGCTGGCCTATTATGCCACCGTTAATGTGCATCTTCATCTTCACTGTCGGCATGCCTCTACCGCTGCCGACTGGTGTTTCCACCTGCACAGCTGGCCTATTATGCCGCCGTTGTTGGGCGTCTACGACTTCACCGCTGGCCCGCCTCCGTCGTCGCCGACTGTTGTCCTCGCCTATACGGTTGGTTGGTCACACCACCGTTCATGGGCGTCCACGTCTTCACCGACCGGCCGCCTTGTCCGTCGCCAACTGGTGTTTCCGCCTACACGGTTGGTTGGTCACACCACTATTGATGGGCGTCTATGTCTTCACTGACCGTCTGGCCTTCACCGCCGCCAACTGGTGTTTTCGCCTGCATGGCTGGCCTCTTATGCCACCGTTGATGGGCGTCTACGTCTTCACCGACCGGCCGCCTTGTCCGTCGCCGACTGGTGTTTCCGCCTACACGGTTGGTTGGTCACACTACCGTTGATGGGCGTCTATGTCTTCACCGACCGGCTGCCTCGTCCGCCGTCGACTGGTGTTTCTGCCTGCACGGCTGGCCTGTTATGCCGCCGTTGATGGGCGTCTACGTCTTCACCGACCGGCCGCCTTGTCCGTCGCCGACTGGTGTTTCCGCCTATACGGTTGGTTGGTCACACCACCGTTGATGGGCATCTATGTCTTCAGCGTCCACGTCTTGACCGACCGGCTGGCCTTCGTCACCGCTGACTGGTGTCCTCGCCTATACGGTTGGTTGGTCACACCACCGTTCATGGGCGTCCACGTCCTCACCGACCGGCTGGCCTTCGTCGCCGCCGACTGGTGTCCTCGCCTATACGATTGGTTGGTCACACCACCGTTCATGGGCGTCCACGTCTTGACCGACCGGCTGGCCTTCGTCGCCGCTGACTGGTGACCTCGCCTATACGGTTGGTTGGTCACACCACCGTTCATGGGCGTCCATGTCTTCACCGACCGGCTGGCCTTTATCGCCGCCGACTGGTGTCCTCGCCTATACGGTTGGTTGGTCACACCACCGTTCATGGGCGTCCACGTCCTCACCGACCGGCTGGCCTTCGTCGCCGCCAACTGGTCTCCTCGCCTATACGGTTGGTTGGTCACACCACCGTTCATGGGCGTCCACGTCTTCACCGACCGGCTGGCCTTCGTCGCCGCTGACTGGTGTTTCCACCTGCACGACTGGCCTATTATGCCGCCGTTGTTGGGCGTCTACGACTTCACCTCCAGCTTGCTTCCACTGCCGATTGGTGTTTTCGCCTATACGGTTGGCGGACTCCGCCGCCGTTGATGGGCCTCGTCATCTACACCGGCTTGCCTTCGCCGCCGCTGCCCATTGTTTTCATTGTTATTGATGGACGACTTTGTTCCTACATTGGTCACCTCTGCCATCACCAAGGGGAATATTACAAAGCTAAGTCATCATTAATTTTCTTTATATGATATTTTCCTTTTCCTCTGCCTCACTATGTCAACTGGTTTGCCGTTGACTAGTGAGTCGGGGGCTACAGATGTTATATCATATTTTTTAAACAAATTTCATCATATTTATCTTGATTGCTTGCGAAATAATCCGAGTAACAATAAAGTGCCTATCGAGTTATGGAGTTCTATCTTCCTATGCTTTCCGTTTGGTTTGTCGATGGATAGTTGCCTTCGGGCCGATTCCTAGCACCCGGGGGCTCGTTGAATGGACCGAGTAACACATGGTGCTAAGTATTACTCGGAATAAATCAAAAGCATAGAGATAAGATAATTTATTTTCTGCTCTTAATAATTGTAAAAGTACCCTAAACTCTGATCCGTGAAACTTTGTTCCATTAATGACGAACTCATGTCACTCATATGCATGTTTGGGAAGTGCCTAGGCTGACTCCCGATGCTTGGGGACTATGACTAGTCAGGCAGAGTGTTTAAACGTAAGGAGTCATCTGCGCGGGGAAATCAAAATTGACAAGAGGAGAAATACATATTTATAAACATTTTAAACTACTTGAACTTTTCTTCAAGTACTGTATTTATATCAAATACTACTCATTCTATATGTTTGTTCTACAGGATCCAGATCCATATATACATAAAAGGGATTCATGGCTTTAAGCTTATCTATTACGCTCCAGGAATGGATCAGTCAGAACGTCACTACCGGCTTGCCGTCGCCGCCGCCGACTGGTGTCCTCGCCTATACGGTTGGGTGGTCACGCCGTTATTGGGCGTCTATGCCTTCACCGACCGGCCGCCTCGTCCATCGCCGACTGGTGTTTTCGCCTATACGGTTGGTTGGTTATACCACCGTTGTTGGGTGTCTACGTCTTCACCGCCGGCTTGCCTTCGCCACCGCGGACTGGTGTCTCTACCTGCACGGCTGGCCTATTATGACGCCGATGTTGGGCGTCTATGTCTTCACCGACCGGCCACCTCGTCCACCGTCGACTAGTGTTTTCGCCTATACATTTGGTTGGTTACACCACCGTTATTGGGCGTCTACGTCTTCACCGCCGACTTGCCTTCGCTGCCGCCGACTGGTGTCTCTGCCTGCACGGCTGGCCTATTATGCCGCCGATGTTGGGCGTCTACATCTTCACCAACCGGCCGCCTCGTATGACGCCTACTGGTGCTATCGTCTTCACGGTTGGCCACGTCGCGCCACCGCTAATAGGCGTCATCATCTTCAACGCAAGCTGTCTACGTCTGCTGCCGACTGGTTTCTCCACCTCCATGGCTGCATGATTCTGCCACTGTTGATTGGCCTTATCATCTTCATCGCCGGTCATCTCGTCTACTGCTGACTGGTGCCCTCGCCTCTACGGCTGGTTTATACCGCTACCACTACTGATGGACGTCATCGTTTTCATGGCTGGCCGCCTTGTTTGACGTCGACTGGCTTGTTCACCTCCACAGTTGCGTGTCTTTGTCATCATTGACTAGCGTCATCGTCATCGTCGGTTTGCCTTCGTCGCCGCCCATGGTGTCTTCACTTTCACGGCTGGCCTATCTTGCCACCGTTCAAGGACGACTTTATTTTCGTTATCATTCTACTTCTTCCGTCGCCGACTGGTTATGCCGCCGTTGACTAGTGTTTTTATCTTAACAACTACGCGTCTTCGCTACCGGTTTGCCTCTGTTGCCACCGACTTGTGTTCACTTCATCGCGGCTATGCAACTTTGTTACCATGGTGGAGCGACTTCATCTTTATTATCTTCTTCACCGGCAAACTTTATTGCCGCTACTTCGCAAGTTTTGCTGCTTCACCAACCACGACGTCAACAAGAGCCTCGACATCTCGGCATGCACTTCCAGATTCGATGCCGTGTTATTATACTACAACAAGTGGTGTTCCAATACTCAAGGTTTCAATCAAGACATCCTCAATGCATATCTTCACTCAAGCAATGAGTACTTGACGACAAGAAGCTACAGTTCTCGACTCTATATTCAGTTGTTTCTCAACTAACCAAAGCGTCGGGGGCTACATAAATACAAGACTCTCAAAATTCGACAAGTTTTATGTCAAGATGAAGCAATCAATCAATCAACAAGTCAATTCTGAGAGTTATTATCTTCGTCTTCGCTTCAGAGCCGACATCTTATTTCAGCGACTCTAATTATTACACCGACAGTTTATTTGTTTAAAATTTCTCAAGTATCAAGTTTGAGATTGTTTACATGTTCAAGAGTTTGGAGTTATCAACCAATCAACTTAACTTCAACGAGTTGGACAACAACATCTACTTTCCTCCAAGTGAAGCATCTGCAACAGCTATAACATCAAGTTCTACTGCCATGTCATAAATCAAGAAGTGTTGCATCAGTCTTCCTTATGCACACGCTCGCATCAAGGAAACTACTCGAGCTTTGATATCTTCTCAACAGTTTGATGGATTATTGTCACTGACATCATCACCAGCACCTCTGCTTCATCGGCCCTTACATCTCCGCTATTGCTAATGGATGATTATGTCTTCGCTGACTTATTATTTCACCTTCACGGTTGACCTACTACGCAAACGCTGATGAGCGTCTTCGTCATTATCATCGGCTGCTACACCGCTATTGACTGGATCGCCGACATCGTCATCTTCATCAACACCCTGTCAAGACTTCTTCAACATAGCTTACTCTGTTTCCATTGATGGGTAACTTCGTCATCATAGCCGGCTATCTCTGTTGCTGCTAATCATCATTATCACCGATTGCCTTGCTGTCTCCGATTGTTTTCTCCATCTCAATGATTGGTGGATTTCGCCATTATCGTTGATGCGCGTCTATGTCTTCATTGTTGGCTTGCTTTCGTCGCCACCGACTGATATCCTCGCCTTCACGACTGGTTTATTATGCCACCGCTAATGGGCATCTTCATCTTCTTCACTGGATGCCTCGTTTGTTATCGACTGATTATTTCGCCGCCATGGCTGCATAACTATGTCGCTATTGCTGGGCGCTTCCGTCTTCATTACTGGCCAACTTGATTGCCGCCGACTGGTTTCTTGGCCTCGATTGCTGTGCGACTTCATCATCTCTGATTGGAGTCACTGTTTTTACTACCAGCGACATCTTCATCACCTCTGATGAGCGATATCATCTACATGTTGGTCATCTCGCGTCCATGCCGATTGCATCAGCTATCGCCAACGGATTATTTCGACTATGACAAAATGACAAGCTATATGCTCAGGGGCTTATTAGCTCAAACATAAACATGAGGATTATATCTTCAATTTGGACTTGTTCCGGATACATTCAATATGGATTCATGGTCATTAGTCGATCTCTTATGCTCAACGACTGAACCATTCATTATTCCCCATGAGGGCCATCAGCTGAGTACTTGCGCCCAGTCGGGATTTGATTTTCACATCTGCTTGGGTACTCTTCATGAGGGATAACTACTCAGATCATAAGCCACTCAGATGGGTTGCAGTTGGTCTATATCACCCGGAAGATTTATTACTCGGGAGCATGTTACATGCGTCATCCTTTAAAGGGTGTCGAAGGCATATTTTTTGGCCTAGGCCTAATATGTCTGCAGCCCATATTTTTAGGTGTGGCCTGTCACGTTCTTTTAGGGACTTAGGCATTTTTTTGCTTAGGCAAAAGTGCGCGTGATTATGTGCCCAATACCTTAAATCCTTTTATACCGCAGTTACTCAACTTCTTAGGAGTTGGTACAATGCATTTTAAAAGGTGCCCAATAGTGAAGTTTTTCATAGCTGCCCCGTTGACTTTTTTATACAGTCAAGGCACTGTTTGGGTTTATCAAGCAATTGATTGGATACAATATCATTGCTTTTTGCCACGTAAGTGTGCATTTTTATTGACCAATATTATGGCTTAGGCTGATTATATATTTCGATCATTTTCCTGGCGGTTGGTGAATCCTTTATGAGTTTATTTACTCGGATTTTACACCACATATGCCATATATTTCCGGTTATGGTGAAACCATATGTCTTTTAGGGACTTAAGCACATCTGTTAAAGCACTGTGCGCATGGCGTATGCCCAATACTTTGGAAATTTCCTTATTCACAGCATTCAAGCTTCTTTATAGCTGTTTTGCTATGTGAATTTTCAATGATGTAGTCAACTTTAGGTTGCTCGCATCATATTTTGCAAAGTAGTCGGTATATCACTTGGATCATGTTATTTGGGGATTCACACCGCATATGCTATATATTGATATCAAGTCACTTGGTTGATTACAATTATCAAAACCACTCGGTTGGTTGGATTATTTATTCCTTGACTATATGCTTGGTTTGTTCGGCTATTCCTTGACTTTATTTTTCAGCCCTCCACAGTCTTCAGATTTGGTAAAAGTACTCGGGAGACCATGGCGAAGATGATTGAAGCACTTGGCTTTGGAGTAATCTAGTTCGAGAGAACATTATCTTTTCGACTATGAAGGTCTCAGGGGCTACTGTGGAGATTATGGGTACCCCATACCCACACGGCATGGTTATCTGACTAGTTATAGGGGATAACTTATATCTATGGAATATGTAACAGATCATGACTTGGGTATTACGTTTCCTTGTATATTACGGATCGGCCTAAAGTCCTGGTTTAGCAATATTGTAAAGTAGATTTAGGAAACCGATACCGTATTGGTTAAGGTTTCTATCTTGTAATCCTGCCCTCCATCCTATATAAGGTGGGCAGGAGGTCCTCCAGAGGGCATGAGCACATATGATCGTCAGATCTATACTACACTCGGCGGATTCAAATCCCCAAACAGGAGTAGGGTATTACCTCTCATTGAGAGGGCCTGAACCTGTCTAAATCCTTTGTCTCCGCATCCATCTACTTCTAGATCTCGTGCACTACCCCATTTTATTATTGCCGAATTCTTGTTTCGACAGCTGCACCAAGACACCGTCGCTAGGGGAGCTGGAGGGGAGCAACAGTTGCGGCGTCCACGAGCAGCAGCCGCCCGCGGCATTGGAGCCGAGCGCCGATGATGAACGTCATCCCGTGGTTGCTCAGTTCCTCGAACATGATGACGAAGGCCTTGGATAAGGACTGCATCCCCCATGCTATTGGGCATCTTGTGGAACTGGAGTGGCAGGCACAAGTACAAGGCATGGCCCTTGCTTGTTTGTGTTGTTAGACAGCATGAGCAGTGGCGGACGTAGGTTTAAAATATAGATAAGACGACCGAGCTAGCTCTAATTAGGTGATGGCACAACGCATACAAACTATAGTCGTTGGTTAACGGCATTGGCGCAACAGCGCACGGCTCGAACATCGAGAAAGTTAACAATGAACATCGAGAAACAAACGTATATGATTTATATGTAGAGAGATAAAAGAAAATGAGAAATGCTGTTAGATAATAAGGGGAACTACTTTCAATAGTTCGGGGGGTATATAACGAGATGAAAAAATATTTAGGGTTTTAAGTGCTTCGTCAAAATAGTTCAAGTGAGTAAAATGAACTTTTTTTATATATTTACCAATTTAACTATTTACTGTAGACTGCATTATACACTAAAGAAATATTCCCTCTGTCCCAAAATATAACATTTTTTGGACGGATGGGACATATCCTAGGACTACGAATCTGGACAGACTACAAATCTGGACAGGGGTACTGTTATATTTTGGGACATATCCAAAAATTGTTATTTTGGAACGAAGGGAATAGAAAGAAAATCCAATTTTATGTATGGCCAAAATCAGAAACGATCATAATGGTACTACTTATACACAAATTTTCATAAATGTTTTTGTTCCTATTTAAAATACTTGATTTATTTGATTATTCATTAGTAGACTGATGACTAATGTGTTAGATATAGGACTAAAATGAGGTTTGGGGGTGTGGGGCGACACGGATCGTAGTTGGACCGGCCGACCCACCCTACCTAATGGGTGTGTCCGCCACTGAGCATGAGCAGCCCATCCAGGGTCACCATTGCCATGCCGTCGAAGATAAGGTTTGTGCTGGTGAAATCGTTGAAGATGAACTGCTCTTTGGTCGCTGCCGCGGGTTAAAGTACGCCGAGGACTAGGAAGAATATCAGGACAAGGAGCGGCATTTCTGATTTTCTGGCTTGGGAAGGACCATGCCCTTGGCTTGCTCGCTCCGGTGTGCTGCACTTCATCGCGTATGCCATGAGCAGCATCGCCGCTCGCGTGCGCCATCATCGCCCACCACTTCTTGGCTCACTACTCCAGTGACGCTGAGTATAGATGGCCATCTGGACGGCACAGCCCGACACGCCCAGGTATGACCGTGCTCGGGCCAGGATCTATCGGGCCGGCACGGCCCGACCAACACACCGGGCCGTGCCGTGCCGGCCTACGAGCTGCACCTCAGGTCCCGTGCCGGCCCGAAGGCACGGGCAGCCCATCGTGCCTTCTTTAAAATAAGTCTATTTTCCCTCCCTCCTCTTTGGGTTGTGACATATATATAGCTAAAATAAGTCTATTTTACATCCCTACACTTTGAGCCGTGCCTTACATATGGTTGAGAATAAGTCTATTTCGCATCTCTGAACTTCGGGTCGGGTCATGCCGGCCCAACGTGCCGATGTAGCAGCCCAGGCACGGGCACGGCTATTGGGCCGAGCCGGCATGGGCACAACCCGAGTCGGGCCATGCCGTGCCTGCCTGCCTGGGCCGAGCTGAAATCTCCGAGCCTTGGGCGGGCCATCGGGCCTCGGGCCATATGACCATCTATAACGCTGAGTCATGAGCTCCAAGTGTGAAGTGCCGCCAGATCCAATGGATCTAGCACTAGCGGTTGTGTGTGTGAGGAGATCCTGCAGTAGTAGGTCCAGGGGCAGCGGGGTCGGGCCGTCATATTTGGAGGCCACGACCACCGGTCCTCACTGTTAATAGTGAAATTTGGTAAAATCCGAAATCATCATCGGACTAGAGTCAATATCAGCTTCAAAGTCCTAGAACCGGCCGATGGAAATAATCAGGTCGTCAGTAGTCAGATTCTTGGTTTATTCAGTTAAAAAAATCAATCTATTGAAGGAAGCATATCCATAAGAGATCGAGTTCAGGGAGAATGCGGCATGGCAAGTTATTCATTAATTAGGAAGAGTCTGTTAGTTTATTTTATCTTTAGGAAAATGTGTTTAGTATCCGATGAGAACTTTATGATTTCCTTTTATCTATAGAAAAGTTTCTTTCTTGTCCAACAAGGACTAGTATCTACTCATGGGTATAAATATGTACACCCTGGGTCATTGTAAACTATCTCTCGATCAATACAATTACTCTCGGCGCATCGCCACCCTCTTTACCAAGGTTTTCACTTATCATCCGGCGGAACTTGGCACCTAACGCAGGGCTGCATCGGCTTTCGATCTCCGGCGAAGGGGTAAGTCCTACGTTCCGCCGGCCCTGACAATTGTATTGGCTACATTAGTGTCGTTCAAGGCTGCATCGCTTCGATTTCCTGGATTGCTCTGGTTCGGTTGATATATTTGTCAGCTATTTATCATATATCTTAGTTAATCTAGTTTAGCATCTTAATTTGATCATATCGGCTGAGATTCGCTTTAGGGTTTATGCCGGTATCGACTAAATCGCTTTGCCAGATTAGATTAGCTAAGATATCCTCCACCCTGAAAATTAGTCAAAGACTTGATTGCTTAGACTTTATACTTCTTTGCGTACTTTGCGATACATCATCCCTAGTTGTGATGATACCATGGATTGATGGTTACCAAGCAAAAACATCGCCATGTTGATAAGAATGAAGTCAAGCTTATGATGAGAAGAAAGTCTTGACAAATGATGGTCATGATGGTCAAGAACTCGGCATAAACATGATTCAACCTGTTCGATGAGATTTTGTGCACCATTTTAGTGAAACTATAAAAATCATGTATGTACCAATTGTATCACTACCCTCCAATTATAGGAACAAATAAACAAGCTATATGCATCTCACAAGCTTTGGCCGTCAGCATAAGTTCCATGATATGCTAAACATGGTAATTAGTCTTAGTTGAAGTTGATTATTGACAAGCACGCACAAATACACCAGCTGGACAGTTGTATAGGTGGCAGACATCTACACTTGATCACCTTGGCCCATAAGTCAGCCAGATGATGAACGCCAATATGGGAGAATTGATCAGCAGCCATGCTTGATCGCTGCAATTAATAGTGCGCTTGTAAAAGAATGGAAATGAATATTCTATTGATGGTAGAATTTCAACTTACGGCCGTTTAATGGAAACACACCATCACAGTATCATTGTGAGATGGAAAAGTAACACACCATTTTCTATGTTAATCAACAAGGAAATTTCCTGATGCATGTGTATATGACAGCTGTTCCTTTCATTCCTTGCATTGCTCTATGCCGACTGTGCATGCACCGGCTCCTCTCCACTATAAAGTGCTGAGCCATATCATTTGCAAAGGGGTAGTAGAGAGGGGACAGAGGCAGGCAGCCGAGAGAGCCTGCAAGCTCACACCGTCGCCGCCTTCAGGCTATAGATGACCATATGGCCCGTGGCCCACGGCCCAGCCCAAAACACGGCTGTTTGGCCTGGCCCGAGCACGTGCTTGGGCCGCACCTTTGGCACGCTGGGCCAGCATGGCACGGCCGGTCAAATAAAAAAATATAGGGACGCAAAATAGACTTAAATAATCGTATAAGGCAAGGCCCAAGACAAAAGGTATACAAAATAGACTTATTTCCAGCCATTAAACACAACCAAAGAGTTGAGGGACCAAAAATAGACTTTTTCTGTGAGGAGGTATAAAAAATAAACATATTCTCCAGCCATTTAAACACAGCCCACAGAGTTGAGGAACCAAAATAGACTTTTTCTGTGAGGAAGCACGATGGACCATCGTGCCTTCGGGCCGGCCCGACACGGCCCGAGTAGTATTGGGCCGTGGATGCCACCCGTGGGCGGCACGGCCCGTGTGTCGGTCGGGCCGTGCTGGCCCGACAAGCCTCGGCCCAAGCACGGCCGTGCTTGAGCCGGACCGTGCCGGACGGCCCATTTGGCCATCTATACTTCAGGCGCTGCGCTGAGCCCTAGCAGTAGAACACAGAGACACACTCGAGAGAAAGAGAACTCACAAAGGAGAGAGAGCAAGAGACACACATATGTAGCTAGAAAAGTTCCAAGCAGTGCAGCCATGGTGCATGGGAGGCATCGTGCAATGGAGGCAGCAGAGAGAAGACGGAGGAGGAGACAAGACGCAGTCCTGGCCAGGAGCTGCGCGTCCTCACCATCGGCCTATCCGTTCATGCCGTCGCCGCTGCCGTCGCCAGGCGTTGCGCCGTGCTCAGCCTTGGCAATAGAGCAAACACACACTGAAACAGAGATACCTAGAGGCAATCATCCTTCACTGGTGCATCGGCCGGCGACGAGTAGCAGGACGTGGCCTCGGCGGTGACGACCTTGTCACAACACCGTACCTTGGCGTCCGGAGGGAGGACGTGTGACCTCGTCCATATAGGCGTTTCTTCTCCAATTTAATTTGCATGGGTAACATTACCTAGTCATTCTTCTTTTCTTTATTCCCTGTTACAGTTCATGTATGCATGCACGAGACTGGCGTTCGCCCGGGAAGCAAGATGCCATCTCTTTGTTCGTCTTCGGTCACGTCGTCCTGCCAATCCACATGGAGCTACGTGGATCAGGAACACCGTCAACGGATGCCAACACCGAGCTCTTAGCAGAGCCATCCTCGGCGCCAATGCGACGCACACCGTCGTCCGTCAACCCATCCCGCTGGAGGTCATGTTGCTCCATCTCGTCGGAGACGCCAGCTGCTGGTGACGTCATCTGCCCGGTACCACCATGTCACTGAGATGTCGGATATCCTCGCCTTGTTGGCCAGGCCACAGTCCCTGCCTCGCGACACCGCTAACATCCACTCACCATCACCGACGATGCAATCTCCCTAGCTCACTCTCATCATCAAGCAGCCCGAGGAGAACGCTGGAGCGCCATGGCTTGGTGCCCGCACGCCGTCGCCATGTCTTGCCATGATTCCTTCTCTTCAGCCGGGGACGAGATCGTCCTGCCGTCCGTCCACGACACTTTCGCTTCAGCACGCCGGGATCATCCTCATACCATGATACCAACAGCTACGGTGTCACACTCGCCGATCTCGATCACTCGACAATAAAAATCCCACCGCCGATGACAACTTCCGGCTCATCGCCATCGTTGGTCATCGACGCCGGTGATGCGATCTCGCTCACAAACCGGAAGTATCCTCGTCTTCGTCATCGATCATTGGCATACGTTTATCCTCACGGCTGCCACCAATGGCGAACCTGTTCCTGGTTATCATCGCCAACGCTGATTGTTTCTCTGCAGACGACAAGCCTGTCCTTGTCGTCATTGCTGGCGCCAATCGTGCATTTGTCGCCAACGTGCAAGATTGGAGCCACCGGCTGTTATCACGAACATGCGTGGCGTCACCGCCGGCTGATGATGACCTCATGTCCATCGTCACTACAGGAATCATCCTCACGCCAACGACAATGGCGTCACGCTCGCCAACCTCATCCATTCCATAACAACTTGATGGCTGGGTGCGATATAGTGCAATAACTTGAAAATTGAACGTTCGAGTGCAACAACTTGATAAGTGGGTGTGTTCTAGTACAAAAACTTGACAAATTAGTATTTTGGTGCATCAACTTAGCTAAGCATATGCTAGGTGAGTTTTTTTTTCATGATGTCAATATGCTATTACATAGAAGTCCTACAGATATTACTTTACAATATTGAATTTAATCTTTAAGATTTAGACTACACATCCAATTATCTTTAAGAATTTTTGTTTTCTTCACCTTCCAAATCTCAACCGAAATATAATAATTTCTATATCTAGTTTAATTGATTTTCAGTTATTAATTATTAGGATAAAAATATAATTATGCTTATATACAAATCCACGCTAGTATATTGTCAAAATAAGTACTTGAAAATTAAATATATATTAAAAAATGCTCCAAATAATTAAGTTGTCACGTAACTTCTTAATTTATTGTATCAAAATCGTACATATCTTGCAAGTTGTTGCATTTATGCGATCACTTATAAAGTTCTTGTTCTAAATTGCACTTACCTGCTAAGTTGTTGCACTAGAACGCTCATTTCTCAAGTTCTTACATTAAATTGTACCCACCTGCCAAGTAGATGCACCGTGTGTGCAATTTACTCTCTCCCTCTCTATATATATACACGCACGCGCTATATATATATATATATATATATATATATACGGTCACGCTACATGGCGCGACACAGCGCAGCGTGCCGGGAAGCACCATGGCGCTGTTTAAAGTGTATAAGATTGATTGAGCGAGAGGGATTGAGTGAGAGAGAGAATTGCACACAAGAATGTAGAGAATGAATCAGCGAATACTTTATTGATCAATGCGGTACAATATATAGATGGGGAAGAGGTGGCAACCGGAGACGCGATGGTTTGGGAACCATCGTGTCCGTTGCTAGAATCGCCGTGAGGCGAGAAGAGGTGTGGGGCACGACCAACAGTCGTGTCCCAGAATTGATTGCTGCTCTATCCATATAGATGGATGAGATCACCCAAATATTTCATAACACTCCCCCTTGATCGAATCCAGCTTTGATCATTGCTCATTTAGTGTTCCAGATATCTGTAAAGATAATCTTAGAAATAATTATAGTCATTATATTAAATACATCACGTAAAACTCCTCGAAAACCCAGTGGGAAAAATAAGGAGAGAACCGTGATATATTATTGACTATTTTTAGATCTTAATGAGTAAAGCTCATAGTATGATCCAAAATAGTATAATGTCTACAGTTATCATTTAGTAAAAACCCCAGTGGGGAAAAGCCAAATGCTAAGAAATATAACTTATGTTGATATTACCTCGTTAAAAACTTTGGATGAGAAAACCTAAAGGGTAAAACTCATACAAAGGAAAAAGAGTATAATATGACGAAAATAGGTTATTTTCCAAAGGAAGATACTCCCCCTGAATCCTGCAAATTTTTAAGTCGTCTCGTACCGATTCTTTCGACACATTTAAAGAATGTGGAGTATGGTAGAGATTTTGTGAATAAATCAGCAAGATTATCACATGACTTAGTTTGCAAGATGTTTATCTCTCCATGTTGCTGAAGCTCATCAGGATAAAATAATTTAGGAGCAATATGCTTTGTGATGTTGCTCTTAATATAACCAGTTTCCATCTGAACAACACAAGCGGCATTATCTTCATAGATAATGGTAGGTGATTCCAATGAACCAATACCACAAGATGTTAATATGTGGTTAACCATTCTGCGAAGCCATACACATTCACGTGATGCCTCATATAATGCAATTATTTCAGAATGATTTATGGAAGTGGCTACTAGAGTCTGTTTAGAAGACTTCCATGAAATAGCAGTTCCACCTTGTAAAAATACGAATCCTGTTTGTGATCTAGCATTGTGGGGATCAAATAGATAGCCAGCATCAGTATACCCAATTAAAGTTGAATCTTGGTTCTTTTTAAAGAAAAGTCCAAGATCTCTTGTGCCATTAAGATATCGAAAGACATTCTTAACTCCAGTCCAATGGCGTTTGGTAGGAGCAGCACTGTATCTTTCTAATAGATTTACCGAGAAAGCAATATCTGGCCTCGTACTATATGCAAGGTACATAAGTGCGCCAATAGCACTAAGATATGGAAAATCAGGTCCAAGCACATCCTCACCATCTTCCTTTGGTCGAAATGGATCTTTCTCCACGTCTAGAGATTGAACCACGATAGGGGTTTTGGAAGGATATGACTTGTCCATATTAAATTTCTCCAAAATTTTCTGGGTATATGCACTTTGGTGCACAAGGATTCCAGAAAGTAAATGCTCAAGTTGTAGACCTAAGCAAAATTTGGTTTGACCCAAATCCTTCATCTCAAATTCCGTCTTTCAATGATGACATGCTTCATTAATATCTTGTGTATTGCCAATGATGTTGAGATCATCGACATATACCGAGATAATACAAAATCCTGTGGGGGACTTTTTGATAAAGACGCACGGGCAATCATCATTTTTAGTGTATCCCTTTAGCGAAAGGAATTCACTTAATCGGTTGTACCACATCCTACCCGATTGTTTTAAGCCATAAAGTGACTTATGCAACTTAACACAATACATGTTACGATTTACCTTCTGATTCGGGATGTCAATTCCGTCAGGAACCTTCATATAAATATCAGAATCAAGTAACCCATAAAGATATGCTGTCACTACGTCCATCAACTGCATAAATAGACGATTTTGTACTGCCAATGATATTAAATATCGGAAAGTTATACCACTCATAACTGGAGAGCAAGTTTCGTTGAAATCAACGCCAGGTTTTTGCGTAAAACCTTGTGCTACAAGCCTTGCTTTATATCTCACCACCTCGTTGTTTTTGTTCCGTTTCCGGACGAAAACCCATTTGTATCCCACAGGAAAGATACCACGAGGAGTAGGCATTACAGCCGAGAATACATCTCTTTTGTAAAGCGAGGCTAATTCTGCGTCAATTGCGTCCTTCCATTTGTTCCAGTCAGAGCGCTTTTGTCACTCTTTTATAGACCTAGGTTCTGGATCAACTTGGAGGCAATTAGCAATTTGTTCAGAAAAATTAGTGTCGACAATTGTAGCTCTTCTATCAAAAGATTCTCAAGTTTCAGAGTAGTTAATGGCAATTTCATCAACCCTTATAGACTCATCGTGATCTCCCGAAACAATGTGTCTATGGTCTTCCGAATTCCTAGTCTCAGCATTGTGCACCACCGAGCTAGGTTGCAGACTATCACGATCTGCTTGATATATAGTATCAATTTGGTGTGTACCAACTAAAGGTTGGTTTGCATTTACCGTCTTTCTTTGCTTATTAGCAATTGTTTCTCGCTGAGTGGCCATACTTCTTCCTCTCTTTTTAGTGAGTGGAAGTTGAGTGGTTTTATTTGGTACCTCCACTCTTTCTGGCGCATTCTGAGCGGGAATGAAAGATTTAGTCACACCTTTATAATTGGTAAATGCATCTGGCAGGTTATTTGCAAGTCTTTGCAAATGTATAATTTTCTGAACTTGAAGTTCAGTTTCAGTAGTACGTGGATCTGAGGCTAGAATACCCTGGGCATCCCAATCAATTTCCTGGCATTCTTTCTGGTACTTGAAGTCTCCCCCTAATGCCGGGAAATGTTCCTCATCAAAGATATAGTCAGCGAACTGGGCAGTAAATAGATCACCTGTTAAGGGTTCTAAATACTTTATGATCGACGGAGATTTGAATCCCACATAGATCCCCACTTTCCTGTGTGGGCTCATAGCGGTACGCTGTGGTGGTGAGATCGGTATGTATACAGCACATCCGAACTTACGCAAATGGGAAATACTTGGAGGATTTCCACGTACTAACTGCATTGGGGAAGTTTCATGATATGCAGTTGGTCGTAGTTGGACAAGGTCAGCAGCGTGCAGAACTGCATGAC
This sequence comes from Oryza glaberrima, assembly GCF_000147395.1. Classification (NCBI taxonomy): domain Eukaryota; kingdom Viridiplantae; phylum Streptophyta; class Magnoliopsida; order Poales; family Poaceae; genus Oryza; species Oryza glaberrima. The sequence continues at coordinate 454,860 of NC_068337.1, read as the reverse complement.
CCCAACACGGCGAAGGTAATTTGCAATTCATCAATAATGGTCGAGCAATAAGCTTAATTCTTTTGATCAACGATTCAGCCAAACCATTTTGTATGTGGACATATGGAACAGAGTGCTGAACCTGAATTCCCAATGCCATACAATAATCATTGAAAGCATGAGATGTAAATTTGGCAGCGTTGTTCATACGGATTGATTGAATCCTATGTTTAGGGTAATTTGCCTTCAGCCTTATAATTTGACACATTAATTTGGCAAAGGCATGGTTTCGTGTCGATAGAAGACACACATGAGACCATCTAGTAGATGCGTCAATCAAAACCATAAAGTACATGAACGATCCAGATATTGGCACAATAGGGCCGCAGATATCTCCTTGAATGCGTTCAAGGAATTTTAGTGGTTCGACTCTAATTTTGAGATAAGATGGTCTCAAAATCAGTTTCCCAGTAGCATATGCAGTGCATACGAAATCAGAGGATTTGGGAAATTTGTTAGTGATCAAATGATGACCAATAGAGTTGCCAATAATTTTTCTCATCATCCCGATACTGGGGTGCCCAAGTCGATCATGCCAAGTGTGGAAAGCATCAACATTTTGAAAAATTACTTTGTACGTAACATGTGCAATGGGCTTAATGTATGTATAGTACAATCCCGATGTAAGAGATGGAATTTTCTCGCAAATGCGTTTGCCATATCCGTTTTGTTTGGTTAAGAGAAGAAATTCTTCTCGATTATCCATATGGGTTTCTATGTGAAACCCATTTTGACGGATATCTCTATAACTTAGTAGGGTACGGGTTGAATCGGGATACAATAAAGCATCCTCGATTGTAATTTGTGTACCCATTGGGAGTGTAATAATTGCTCGTCCTGAGCCAACTATCACAGTATCGCGCCCAGCGATAGTCAAAACTTTGCCTTCTCTCCTTTTGAGAGTTTGAAAGTATTTGATCTCCCGAAGTATAGAGTTTGTGGTACCACTGTCCACAAGACATAATTACTCTCCAATCAGAATGATATCCTTAGACATCTATAATGAAAGAAGAATTGCTTGATTAAGAATTCTTTATCCACAATATATACATACATACACTAATGAAAACATCAAATACATAGTATGACGTTTACATAGGTTAATAGTACATACTCTAATGACTAGCAAGTCTTATAACCTTATAATATAAGGGAGTTTGTACTTATCTACTTATTACAACCAATATTGTTTTGACAAACTATAGGATATCAATATACTGTCTCAAACACGCTGAGATTAAAGCAGCTTTATTTCTAAGTGGGACGCACTGAGATTACAGTAAATCTCCAAGTGGGTCCATTGAGCAGTACTCGATGATCATGTCATCCATTGCAGAAAGTACAGCGGTATCCTCTGGGAGAAGAGTGAGGTTGTTCTCTGGTTCAATAGGAGCCTGGTGAGAACTTTCAACCTCAGGTCTTTCTTTTGTAAGATTGAAATGAGCTTCAAATCTTAGTTCCTCAGAAGACTTTTCCTCTTTTAGGGATTTCTGATATAGGAGAATAAGATGTTTTTGGGATGCGGCAATCTTCAGCGACATGATAGTCAGATACATACCTATTGCAATGCATGTTGCTATTGCCACGAGGTTGTGGTGCCTTACCCTTCCTTTTTCCTTTCCAATCGACCATTCGATTTGCACCGTTGTTGCATTTGCATTTTCCAGTCAAATTCTTAGGGTTATTCGAGGAATTTCCCTTGAATCCTTTTAGTGCGATACTGTTGGTTCAGTATCATGTCCTCTGGAAACATAGTTGATAGAGTTTTCTCTATCTTCTCTGCTTCCGTTGGCTCTTTTCGCAAAACATCAACTTGGAGCAAATGTTATGAATAGCATGATTGTATTCTACCACAGTTTTAAAATCCTGTAGGCGTAAATGAATTCACTCATAATAAGCCTCAGGCCAAATGAGTTCCTTTCCCTGATCATAACGCTCTTTTAGAGCTTTCCATAGGTTGAGAGGGCTCGTCTCCAACATGTACTCATGCTAGAGATCTTTATAGATGTAAAGCCTCAGAAGAAAAAAGGCAATATATAGCTTTCTGTTCTCAACTGGTGGATCCCAATCATTGGGTTCCTAATTTATATGTGAAATCCCACTAGAAGAAAATTTTATTTTGATATCGGAAGCCCAAATTGGGTATTTACTCCCATCGAGGGCGAGTTCGTTGAACTCTATAGTTGCCATGTCCCTATAATCATGATTAACATTATCAATTTACAGAGGTAAATTAATAAAAACATGATATTAAGGTTGTAATCTCAATGCGAAATGTAAGACTTCATATTTTATAATGTTTCGAAAAGATGCAAGTAATAGACCTAGCAATTTGAGCTAGAATTCGAAATTAGGTGGCACAATGTGGATAATCTCCAAGTAATTAAATAGTGGAGTAGATCTCTTAATAGTGGGCAAATAATACTTACTGCCTAAAACACGGTCTCCAGGCAAATATATTCTAGTGAATATACCGCAGCCAATGTTTAGGACTCCACTACCTTGTGCTCAACCAAATTTCAAATAATCTCATTTTTCAAAACATATTCTCAGAAAGTAACACATGTGGGTAATCATTGTGAGATGTAGACCTCTGTGAGATAGGCGAGATGCTCGCTGCCTAGGTTATGACCAGTGCGGCCAATTTGTAGGACTCCATCGGGTAATCATCTCAAAATGTAGACCACTTGTTGATGGGCGAGATACTCGCTGCCTAAGTTATGGTCGATATGACCAAAGTATAGAACTCCATCTACATGTGATTTAATTTCCGAGTCAAAATGTGCAGTCGAACATGCATTAAATCCTCCATTAATCATGTTGTACATAATTAAGAGAATTTGCTAAATCAAAGCACAAAATTTATAGAATTTTGTAAATTAATAAAGCGAGGAAGTAGAGTGTGTCTCGAAATAATATGCAAAAGGCATTTTATTAAGACAACAAATACATTTAGTAAAGCAGGGTATGTAATAAACCCATATGTCACATGACATACAACATCAGGAGTCTAAAGGACTATTATATAATTGTTATTATAACTGATGTACTGCTTTAACTAAATTATCAAAGATACATGGACTAATAAGAAAATGCTGCTAAATTAGAAAATAAAAACTAAAAAAAAATAAAGGGTAAATGGGTGGTGGGCCGAAATCAATAGGATTCGGCCCTCCACCACTACTGTGCGGCCGGCCCATTGGGCCTAAGGGGGAAAAGGGGCGCTTTGGGGGCAGGCGTGGGGGTTAGGGTTAGAACCCGCCCCCGCAAGATGCGCCGCCGCCACCACCGATTCACAGCCACCACCACCGATTCACCGCCGCCTCCTCTCCCTGTTGCGGCGTCGACGCAGCCATATGCGCCACCGTCACCACCCTTCCGCCGTCGCCGATTTCATTTCCTCCGCCGCCACCTCCATTTCTGCCGCCGCCACTTTCTGCCGCCGCCACCTCCTCAGTCTCCTGCCGCGGCCGCCCCTCCGTCCACCGGCGATTTGCCGGCCGGGTTAGGCCGTCAGCCCCCACTCCTCATCGGAGTCGGAGGCCGGCCAGACCCGGATGCCGTTCTCCATGGCCCCATTTGCTAGGGGCCGGCTAGGAGAGCCGTGGGGAACGGCAATCGTGGCGCGGAGGCCGGGACGGCGCGCAGCGGCGGCACCGGCGTGTGGGCGCGACGAAGGAGTGAAGAGCGGCGGTTCCCCCTGCGCAAGGCAAGTGTCCTGGTCCGACCGTAGCCCGGCGGCTCGGGAGTGGGGAAGCGACGTTGGCGTGGTGTCGGTGGAGGTGGTTGAGCGGCGACCGGTGGCGGGGCGACGACAGGTGGAGCCGGCGGCGCCTCCATCTCTAGCGGGAGGGAGCACGGCGCGTCGGTGGGCATCACCACCGTGGTCCATCCATGGTCGGTACAGAACTGTACCCCTTGGACTTAGAACGTGGCGGGGCGCCCCTTCCACCGGTGAGGCGGAGATGGGCGCTGCGGGGACCTGTGGGGCGGCAGCCAATGAAGCGGCAGCCGCGCGACGGCAAGGGTGGTGGCGACGGCCACCAACCCTTGACCGACCGCCATGGTGGGCGACACGAGATCCCCGGTGCAACCTCTTCGAGCGGCGAAGAAGTTGATGAAGACAACGAGCACGCTGATGGCGAGGGAGGCCGAGAACGGCATCCAGAACGAAAGGTAGGCATCTTGTACCTTCGATTATTGTTGTTTCTTTCGCTTTTCTTGGAATCAAAAGCGATTATTTCTTCTGTTCTTCGCTTTTCTTGAGATAAAAGCGATCCGATTTCTTCTCTTCGCTTAGAGCGAAGTGCTGATAACGTGTTTAAAGTGTATAAGATTGATTGAGCGAGAGGGATTAAGTGAGAGAGAACTGCACACAAGAATATAGAGAATGAATCAGCAAATCAATGCGGTACAATATATAGATGGGGAAGGGGTGGCAACAGGAGAACCATCGCGTCCATTGCTAGAATCGCCGTGAGGCGAGAAGAGGTGTGGGGCACGACCAACTGTCATGTCCTAAAATTGATTGCTGCTCTATCCATATAGATGGATGAGATCACCCAAATATTTCATAATAAGCGCGTCTCAGATCGCTTCCCTCCTCCGGATTTTCTGTTTTTCTCCCTCACCCAGTTTTTCCGTTTTTCTCCCATCCCGCTTTTCCTGCCGCATCCATCCACATCTCGTAGTGTTGGAGTTAAAAAATTACTCAAATCGCACCCATTGCGATCTCTCTGCTCTCCTCGTTCCCTGGTAAAAAAAAATTACTATCCACGTTAATAGGGATCCATATGAGTAATTTTTTTACTATAGTTAAATGTTTTAAGAAATAATACTCAGAAATTGTTTAGTTAGTAAATTTTTTACTGACACATATTTTGCTCGGAGAAATATGGCAAGTAGATCATATACTCCATGACAATATAAAAAATACAAGTGATATTAATAAATATTTTGCTCTAGGATAACATGTGAAAATAATTAGTGGTAGTTAAATCTTGCAATACATCAGCTGAAATCTAGCAGTACATCACGGACGTGATAAACTACGGTCAAACATGCGGAAAAAAAAGAAAAAATCTGCTTTTTCCGTTTTTCTCTTTTCTTTCCATCATGTCCCCCACCGCCTTTTCCTCCTAAATTTAAGTTAAAAAAACGCCGTTACATCTCCGTGCAAAACTCTCACAGATAAGGTTTCTAAAAAGAAAACTTTGATATAAATATATATATATATATATATATTTACTTATGGTAAGGTTTCAAATCTCGATTCTATCCACAATAACTTTTCCTTTAGTAATTTATTTAAGTATGGTAAGGTTCAATCACAAATTAATCCACAGTAGTTATTTTCAATATTTACTTCGGTAATTTTTTTTACACGTTTGGTTCAAATTCAAATATCGCATCAATTCGCAATACTTTTTTTTACCTATTGTAACAGATCGGATTTCTGGAGAAAAAAAATGCAGAACTCCCAGAATCATCGTTCAATATTTTTTTTATCGCCACGAGTCACTCCACGGTCATCGTTTAGTTTTTTCTTATCATCACTTATAACTTTCATATACATCATTTATTTTTTTTTCTAACATGGTATGTGTATTCTATTTAATTGGACAATAAAATCAATAGTATTTTTTTTACTTGGACAATATAAAATCAATAGTAATTTTTTGACTCCACTGGATTGCAATTTGGTACATGTGATACGTGTATCCAACGATACAGTGAATCTCGTATAAAAAAATTGGCACGGTGAAGCAGGCTCATGCTGCAAAATACAAAAAGAAAAAGGAGAGAGAAAAGAAAACGAAAAAAGAAAACAAAACATCTTCAGGCTTGCTACATGCGGCGTCTCTCTCCTGTTGCCGCAGCTTCTCGGAGGCGACGACCGCCAGGAGCTTGTCCCATCCTCGAAGCCTGTGGTCATCGTGATGGTGCCAGCCTCCTTCGTCCTCCACGTTGTTGCACAAGTCATCGTCCGTCCGCCTCCCCCTCCATCCCCAATCTCCATCAATGGCTGAGTGTGAGGTGCAGCCCGATCGATTCGGCCCTCGCATGACCACCTCCCGGTCGGCAGCCGTAGACACGGGCGACCTAGCCAGCTCCCAGCGCTGCGCTCACCTCACCAGCAAGCATCCGACACGGTTTTCTGCTTGTGGTGGACGCTAACCACCATTAGGAGGCACCTGCAAGGGGGTCTTCGCGACGAAGCTGGGTGACGGGCTGACGCCGCATGCCGCTGTCGCCGGGTCCGCGCGCATGGGGCGCAGAGCAGCGGCCGGATGCGCCGCCGCCTCACCTCCCGCCCGCAGTGGCCCGTCGACGCCGCACCCACCACCGCAGCGCCCGTCCACGCACCTCGGTGCCACCGGATCCGCCGCTCCTCTTCCTCGTCCCCGAACAGCCACCGCCGCTCCTCCTCGTCCCCGAACCGCGGCCGTCGCCGCCGCTCCTCCTCGTCGCCAAGCCATCACCAGAACCGCCTCGCAGCCACTACTCATCCTCTAACCGATGTCGTCGTTCCTCTTCTCTCCATGAGGTAGCACACGCTGTCGCTGATCCGTAAAATGTGGATATGGTGAGGAAAGAGTGGGTGGATGGTTTTTACGATGGAAATTCGTAATATATATACCATATGAAGTCAGTATGTCGAGTTAAAAAATAACTCAATGTACAAACACAATTGGATCACAAAGACACATATTGGCTATCTCGCTAACAGTTAAAAAAGAACTGGCTTCGTATCTAACAATTCATTGTATGGTTGAGTTAAAAAATAGCTCAATGTGCAAACACCGTTGGATCACAAGACACACAATGGATAACATCAAGTAAAAAATTTACTCGGACTATGGGAGTGGGGGAGGAGGCGCAGGGGTGGGATCGAGATTGGTAGTCGGTGAGTTAAATTTTAACTGCATACTATGGACCTGGTGGGGCAGGGTGGGGAGCGTGCATGGGGTGGGGCTGGGGGTTGTATCACGTGCTATTTAGTACATAGCACCTTAAGGTGCCACTTTTTCTCGATCTGGCGCCCTCTCTCTCCTCGCTTTTTCCTCCGGCGCCCCCTCTCTCGCCCTCTCCCTCTATCTCCATTTTTTCTCGATCTCACCCCCTCTTCTCCCTCTATTTTTTTCATCTCACCTTGGAGGGGTGGGGCTGGGGGTTGTATCACGTGCCATTTAGTACGTAGCACCTTAAGGTGCCACTTTTTCTCGATCTGTTTTTATCTCGATCTGGCGCCCTCTCTCTCCTCGCTTTTTCCTCCGGCACCCCCTCTCTCGCCCTCTCCCTCTATCTCCATTTTTTTTCTCGATCTCACCCCCTCTTCTCCCTGTATTTTTTTCATCTCACCTTGGAGAGAAATTTAAAAATTAAAGTGCCACTTTTCTCGATCTGTTTTTATCTCGATCAGGCGCCCTCTCTCTCCTCGCTTTTTCCTTCGGCGCCCCCTCTCTCGCTCTCTCCCTCTATCTCCCCCCTCTCTCGCCCTCTCCTTCTATCTCCATTTTTTCTCGATCTCACCCCCATCTCACCTTGGAGAGAAATTTAAAAATTAAAGTGACAAAACCAATCTTGAACCCATAACCTCATGGTTCAAAGAAATGCTCCATTAACCAATTCACCCTATGACATCTTGTGTTTAGAGTTTATTGTTTCGGTTTTATATATCTCTATTCAAACTTTGTTTGAGCAAATCACTTATATTATTGTGAAACCTATAATCATTATTATGTTCTAGTAGTAACATTATTGTAGAAGTGCAGTAACACGTCACGTTACTGAAAAATATATTGTCAGGGTTATGGATACCACATACCTAATAGTAGTTGACTAAATCTCGGCAGGACCCACCACATACCATGTCTTATAAAAAACAACCTTCGGATATAGAAGAATATATCCGAAGTTCCGCATAAGGAAGGATAACCATAATTCTACATGGAAACGACAAGGACTACTCGGATTGTATCTATATTGGTTTCCCTAGTTCTACTTGGACAAGGGGACACCTATAGGTATAAATACAAGGCCCCCTAAGAGGAAAGGGAAGACAACCAACACAACCAACAGACAATCAACACACACGGAACAACAGAAACCACAACATACAAGCCAACATATGCCAAGACAAGATGCCGGACATCGATTTCAGGGATAAGCACGGCTAGTCCCCTACGGTGTCTCCGGATACTGTCAGGAGAGACAAAAGCGCTATCTCTGATGTCGCTGGACACGGATTCGAGGAGGAAGACTACCCTGTTGTCGACTATGAGTCAGAACTTCAGACCGCCATATCGACAACAGTTAGATAGGCTACCCCAAATATTGTACTGGTGTGATTATGATGAATGAGATCAACGACCGGCTTCGGCAAACAGGATGTAGGGTTATTACCTGATAATTCAGGGGCCCGAACCTGTATAAAAATCCTCGCCTCCGTCTCTTTTACCTAAGTCTCGCATATATCCTAGTACCAACGATCCCCATACTATGCAAATACCGGAATCGCGACATCAAACGTCGACAGTGGCGCGCCATGTAGGGGGTTTTTGGTGCTTAAAGGTTTTCGACGAGATGGGTTTAAGAGATGGATTCCCCGACAACAAGCTACTCGACGACTTCGCTGTGGGGAGATCCAACCCGACTGGAGTATGTCTCCCGACGAGATCGGAACCATCGTCATCAACAACTCGATCTCTCGAGATCGACCAAGCCTCAAGATACGCGGCGTACCAAAAGACGTCAGATCATATGATGTCGAACAAGTACGCAGTAAGCTAATTGGTAGATTGGTTTTTTAAATTAATCTACTAATTTCGTAGATGCATCCGGCATGTATCTACAAAGGTACGCAATATTATATATGCAATTTATCGTACCTATTCAGATCATACAGCATTGTCAGATCTATAATTTATTATGTTTACCTAGAGCATGTCTTTTATACAATATCTATTGTACGAGTACTTCCGACGATAAGCCAACTACGGTCTAACGCTGGGGGCTCGCTCTGATCTCTTATGTATAAATCATGCTTGTTTACGGTTTACGTAATGCCTGATATTTAATCTGCTTGTTATATCCTGATAATACTAGAAGATCCATGCAGTTTTTTGAGTACATACTCGATATTCTCTGCTTTATGTCTTGTCTTCTAGAAAGTATTTTTCAAGAACAATTGAGCACTCGAGTAGGTTGTGGTCGAGTACACCCCATTATCGAGAACGATCTCAACGAATGCAGAGTCGTCGCGCCCAACCTATCAACGAAGACCGACGACCTATCTCATAGCACCGGTCATAGCTGGACTACTCGAGAAAAGGTTGTTAACGGATAATTCCTCGCGAACGTCGTCGGCTTGATCACCCGACATGATTGCGAACGGACATCTGGATATGCTATAAGTTGGGTATGTGAGTCATGCTGGCCACATGAGATGCACATGTAATAAACCAATTCTAGCGCCTCCATTGGTGCTCGAGAGATAATTCTACTCGCTGGTTCTCGAACCAGTGCACTGTAGCAATCTCTCGCACCGCAACTTCCATTGGTGCTCGAGAGATAATTCTACTCGCTGGTTCTCGAACCAGTATACCGTAGCAATCTCTCGCACCGCAACTTCCATTGGTGCTCGAGAGATAATTCTACTCGCTGGTTCTTGAACCAGTACACCGTAGCAATCTCTCGCACTACAACTTCCATTGGTGCTCGAGAGATAATTCTACTCGCTGGTTCTCTAACCAGTACACCGTAGCAATCTCTTGCACCGCAACTTGCACTGGTGCTCGAGAGATAATTCTACTCGCTGGTTCTCTAACCAGTACACCGTAGCAATTTCTCGCACCGCAAGTTCCATTGGTGCTCAAGAGATAATTCTACCCGCTGGTTCTCTAACCAGTATACCGTAGCACCCGCTGGTTCTCTAACCAGTACACCGTAGCAATCTCTCGCACTGCAACTTCCATTGGTGCTCGAGAGATGATTCTACTCGCTGGTTCTCTAACTAGTACACCGTAGCAATCTCTTGCACCGCAACTTGCATTGGTGTTCGAGAGATAATTCTACTCGCTGGTTCTCTAACCAGTACACCGTAGCAATCTCTCGCACCACAAGTTCCATTGGTGCTCAAGAGATAATTCTACCTGCTGGTTCTCTAACCAGTATAACATAGCACCCGCTGGTTCTCTAACCAGTACACCGTAGCAATCTCTCGCACCGCAACTTTCATTGGTGCTCAAGAGATAATTCTACCTACTGGTTCTCGAACCAGTACACCGTAGCAATCTCTCGCACCGCAACTTCCGTTGGTGCTTGAGAGATAATTCTACCTGCTGGTTCTCTAACCAGTATACCGTAGCAATCTCTCGCACCACAACTTCCATTGGTGCTCGAGAGATAATTCTACTCACTGGTTCTCTAACCAGTACACCATAGCAATCTCTCGCACCGCAACTTCCATTGGTGCTCGAGAGATAATTCTACCCGCTGGTTCTCTAACCAGTGTACCGTAGCAATCTCTCGCACCACAACTTCCATTGGTGCTCGAGAGATAATTCTACTCGCTGGTTCTCTAACCAGTACACCGTAGCAATCTCTCGCACCGCAACTTTGTAGGATCGAGATGTCGACTAGAGGGGGGTGAATAGGCGATTTAAAACTAAATGACACCTAATCAAAACTAACCTAAGTTACTAGGCTCGGTGAGGAACAACTCTAACTAAGCAACTAAGTTATGTTTTGCAAACCTAGGGTGATAGTGGCTCAATTATATCTCTAGGAAAGTAAATCACACTCCTATGTCAAAGATTAGCAATCCTAGGGGATATGATCTCAAGTATGTCTCTAGAAATGTAAATTGCACAAATGTAAATGCGACAATCAAATGAGACAATAAGACAAGAGATTTTTCACTGAGGTTCGGAAACTCGCTGGTTTCCTACTCCCCATTGAGGCGAGCCCAACTCCATCGCTCAACCACGAAACCACCGCACGCCCCCTTCTTCAAGGGGTGGGCAAGGCGGGAACCGGCCCACGGAGAGGACTACTCAAGCCTCGATCACTAGGGTAGTTCTTCCTTCACTCCGAAGGTGGTGAACTCCAAACCACCCGGGCCTCCTCCACAATCTCCTCGGAGAGGTCACCGGGCAACTCCTCCACAAGCCATCTAGGAGGCGGCAACCTCCAAGAGTAACAAGCACAATGACCCGGCGTGGAGATGATCAATCAAGTGCCACACTAGCTCTACAAATGGAAGCAATGCACTTGATTCTTGGCTAATCAACCCTCTAACACACTAGATGGATGAACACAAAGCTCAAGTGAGTGTGAGAGAGGTTCAAGGGGTGTATGCAATTGAATTGGGTGCCAAGAAAGCCCCCTTGCTGCTGGAGGGGGAGTATTTATACTCCCACCAACCAAAACTAGCCGTTGGGGGCGAAATCCCCCAACTCTGTGCACTGCCGGTCTGACCGGAGGTATGTGGCCGGTCAGACCGTGCTACTCTGCAACAGCTAGAAAACTAGCCGTTGTAGTGCTGTCAGAGGGCCCCATCGGCCCGGCCGGTCAGACCGACGCTGAGTGGCCGGTCAGACCGGCCTTGGCTCGGTCAGACCGCCATCAGCTCGGTCTGACCGAATACGGCTCCGTCGGCTCTGTATCGGCCACCTCGAGCAGCACCATCCCGGCCTCCAGGGGGCCGGTCTGACCATGCATGTGCCGCCGGTCAGACCGGCCTTATGCGCCAGTCAGACTGCACGCTTAGGGCCGGTCAGACCGGCCAGGGCACGTCGGTCAGACCGCCACTATGTGGCCGGTCTGACCGCCCCTGGTCAGGCCGAACCCAGTGAAAGGCAAAGTGATTTTGTGTGTGATGAAAAGTGAGCACAAGTCTAAATGCATAATGACCTAATGTGGCAATTAAAATCATCTCTTTGCTAGGTCATTACCCCTCTTAATAGTACGGCGAAACTAAAAAATAAACTAGCAAATTTGATCGCCCTACACCTCGATCAATTCTAAATTAAAGCGCTAGTTTTACCGTCTTCTTTCCTTTTGCTTTGCGCCGTCAATTTTAATCCATCGATAATCATCCATGCGCACATATGACGTGGACCTAACTTAAAATATATAGCTCAAGGACAACAGTTAGTCCACAATTAGCGCTTGTCATTAATTACCAAAATTAACACCGGGGGCCTAGATGCTTCAAACTTCCATTAGCGTTCGAGAGATAATTCTACTCCCTGGTTCTCGAACCTGTAAATCGTAGCAATCTGTCGCGCCTTAACTGCAGATGGTTGAGGTACGACAACGGCAATAGCGTAGCGGTCCTCGCACCACGACTTCAGATGACTTCAAATGGTCGAGGATTAGCTACGACTGGTCTTCGACCGGCAGCGTAGCGGTCCTCGTACCACGACTCCAAATGGTCGAGAGACACCTACTCACTGGTTCTCAACTAGTCAATCGTAGCGATCTCTCGTACCTTTACTTCTAGTGGTCGAGTTAAGGCTACACCTGGTTCTTAACCAGCGTGTAGCGATTCTCCCACTACCTTTACTTCTAGTGGTCGAGTTAAGGCTACACCTGATTCTCGACCAGCGGTGTAGCGATTCTCCCACTACCTTTACTTGAAGTGGTCGATTTACGGCTACTACTCGGTTTTCAACCAGTGTTGTAGCGATTCTCCCACTATATCCACTTCAAGTGGTCGAGTTAAGACTACTACCTGGTCCTCGACCAGAGGTGTATCGTTTCTCCCATTACCTCTACTTCAACAAAGTTGATATCAGGTACACAATATCGCCAAGTGTTTTACCCAGAGATCCCTTACCATGATGACACCTAGAGTTGAAACCAATCCTACTGTCCTTTTACGCCGTCTTGACAAGGCCTCCGAGGAACCTAAGGGAACTTCGGCTAGGGACGCCCAGAGTCGATAAGGCCTTGTCGGATCCTGTAGAGACAAACGACCATGGAAGATCTGGTCATATAAGAGTTCTCGCTGTGCGTATTAACCAAGCCGTGTAATCGGAAATTGAGTTTTCCAACTTCACTGCTGAGGGCTAGGATCAGTGCTTTTTCAACCAAGGCAGGTCATGGGTCCAAGAGCCTTATCCTCCGAGAACGATTCTCCGACGATAAGGCTGGGGGCTAGGGAGAGTGTATGACTCAACAAACTGACTGATCGAAGTCAGTAAGAGAGAAGACGCTCATATACAAAACATTGGTCTGTACATTCAATTTACTTTCAGTTTTTCATATATATTATAACATGTCACCCTTCGAGCGTTCGCTCGGGGGCTATTTCTATCTAATATTCTTTTCTGAGTATTGATTTCAGGAAAATTCTATTCGACATTGTTGAAGACTTCATGTCTCTATGGTTCTACACCAAGATCGACTAAGGCAAGTACGACAAATGTTGACAAGGCTTCGTCGCAAGCTCTGCACCTTCTCGACCACTCGAGAACGGTTGGTGGATCTCGACAAGGAATACGGAATGAAGAAATGGTGTATCCGCCGAGATAAAATTTCTTGACTTCAATCCAAATTCTCGATCACAGCAAGACGGGAGACTTAGTCGTATGCTCTGTACTTTCTTGGTTGACATCGGAGATTGACTCGGACAAACCCTATAGGTGCCCACTTGAGGCTGATAAGGGAAGTCTAACGTTATCTCTGAACTCACCGAGAACGGTCACATGAGCTCGATAACAGTTATTCCAAGGTCTGCGCGCGGTTGAGAATATGAATTCGTTCATTTGCATCGAAGTCGGAGGCTACTGTCAGGGTTATGGATACCACATACCTAATAGTAGTTGACTAAATCTCGGCAGGACCCACCACATAACATGTCTTATACGGAAACAACCTTCGGATATAGGAGGAGTTCCGCATAAGGAAGGATAACCATAATTCTACATGGAAACGACAAGGACTACTCTGATTGTATCCATATTGGTTTCCCTAGTTCTACTTGGACAAGGGGACACCTATGGGTATAAATGCAAGGCCCCCTAGGAGAAGAGGGGAGACAACCAACACAACCAACAGACAATCAACACACATGGAACAACAGAAGCCACAACATACAAGCCAACATACGCCAAGACAAGATGCCGGACATCGATTTCAGGGATACGCACGGCTAGTCCCCTGATGTCTCCGGACTATGGTGTCTCCGGATACTGTTAGGAGAGACGAAAGCGCTATCTTTGATGTCGCCAGACAAGGATTCGAGGAGGAAGACTACCCTGTTGTCGACTAGGAGTCAGAACTTCAGACCGCCATGTCGACAACAGTTAGATAGGCTACCCCAAATATTGTACCGGTGTGATTATGATGAATAAGATCAACGACCGGCTTCAGCATTACCTGATAATTCAAGGGCCCAAACCTGTATAAAAATCCTCGCCTCCGTCTCTTTTACCTAAGTCTCGCATATATCCTAGTACGAACGATCCCCATACTATGCAAATACCGGAATCGCGACATCAAACGTCGATATATATAGGTCAATCCAATAAACCACTTGATTAAACAATTAACTAAATTATTTATTATTTGAATAAATCACTTGATTAACGGCTGTATGCAAACTAACTTCGAGCATGGAGTTTCTGCCTCATTAGGTTATCTGATCCTAATACAATATTCTGCTCAGATCATCGAGCAGGAGGTAGCATGGTCAGCAGAATATCTTCTGCTAGGTATACATCAGCCGATAAAATTGGATATCTTTTGCAGAAAATCAACTTAAAAATTGTAGAACATCTAAAAAATGGTCGATCCGTCCTTCTGTTATGTATGGTTTCTGCTCCCAGTAGAAACTGATAACCATATATAGATGGTTCGTTAATATAGGCCGACAGGGCAAAAGGTTAATATAAACAGTAGGTTCCTTGTGAAATTAATATAGACAGAAGGTTAGATCACCTTCTGCTCGTTTTAAACATTTAATTGGTTGATGATTCTAGATGAGGTAATTATACATGAAGTGGATGATCTTCTGCTTGTTTTAGCCGGTTGATGATACTATATAGATGGGCTGTATGACCAGCAGAAAATCTTCTGCTTTTACAAGAAAATGGCAGAACACACCTAACAGAATTCCATCTTCTGCTCGTTCCCGCCTTCCCGGAACAGAATAACATCCTGCTCGTGGCGAGGAAAATTTGGCAGAAAATAAGCAAAAAAAATCATGCTCGTTCCCTATAGTAAGGAGACCTCGAACATAGAACAGTAACTAATTTGCATCAGTTTGAAATTTGAATACACGCAGAAAACAAGCCATCAGATCAGCATGCAGTTGGTCCAGTATTTGAACTAAAATTTTAGCCAACCGTATTATCCACTAGATAGGATTTGGATCACCTTCTGCTCATTTCCTTCATGTATTTTATCCACCGGATGGTGATAGATCACTTTCTGCTCGTTCCCTGTAGAAATGCCATATACTACTATATGGAACCACGGTAGAACAGAAACTGTTCTGCTCGTACAGGGCTGTTCATACACAAACTTCTGCATCGCCCGCTGCCACCGGAGAAACGAATTACTGCATGATGAACACTACACATTTCTGCTCCTTAGAGACTAGTTCTGTTTATTTACATGAGCCAATTCCATCTACAGTCGTACTCTACCTATAGACTAAGCCCTATGAAGGATTTTGCAGAACATCTTCTGCTTGTTCCTAAGGACTATAGGAGTACCGTGTATATATATAAACAGCCAAAATGTACATCAAATGGAGCATGACTTATAACTTCTTTCTTCTGCTCGTCTTAGCCGCTGCGTGTAGTGGACGAGCAGAACATCTTCTTCTCGATTATTTTTTAATCGGTTGATGATGCAAGTGGGGCAGAACATGCACAACGACATAACACACTAATCCGGGATTCAAAAAGATTTAACTTGACCAACTAACATGCATGCATATAAAATGATTTGAATCCCAACCAAATAGCGGCCAGCAACCTAAACGGATCTAATTATACACCAACCCGCTAATGGTAACTCCTAGAGCTGCATAGATCTTGCGTACGGTGGATAGAGCAGGAGTAGTTACTCTCGGTAGTAGTTTATAATTTTCATACATATATATATATATATGGAAAGTCAAATATGAACCAAGATTCATTTGCACCTAGAATGTGAACCGTTGATGCATTCCAAGAAGTGTGCTAGCTAAATGTACCTTCCCTAGCATTTGTGATGGCTTACTGTAAGGGCACAGGAGAGGGGTGGTACACAATGGTACTGTGCAATGATATAGGACATGTATTTATTTGCTCTACCAAGGACTCTCTGCTCCTCTGCCACGTGCTCCTCCAAGAGACTTAGATAGAGTAAGAGATTTGGGTGAATGAACATTATTAGCTACTCCTAGTTGCTCTAAATATTTTTTTTCATGTCAAGTGCTATTAGTGTTTACTTGTCCAAATTATATTACTCTACTGGTAATTAAAAGACCAAAAAAATGCCAAGTTATATATCATTTTCCAATATCATATTTCCAGACATCAGTTTGCATATATCATTTTTGCAAACAGCACTTTCAGAAAAACATTTTTTTTCATGGTGCCAAATGATATATCATTTTTTGGACATTACTTTGCAAATATCATATTTTGGTAGGTTCATCTTAATATCTTTTCTATGTAGATTATAACAAAATTAGATTTTAGAATGTAGCATATATTTATAAATATGTGTGTGCGAACGCGCGCGTAAAAATATCAGTCATGTGATTTTCTTTATTTTAATACATGCCAAGTGATATATCATTTTGCAAAACATTTTTCGGACTCACCTTTTGAAATGTCATTGTTGAAAATATCATTTTGGGTGGTGAGTGCACGTTCGTCTTCATATATAATGTCTCAACAAAACTAGACATAATTCAAATTCTGGATATATAAACAAATTACATATATTAGTTAAAAATGGATACTTGCATGTAGTCTTATAGCAAATAATAGGTTCCCATGTGAATCAGTATAAATGCTGGTAGGGAATCGATTAAAAAATAAGTTTTCTCTCTCTTTCTCTAGAATGCAATGGCCACACAGTGAAAAGACAGCCACAGTTCATGAGTGAAAGGACATGCCACAAGTTATTATCTCCAATTTTTTTCTGTACGACATTGAGCATAGGAGGTACATTGGCTGCGTTCGTTTGGGTGATAGGGAGTGACAATGCATATTGTTTTTCGCGCGTACGTTTCCCAAACTACTAAACTGTGTGTTTTTTACAAAAATTTTCTATATGAAAGTTGCTTTAAAAAATCATATTAATCCATTTTTGAAATTTAAAATAGTTAATACTCAATTAATCATGAGCTAATGGTTCACCTTATTTTGCGTATCTTCCCAATCTCCTCAATTCCCTTCTCCTCAAACACACCCTTAGTACATTGAGCACAGGTTATTAGCACGCATGATGACCATGGCTGCATGGGAGGAGCGTGCACACGTGTCGCCCAAGGAATTGAGGTGCATATGAACCGCGGTTCATATTATCTAGCTCCTCTATATATATATATATATATATATATATATATATATATATATATATATATATATGTGTGTGTGTGTGTGTGCGCGCGCGCGCGCGCGCGCGCCCGCGCGCGTCTCACCGTCTAGTGATCATGAGCTCGGCATCCCCACCGGTGTCTCTGTCACTCCACAACGCCTATACACTGACGGTTTATTTGTGGCAGCCGTCGGCGTACTCTCGAGTCAAGCGTATATAACCAGGCGGCTCGACATAATTTGGGTTCGGCCCCAATTGTCGGCATATATAAAACAGGGCCGCTGACACCTGGAGTGTTATCCATCGCCCCTACGTTTCGCTACAACCTAACATTCCCTAAAACAACCTGATCTTAACTGCGTGTTGCAACGACCGAAAAAACCGACTCCGTACCCTGATGGTGGTCAGCCAGTACCGATGGAGACTAGAAAGGACCATCAGCCAGTACCGGTAGAGACCAGAAAGGCGGCAAAATCTCAAGTGCTACCGTGTTGGTCAACACACCGCTACACCAACCCGTACCTCTATACAAAGCCGAAGGCCTACTTCGACAATAGAGATCAAATAATCCAATGGCAACCTCCTCTAATGCTGCATCATCCATATACTTGTCGATGACGTCTTCATGTATCCGTCGACGATCTCGAGTTCGGCACCACCACCGGCATCATTGCAGATAGTCTTTTCACGGCTGTCACTAACATGATCAAGTCTAGTGGAATCACCGGTGTCAATGCCATCACGACCGATGAGGTTGGACGACAGGGTGGGCAAAGTTTACATCAAGACGACGTCACCAACATTGGCGCGCGGACCGACGAGGCTACGAACACTACTGGCGCCTGGGAGAACGTGAAGCGAAGATCGATGACGACGACCAGCGCAGCTTAATCAGAGGTGTCTCGCGGTCTAACCCGCGAGAGTAATAACCGAGTGTTTTCCGAGACCCCGGGAACCAGGAGAACATAATCACCAAGTCAGATCCACCTCGCCGATGGGTTGTGGAGCGCATTTTACTAAGGATTTTGTATTTTTGTAATTTCTTGAGAATTATAATAAAATGCATTTTTCTTTGTCCATTTTATTTTTCTGTACTTACTACACTAGCACATCCGCCCATTTTACTTTATTTTATTTCCCTGGGCGGAGAGATTTAAGTTAAATTTTCTCTCCAAACACAACCGAATGGTCACAAGTGTTGATCTTGGTTCAAGCATTGACCCCAAGTTGGATGGCGCAAGGCAAAGGTATAATCAAGCTAAGAATGTTTTCTTAGTCTTTTTTCCCGGTCTTGGTGTCTGGTGTAGACCGGAATTGCTAGATAGGCGTCGTTCTATCGAGAGGGGTCTATGAAGCAAGCATGTGGATGATCTTGTTCCATATTAATTCATATGCATGTAGGTGCATTTGGTGGGCTTGTCTAGCCAAGTGTGATGAGTTTTCTCAAGTCCCAGACAAAGAGAGCAGTGGGCATGTCCAATAGGAGTGAGTGACATTTTGTGGGTATGTCCGGTGGATATCCTTTGGAGTGTGAGCCCTTTATCCTTGACAAAAATTATGTTTCTTGGATGTATTATTCATGGGCTTGATAGCCCTTTGAATAAACTTTCCATAGAATCCAACAACATCAAATTTCGAGACCCGAGTCAAGAGATATCGTCGTTTTACTAACGGTCGGTTGAGCTGAAAAGTGACCTGCGGTTTGACCGCAGCCCTTATGGTGGTCTGACGAAAGTGTGTTGTCCGGTCTGACCGCAGCTCCCATGGCGGTCTGACCGCTTCCCTGAATTTGAAGAGATGTCTCGCCTTAGTGATCCAGAGCCATTGGAGCCAAGGCCGGTATGACCGAGCCGTGGCTGGTCTGACCGGCTGCTCTTTGGCGGTCCAACCGGCCCCGTGTGTCAGTGCATTTAATGCACTGCAATGGCTAGTTTTCTAGCCGTTGCAATGTAGTCTGGTCTAACCAGCCACCCCATGGCGGTTTGACCGGCAGGGCACATAAGTTGGGGATTTCGACTCCAACGGCTAGTTTTGGTGGTTGGGGGTATATACTTGATTATTTAGACTTTATGCTTCTCTACATACTTTGCGATGTATCATCCCTAGTCGTGCTTAGAATCATAAAAACTAACATGGAATTACTCGTAATTAAGGATAGCATCGGGGGTTCAGCCGATCTTACGTAATATTCATAAGATTGCATGTTTCATGATATGTTTTATGAATATTTGTCACTTATATAGAAAGATTGCTTTATATGAATATATCAAGTTAGATTGATGTCAATCAAACCCTACATCTGGTGATCAACTGTTATTTGACGTGTCTATATAGTTTGATTTGATTATATAAGTTTGTATTGGAGTATTAGCCAATAATTATTTATCTTTACTCTAAGCACTGATCTATCGGCTATTCCTATAATATTGTCTTAAAGCGATTGATAAAACAAAAGAGATAGTATTACAGCCTATAGGGCATATTTAGGGTTTGCACTCTACTTATTTATCTCAAAGCTACAGCCGATCTGGTCCAACTGCACCAGCTGGGCTCTGACGATACGTCATCGGCTCTATCGACTGATCGGCTATCGTTCATCTAATTACATTTTATGTTGTCTCTTGCTGGTTGCAGATCAAACCAGCTGGCAAACCCTTAACACTAGATGCAAGCTTGGACCTGCACTGGAATTAAGCAAATCTCCCAGGCCATCGTGTTTTCCGTTAACAGTTGTCCTCCGACCATGAGTTCGCCCCCCACTCCCAAAATCGCCCTCGGCCACCCACTCCGCGCCGCCGCCGGGAGCCCCTTGACCAACAGTAGTGGAGAGGGCAAGGGAGTGGAGAGGCGAGGAAGACGGGGACGAAGCCGCTTCGATCTGCCGCTTTGCGGCCTCGAGCGCCACTAAGGAGCC
Source organism: Oryza glaberrima (assembly GCF_000147395.1). Taxonomy (NCBI): domain Eukaryota; kingdom Viridiplantae; phylum Streptophyta; class Magnoliopsida; order Poales; family Poaceae; genus Oryza; species Oryza glaberrima. The sequence continues at coordinate 434,357 of NC_068337.1, read as the reverse complement.
AAGCACCGCGGCAGCCCACGAAGGAGAAGAGAAGGGGACGGCGACAACCGCTACGAGCTCGATCTGCATTGGGCGAGGTCGATCCGGAGTCACCTCCCTTGATCCGCCCCACCGAGGTCGTTCCACCTCCGCAAAGCTCGATAGCCGCTGGAGGGGAGATGGCCGAGGGAGGTGAGGACGTCTATCCATGCCACCGGAGCTCCAGAGGAGGAGGAGGACTTCTATTCATCCACATCTATATATGCTAGCGGGTCATGCGGCTCCACTTATAGGCTAGGCCGAAGAGAGGCGGGCCGAGCGAAGGGAGGTGGAGGCAGCGGACCGGGCTAAGGTTGAAAAGAAAGGGAAAAAAAGGGCTTTTAGCATAACCAAGGAAGGATTTTAATTAAAAATTTTCAATTATAGTGTATAATAGCGGTCCTCATGTTTCAATCAAGTTCAATTTATATTTCTAGTAAAGAAAAAGGATTTGAAAAACCACGTAGCTTTGGTTCATTGGCCAGATGGATCCTTTAAGGCCCAGGTTATTTGATTGATTTGGGCCGGCTGTCCACGAAAATCAAGAGGGCCTCAAGTTGGAGTTATTTACCCGAACTCTGCCATCGGATAACTCCTACCGACTACCGTCGACATCTCGTCCCCGACGCGGACGCGAGTAATTCACCCGCCGCGCTAGGGTTCGGCCGCACCTCCCCTCAGCGTAGACCCTGTCCTCCTCCGTCCACGCAGACGCCGGCCTCAACACCGGCTCGTCTACTGTCTGGCGCCGGAGTTCCTCTGCCACAACACCTGATGGCCCGACACTCTTAAGCCCGGGGAAGGGTAACCTCTCTTTCTCTCAACCTTGTAGTACCTTAGAGAGTGTTTGGTTGCCCGGATTATATCTGACTCGTACCTAGCCAGCAGATTTATGTTTGCTTGGTTGTCTGCACTTGGTCCGACGGATGTAAAAAGGTCCGCGGAGCCGGCGGGGAAACGGTCGAATCGACCTTCGCAACTCAGCCTGGCTCGCTTCATGCCGCTTGCACCCGCGCGTGCAGAACCCATGGATGGGGTCACCACCATCCCTCCTCTCCTCCTCCTCATCTAGTCATCTGTTCCAAACCAGTGGAAAGCTAGGGTTTCGCCGACTCGCGAGTGGAGGGCGCTGCTCGTCGCCAGGCTCGTCGCGCCGTCCTCGCCAGCGGGAAGGCCAGTCCTCCGTCAGCAGCCTCTCTTCCGTTGGTCATCCTCCCTCTCTTTCGCCAGTCGCCATCGCTCTCTTCCACTGGTTCGCTCTCTCCGTCAAGCCATTTGGTTCCGCCGGCTCTCTCTGCCACGCCCCTCTCTTTCGTCGACTCTCACCGTTGAGCTCTCTGGTAAGGGCTGGGTTGGGCATCTCCTTCCCTTTCTCACCTCCTTCAGTTTCTTCTCCTCTCTTCCTTTGATTTCAGCCGATTTGTTTGGATTAGACCGTGTCCCCTTCATAAATATGCTAGATCTACTAAAAGCTGATATCTTTCTTGGTTGATTTCGATGGAATGAAATGTCTAGTGGCTTGCTTTTTTGTTCTAAGATGGCCAATGATGACTAATGTTGCTGATTTGTGATGCTTATGAACAGATTTTTCCTACAGTTATTCCTATTTTCCTGCTGATTTGTGTTATGCCATTGTATCTTTGGCTACAAATAGAAGTTACTAATAAGGCCAGATACAATAGTGCGTTCTTTTAAATTGATACTGACAGATACACACTTGATTAATAGTGCTTATTTGTGATGCATAAGAACAGATATGCCTGCACTTCCTTATTCGACAAGGTCAGGCAACCAAACATGCCCTTTCTAAGTTTCTGTCTTTCTGTGATCTTTCTCAGTATTTTATAGTTCAAATGATCTGAGCAGAACTGAGGCCACCTCTACACTTGAACTGAGCAGAATTTATAAGAGTACATGAACATATTTTTCTACACTTGTTCTTTTTTCTTGCTGTTAGGCTGGGAAAGATGGCCAATGATGATATATGCTGCTGTTTGTGATGCATGTGAATAGATTTTTGTTCTACACTTGTTCTCATTTTCTTGCTGTTTTTTTTTTCCTACACTTGGTCTTATTTTCCTTTTCCTTATACCTTTTCTTTTGCTACATTTGATAGATACTGGTAAGAACAGATACCAATGATAGTAGCTAATTCACATTCTTCATATATCTGAGGCCATTGTTCTGCATTTATTTACCTGTTGGAAATGAGGCTCAATGATGTCAAATTTCTGCACATATTTGCTACATTTTCAAGTTATTGATGTCAGGCAAATACTATCAAGTTCCTTGTTCATCTTTTGATATCAACAGATGTACTATTTTTTTTAGGTTACCACACTTTATTTTGACATGATCAAGTTTTTGATAAGAAACCGATACACTCTGCACTTGCTCTTTTGGTAAAGATTATACTACTATTAAGTGTTGATGCTCTTGCACCCTGATCTCTGCAACTCAGATCCTGTACTATTTCAAAGGTACAGGTTATCCTGTTTACTTTTACTATGTTTCAGGAAAATGTGATAATGGAAAAACTTGTGAGACCAACTGTAGATATACTAAGGTTGATGAGTTTGAAGCAATCTGTACAAAAGCATGCAAGCAGAACATAGCTGAAATAGATGGTTACTAATTTGTTTATCAAATTGGTTCCTTGTAAAAAACTTGCCATGAGCACGTATATTTGTATGTTTGTTTTGAATTGTCAAATGTACCCGTGTCGTCAATGAAATTATGTACATGATTTTTGCTATACTAATCACTCTCTAGCATGTTCATCTAGTAAGCCAGGCCATTCCGTTACATTTATGGGGTAACCTCACCATCCACAAGAATAGGTATTTACACACAAGATGCATCCATCCAACCAAACAACATCTCCTGCATGCTACCATTCCATCCGCCCCTTGCTGCAACCAACCAAACAACATCTCATCATATCCAGGTTCATCTCATGCAAGCAACCAAACGTATGCATGTGTATCCCCTAAACCAAGCTAAGCTTAGCCTGGATGAGGGAGATGAGCTAGGCTAGAAGGATACGAGCAACTAAACACACCCTTAGAGGCGCATGGTTTCGGTGCAGAAAGTCATGAACCGTGATGATTTCTTTTTAATTAAGATAAGAGGGCTCCCTCCCTTTGTGATGACTTGCCCATGCCGATTTTAATTGCTAGTATTTACTTACTGCCATCTCGGTGCCAATTTCAATAAATCTGTTGTCACTGCACAGATTTAAAATCTGGGTTGTCACTGCACTGTTGCAGATTTTAGTTGCTAGTATTTGTTTGTGATTGATTTTAGTGATAATTACAATGATTTTCACTGCACAGTTGGACGCATATTGTAAATTGGCATTGAACCATATTTGTTACCTATTGCCATTGCTAATATACACTGCATTCAATTGTTTTCAAGTTCCTTTTCAAAAAAAATAATAACAAAAAATTCCTTCCACAGAGCACCTTCACTTAACTGGGGCCGTATTGCCAATTCAATGATGGGATCGGCACAAGATTGGGCGTTTGGATGGCAGCCGTGGATGGGACCGGCACTGGAGGACCTGCTCCCACAACTCTCCCATGAGGAGCAACTACGATTGCACAACCACTTGCGTGAGCACGAGCGTATCCTCAAGTGGCACAACAAGAATTCTCCTCTAATATCTTCTCTGCACTCAGAAGGGTATGTCCCGCCCCACCCGCCTCAAACAATCCCCCCCCCCCCCCTGCCCCTCTGACCTCTGAAGACTAGTGTTGAATGGGTTTACCCCCAACTTGAATTAGAGTCAGGGTACTTTTCACTAGAGATTTTTCATGCTACAAGGGTACTTCCCACTACAGATTTTACATTGAACAGGGTTAGATCCCTGCTCTGCTATAGAGGTTTGGACAATTGGAAATGCTTGCCATCATTTGGAAAACCAGGAAAAGAACTTGGTGCAGATAATTGGGAAGGCTTACCGGTTCCTACATTGGTATTGAAAGTAGTAGTACAAGCATCAGATACTTTTTTGAGTGCAGTGTATCAAAAGTTCACCAAGTTATACAAGTCCAACTGAACTTACAATTGAAATTATATTCAATTACTTGGTGCATGCGCGTGTGTTGTTAAGAAGTTGGAATAGCACAAACTTTCCTGTGACGTGTTCCTTTCCTTGCTTTGGAGCTCTAGGAATCAGCCACCTGTAAAATCTGGAAGCAACAAAGTCACAGATCACTACTAAACCTAGAAGAAAAGAGTAATTAACTTAAAAGATCTTATGCTATTGTGTGTTAAAGACTCATTAAGTTTGATTACACAATATCCACTTGCACATAGCATAGGTAGATCCATTTACTGTCAATGAAAGGTTTCCCTTGAGAGTTGCAAGCCAAACAAAATGCCATCTCGTTTTGATGTAGTGCCCCTTCTCTTTCAAATGAAGAACTGCTGTCTCTCCAGCATGGAAATCATTCATATCAACTCTGCTTTGTTGGCCTGTGTCTATGTTGTAACTTTAGCTTGTGAGTCTCTGACATCTGCAGTTTGTGAAACCGATGGCAGTTTCATACATGAGACTTGTATTATTTTCCATACACCAATTGAACAAATAACTGATCAATCAAATTTCTCCAATTGCATTGGATGCAGGGAGCGTGACTCCTTCATCATTATCCATGTCCGCTACGCTCTCCACCATTACAATGCCAAACACCCAGTATGTCCACTTCGCTTCATTCGAGATGGAATTCAATTAGTCCTTATCAATTTCATCGCAATTAGTTCCTGCCCAGAGCTGCATGACATGACATATATAATCGATCTTTGCCTGCAGGATGAGGAGTTTGATGCTGTGAAGCCTCTGATGGAATCCAGAGTGCGTTTCAGGGGCCAGGTGTGGTTCCACATCAACTTCTGGGCTCGCTCCCGCAAGAGCAAAAAGATCAAGCGCTTCTTTGCTGAGGTGCACTACAAGCCTCCCAGCAGCAGCAGCTCTGTCTGCTCTTACCTGCCATTTCCAGTCCCAGGAGCTCAGAGGCCACCCAGCAGCAGCTCCGTCTCCTCGGATCTGCCACTTCCACTCCCAATTCCTGTCGTTGAAGCATGCACCATCATTGGTATGTATCTATGCAGTATATGAATTTCTTTCTTTCTTTCCTTCCTTCCTGTTAGCCGGTCGGTATGATATTGATTGATGTTCAACCCATGCATGGTTGGTGGTTGCAGAAGAGCCTCTTGGGCAGTACAGGAAGAGCTGCGCGTTTTGTCGTGGTCACTTAGACATTTTACACCCCATGGGTCGTAAATTTGTTTGTGGAAACGACAAGGACCGGTTAGAGCAACAACTCTTGCCGTGCGGGTCTATAGGGCTTGAGATGCCATTCACTTGCCGCCTGGGTCCGGCCTCTGTCAACAGTAGTCATGGGGAAAAAGAAGACTAGGGGGAATAATGAAGTGGCTCCTTGGACGCCCTTTTGCTCGCATCGTTTGTGCCAATCAAGTCTGGTGATAACAGAAATTGAATTGTCTAGTACTACCTTCGTCCTCAAAATATAAGAAAAACTAAATGGGACATATCCTACTACTATGAACCTGGATAAAAATGATTCTACTCAGATTCAATAGTTTCTTATATTTTCAACGGAGGTAGGGAGTAAAACGTTAGCAGTCCTCTTATCTTGTGCAGAATATGATTGTACACTGTTCAGAACTCTTTGAGATTCAGAATATTGTTTGCCTGAGGGAGGTTGATAGATATTTGTGCATGTGATGCTGATACCACATACTAACTGGAGTTACGGTCCTCCTATTTGTTTCTTAACTTGCTAGTGTGCTGTTACGGTCCTCCTCATGGTGCCATGCCAGGGTAGTTATTCTGCACAGATAGATGGGATAGATGGGTTTTCAGGTTCAGGTAATTGTGCTCCGGAGATATCCAATCTGCCTGCCTGCGTGCATATGTCAATTGACAATTTTTTTTTAACTACAATCACACACGAACGATACTATAGTATACAAGTATAGTGCACTTAGTGGGAGAGCGACTTAATTGAGGGTTGTAGGATTGAGTCCATGTAGCAATGCGATTTTTGTTTTTCCCATCGCATCACTACATGTCCGCTACATGGACTCAATCCTAAATGTCCATGTAGCCCTGTATACATCATGTATTCATCAATACTGTCTGTGTTGAATATATAAATTGTCACACCCTAAAGTTCTTCTCCCAAGCCTAAATTAAATTAATAAATGGTCTCAAGAAATTATTTGTGTAATGGCAAGAGAGAGACTCTAATTTAATAAATGCAATGAATAATCGGAAATGACATGTGGAATTTTTCTTGGGTCCTACATGTCAAAATATGCTATCATAATTTTTTTTAGAATTTTCAAAGCTCTAGAAATAATTTTAATCAATTAAAATTGAGCACAAACAATTATTAAATCCTTGGAAAATCAATTCCCTTTTTCTTTTCTTCCCCTCCTTTTTCCCAAAATGGGCCGTCGGCCCATTTTCCCCCTCTCCGCGCGCGCCTCCCCGCTGGGCCGGCCCGAGGCCATAGCCCAGCCGCCCCGCGCCCCCTCCTTCCTTCGGGACATGTCGGTCTCGTCCCCAACCTCCGGCCGGCGCCGCGCCGCACCGCAACCGCCGCCGCCCGCCTCTCCCGTGCGCGCTCGCGCACATCGCCCGCTCCCCGCGCGCACCCCGCACTCCCCCGCAATCGCCGCCCCACTTTCCCACCCACGCCCACGCTCGAGATGGCCGCCTCTCTCTCTCCCCCACCTCCCCCACTTCGTCGGTCCATTCTCGCTCCTCCCGGCCACGTCCGACCTTCTCGCGGCTATATAAACTACCCCCGAGCTCTCCTCCGTCCTAGCGCCGTGCACCACCCGCCGCCGCCGCTTTAGCCACCTCCGGCCGACACTCGCCGCCGTTAGAGCCGCCGCCGAGCCTCGCCGTCGCCGCCGTCGGGTTCGCGAGCTCAAGCGTGACCCCGTCCGCCATCTCTGCGGTCACATTCGCCGTCGGAACCCGCCGTTCCCCTTCGCACTGGTGAGCTCGCCATGGCCGCCGCATTCGGCCGGTGCCCTAGCCACCCATGGTCTCTCTCTCCCTCTCTAACCTCCCTCATTTTGCTCCATAGGTCGTCCCGGAGCACGTCCCTCCATCGTCGTCGCCTTCCGCCGCTCGCCATCGTCGATCATCGTCGGTGAGGAGCCCCTCCCCCTTCCTCTCTCTCTGTCGCGCCGCCTAGCCACTTAGCCGCCGCTAGCGCCGCCCGCACCGCCGCGTCGCCGCCGCTCTCCGCCGTCGGCCAGTCGCCCCCGGTCGCCGTCTTGCGCCGCCGCGCGCCATGACCGCCGGGCTGGCTTAAGCCGCCCGTGCGCGCCAGCCGCGAGCGCTCGCAGCCGTCCGATCTACCCTCGGGTAGATCGGGGCCGTCCGCCGCCGCCCGTGTGGCAGCCCACGTGGCCGCCACGTGCGCGCCACGTGGTGCACCCCTCCCCGGTCCCGTGGACTTGGTCCACCGTGGACCAGTGCACCCCGAGCCTACGACATGTGGGGCCCGCTTGCCGGCGCCGCCCTCCCCTCTTGCTGACATCACCAGGGGTATTAATTGCGCAATAATTCAATTAAGGATTTTTCTATTATAGTTAAAACACAGTGAATCTTCTAAAATTCATAGAAAATTCATCCGTGCTCGTTTAAGCCCATTCAAGTCTCATTAAATCAAGAAAAATGCAAAGAATCCATTAAAAATGGTTTTGTTCTCTGTTTCAGTAATCTTATAGCTTGTTTGCATTGTTTGCCTTGTATGTCACATAGATTCCGGCTCTCCCGACGCTTCGGTGTACTTCGAGATAGTCACCGAAGTCTCTCCAGCTGCAGAGCAAGGCAAGTCATGCTTGTCACTTGAACATATTGATCCCATATTGTAAATGCTCTATTGTCTCCTTTAAATGTTGCATTGTTTTATAACGTTACCATGGGATGTTTACCTACCGTCTCAGCCATACTATTTGTTTATCTTATTCCTTTGCTAGCTTGGGTTGTAACATGACTAGATGTTGGATTAGAAATTGCTTAGCCATGCCTAGATCAACTAGTACACAATGGGGGAGTCACATTAATGCATAGACTTTGGACTCTAGCATGATTTTGGATTAGTGCCACCGCAGTGGTGTTGGTTAATTAAAATACACTAAATGGTGGGCTGTGGGTGCATGGTTTTAATGGTCGTGCCCATGGCAATTAAGGACCGGTTCGCGGGATGCCCTGGAAGAACTTATCGTACTTACCACAAGCCAGCGTGGGCAACAGCTGGACTTGTAGTGTAGCTTTCCTCTAGCTGACGTATCCAGGCAAGGGTAAGCGTGATCGATTTCGGATGGGCCCTGCGACGGCCTATGCGGCTTTTGGATTCACCTTGGCACAAGAGGGGACTGTCCGCTGCCTGTCGAGGAGTGAGGGTGAAACCTGAGGTGTGGTGTGCTTGGTTAGAGGGGGTTATGCGAAGGGGTCCTGTCACGGCCTCTTTCCGGTATGTCGTAGTGGCATGTCGGTGCACGGGAACGTGTCGTGGAGCTATGTCTTGTCGGTACAGTTGTACACCTCTAATCAGAGTAAAACTATTCGAATAGCCGTGCCCGTGGTTATGGGCGGTCAACCAGATTCACCGTGATTAGTCTCACCCCTAGCTTAGTTTAATGGAACTGGTTAGTTCAGGTGGTGGTTTGGGCCTGTCTCAACGTGGTGTAGCGTTGAGCAGTGATTGGGTTAATTGATGGTTATCTATTACAACTGTTTTACTGCTTTCAACTACTGTTTATAAATGCCCGCTTTAAGCAAATGAACTCCTTTAGCCTCCTTTGGTTATATCTTGCATTATACCCTCCGTTCTGGTATGACTTGCTGAGTACAGTGGGTAGTACTCAGTCTTGCTCTATCTTCCAACCCCCAAAGTTCGAGTATGCTTCTGATGGTGGCTTTTCCAAGGAGTAGGCTTCGTCTGTGCCGTCGAGGGTGCCTGTGGAGTGGTGTTCCCCGCTGCAATCAATGTCAAGGCTTAGCTCCAGTTATCTTTTAATTTTCCGCTGCATTTATGTAAGACTTTTATAATGTTTGTAAGACGTGGATCTGTATGTCAACTTTGTCGTTTGTGTACCCTGGCCGGTCCTGGACATGGGTTTTTATTGCACATTCTGCTTGGAATTCTATTCGGGAATTTCTGGGCGTGACATATATAATCGATTCAACATGTATTGATCAATAAAGTGAGCAACAATACAGTACCAATATCACAATATGATATTAGCCATTAACATGTCATTTGCCAATAAGCATATTTAATCAACATATACAGTACCGATGGAAAATTAGGATGGGAGTATACTCTACTGTGTAAGGTTGTGAGTTTCAGAGATTTTGGCGGATAATCCGCTACTATCAAACTAATAAACTGTATTGTGCAAACTCACAGTCCATGTGATCTCTAAAACTCTCAAATTGAGTGGTTAGATGGGCCGTGAAATTTGGATTATCCGCCAAAAACGTTCACCGTACAATCCGCATTTGCCGTATGTTACCAATATCATATCATCATTCTCATCGGCACCTTACTATCCGCATATGCATCCATGTCTGCTAGATAGTTAAAAACCCTTACCAGGGGTGAAAACGGACCGGATTCGGATGAATAATGGTCATGCCATATCCTAAACCATATATTTTAAACATATTCGGAGCGGGTACGGATAGCGTACGAATGCGGATGTGGAGCGGATTATTTCGGATGTCAGAAATGGTGCGGAGTCGGTTTGGAAATGGATTGAATTTATTGGATTTTATGTGTATAAGCAATCAATACGATATAGAGTTGATAATGCAACGAATAGCAATACAATAATCAATGGACTACCCATCATAATAATATATGCTTAAGTGCTAAACAACATGAATACATGATGTACATAACATAAAAACGGTACTACGCAAGTGTGAGATGAGACGATGAAAGCATCGAACAAAAAAAATCTAGGTTAATTGATGAACTAATCCATAGGATAGACTAGCTCATGTTATTTGCAAAAGTAATTTCCGATTATCCAGTAAATGGCCTATCGGATAATCCGATAGAAATGCCAGATAATCTGCATCACCGGATTTTAGAGATACCACATCTGCATTATACTATTCGCATCTGCATCCATATCCGCAGGATTTTTAGAAACTCATACCATATCATCATTTCGGACGGATTCGGAGCGGATCAAATTTCACCCCTACTTACCATATCCTCACTTTAGACAAATTCGGAACGGAGCGAAGCGGATAATATCCTATCCATTTTCACCCCTACTTGGTTATCCGATCCATTTTCACCCCCTACTTGGTTCACATCATTGGACGGCAAAAAAAAGAGAGATAAATCCGAGGGGAAAAAACTCCATCAGTTTCATATTATAAGTTGTTTTAATTTTTTTCTAGTCAAACTTTTTTATGTTTGACTAAGTTTATAGGAAAATATAGTAATAATTTCAACACAATATAAACATATTATCAAAATATTTAATGAAACTAATTTGTTTTTGTAAATATTGCTAAATTTATCTATAAACTTGATCAAACTAAAACAAATTTGACTAAGAAAAAAGTTAAAATGACTTATAATATGAAATAGAGAGAGTATCATATTAACATGGGTACCGATCAATCACCTGTGGTGCCCAGGTAAGATAATAAACTAATAAAAACATCAAGTTAAGACTTGGTAGGCCGCTAGTCATCCAAAACAGGGTTTGGGTATCTGACCAGCCTGCGACTAGAGGATGACAAAATAATAGGCTCTACCTCCTCTGCCATAGAGAAGGTGAAACGGCTCTACATTGTGACATCCTGGCCCAATTGGGATTTGGCATGTGTGGCCTATGAGAGCTGTGTGCTCATGTTTAGTACCACCTTTCTAGTTTAGCAAGGGTGAAACCAACTTATAAGGCCTCTTCCCTCCAACCATATCACTCCCGGGTTAGCCCTTTTACATGAAGCGAGGATGAAAGTGCAAGTGATCAAACTAAATCATCGATCTGGAGAAACAAATCATCGAGACAGATTTGGCCCAAGACGGATGAATCAATCCCAAGACGGATCAAACTCGGAGAAGGAGAAACAAATCGTCGAGACAGATTTGGTGAATCAGTCCCCAAGACGGATCAAATTCGGAGAAAATCATCGAGACAGATTTGGTGAATAAGTCCCTTCTCGGAGAAGATCATCGAGACAGATTTGGTGAATAAGTCCCTTCTCGGACAAGAGACAGATTTGGTGAATCAGTCCCTTCTCGTTTGGTGAATTAGTCCCCCAAGACAGATCAAACTCGGAGAAAAAGTCCCCAAGATGGATCAAACTCGGAGAAAATCATCGAGACAGATTTGGTGAATCAGTCCCTTCTCGGAGAAGAGACAGATTTGGTGAATCAGTCCCTTCTTGTTTGGTGAATTAGTCCCCCAAGACGGATCAAACTCGGAGAAAATCATCGAGACAGATTTGGTGAATCAGTCCCTTCTCGGAGAAGAGACATATTTGGTGAATCAGTCCCTTCTCGGAGAAGGAGAGAATCAATCCCTTCTCGTTTGGTGAATCAGTCCCCCAGACGGATCAAACTCGGAGAAAATCATCGAGACAGATTTGGTGAATCAGTCCCTTCTCGGAGAGGGAGAAATAAATCAAGACGGATCAAACTCGGAGAAGGAGAAACAAATCATCGAGACAGATTTGGTGAAACAAATCATCGAGACAGATTTGGTGAAACAAATCATCGAGACAGATTTGGTGAATCAGTCCCCAAGACGGATGAATCAGTACCCAAGACAGATCAAACTCGGAGAAGGAGAAACAAATCATCGAGACAGATTTGGTGAATCAGTCCCTTCTCGGAGAAGGAGAAGGAGAAATAAATCGAGACGGATCAAACTCGGAGAAGGAGAAACAAATCATCGAGACAGATTTGGTGAATCAGTCCCTTCTCGGAGAAGGAGAAACAAATCATCGAGACAGATTGGGTGAATTAGTCTTTTATCGGAGAAGGAGAAGGAGAAAAAAAAATCGAGACCTTCTCAAACTCGGAGATGGAGAAGCAAATCATCGAGACAGATTTGGTGAATCAGTCCCTTCTCGGAGAAGGAGAAGGAGAAACAAATCGAGACCTTCTCCGAGAAGGAGAAACAAATCGAGACAGATTTGGTGAATCAGTCCGCTCTCGTAGAAGGAGAAGGAGAAACAAATCGAGATGGATTTTTGGTGAATCAGTCCGCTCTCAGAGAAGGAGAAGGTCTCGGAGAAGGAGAACGAGAAACAAATCGAGATGGATTTGGTGAATCGGTCTGCTCTCGGAGAAGGAGAAACAAATCAAGACGGAAACAACATTTTATTTTGAATGATTTCAACATTTTGAATGATTTCCCAAACAAAAGTTGTAGATCTTGATGTGTTATACAACTTTGTTGTTGACAATTTTTCCATTTGAAATCATTTACTACATGAAAAATTATTTGAATTTCTTATATTTTAAAATTCAATTTTTATATAGTTCAATCAAACTTGGATGGAGAAATAACCAAAATAAAATTGGTAGATCTCAATAAATTCTACAACTTTGTTTTTGACAACTTTTTCACATGAGTTCATTTATTATCATAAAATTCAATTCGAAATTATGTTTTGCTTAGAAGTCTGATTTGCCTCCTCTCCCTCTTCCCCGCTTCAAAATTTTCACTAACCTTATCTTCTCCTCCTCTCCTCTCCTCTCCTCTCCTCTCAATCTCTCACTTTCTCTCCTCCTCTCCTCTCTTTCTCACTGATGACGGCGAGGGCAGGAGCCCGCCGCTGTCCGCGGCGGGCTCGACGGCAAGTGCCCTCCCCTCCTAGATCCAGCGGCAAGCGCACTGCTCTACCTAGTGAAGTCGGTCTTCTTCCTCTCCTTCGCTATGGCGGGGCTGATCCCGCCATTTTCTTCTTTCTTCTATGATGTCCTGGAGTTCTACGGAATCCAGATGGCGCACCTCACCCCCAACGCCGTGATGACGTTGGCCATCTTCGCACACTTGTGCGAGATGTTCATTGGGGTGAGACTAAGCCTCCGCCTCTTCTGGTACTTCTTCACCATGCAGCCGGCGTTCCCTGCGACGAAGCTCGGCGGTTGCTATTTCTAGCCGCGAAACCAGCTGGCGCATCCCTACATCTGTTGCACACTGCGCAAGAAGTGGGATGATTTGAAGAGTGACTGGTTTACACCGCCCTCCCCGACCACGCCCGCCTTTAGCTCCCTTCTAGAGCGCCAGCACCGGCGACAAGCTAGCGAGCGTCGACGGAATTAGGGGACGCGTACGATGCGGTCTTCAATCGCCTCGCCGGCTTGTGGTCCCGGGGGTTGACCGGGGCCATGGTCTACGGTGACTACCTCCGCCGCTCCAGCAGCGACTTCGGGGTGCATGGGCGTACACCAGACTCGACGATACCATGCGGACGTTCCCAGGCCCCAACAGGGACTGGGACCAGGACGACCTTCGTCTGGTGATCCAGCGAATGCTGAACCACCACAGCATCGAGCCGTCGCTTACCCCCGATGGGATCCTCCCTCTCTGCAGCGACCGAGATCGCGGCAGTATCTTTACGGTCATGCAAGCGATCGACGCGGCCGATAATCGTGGTCGCGACGATGGCGTGGGCGACAGCCACGATGACTGCGCAAGAGGCAGCCGGGGACAAGGGGAGCAACACCCCTCCACCCGAGGGGGCCACAGCGAGGGGCCCATGAGGGGGCTCGGGCAGTAGCCGTCCAACCGATCCGAAGGGGAAGAGGCCGCGGACGGACTCTCCCCCTTCATCCCCCTCCTGCGGGGGTGGCGCAGAGTGCACCGCCAGCAGGCACCCGCCAAGCGCTAGGCCAGTGGTGCCACCTGAGACCGGGAGGAAGAAAAAGCGGCCGCGGAAGATAGGCGAGACCCAGACGTGACGGGGGAGCTTCATCGAGCCCCCGGAATGGAGCTTCAAATGCCCTCCCAGCATGTAACGACCCGCCTCTCCTAGGCCGGGCCCACTTGACAAGGGGAGCAACACCCCTCCACCCGAGGGGGCCACAGCGAGGGGCCCATGGGAGGGCTCGGGCAGTAGCCGTCCAGCCGATCCGCAGGGGAAGAGGCCGCGGACGGACTCTCCCCCTCCATCCCCCTCCCGCGGGGGTGGCGCAGAGTGCACCGCCAGCAGGCACCCGCTAAGCGCTGGGCCGATGGTGCCACCTGAGACCGGGAGGAAGAAAAAGCGGCCGCGGAAGATAGGTCATAGACAGCCGTCACAGACCAACACATGTCTTTTCTGCACACTTTGTCCTCACTCGTGTGCACCCAGGAAGAATTTCCCAGTCGGTCACCCATCCCAAATTGCTCTAGGAGTTCTTTGGAGATTGGCTTCCGGAAAAGAAGTTGCAACTTGTTGATATGAGTATTCTATTAATCCTATTAAGCCCTAGGCCAGGATGTTACACCCTCACCCCCTCAAGAGAGATCGACGCCCCCGTCGATCAACCCCAGGCCAGGAACGTCCTCTCTTGGCTACGTCCATGTGTCCAGTGCCAGCGCATGTGCCATGCTGTGTAACCACTCCCGGTCTACACCAGCCATGCGCACCATGCCTGCGCAACTGCGACACACGCGCCCGTGAAACCGCGAGAGTCGTCCTCTCTTGGCTACGTCCATGTGTCCAGTGCCAGCACATGTGCCATGCTGTGTAACCACTCCTGGTCTACACCAGCCATGCGCACCATGCCTGCGCAACTGCGACACACGCGCCCGTGAAACCGCGAGAGTCGGCTCTGATACCATTTTGTAACGACCCGCCTCTCCCAGGCCGGGCCCACTTATATCTAGCAGCTTTCATAGGTCATAGACTGCCCTCACAGACCAACACATGTCTTTTCTACACACTTTGTCCTCACTCGTGTGCACCCACTCACCCCCTTAAGAGAGATCGACGCCCCCGTCGATCAACCCCAGGCCAGGAACGTCCTCTCTTGGCTACGTCCATGTGTCCAGTGCCAGCGCATGTGCCATGCTGTGTAACCACTCCCGGTCTACACCAGCCATGCGCACCATGCCTGCGCAACTGCGACACACGCGCCCGTGAAACCGCGAGAGTCGTCCTCTCTTGGCTACGTCCATGTGTCCAGTGCCAGCACATGTGCCATGTTGTGTAACCACTCCTGGTCTACACCAGCCATGCGCACCATGCCTGCGCAACTGCGACACACGCGCCCGTGAAACCGCGAGAGTCGGCTCTGATACCATTTTGTAACGACCCGCCTCTCCCAGGCCGGGCCCACTTATATCTAGCAGCTTTCATAGGTCATAGACTGCCCTCACAGACCAACACATGTCTTTTCTACACACTTTGTCCTCACTCGTGTGCACCCAGGAAGAATTTCCCGGTCGGTCACCCATCCCAAATTGCTCCAGGCCAAGCACGCTTAACCCTGGAGTTCTTTGGAGATTGGCTTCCGGAAAAGAAGTTACAACTTGTTGATATGAGTATTCTATTAATCCTATTAAGCCCTAGGCCAGGATGTTACACAACAGGTATGATCTCGTCGCCATGGTCTGCGCTTCTTCATTCCTCGGGTTGCTTATTTTTTATGCTTTGTTGGTTTGTTCACTTCCTTATGTCTAGCAAGGTCCCTTTCCACGACGGTCCCACCAATGAACCCTCTCGGCGGTCCAAAACCGGCCGCCCGGGGAGGGCGAAGGCCAACGCGCAAGCGGCCGAGGCGAGCACGCAGGTGGCGGAGGCGAGCGCACGGCCGGATGACAGTACGAAATCCCAGGCTTCGAGCGGGGGCCTAGAGACTGAGGCCGCGCCGGAGGTCGAAGCGGAGTGGGCCCAGTTATGGGGGCGATGCCCGAGGTGGAACCCAAGGCCTGGCCCTCGGGGGAGAAAGACGAGCGGGAGCATGGCGCGCCCCGCACGACAACTAGCGAGGCCTCCCCGACCGCACACCGGGTGGAGGCCACATAGGGGGTCCCGCTGGGGACGCGTCCCACACTGGTGGGGGTGGCACGCAAGGCACGGAGGGTAGCGGTTCCCATACGTCGCTGGGCATGGGGCGGACGCGCCCACATGGAGCGGGCCCGTAGTCTAGCCCCCAGGCCCGCACGCATACCGCCGGCAGGTCAAGCCGGACCCCGCCGCCACGAGGATGGCGTTCTTCCTTCTCCGCCTCCACCCCAATGGGCACAGAGCCCCTTCTGCAGGCGTTGGCGATGACGAACAAAGCCGTCGTTGAAGGGCTGAACACCCAAATGCATGCCTTGCAGGAGGAGAGGGCCGCACTGGAGGAGGAGATGGACCGAGTGGCCGAGGGGTGGCACTCGGTGGAGGCCTTGGTGGAGGCCAGTCGGAAGGCGCACCAGATGCGCCTGGCGGAGCTCGGCGCTCGGGCCGAGACCATGGACGCCGTCATGCGGGAGACGGAGGAGGAGCGGCAGGTGGCCCTCATCGCTACCGACGCGCTGGATAAGGCGATCAACGACATTCGTCTCCAGCACGACGCCCACGCGAAGGAGTTGGCGCGGAAACTGGACGCCATGCGGGGGCTGCTCGATGCCGCCCTAGCCCGGGAGCGGAGGGCGACGCAGGCCGAGGCGTTGTCGCAACACTCGGCCAAGCTGGAAGGGCGAGCCGTATCCTTGTGGGAGTCGGTGGCCGCCCTGCGCTAGCGGATGGAGTCCCTCGACCGGCGCGTCCGAAAGCTGGATGAGTAGTGCTGAGCGCTGGCCAGGCAAGACCAGGTGCTTACGGAGCACGCCCAAGCCCTACAGGCAAGGGAGGCAACGCTAGTGGCGCATGAGTCCGTGGCCGCGGAGGCGGAGTCCGCACTCCGCCTTCGCGAGGACGCGGTCGTCGAGCGGATGTGCACCCTTGCAGACTCCGAGGCCGCCGCTTAGCGGCTCGAGAAGAGCCTGCGCCTCCGGGAGGAGGAATAGTGGGAGCGCAACGGGAAACCCGTGGACCATGAATCCGAGGTTTCCCGTCGCGAAGCGGTGGCGCGTCGGCACGGGGATCAGCTCGCCAAGCGCGAGGAGGCCAATGCGGGGCGCGAGCAATGCCATCTGGAGAATGCTCGCGCCGAGCGGGCTGCCCTAGAGCAGCGCGTCGCCGAGCTGGAGGCACAGGAGAAGGAGCTAGCCACGTCGGCATACGGCGGCGTGGTGCCCATGGGCGAAGGCGAACTGGCCGAGCAGCTCGCCGTGGCGGCAGACACCATTGCCGGGCTACACAGGGCACTACAAGAACGCATCGGGGAGGTCAAGGCCCTTTGGCTGGCGAACGAGGTGGGCCCCGGCATGCTCCGAGACGCCTTCGTCCGGCTGGACCGCACGGGGCGCCGGGTTGGCATCTCGCTTAGCCGAGACCCCGAATTCCCGTCCAGCATGACAGCGCTCACCCACCGGATCGGGGAGATGGCCGAGGACATGGAAAGACTTCCCGAGGTGGTCAAGGACACAGAGAAGTCCTCGTCGGTGGTGGAGCTCGTGCTGGCGAGCTACCAGGCCCGCAACCCCGACTTCTTGCCGTGGCTTGCGCTTGAAGACTCCCCCCTCCCCTCCCCCCAGGACAGAGGAGACGGAGGTCTATGAAGCTGCGGAGGAGATCATGGGGAACTTCGAGGGGACTGCTCCTACGTTCACCTTCGCGGCGGCCTCAGACGATGTTGACCCGGAGGAGTACTGGGATCACTTCCTCGGCGGTAGCGCGACCGGTAGCCTGGGTGCGGGGGAGGCCGCCCCATAGGCGATCGTGAGCCCTTCCCCGATTATCTGCAAATTAATTCCCTTTTGTTTATTAAGTTGTTTTTTTGTATGAACTTGGTGTTACCTTAAGGCCGACAAAGTTGTCGGTGCATAAGTCTTAAATCCCTTATGCCAGCCTTGCGTGAATAATGCCTTTCCGATGTCCTTATGTGCATTTCACCGCTTGTGAATGCCTGTGATGAGATATGTTTAAGTTTTCGTCAGTCATGGTAAGCGCGAGAGGGCTGACTCGTTGCCTAATCCTGCTGAGTTCACTTAAGCGGGGTTCGGGCTCAGGTTGCATTCTCGAGCATTACGGGCCAGCGCTAGTGCCTCGGGGGTGATCCGCATGGCGAGACTGGCCATACCGAGGGTGCGGGCGACCAGGGGTCGGGGACGACCCGTTCTAGGTCTTTCCGAGCGAGCCCCCGAAGTTCGCCGTACCCCGGGGCCTGGGGTGGGCAGAAAAAGACCGAACCGAAAAGATCGAGACCGAGAAATTTAGTCATCGATTCGGTCCTAGGTAGTAAAAGACCGAATTTTGTTTGGTCAATTCGGTTAGTCTCCTCGGGTAACCGAATAGACCGAAAAGACTGAATTACCAAAAAATGTCTAAATGCAACCTACAAACCACTATGTTTAATAGGATTAAACTCTAATTTTCACATCCCTACTTCTTCTAGGCATACAACCTAATAAGAGTCTTTACTCATAAGTGCTTACAAATTTTTTTTGTGATTTTTGTGTTGAAAATTTCCATTATTTCTTTGTATATATGAAAATATTGTTGAATTTCGGTCAAGACCGAGACTGAGACCGAAATTGTCGGTCCTGACATTTTTGCGCTGAAATTCGGTCTTCACTTTTCAAAGACCGAAAAGACCGAAAGACCGAAGACCGAGACCGAAATTTTCGGTTAGACCGAATGCCCACCCCTACCCGGGGCGCGGCATGCGTCTAGGCCCATCTTAGCGCCGGCGAACAGCCTCCGGCTGCGATGAGCGGCTAAACAGCCTCTCATCATCTCGACGTGATAGGGGATGTCAGGCGGCATGTCGCCTGACATGCAGCAGTGCGCAGGCGCACTACCCCGGTGTTAACAACAAAATTTGGTAAATCATCCATCGGATTTGGAGTTAAGGCCGAAGCGGATTTGCAAGGAAATCAATAACGGAAACAGGGTATGAATCGGCTTCGAAACCGCATCGGCTATAGTGTGCATCGGCAGTTACCGAATCGGACAAGGCAAGCCGATGTAGCCGATTCCGGCAAGGTGATATTGGAATCATTGTCGGATTGAGTTGACGTGCTTCATGATGATTGCCACATACGGATCGAGTTCGAAGAAGGCAGTTGTATCTATTAATTAGGAATAGTTTGTTAGTTTCCTTTTATCTTTAGGAAAGTGTGTTTAGTGTCCGATAAGGACTTTATGTTTTCCTTTTATATTTAGGAAAGTTTCTTTCTTGTCCTACAAGGACTAGTATCTACCCATGGGTATAAATATGTACACCTGGGGTCATTGTAATTTATCTCTACGATCAATAATACTCTCGGCGCATCACCATCCTCTTCCCTGAGGTTTTTACTTATCTTCCGGCGGAATTTGGGCACCTGACATAGGGCTGCATCGGTTCAGTCCGATCACTGGCGAAGGGATAAGTCCTACGTTTCATTGGGCCCTGGTGAATCTGTCATCTACATCGGCGTCGTTCAAGGCTGCATTGCATCGATCTCTTGGATCGCTCTGGTTTGATTGATTGATTTGCCTACCTGATAACTCAATTCTATCTTTAATTGCATTGTGTTTAGAGACGCATCGGTTTAGCTGGAACTGTCTCGGTTAGGTCTGATCTTCTGTCTTAGCCGATATATCTCTACAATCACAATATTGTTCTAAATAGATTTGTTATATCCATCACATTAGACAGATCTATCGGCTCATCGAGTATTAGATTATCATACAATCTCGTGCTGCATCGGTTAGGTCCGACCTACTAGATTGTTGTTGATAATATAAGTCTTGTTAAGCCGATAGGTTCATGCTAATATTTTATCGGGGTGTTAGACGATAAATTATCTGGACGTTGCATCGGTTAATAAGGATTGCATATACATATAAGTTGGATTTAGCCGATCGCAACAAAGGTTTCATTGATTAATCTAATCTTGTGGATTTTATGACATCGGACCCCCAGCCGATGTATGCTTTAACCTTTGGATCAGTGCTTATTCTATCATATCATTGCTAGTCGATTGGTTTGTAGTGGATTATATTGTTTTATTTTATTATCAGTAGCCGATTGCCTTCATATCACTATCTACATTGGACATATAGCCGATTGCTTAAACCCTATCGCTATCGGCTGGTATCGGCATCGGCTATTATCGGCTATCGGCTGGAACTCCTCCATCGGCTTGTCAGTCGATCGGCTGTTTTATCTGCTGTTTGCATATCTTGTCAGTTGCAGGGTCAAACTTACTGGCACGTCCGCATCTCATCAACCTTTGAACCTGCACAGGAGTTAAGCAGATCTCCCAGGCCGGTGTGTTCGATTTTTTTCGTCAACACTCGGTCACGTCGGTCATTCGACCGGTCACAAACTGGTCACAGACCAGTCATAATTAGGCCAGGCGCACCACGTGCTGCATTTAATGCGGCGTGGTCCGCCCGTTCACTTCGCCTTAAATGCGGTTCGGTGGGCGCTGGGGGCGCCCACCTACCTCGCACATGCGGCGCCGCGCGGAGGGGGTCGGGGTAGCCTGACCCCCAGGTACGGAGGAGGCGGCCGCCGCCCTGCCTCGGGCCCAACCCTCCTCGAGGAAGGGCCACGTAGCCACCGGCGGCAGCCTCCTCCTCATGGACCTGATACCCCCGAGCCCATATCATCGACACCCCTTGATGACGTTAGTCCTCGGGCTTAATTGCGCATTAATTCATTATGGCTTTTCTTTTTACAATAAAAATACAGTAAAACTTCTAATATTCATATCATATTCGTTCGTGCTCCGATTTAATCCATTCAAGTCTCAGTAATTTCATAAAAATGTCTAAAATCCATTAAAATGGTTTTGTTTCTTGCTTCAGTAGACTTATAGCATGTTTGATGTTTTGCTTGTGTGCTTCATTTGTCGAATAGAATCCAACGGTCCCGACGCTCCCGTCTATTACGAAGTGGTAGCGAAAGTTCCTTCAGCGTCGGAGCAAGGGCAATTCATGCATATCTCATTGAACATATTGTACCTACGTTACGAATATCCCGCTTTCTATTTAAATTGCATTACTTTTATAATGTCATGTGGGATGAATACTTGTTGTACTCAGCCTATTTGTTACCTTGTATCATTGATAACTTGGGGTACAAAACGATTAGATGATTAGTTTAGGAGATGCTTAGCCATGCTTCGATCAACTAGCATACTAAGGGAATTTACATTACTACCTAGACCTTGATTATTCCTGAGATTAATGATTATGTACCACAATGGTATTAATAAACTAAAACATGGTTAATAGTGGGTTGTGGGTACATGGTATTGTTAGACGCATTCATGGCAATTAAGGACCGATTCGCTGGAAACCTCCCGTAAGAATTACCATTCTTAAGCGTGGGCAACGACTGGGCTTGTAGTGTAGCTTTTCCTAACTGACGTACCCGGGCAAGGGTGAGCGTGATGGAGTTTGGATGGGCCCTGCGACGGCCTATACTGCTTCCGGATTCACCTAGGCACAAGAGGGGGCTGCCCACTGCTGGATTAGGGGTGGGGGCGAAACCTGAAGTGTGGTGCGATTAGTTAGAGAGGATTATGCGAAGGGTCCTGTCACAGTCTCTTTCCGGTATATCGTGGTGACATGTCGGTGCACGGAAACGTGTTGCGGGGCTATCTTGTAGGTACAGTTGTACACCTCTGATCAAAATAAAACTATTCGAATAGCGTGCCCGCGGTTATGGGCGATCAACAAGATTCACTTGATTAGCCTCATCTTAATAATTTGTCTTAATGAAACTAGTTTAGTTCAGGTGGTTGGTTGGGCCTATTGCAACATGGTTTAGCGTTGGACAATGATGTTTAATATTGCTTAACTTATATCAGCTGTTTCACTATTTTCAACTTATGATTTTAAATGCTAGCTTTGTGCAAATAACCTTTAGCCTCCTCTCGAATTATCTTGCATCATACCTTCTCTTGGTATGACTTGTTGCATCAGCCTCGCTCTATTTCCTCCTCCAACCCTCAGAAGTAGAGTATTTGGATGGCGACTATTCAGAGGATTAGGCTTGTTGCTGTCGTCAAGGATGCCTGTGGATTAGAGTCGCTACGCTATGAGGGTTCTGTTGATTACTTAGCTCGTTTTAATATCCTGCCGTATATGTAAGACTTTATTTTTTTTAAGACGGGATCTGTGTAATAACTTTATCGTTTGTGTACCTTGCTTGGTTCTGGACATAAGTTTTAGGGGCTGTTCAGATTGATGTTATTTTCAACCATACCATATTTTGGTATAGTTAAAAAAAAATATGTCTACGTTTAGTTTGTTGCTAAAATTTGGTAAATGCATAAGAAATTCTGCCAAAATTTTAGCATATTGCCAACTTGCCGAAATTTTGGCAAGATTTATTTTGGGTATAATCTGAATAGCCTCTTAGTTCATATTTTACTTTACTTGAAATTCTGGTCCGTGAATTTTATGAATTTTAGGACGTGACACACGTAGTCTAAGGTTACGGGTCCAAAGTTTACTTTTCTCACAGTGCAAGTGGTTGTAGGACCTTTTTTCCGGTTCTCATATTTTTTAAAATTTATGGGAAGTTCCAAAATTTACGCCAAACACCCTAAAACCCAGAAAAAGAAAAAAAAAACAAATCCCATCCCTCCCCTCTCCCTTATCCCCTCCGGCCTCTCCCTCACGTTCTCCGTCGCCGTCCCGATCCACTCACCGCCCGGCGCACCACCCCTCGGCGGCGGATGGCGAGGTCGGCGGCGCGGAGCGCGGGGGACGGTGGGAGCTCCTCCCTTCTCCTTCCACGGACGGCGCTCCTCCTACGTCGCGGCTTCCTCTCTCCTCTCCTCACATCATGGCGGCGGTCAAGAGGCCGGGGACGCGGCGGCGGAGGCCGAGACGGGGGTGGAGCCACCGATTCCCCGCGCCCCGACGAGCTCGGCGGAGTGGCGCGGAGCTCGCCGGCGTGGTGCGGGATGGCACGGAGCTCGGCCAGGTGAGAGAGAGAGCAGAGGCCCTAAGATCTAATAGGTCAGGTCAGGGCGCCGCCGCCGCCGCTCCTACCCACCACCTGTTTCTCACTCAGTCCCAGCTCGATCTCATGCAGCCTCCTCTCGCCAGCCACTTCCGTCGCCATCCCTCTGCGGCGGTGGCGATGGCGGTGGCGGTGGCGGCGAGGCGATTGAACCCGAGCGAATCGTCAGCAGCAGATCGAGGCGCCGTGCCTGGGTCTCGTCAGATTTCCAGCCCAGCAAGGCAAGGCCCAAGGACCTAAACTGTTGGGCTGTTGGGCTCGATCAAGTCAGGATATGTCCAGGGATGCGGCGGCCCGACCACGCTGCTTCACGTCGGGCCCACCTGTCCGTCCCTTCTTCGGCTTGAAAACTCCCCGCATCCGCGCGCTCAACGTCCTCCTCCTCTGTTCTCTCCTCTTCTCTCTCGCTGCGCCAAGGATCAAGAAATCCCTTGCCAGTCGCCGCCGTCCGCCTCCTCCTCCTCAACACCACCACACCTTCGGAGCCGCAGCTCATCGGCGGCTACCTCCTCTTCTTGGGTGTCATGCCCCTGCCGGCGACTCCCGCCCACGGCGCCGTCCATCTACCGCGCCACACCGGTGTCTCCATGGACACCAGCGCTGAGGCCATCTTCGTCGGACCATCACCGCCTGTTACGGCTGACATCGAGGTGAGCTTATGTCCCCTCTTGGCCCAAGAATGTTTTTCTTTCCTGCCCGTTCTTGATGTTTCTTGACCCATGCTTTTAATCCCTTATTGCCTTGTTCATGTTCTTGATGTGAAACAACGGTTCAATCCCTTACTGCTTAAATTTCTTTTTGTTAATGTTCACACATCTAGGAGAATCACGATGCAAGATAGTTATCGTTACGTTCATAGGATTGAATGCATCTTCATCATATGCTCTGCAAATCGAATATTTTGATGGGAGGGCACCCTCTGCTGAATAAGTTTTTCTTGTTCTTGACTCTTCTGCATAAGTAATTAAAGCCTTGGAGCATTTTGTTGGGTCCATAGTGGTAGCGCAATTGACTTCCAAGAAAAAAGTATTATGCCAAAACATACACCTGATTAGACCCACCCTGAGAAGAAAATCCAGGAGGGGGATAACCAATATGAGATGAAAATCCGGAAGAAAACCTAGGAGGAACTCTTGCTGGTGATGAAAATCCAGGAGTCCTACATACTTTAGGCTTTGATGTGCCTGAAAAAAACAATTCTTTTTGTAAGTACTTCCTCCGTTTCACAATGTAAGACTTTCTAGCATTGCCCACATTCATTTAGATGTTAATGAATCTAGACATATGTATGTGTTTAGATTCATTAATATTTATATGTATGTGGGCAATGCTAGAAAGTCTTATATTGTGAAACGGAGGGAGTACATATCAATCAACATAAAAACACAGTACATTGTATCGTCAATAGCTCCAGTGCTCCACAATCCAATCACCTACACTACAAGATTGCCACGCTGAATTAAAAGAGGGGAGTGGGTGTGCACAAACATTGTATTCCTTCTGTATCCTATAGAACACATCTAGGGTTGAATGCATCTTGAACATGCTCTGAAAATAGAAGATTTTGATGGGAGAGCTGCATAAGTTTTTGTTGTTCTCGACTCTTCTGCATAAGTAATTGAAACCTTGGGGCATTTTATTGGGTCCATAGCGGTATATCAATTGACTTCCAAGGAATAGTATTGGAAGTTTTCCGATTTTCGTTCATCTAAGCAAATGCAACCCTGGTTTTCCGATTTTCAGTTATTAAGCTTCCTTATCTAATATTGTAACTTGGGTTTCCAAAAATTCTAGGTACATTTTGGGATAATGTTTGAAGTTTCACCCTAAAGTTGTG
Source organism: Oryza glaberrima (assembly GCF_000147395.1). Lineage (NCBI taxonomy): Eukaryota > Viridiplantae > Streptophyta > Magnoliopsida > Poales > Poaceae > Oryza > Oryza glaberrima. The sequence continues at coordinate 409,421 of NC_068337.1, read as the reverse complement.
CTCTGTTGGGCATGCTCCCTGGGAACAGTAGTCTATTTATATGCTTATTTGAATTTGGTTAGCATCAGATTCTCTGGATGAGCGTTGAGTTATGTTAGAATCTGCTTGTCATGTTTATTACACATTTGTGATGTGATTGTAAGTTATAACAGGAGTCCTTAAGTGATTACACAAGTATGATGGAGGGTTGGACTAAAGAGCATGTATTGGCAGCACGTGGTCTTCGTAATAAGGTGAGTTGATTGATTTTGGCAGTGGACTTCAATTGCTCTACTCACTGTAACTGATAGACAATTACTGCAGGTTGCGCCTATTCGTGTTGAGGCCATGCGCCTAGGGATTGCTGCTGACAGTGCTGGAATCACATGTTTTTTGGATGCTTTTGATGAGTGTATGAAGCGAGTTGATCTGCATCTAGTTACTCAGAAGAACTCATTTCAAGAATTTCTTGGTAGTCCACTACAGCAAACAGTTCCAGTTAAGTTAAAAGTTATTTTTGGCTTACATACTATATATACTCCTCCAGGTAACTTGTGCAGGTAGTTATGCAGTATATATTTGTTGTTCTGACACAGACACTTGTCCGATTGTCTCTTCCACCAAGTGCGTAGAGGTACAGCATAGAAGGGAGTACGAGACTATGCACGGGACTGGCTCCGTCCCCTGCAACGCCGCGGCCCCCCGCAAGCTGCGTAGGGCCTGCTTCTGCCAGAAGGTGTGGAAGCCGAAAGAGGGAGCTCGAGTGGGAGATGTGATTGATATGATACAGAGGTTAGGTGGAGCGAGGACGACAAGCGCACCAGCTCCAGCGCCATATATGCTGCCAGTGCGCTCGTGGCAGCGGCACCGGTGGGACGTTGGTGGTGGCCTGACTGCGGACCGCATCGCCGAGCTTCTTGACACACGCGGGCCTTTCATTGGAACCATATGGGTATGCCCATGGTATGATTTGTTCAACTCGGTTGAAGATGAAGATCTGGTTTACAGGTCAGGCTGTGCACGGAGCAAGATGCTTCAGAGGTTGAGCGAGTTCTGTTTTGGAAAGGATCTCGTCGGCCTTCATTCAGTGTTGTGCTTTGAATACCGCATCTGCGACGGACAACTCCACATACACATCTTGGATAACCACGAGACCACTGGACCGCAGCGATGGATTCATCACTCCGAGTTGGAGGTGCATACCATCACTGTGGAGCGGATCAATCATCTTGGTGACCGCCACATCAGGTATCCACACAGCGGAGTGTCTTGACTTGGAGTGTCTTTGTTCGTTTTCGTTTTCGTTCTCACTCGAAAACGAAAAACAACAAAACTCACGCCCTCTTGTGTTGCGCCTTGTATTTGTTACTGATTCTTCCTTTTGTTAATGTTCTTGTATATATACTCCGTATATCAACTTCCTTGTAACCATATCACTACATTTGTCATCTCCTCGAGAAAAAAAATATTCTAGACTATGACCACCAGTCATCTGCCTTTCCTGCTTGCCGTTCTGTACTTGCCTTTAAATGTTGACTGTAAGTGGTTAATCGAATACTTGAGTATACACCATCACTATCTCTTTTCTTCACTCAGTTACAGACCAGATTATTTTCCATGGTCCATCTTTGCTTCTTAACCTGAAAAACCACAAAATCACTCAAGTTACCAACTTGGTTTTCTAAAAAAAGTGGTCTACTTCCAAATGAATCATCCATTACTACCTCCAGAACCCAGCAATTGCTCGCAAACTCATAAATAGAGTAAGGCCAGCCCAGACGCCACCAAGACCAAGCTTATTAGGAGCGACAGCAAGCAGTACTGCTGACGAGACAGCTCCCGCAAATAACTGCAACAACAAAATAATCAATACCTTATGTCGCATCGGAATATATCAAACCACTGAATAATCATTGTGGTCTGCCTGGGGCAGTAACGCAGTAGTATATGTTAATGTTGCTGATCCGTACCAAAATCGCAGGACATAACTTCATTCCAAAAAGTATATATAAAGAGAGAAGAATTGTTCACTAAACAGTACACTTTTCCCAAAGAAAGACTTATTTACATGGATGAATGATTCTGAATGTTCCTGTGTACATCAGCTATCAGCTTTGTCCATTCTATAGGACAGCACTGTACAAGTCGAATCAACTTCCTATAGCAGTCAAAACAAAGAGAGAGCTATCTATCTAGAGCCACCAACAAGTATCTGTATCTGTACTTGTTGTAACCAAATCACTACATACATTTGTCATCTCCCAAAGAAAATCTTATTCTGAACTATGACCAGCAGCTATCTGCCTTTCCTGTGTAGTTGCCTTTACATGTTTGCTGTAAGATGTTAATCTAATAATTATACATCACTATCTTTTTTCTTTACTCAGTTTCAGACCAGATTATTTTCCATGGTCCACCTTTGCTCCCTAACCTGAAAAACCACAAAATCACTCAAGTCAACAACTTTGCTTTCTAACAGAATTGGCCTACATCCTAAGCAATCATCCATTACTACCTCCAGAACCCAGCAATTGCTCGCAAACTCATAAATAGAGTAAGGCCAGCCCAGACGCCACCAAGACCAAACTTAGGAGCGGCCACAAGCAGTACTGCTGATGAGATAGCTCCCGCAAATAACTGAAACAAGAAAAATACTAATGTGATTAGGATGCTGCAGCTATAACTGATAAACTATACAATGGGACATGATAAGAATAGAAATCTGAACTGTAGAGTATGCCACGAAAGCAAAGTCAGAAACACCATAGTAGAGCCCATCCATCACAAACGCAACAGCATTTATTGGTTGAGAAACAGTGACAAACTGCAAAAATCCATCAGCCAATTACTATAAAACCATTGCATATCACTTGGTAAATCAAGTATTGACTTCTCAGAATAGTCATTACCCAGACTCCAGTTTGGGCAACGTCTAAAACTGCTGCATCATCTGTAAACAGCATGGACAAATATCCAAACCCAAGGAGTAAGGTTGTAGAAAGTGCTGCACCAGTTACGCCTCCAATCTGCATAAAAAAATAGTATGAGGATCTTATAGCAAGAGCGAAAATAAGAGGATAAATGTCAATCATTTGAGAACATAATATTATAATGTCTCCTTGCCTGCAGAACTCTGTATAAGACAATACGGGCTTTCTTATAGTTTCCTTTTGCGTATTCACTTGCAAGTAGAGCCTGCATTATATTATGAACACTTTACAAGTGAACACAATTAGAGGCTAGAAACTAAAGGTCTGTTCCTGTAAATGTACACACCTGACCAGCAAGAGCTAGTGCATCATTGAGTAGAGAAATCGTTAGCCACACTTGCAAACATATCTCATAGCCAGCCATTGGAACAGACCCTTCCCTGGCAGCCAGGGATGTCGACACAGTGAATGTCAGGACTACTGCTATGGTTCTTGCAATTAGCAGCGCACCTAGAGAATCATGTATTGGTGTATGTTAAAGTGTTTTTTTTTGTTTAATAGAGATAAATTGCAGCAAGATGAAACTTGTTTAATAGAGCAAGTACTAAATGGACTTGGAGCTTATCAATAGTTTCATCTGTTCATTTAGATCAACGTTTTCTTACGAAGCAAGACCACCATTTGTAGTCTTTGGAAATCAACATGAGGAATATTGACCAACCAGATTTTAGGTAGCGGATGATGTCTCCAGAAACAATTTTCCATGAGAACAGAACTATTTTGCTATTCAACTTCCAGAGGAGGATGAACGCTGTCAAATACCTAAATACATGCAGATAATTATGAAAAATAGATCAGGGATCTATGAGAACTTATAGAAAATATTGAGATATGTGAAGAGACTACAAATGAAAGAAAAGGTAAATTTGTTGTAAAGTCTCACAGTAAGTTCAACATACTCAGAAGTCACTGTTGCCAATGCAGCGCCACTTACTCCTAGACCAAGTGGAAAAATAAATATAGCATCCAGCAATGCATTCACTAGGTTACCAGCAACTGTAAGCACCAGAGTATTAGTTTCTTATAATTTGAGTCGAATAAATTTATTGTCTTAAACAAGAAACAAACCATAATAACAATAAAAATAAGTAACTATACTTGAATAACCACAGCAGATCATATGCATCAGGCTGAATTTCAGAACACATGCTCAGAAATTTAAGTTATTTTGAACTTAACAGCCAGCACAGAACATATAAATAACACTAAAAACATAGTTATAACAACTAAAAGATGCATGTGAGAAATACTATCAATCAAATTGTATCATGAGAATTTACACATGCACTGAAACAAGTAGTGCAGGTATTTCATCTAAAAAGAAGTGTTGGTATTCAAATACCAGATTGAAAGCAACTAGCAAGTCCAAATGGAAGACGGAAGAATTGAAAAGCACCCTAAAACCAATTATTTCATCCAGAAGAGTTTGCATACATTGTCTTACCCACAGCAAACAATGGTGTCTTTGTATCCATGAATCCACGAAAAGCACCTTGTGCTGCAAGCGCTACTATGACTGGCGGTGCACCATATGCCCTTAAAGTAAGGAATTGCTCTGCTGGTATACGCATCGGTGAATCCTGTGTAGGTTGTATAGAGAACTTATGTTGAAGCAAGAGTATTAAGAACTTGCTAGATCTGTAATAAAGATTGTTTAGAATAATTCCAAGGTTACGTAGCCTTAAGCTCACTATGTTTGAAATGAATAAACCAAAGGAGAGTAGGTGTTGCAGACTAAATTTGGTCCCCCAAAATTTTATTAATGGGCTAATGCCTTTAGGGTGATCAGTTTCAAGGGCCCGTTAGGTAAATATTTTGTGCTCTGTAATATGCTGGTATCCATATAAATAAGTAATATGCTTAGGGTACAAACTTTGTCCAAATATTGTTATAGTGTCATGCTATTATTTTAATGTAAATTCTAGTTTGGCTTCATATTCACGCATTGATCAAGGACTGTTGTTTTGATTCCTTATTATCAGCTGAAAACTTGACTAATAAAGCACATAGAATAGGTCTGGAAACATTTTTGAAGTAATAGTAATATACATCAAGATGAATACATAAAAACACGACAAAAAATGTGGCACTTGACCCACCTAGCTGATAGTTCTACACACGATTTTAGATATCAACAACCATGTTTCAGAGAACAGATAAATCCTAGATAACTGAATACTGAAATAAATTAGCTTACGTACGACAGGTACACCGACGATGTCCAGTAGTGTCCCAGACCCAAGGATCAGTGCCACGGTTTCCATCAATCCGATGCCAGCAGCTAGAGCCAAGGATGTTGAGACAGCTGGAAGAAACTTCCTTTGTTCACCTGCTTTCTCTTGTGAAATGAAAATCTCTTCTCCTATGTGAGAACTAAACACTAATCAGTAGTGTGCAAACAAGAAGGAAAGATTTTAAAAAGCAAATAAGATGTGCAGATTGGTTACTTTTCTACGGAGCTGTTATAATCGGCATCCACTGCCTGCTGCTCGGCAACAAAGGATGTGGTGACGTTGAGCAATGGGACATTGAGCAGCTTGGATACCAAATTGAAGATAGAAATGGATACTCCAACGGCAGCAAGTTCAGTCGAACCTGGTGAATGAGTTGGAGACCGCCAAGTGAATTAGTATCGTGATCAACATTTTTGTAGCAAATAAGAATGTAAATGTGTAAGAAATAAGTTTCTTCACAACATAAGACAGCGGAAACAGATATTCTGAGTTCAGAATTGAAGTCATCGTAGCATGTAATTTAATAGAAAGAATATTTTTCCCTATTTCATTGTCAAGAACCGACGCAAGAAATTGAGGAGCTCACTCTCCACTTCAGTCCAAAAGGGGATATAATTTTTCTTGTGCGGTAAATGTAGATTTGTATAGAATGAAGGGACAATTACAAGTAGTAAGTGAGGAAGCAATTAAGGTCCTTACCGACATGGCCAACGAAGGCGGTGTCGATGAGCGCCGTGATGGGGTCGGCGGCGAGGGCGAGCACAGCAGGCAAGGCGATGGTGAGGATGTCCATACCAATCTCATCAACCATGAACCACCCGCGCCCGAGCATCTCCTCTCCTCCATCCTTCCTCTCGGGGTTGGCCTCCCGCCGCCAGGTCTCCTCCTCGTCGTCGTGTACCACGTCCTCCACCGCCGGCTTCCCGCGGCACCGCGCGGGCCTCCACCGAGGAGCAGCAGTACTAGGGCAGTGACGGTGGGCGAAGGGAAAGGAGAGACGGTTGAGCGTTGGAGTGGGGGTTAGGACAAGCGCGGCGGCGGCGACAGACCTCATCGGCGGCGAGGTCGCCGTCATGCCGCGCGAGCGTGTGACTGTGGACTGTGGTGTGGTCTCCGTCCAAGCAGTGATATTTTTGGGTTGGGTTTGGGTTGGGTTGGGTCGAGTTGGAGTGGGCCTTCTTATCTTGACGTAAGGCCCACTCCAAACCTTTGCCTTCCCTTTCTTCTCCTCCTGCTTCCCCGTCTCACCTCCTCCTCGTCTGCCGCCGCCGCCGCCGCATCCGCCTCCGCCTCCGCCGCATCCGCCTCCGCCTCCGCCTTATCGCTCACTTCGCTCCGGCGACGGAAAGGTACCACCGGTGATCTCTCCTTCCCCCTGCTTCTGATGTTCATTCTCATTTCATTGATTGGTTATTGTGGGTCTGTGGATGCGTCAGGCCGGCCGGCAGCTTGGTTGCGACAATCGAATTGAGTGCAAGAGAATACAAAAAATTCGCGTCTCGTCCCGGCCTTAGTGAAGAGGGCATGAGGTTCCTGGGCTGGTACCTCAAGATCGCGGCCGGCGGCGCGGCCATAGGCGCCGCCATGGAGCTGTTCATGATCCACACCGGCTTCTGTGCGTCCCTGCTGCTGCAAAAAGGATTTTTCTTTTTGTTATTTGTGTTCATCACTGCATGCTAATGTTGATCTATGTTCTCTATTTGACTCTGTACTACAGATGAGAAGGTGACTGTGTTGGAGTCAGAGAAAAGAGCTTGGGAAACCAGCCCAGAGGCTCAAGCCATGAGAGAAGCCCTGAATCCATGGAGGAAGCATGATGACCAAGAGAAAAGATAGCCCTAGACTCATTGCCACCCTTCAATTGTAAGCCCTTCATGAGGTAATTTGTTGGATGTACTAGTACTTCCTCCGTTTCATGTTAGCATTGCCTACATTCATATATATGTTAATGAATATAGACATATATGTGTGCTTAGATTTATTAACATCTATATGAATGTGGGCAATGCTAGAAAGTCTTGTAACCTGAAACGGAGGTAGTAGCATTTTTGCAGTATTTGTACCTCTCTCGAACTTCTGGATGGTAGGTGGTAGCTTCTACAAATACTTTAGAAGAATACACCCGTATGTCTTGATATATATTTTTTTTTGGTTCAACACACATACACAGATGGCATGCCATCTTTATGTGATGCACTGATGTTTCATAGTAGATAACAAGGAAATTATAGGCTTGGAGAGGTTGAACAGTTCTATTTTTAATGTGTTACTACTATCCTTTTTCATTTGTTTGCTGCTACTGGACTATGGGTTTTTGTGATTAAAGATAGCTGACGTTGCCCGGCTCCGGCTGTGTTCCTAACTAAATTTCATGTTCCACTGTGCCATTGAACCAGCTAATTTTCGTAGTTCTTATTGAGGTAATAACCTAGCATGTTAGGCAGAGGCATCCAATTCCACAACTGCATCATACGCAAAGTGCTAAATGAAGAAAAAAACCTTGAGAAATGTTCTTGATTTTACTATTTATGTTAGAAACAATTGTTCAAAACTAATTTCGTGGCATCTTGGATGTCAGCAACTCAACATCAATGCCCTGTAAATGGAACTGCTACCCTAATCTGCTTCTTTCTCTACAATTCTCTCTGATGATTTTATTTACATGCATGTTATCTACTAACCGAGTTCACTTAGAACTCAATCAAAACTTGTACAAAGTAGACATGGTTTCATAGCAGTAAGGAACATATCAAGGAGTTCTGTCAACTCGAAACTTGGCTGTGGTGTTTATAACTTGCTGACCATTAGCAGCACTGTAAGCTGTTCTTGTTCTCAAGAATAGGATTATGCTTGACACCAACCCTAGGAATGTGATACAACCCCACACAAAGAATGTGGTTGAGTAGCACTTTGGCCCCATGCAAACCACCATAGTGTCAATCATGCCATTGTGGTTGTCTATTACTGACATCTTTAGGCCATTTGCATCATACACTAGGGCAGCAATCTGACCATAGAGAAGTGATCCAAGAGGGATGTTGGTGATGAGGATGTTATGGTTCATGCCAATGCTGTTTGGTCCAAAGAGCTCAGAGGTCACTGACACTGCTGCAGCAAAGATGAAGCCTGAGCTTAGGCCAATTAGCGCTGTTCCTGCTACCAGAGTGTTTACATCATGCAATTTCCACATTAGGAAGAACGCCATTGGCATGGGAACCAACGCAGCTGCAAGCCACCCTGTCCGAGCAAATGAAACCTTCCTGCATGCAAATTCATTATATAGTTAGTTTATGGACCAGCTAGTGAGAATTAAGATGCATGCAAGTATATAGAACAAGACATAGGGACCTGTGAAGGAAGTCTGGAAGTGCAGAGAGAAGGCGGCCAAAGAAGGAACAGGAGGAGTAGACGGCAAGAAGCATGGTGAGCTGAGATTCCCGGTGAAATGATTGTGCAATTTGCCCCAAGTTGTTGCTGTACACTAGCCCAACAGTGGCACCACAGAAGTAGGCTATGTAGTATAGCCAGAAGTCGACGCACTGGATAAGCTTCTTTGCACTATGCTCCTCACAAAGAACCAACATGCGTCCCTTCTCCAGTATTGTCCCCAAGCAACAATCCTGCATCGGGTGTTCCACTGTTTTCTGGATCATGGCATTGGACTCTGTGCTGTGGTTATTATTGAGCAATAGTGGTTTTTTTGAATCGTCATGGTTGAGTTGAGCAGTAGGTTCAGGGTCATGTGTGTCCACATGAGAACAACTGGAGGAGGCAGGGATGATGAGAGGGAGGGCGAGGAGGACCATGGCACCTGTAAGGACCACCCATGCAGTGGAGTTGGTTGTGATGAAAGAGCCGAAGATCACTAGATATATGCCAGTGATGAACGCGAGGAGGTAGAGACCAAGAAAGATATGTTTGTCATGCTTGGGCACAACGTGGAGGTGGCCGTCATGTGGGTGGCAGAGGAGTATTGCTGGCAGTGCAACAAGAGATACAACGAGAGGGACAATTGCATTGAGAAGGAGGTATACAGATGGGGAAAAGGGGGAGAGGGCATTGGCAAAGAGGGTGTAGAATGCAGCACTTAGCCCATTGAAACTTATGGAGAGGGAGAGGGCCAGTGGGCGATTGCTCGAGGAGAAACTGCGAATGCAGAGCACAAAGCATACTGTGTTGAACCAGCAGATACTGCAACCTGCTACCAGGCAGATCAAGAACACCTGCATTGTAATACATGATCCAAATTAGTCCATCAGTTGGTTAGCTCAGTTTTACTGGCCACAAACAGTTAAAAAGCATGTCCATACATCGCTGGTTTAATACTGTTGATGAGAGTTAAAGGACAATATGCCTACCAGTAAGTTATTATGTACCAACGATCAGGTCATACATCCTGGTTTAATGTATGCAAGACATGAAGTATACTAATATGTAATGCATACAACAAAGTGATAAATCCAGATTTGGTGCTTCGAGTAGCGTTTAGAAGAGAGTGTTATGTACGGTTACGGAAAAACTGTAATGGCATGATCTTCAGTAATAATTCTGTGATCTAATTGGTATTTGTATTTATCAGGATGTTATGCTTCCTCATCTGTAAAAAGGATGTCGTACTTCCTACTGACATCGAAAGATCTGCCCAAGGGAAGGAAGAATATGTGAAGCATGAGCAGGTTGAGGATGCTGTTCTGAGTACTGAAAAATGCAATGCAACAGGCATGTGTGATGTTGTAGTTGTGATCACATTTATGGCTGACGCGCTAGCAATGCTTTTCTTTGTCAGGACTTTTGTTCTAGGCTGATGATGTGGCTTCTGTTTTAGAGGGAGTGCCTTCAGTTTGGCGGTTGAAGACCTTGCTTTGTTAAAGGCCTCATGTCCGTTTGGTTTCAGAAAAGGAAAACTGCAGCCGGTCTGATAATAGGTAACTTGCTGACCTTGTCTAGGCATGCTGTTTTAGTTTCAGAGGAGTAACCAGGACGGCTAATTATGTCTTTGAGCTATGCAGTGTAACAACTCTTATTATGCAATTCAAAGTATGTTATGGTAGCAGAGGATTGGTTATGGACTCCTAAAATCAGGAATACGTTCATACTATTTGGTTACTGTAACTGATAAAAAGGATGTGCTGCTTCTTTCTTGCTACTGTTTATGATGGAGAAGTTGAAGGAAGGAGGTGACTTGGCAAGTTGCATCAACACCTACCAGTCAGAAAGAAACCAAAAGAAGGGGATACAGTGTAGTGATGGTCCTTCTGTAAGAAGAATTCTTTGGGGGGAGAATGGTAGCTTGTTCATCTGCTAGTCAAAGTTGGATTGAAGCTGAAACTGATAGTTGGGCAGGAAGGCATTAATTCATGATGATGCCAATAATGCAGGATTCACTGGCATGGGTATTTTGATAGCGAGTTTTATTAACTGTAATTCAGGACACAGAGCTACCTGGATGTTTAGAGTAACAGAATGGATTGTAGTTTTACATTGTGCCGTAGCGTTAGTGTGTTCGTGAGTTTTACATGAGTGAAGCGTGAACTTATCGATGGAGTTTTAGCTATTTATACTTTTGTGGACCATTTTAAGCTGAGACTTGAGAACCATTTGTTTGTTTCTTCTTCGATCGTGTGTGGGATTTTTATTTTTGGCTCGTCATCTTTTGAAATAGGCGCAAGCAGCTAGCATTTATGAAAATTAAAAGGGAGATGAGAAAGAATCAATTAAATAAACACTTTTGATCGTGGTTGATGATGGCATATGCGGGTGTTGTTGGTTAGGAGTTGTTTGTTATTCCCTCCATCCCAAAATATATATTGAGTTGATTGAAGTAATCAATTAATCCAGATACATGTTTAAGGCAGAAATTAACTTATTGCTGCATATACACAGTATATAAGATTGACTATGTATAACATGGGTAATATTATACTACCTCCATATTTTAATGTATAACGCCGTTAACTTTTTATTTAACGTTTGACCATTCGTCTTATTCAAAAAATTTATATAGTTATCATTTATTTTATTGTGATTTGATTCATCATCAAATGCTCTTTAAATATGACTTAAATATTTTCATATTTGCAAAAAAAAATTAATAAAACGAATAGTTAAACGTTGGTTAAAAAGTCAATGGTGTCATACATTAAAATACGAAGGGAGTAATACACAGTAGGAGTATATTGGTAAATCGTAATCGATTGCAGCAGACGATTCCAAAAAATTGTAAGCCAAGGAAAAACGAGAGGTGGGCGCGGCGACGGAGAGATATGGATGCATTGTGTCTCTCAGATATCGATTTAATGTATACATATAATTCAGTAGTAAATATATATACAGTTGAATGGGACGTTAGAATTGCGTCCATGAATGTGATATATGATTGCAACTTATTTGTGGCCACTCAGATCAGTAGCTTCATTACTACTACTATAGTAGTACTTCCTCCGTTTTACAATGTAAATTATTCTAGCATTTTACATATTCATATTAATGTTAATGAATCTAGAAAGATGTATATGTTTAGATTCAATAACATCACTATAAATATGGAAAATATTAGAGACTTACATTGAGAAATAGAGGGAGTACCATATACATCTATCTGGGAGTACCATATACATCTATCTGCCTATCGATCTCGAATCTCCGAACCCTGCTGGCCTTGGCCTCTATACATCCACGTACGTGCTAGCTAGGATCAATCAGTATACTCCAGTTGGCTAGCTTAATTAGCTAAGATCTCCATTATATTTCTTGTATGTATGTATGTATGTATATATCTCCATACCATATATGCTAGTACTAAAACACGCACGGTTAATCATAATGGAAGGATACCTTAATTAGGTACTCGTAATTAACTAGCAAGCTAATTAAATAATGAAGCTGAAAACAAGCCGATCGATATAATAAATAAAGAAAAGAAATTCAAGAGATCAAGTGTACGTACGAGCGGGTAGGGGAGGTGGAGGTAGTCGAGGATGAGGGCGTACTGGAGGGCGTATGCGGCGAGGCCGGAGGCGGCGGAGAGGAGGAGGACGGCGGGGAGGGGGAGGTGGATGAGGGCGAGGCCCGACGACCAGCCCAGCGCCTTGCCCAGGTCGGAGGCGGTGGCCAGGTAGTTGAGCGCCTCCTGCGAGACACCCAGGGACGCCTTGAGCGCCGACGAGTAGGCCGAGAAGTCGAAGTTTGTCCCCGTCACCGCCTGTATCCACACCGTCGCCACCAGCACCGCCCAACGCCGCCATCCTGCGCCTCTCCTCCGCCCCTGCTGCTCCGTCGTCGTCGTCGGCGACCGCTCCATCGCTCGATCGATCTCTCCTTTTCCTTGTTGTTTCCTCTGGCTAGCTTAGCTTAGCTTGTTGCTTAATTCCTCCTCCGGCCGGCTGTGCTCGCTCTTGCCCATATATACAGCATCCATCCAGCGCCGCCCCGCTGTCGTAACCCCCCTATATATATTTCTCTCTCTTTCTCATTATAAACGACACAAACATGCATGCCTCCCTCATCTCCTTAATCCATTTACCACCTGGCTAACTAACTATATACGCGCAGCCAGATTAAGACTATGTATGTCACTCTCAAACTTCATTCTCCTTTTCCGAAATTAATTTCCTAATGTATGCTCTATATATGCGCACATGTATATTGCTGGTATATATATTATTGCCACCGAATTTTCTGATTGACCCGGCATCGTTATTATTATATAAGTGATATCATTTCTAATTCTAGTCATATATAATATTTGATTTTCTTTTTCTAATTTCTTTTAACATCGTACTGTTATATCGACATTGAATAGTTAAATTGGTAAATATGCATGGTTCATTCTCGACCAACCGAGAATTGTTTTCAAAGATTTACTACCGATTCCAACCGTTCCGATCAATTTCGTCCATGCGTCCATTAATGGATATATGCATCACTGTAATACTTTCCTCTGATCAATTAATTAGTTACTACCTCCATTCTTTTCTCCTTTTTACTTGTTATTAATTGAAGACACCGACATAATCCATTTTCATTATATAAAATGAATTACAAACACCGACATGGTGTTCTCATTTTTTTATTTGTCACTTAGGACATTGATGTGACAACATCTTAATTTGATAATTATTATAAACAATCTCACTCTTTTATTCCTTCATCCATGTTTGATCATCATTTAGGCAAATAATGTTCTGATCAGTCATAACAAAACCTCCATGATTATGAAATTGATTCTCATCGATTAATTAATATGCTCTGTCACTTCGTATTATGCGGATTGCATCTGCACGCTTTAAATATTATGTAGAGTTGCACCAGCAGAAATTTTGAGAAGACATTTTAGTCTTAAGTGATGATCAAACTATACTTAAACCAAACCGTATATAAACTGAGGCCACTCTCTCCCAAACACCCCCTGAGCCTTTTACATGATAGCAGTAGTAGATTGACTAATTGAATTTTGGGTTTCGACTTTCGAGCTAGGCAACACGTATTGATCGATGTAATTAAGTATATGTACATTTTTAAGATTATAAAATACTCCATTCGTTTCTAAATATTTGACACCGTTGACTTTTTAAGCACATGTTTGACCGTTCGTTTTATTTAAAAACTTTTGTGATATATATAAAACTATATATATACATATAAGTATATTTAACAATAATGAATCAAATGATAGAAAAAGAATTAATAATTATTTAAATTTTTTAAATAAGACGAACGGTCAAACATATTTAAAAAAATTAACAGCGTCAAATATTTAGAAACGGAGAGAGTGAAAAGTAATAGCGTCTGCTAGTACAGTAGTACCTGTACAATGAAGTACTGGTTGTCAATTTGTCATGTACATGTACACGAACATGTGAACAATGAACAAATGACGAATTGAAAACCAGAGTTGAAAAAACCAGGTGCATGGGGGCGGCTGTCTCTGTACCGTGGACCATTCGTGTTGATCTGCACGATGATTGATCGATCGAGAATTGATGCAGGAAGCAGCATGCGCAATAAGGACCATTTTGTTGATGGTTTATTTGTACGCTCAACTGTATCTGCAAGTCTGCAGGCAGGGGAATCCGATGGAATACACGAATGCGTGACACACATGGACTACTCTGGATGGATGCTCCCCATTTTCATTTGCATCTCAAACGCTAAAGAAAAGCTACCAGATACATCAGCAAAGTAATTAATTAACCATCTAAGTGACATCATCTTAAGCACCTGATTAATTGCATAGCTAGCTAGATATTCGCAATTACATGTACCTATATTTGAAAATGCCTTATCATTTAATTTTTTTTTATACATATGAAATTATACTGATTAAATAGTTCTATTTTTACTATTTAAAAAGAAAGGAGACGCACCGTCACGGAAGGATGTACGCAACAGTATTAGACCAAGGCTCCGACGCAAGAGGAGGATGCGATGTATTTTGCAGTGAGAGAAGTGATTTGTAGTGAGAGGAGACACACCATAGTGGAAGGAAGCGTGCATCGGCGTTGGAGGAGCGAGGTTACGCCATGAAGGGAGCAGCGGTGTTGGAGAAGCGAGGGTGTGACGGTGATGTTTTCATAGAGTAGAAGGCACGGCGATGGTATTAGCATGTGGGAGAAGTGCGTCTGGCGGTGGGCGTTTCTGCGGTGAGTTCACCGTATAGCAATGTTAGACTAGCCAATTGTGGACGTTTTCAGCCGTTGGACAAAAGGATCTGATCTGATGGCTATAGAAAATAAGGGAAATCATGTGTACATTTTACTAGATGGATGTAGGAAAAAAAAACTTCTCCATTTTATATTAGTATATATATACTCGATCATACTCACAAATCATTACTATTTCTTGTCGTATAAATCCGTTGCAATATACGAACATATTACTACTGCATAGGACAGAAAAAAAAAGCTTTTTTTCACCCTAGCCCTCATAAGGGCTATGTACTTATACTATATAGTAGTAGTAATTATTTCACATCATATAAGGGTTAGTAGGTTGGATCACATGAGTAGTGTAAAACGTGTACTATCGATCTTTACTAAACCCAAGAACTTTATTTTTAAGTTCATATTGTATTAATTAATTAATATCATCGTTGCAAAGATTCCTACTAGTAAGAGCGAGCGAAAGATCGAAGGTATGAATGACACAGTACAAATTTGGCACTTGAAACTAAAAATTTAAATACCTGAAAGAAAACAAGGGCTTATATATGCATTAACTAGGGCAGCTAGTTTTAACTAGCAGGGAACACGGTGTGGTTTTTATCTTGCCGTACGTACGTTGTGCAGAATGAGCTATAGCTGGTTGGAGACGACGACGACGTGGACGGGCGGGGCGACAGTGAGGAGGTGACGATCGAGGTGAGAAGCACGACGCGAAGTCGAGGGCGGCGCCGTGGGTCACTTGAGCGTGCGGCGGTGCTATGCCTAAACGACGGCGGCCCGCAAGTGCAGCAGATCGATAGTGAGCTCCAGTCCAGTCCTCTCCTCTTGCACGTACTGGCCACACCCACACCGGATGCACGCCCCCAAGTTCGTCGTCGCCCACGGTACATCTCATTTAACCCGGTTTTGTAAGTAGGTGGTTAAGATTTCTGATTAATCTTGACGAAAATGTGAGGGATGTCAACTAGACTTAATTCACAATCTATGATGATGGTCCCTACGCTGGGCTGGGCTGACTAAACAGCCCATATGGGCAAAAGGTGACCGATTGGAGGAACCAACGATCCACATAAGCACGAAAAGTTCTCTATCTGAATTTGGTATCTGCTCCCTGGTGAGCTTCATGACATGACCAGTTCGGCAATTGATTTCCTATCTTTACAGCATTTGCTTTATGTACAATGTATAGTACTTACTCACAAAAAATAATTTTTATGCTGCACAAGCACAACCATCGATAAGTAGCAGTAACTCTCAGTATAGGCAAATTAACTTATCTTCTTCCTTTTCATTTCTGCGCTTATGTTCTTCCCTTTCTCTTTACATGTAATGTAATGATGTAAATGTCAAAAAAGAAAAAAAAATGATGGGGGCCAAGTACTGTGCACTTATACCTACTTAGACACCCACAAGTTAACAAAGAAGAAATTTGGCCAAATTAAGATTACATTATTATACATATATCATTTGTGCATAATGTATGCATACAAGAACTCGTTCCAAACATCAGGAACTCCAGGGAGGCACCAATGCGTGCAGTCTGCGTAGATGCTCGGGTTTGCAATCTGCTCTTTCGTCAGAGGAACGTACTGTCTCCTGAATATCGTTGGATGGGCGTCCTTGCGGTACTCAGAAAGCTGGGTAATGTTCAGTATCTGAACATGTATGCCCTTTGGTTCCAGTGTTCCAAATATCTCCTTCGCCTTGTCCATCATGCCGTAGTCTGTGGTTGCACTCCTATAATCTTCTATCTGAATTGGTTCTGTTTCGTTTAGACACTTGTTGTTGTCATCTCCTCCCCAGTTGCTAGCCCTGGAAAACATCCATTTTTGTTCCAGCATTTTCTTGTCAGAATGCACATGATTGTCATTTTCAGTGTAGATTAATTGCCATTTTCAGTGTCATGAGAAACACCCAGGGATCTTCCGGCTAGCTCCACAAGGTGGTGGGCCTGGAGCTAGCCGGCATGGGTTCGAAGTCTCATCCCTTCTAATTATTTGATATTAGGTCTTTCCCTAATATTTGTGTTTTTTTTTTCATTTTCAGTGTCAAAAATATAAGCAAGCTTTGAACTTGAGTAGAGCTGATGAATTTTATTGGTTTTCAGAATGTTTCGCAGTTGAGAAATGATGCAAGAGTTGTACGTTCTCTCACCAGGAATGGGCAGGTGATGAGCCTGCAAAGAAGATTCTAGTCTTGTTCTTGTTGATATTGGCTCCAAGATATTCAGTTAGTTTCTTGAGAGCTATCTCATAACCATCAACCATTTGCACCTCATCTAACTTTGCATCCCCGTCCTCAAATGAACCATACCTACATTTTTGCATAATGACTTACTGATCATACCTCCAAATCAGAGTTTGTTGCATTGGAAAGAGAAAAAAAGGAAACTTTTTTTGACTGAAAAAGTAGTAAAACTTTCTGATGCCTCCAAACCCCACTTTGTTGCATTGGAATAAGAAAAAAGAGCAACCTTTTTTTTCTGACCAGGAAAGAAAGAGGAGTAAAAATTAAGTACTTACATGACTTTCATCATCATACCATCCCTCTGCTTCCTCCACCAAAGGTAGGAGTTGAAGACGATGAAATCAGCGTCCTTCCAGACATTGGCGTGTTTCTCAATCCTGTCTGCCCTTATGATCCGGTACTCCACTCTGTGAATTATGGGGTTGTCGCTGTTTGATTCCAATAGCAGTGGTGACCAGTAGAAATCTATTGTCGCATTGTACTCCTGGAGCAAACAGAAGAAATGTTCAGATCAGAGAATACAGAGTACTGTTTCTGATTTCTGAATTCAGAAGCATGTTGGGATGAAGAGATTAGTGAGACATACAAATGCTTTGAAGGAGATAAGGGAGCCGTTGTAAACGCGCATCTTGCGGCCATCAGGGATGAAGTGCTCCACCATGCACACCATCGACACCCATTGATTTCTGTTTACTGAATCGCCCACAAAAACCAGTCTCTTGTTCCTAAGCTTTTCAAGAAACTTTGTGGCATTGAATCTGTTTTGACAGGGTAAAGATTGCGACACCATATATCAGAAAAAAAAAACAATTAATCCATAGTAAGCATTAGTGAATAGTGATTGGTTTGTGTTTCATAACGGATCTTTCACTGTTAATAGTTTAGTCCTGAGAACTAACAATTTTTTTAAGAATAACTCAAAAGTAATCAATAGTTTGTCTGTACGTTTTCTAGTTGGCCATTGGATTACAGAAGCAACCATATTATAAATTTAGCAATCTGGACACATTATAAATGACGTTTTTTTTTTCTTTCCACTAGGTACCTTGTACTATTTTAATTGGGTATTAATTAGGGGAGGAACATATTAACTGACTCTTTGGATCAAAGGAATTGAGAAACACAGGAAAACACAAGAATAAGAAAAGCACAGAAATTGAAGTGACGTGTCAATGTAATCATAAGGAATATGAAAAATATAGGAATTACTCAATTGTGTTTTTTGGATGCTTCATAACAGTACAGGAATTTGAAGAGAGGATGCCACAAAGGAAATTATCAAGAGTACAGGAATTTGAAGAGAGGATGACACAAAGGAAATTATCAAGAGCTTGGACTTCATGTTATATTTCCTCAAAACTTCCAATGGATTTGACCATTATATAGGAATTTAAAAGGTCCATTCTTATGAGTGCGACACCATATCAGAAGAAAAAAAAAAGAACTTCTGAAGTTCTTTATCAAGTAAGCATTGGCGATTGGTTCTCTCATAACTGATCTTTCACAAACTGTATCTTTTGTTATCTAAAAAAACAACCGATCTTTTGCTGTCCAATAATTTATTCCCCAAAACTAACCGTTGTTTAAAGAACTCAAAACCAACCAATTTTTCTCTGTATGTTTTCCAGTTGGCACCTAGGACTCTGGGTTACAAGAGCAATCTGAAAAAAAAAATAAAGTTGATTTTTTTTTCCTGCAGGACTAGGAGAGAACATTTTCCCCTGCTTTCACAAAACTAAAAACGTTTTTGTTACCATGAGTAGGTCAAGTTGGAAGTTTGGTAAGAAACACTGAGACAGCTAGTACGAACGGAGTGTAGTACTAAGTAGTAGTGCAGTTTCAGATCCTTGCAGCAGTAGTGAGTGTACGTAGTGTCAAAATTGATGTGGATTAGAATGGAGATGAGTTGTGTTGATACCTTGGAAGGTTGCAACCGTGAGGCTGCCATCTCCAGTGCTGGTACTTGGTGTCATTCCGTCCATACTTGTCGCAGGCCACCTCGTCGAAGATGAAGGAGCACTTCAAGCCGGAGTAGAGTGGCCGCGACGCGTTGTCGTACACCCACCGTCCCAACGACCAGTTGCAGTCCTCCTCGCCGTCGAAGCCGCCGTCGCCGCTGTCCGTGGCCACGTCCTGCAGCTCAGATGTCCACTGCACCTGCGCCTCCTGGCTCCTCAACGACGACTGATCTACTACCACTGATTTCTGCTCGCCCACTGCTGCTGATGCCGGCTTCTGCTTGAGCAGAACTTCTTGGTGCTGATGCTGCTCGACGGCGAGCTGCGCCTGAGCATCCTGGCCGCGGTCGAAGAGGAGGGAGACGGAGCTGACGACGATGAAGAAGGCGACGAGGGAGGTGAGGATGGTCCTGAGCCCCAGCGGGGACTGCAGCACCGTCATCTTGTTGGTGGCAGTCGCCTGTGGCTTGTGGCAGCCGGCCTCACCTGCTGCTGGTGGCGACTTCATTATCAACTTCTCCTCCTTAACTCCGCTTCTCTTGTGAACCTCTCTCAGATGGGAGAAGAGAGCACTCCACATGGCAATTGGCTTTGGCTAGCTAGCTAAATGGCCTGAGTCCACTGGCACTTGCACAGGGTGAGTACCTCTCAAGCAACACTGACCCTTGGGCTAACCTCCAATGAAGGAGCTTATAAATGGGTTAGAATAGAATTGGAATGGTTGTGTGTTTGTTTGGAATGTGGTGGTGAAACTTATATATTCATCTGAAACATTCATCATCTCAGCACATGCAACAACTCCATCATTATTCATGGCAAAGCATGAGAGCAGGTTAGCCTTTTTAGATAGTACTGAAACTGAAATGGCTCTGCATGTGAATGTTGGTCCCTCTGCTACATGTACTGTGCCCTGAATTTGCGAAATCATCTACAGTAGATCCTCCCTTGCTGCTTAATTATCATGTTCATACTGTGCCTCGTTTGGCTAACGAAAAGCAAACAGGGAAAATTAAAAGGTGATTCGAGGTAGCTAGAGTGCTGGTTTCTGGTGACCGACACACCTCTCTATCTACAAGTCCACCACAGTATCGCACCAAACATGTACCAAAAAGATTATTCCGTGTATCAATTGTAAAAATGATGAGATTCACATGCAACTTAGGCCACGAAAAGTTGATGGTGAGCATTCAGCAAAGAAATCTTTTCCTTATCAAACATGCATGCATTAACGAGATATATATATAATTAAGGTAATCTTTGTCTACTAAGCAAAGAAATGATCATACTTATTTTACATGTGTACATTCTTAGCTACTTTCAGAACATCTGAGTCAGCGATGATGTTGTATATTTTTTTTGGTCCCAGCGTCGATGTGCATGCAACGGCGCCCCTGATCTTTCTGAACAACTACAACTGATGCATGTCGGTCTGTCTTTCTCTCTATAAGACTGGTTTCTGAATAATAAAGTTGTGAATTTTGATCGCAAATGTATAGCAGAAGATGAGTGAAATATATAGTCCACCAGCCAGCATGCGCTTGGATTTACTTAGAAATGGACAATTAATAATGGTCCACACCGTCTTTTATTCGCCTTCCAATCTTTCTTTTCTGGCAAAAGTACGGCCGGGGATCAATAATGGAGTGGATATATAAGACATATTATTTTTTGTTTAATACCATGCATGCAGGTGCCTAGAGGTAAACGGCACATGATAAATCAAAACATTAATCCAGCATCAATTTGGTTTGGCGGTGGATATTCAAATTAATTAATGTCCCTGCTACTCAGTGTTAGTAGACTCCTTTTGAATATCTCTTCTTTCCACATAGCATGAAATGAGTGCGCCTCCAAAGACCAAAAATATAAAGGGTTAGGTGAAAAATTCTGTGGTGAGATTTGCTTTAATTTGTTTGGTATCCTGTCCCAATATATAAGTAGTGTGGGGTCTAATAGGAATGCTTGCCTGCTGAAAAACTTAGAAAAGATATATGCATGTACAGTACGGTCATCCATGGTGCTAATCGGATAGCAATGTTGCCGTTTTCTTTATATATAAAAAAAAACCTGTCTCTGACAGGTATATGATCGTGTACACCAGCTGCATGCTTTGAGCAAAAAATGATGAACATATCTGCAAGTGTGGAGAATGGTACAATTATTACTGCTTGGTGGTACATCAGCTGGTGAGCTAGTGAGCCTTAGAAGGTTAGTAAGATTGAGATCGATGTGCACAGTAGCAGCAGTTGGGATGAATTGTACCTAATGCTTCACATGAATTGAATCGAATGAAATATGGATTGCTTCATGCACAAGTCCAATTAGAGGGCGTTTCAACTTGGAATGTCTGCAGGTCGCTGTGTTCTTGTCATGTAAGGAGTGGTATATATTCCTTTCGATCTGTGCTAGCTGCGAAGGCACGCGTGCATTAGTTGCAAACGACTTTGTATTATTAAATATATGATGCTAGCTACTAACAAATAATAGTAATGAAGCTTTGATTGATTGATTTTGAACCATTAGCTACCTAAAGTGAGTAACCTACAGATCATATGAAATTAATAAAGATTGTTATAGCTAGTTTAATTGCCGACAGAGCACTGTCTATTTTCTCGGTCTGTCCCACTCTTTTGACGACCTCTGCATCCTACTCGATCGATCCATGTACATATATATGATTCCCCAGTCCATGCTATGCATGATTATATAAAGCCTGAATGAACGCATGAACTAGCTAGTCATGATAATCAGGGGCGGAGCTTCAGGGCAAAATCCATGGTTAATAAATTCCTCAGACAATGGACGAGATATCAAAATCTGCTGCAACCGTGATATCAAAGTGGTCCAGTTATATACTATATTATTGGCTGTTAGGATTTATCTATCGGCTGGACGATCGGGCAACATCATCGATCGATCAATCTGTTGACAGTTAATTAGTTAAACCAACAAATTAAATTAACCGGCCTTGTGCGCACAAGAGTACAACGCTGTAATCACAATCACACTCTCTCTGCTAGCTTAGTTTGCTGTTGATTGGTACGGTAGATCAACAAGAGTCTCTTGAAAATAAAGACGACCACAAATTGGGGAGGGCCTACGCCTGCCTTTGCCTGCATGGCTGCATCTGCATTCACCTAACCTATATACCTCCGAGGGGCCATGCTGTCTGGCCCCTTCTTTTCTCCGTCAAGGCGTCAACTAACTAACTCACCAAACCCTCCCCCTTGTCTGACACTGTTTACACACAACTTACTCTAATGAAAATGATATCCTCTTTTTCTTTCCTTCTTTTTTTTAATTTATTAATTAAGGACAAAAACACTGATGACAATTAATCGATCGATCCTTCCTGGGCTAGCTTTCCAGATGGGCCAAACTAGAAAGGAAAGACCAGGTATAATATAATGGCCGTACGTACGTACGTAGATTGATTGCATGCCTTCCAAATCTTCAGTCTGAAGACATAACATTACATGTACAGTAGTAGTACGAACGAATGATTGGGATCAAAACATAAGAAGGGATCCTTTTGAATGGTTATGTATCAAGTATGAAAATAATCCAATGGCTATTATACTTTTCCAGGTGACATGGTTCAATGTATAGTAAGATTTATGTAGCAATAACAATACTAAGTAGGTTATAAATACATATGATATATGGGTTGAGATCAATACATAAGAAGAATGCAAAGACTACTACTCCCTCCGTTTCAAAATGTTTGACACCGTTGACTT
The DNA here is from genome assembly GCF_000147395.1 of Oryza glaberrima. Classification (NCBI taxonomy): domain Eukaryota; kingdom Viridiplantae; phylum Streptophyta; class Magnoliopsida; order Poales; family Poaceae; genus Oryza; species Oryza glaberrima. Next base: position 386,611 of record NC_068337.1, on the reverse strand, counting down.
TTTAGTATGTGTTTGACCATTCGTCTTATTCAAAAAATTTAAGTAATTATTTATTCTTTTCATATCATTTGATTCATTGTTAAACATACTTTCATATACACATATAGTTTTACATATTTCATAAATTTTTTTAATAAAACGAACGGTCAAACATGTGCTAAAAAGTCAATGGTGTCAAACATTTTGAAACGGAGGGAGTATTTTTTAAGATGATGTGGATTAATGTATGATATGTTTTTGTTCCAACTATATATTATATATGATATATAGATTAGTTGGAGGAGTAAATTATTTTTTTTTTATAATGAAGGCAAACCTGCATTAAATTGGCAGAAGTAAGATCTCAATTCAGCTGGGCTGAAATTAAGAAGAGTTAGCATGCAGCTTCTGGGCTAGCTATACATGAATGCTCGGCCCATGTCGATCTGTGAGTGCATGCTTGCTTTCGTACTGTCCTTGTTCCATTGATTTTTGGGTCAACCAAGACAGCATGCATAAGTTGATCTGTAGCCCACTACTAGCTCTAATTTATCTATAGCCAATCTAAAAGTCAATTTATATGATAGTTGCTTACTAATATATGGTCCCACCTGTCATACACACATTGCGTCTTGGAATCCGTACTGTAGCTGGCTACAGATGATCTGTAGCCCACTGCTCTTCTCTCTTATTTTTTATCTCATTAAAATACTATGTTTATAGCTGGCTAATAGTCTACTATTGTACCAGCTCTAATAAGATATCAAATCAAATATTTATGGGCTGATCAATGATTGATGTTGGTAAAAAGACAAAGGGGAACAGTTGGTTGGCCGGTCATACTCAGAGCAAATCACCCCTAAACTATTAGAGTACTCCTTATATACACTTCATCCGTTCTAAAATATAAGTGTTTTTAAAATAGTGCCAAGTCAAACTTTTAAATTTTAACTATTAATAGTAAAAAATTTAGAAAGATTAATCATGTAAATTTGATCTACTATATATATTTATCATTAAACGAACTATCATAATATGCAACTCTTTTATTTAAAACATTATACTTTCGTAGATATTGTTTGTCAAAGTAGTATCTCGGAGACCGTATCGAGACCCAAAACTACTTATATTTTGGGACGTAAGGAGTATTAAACATTGCTAGCTCTCTAAAATGCATCTTTCACCATCATATTTTTCTCCTAAGTATTTATATAAACTATTCAAAACACAACGATTCACGAGATTTGCGTAATGATTTAAAACACAACGATTTTAGTATTTGCGTATATACTTATGTCTAAGATCCTTAAAAGTTTGAATGCACACATATGTATGTGCAAGATACAGTGTTCATATGTGCAGAAATGTGAGGGTTACAAGCGAATCCTTTGTGTTGTCATGGGTTGATATTAGAGCACCTTGATAATATCATAATCAAGCCAATCATATCATGAGCAAGTCCTTGGTAAAAGGACTTCAATTTACTCCCTTTGTTTCATATTACAAGATATTTTTATTTTTATATAATTTTTTAAGTTTGATTAAATTTATAGAAAAATATAACAATATTTTTACACCAAACGAACATACTATTAAAATGTATTCAAATGTTAGATTAATAGAACTAATTTGATCCGGTAAGAGTGACTACATTTTTCTATAAGATTGATTAATCTTATAGGAGTTTGACTTATAAAAAGAGTCAAAATATTTTATAATATAAAACCAAGGAATGATATCATTACTAACAAAACCAGCAAATTAAGCACTAGCTGGGAATTATTCTTTTAGAAGAAAGAGACAACCTTTGGTTTGACTGTGTTGGTTCCTTGATGACATGAGGCACCCGACTCTTGTTTTATAAGATCGTCCAACTCATATTCTGTGATGCATAGGTATTTAACAACATTGAACCTGGAAAATTAGTATTAGTGAAGTTCATGTAATTAAGGACATGCCACTGTCCAATATACCGTACTCCATATACCTAGCTCAGAAAGGACACATGTCCTGTGTAGAGAACTTAGGAATCTAGTAGTAGTTGAGATCTGAGACTTCCAATATCATTAGCTCTCCTGCACTTAATTGAGTTTGGGGTGGTTTGAGATGCTTAATTCGTGTACACACTATCTGGATCCTACTGTAGTAGAGACCATGTGTCCCACAACACTGAAACTTACCAAGCAAACAACCATATCTCTGAAAGCAAAAGGCATGTCTGAAACTTGTCGTGTCGTGCATGCATGGGAGCTGAATGAATGGTTCATGAAGCCAACGGGTGCTTCGGGAAGCCAATAAGTTTCTGTCTTGCTAATACAGTATTTGATAAAAAAAATGGAGATAATGTATGTGCAAGATACAATATATGTTCATATGTGCAGAAATTAATGTGGGTGGGGGGGTAACAAGCGAATCCTTTGTTTGTCCTAGATTGAGACTTTAGCACCTTGATAATGTCATAACCAAGATAATCATGATCAAGTTTATAAAAACAAGCTGTTAAAAGGACTCCATCTTAATATATCATTACTAAAAAAACAACCAAATTAAGCATAGCTGGAAATTATTCCTTTCTCAAGAAAGAGACAACCTTTGGTTTGTCTGTGTTGGTCCCTTTGATGACACGGGCACTCAACTCTTGTTTTGTAGGATCGATCAACCAACTCATATTCTGATGCGTAGGTATTTTACAACATTGGATTTGACAAATTAGTACTCCAGGTATGATATTGGATTTGGAGTATTAGTGAAGTCCAGGTATGATATAGACCTAGCACAGAAAGGACACATGTCCCGTGTAGAGAACTTAGGAATCTAGTAGGTGAGATCAGGACTTCTAATATCATTAGCTCTCCTGCTACTTAATTGAGTTTGGGGTGGTTTGAGGTGCTTAATTAGTTCGTGTACATACTATCTGGATCCTACTGTACTAGAACTAGAGACCATGTGAAGCCAAATTAATGTGTCCCACATCACTGACCCTTACCAAGCAAACAACCATATCTCCGAAAGCAAAAGGCTTGTCTGAAACTTGTGCATGCATGGGAGCTGAATTGATGGTTCATGAAGCCAACAGGTGTTTCAGAAAGCCAATCAGTTTCTGTCTTGCTAATACAGCATTTGAACAGAAATGGGGATATGAGGTAGGCTAATGAGACCGAATTGTTGTTCTTCATTTTCCCTCTTTCCGGAAATTACATAAGAGAAGACAACAAGCACAAAGATTTACTATAAATCTTTGTGCAACATCAAATCATATCAATCGAAGCATAAAGATTTACTAGAAAGCATCTACTACAATTATGTCCACATGGACTCTTTCTTGAGGAATGCCTCTTGCAGCATCAGCTGGTGATGAGCAGCAGCATTCTCCAGGATGCATTGCTGCTGGTGGTGTTCATCTTGATCTTGGTGCTGCTGTTGCAGCTGCAGCTGCAGGGCGGCGGTCTCGGCGTTGGCGAGGGCGAGCTGCATCTGGAGCTGGGAGACTTGCTGCTGGAGAAAGGAGATGGCGGCGACGCAGCCGTAGACGGGGTCCCTCATCCGGGCGTTGGCCTCGTAGACGAGGCTGCTGACGGCGTCGGGCCTCTGCGGCGGCGGCACATCGAGCAGCATCTTGCTGACGTTGCTGGCGCCGAACACCCGGTGCACCATGGCGAACCGCTGCGCCTCCTCCGCCGGGAAGTAGGGCGCGAACACGCACTCCGACGTGCACCGCCGCCGCAGCAGCTTGCACGACGCGCACGGTGTCCCGCTCCCGCTTCCCGCCATTGCTTGCAGTTGCAACTTGCAAGTGCAGGCCTCTACTGTACTGGGCAGCAAACAGTTGATGCAGAGGAGCAGGCTTCAGGGGGGAGGGTGCACGGGAGCAGAGCTTCTCCTTTTATAGCTCAACAACAGCAACAACTAAGCTGAGTCACGACAAACATAATTAACACTACTAAACAACTAAGAATATTAGGAGTATTAAGTATATAGTGATTCCTCATAACATGCTAATCATGATGTCCTGCTGGAGGCATGGATCACATCCACTCATATAATTGATTACTCATGTATAAGTATGCACAGTAATGGGTTCTCTGACTTGTTTTGTCTCTACTTAGCAGCAAATAAGATTAAGCTATCAAAAGTCTACATACGAGCTAAGCCTTCATTCTTTTCTGAAGTGTGAATTGCAGGCATCGATCACTTTTCAAAGTTCAAAGCAAGCTCAAATTACCACTACCGAAAACCACTTGTTTTTTTGTTTCACTAATCAAATCAACCAACCACATGCACCGTTAACATTCCTCCCCCGCGATCGACAAAAATGAGTTGGACCCTAACTAGCTACGACTACGACGACAGCTGGTAATTAAGTTCGTTCAAACGTACTACTACTACACACTAGTAAATGTGGACTCTAGTGCAGTTTGTTTGACCTTTGGTTACTGAACTGTTAATGTTAGTTCCTGCGCACGTTCTCAGAGTTGACCTTGAGATGCAACACTTGCATGTTAACTTCTGGTTTAATTGCTAGACAGTACTAGTATTCATCACAATCCACGTAAAACAAACAACTGACAGTACCAGCAAAAATATTAATTGTAGCTTCTTCTAAGCTCTAGCAATTGGACATTAGCAACTTTGGACACCTCACCAGATCTCATCACCTCTCCCAGTCATCGTTCTCTTTTTATATATGTCGATCATACCACAGTACTCCCTCCGTTTCACAATATAAGTTATTCTAGCATTTTTCATATTCATATTGATGCTAATGAATATAAACATATATATCTATCTAGATTCATTAGCATCAATATGAATATGGAAAATACTAAAATGACTTACATTATGAAAACGGAGGAAGTAGCTAGATATATAAAAGGAAAATCGTAAATCAAGGATATAGATTAATTAAAACATGAGAAAACGACAGGTAGTATTCCAGTACTCCTGTTTGTCTATTTGTTTATCCCATACGTGCATGTTAGTAGCCAACAGCAGGAGACCAGATGACACGTATAAACGCCGGAAGAGGCTATCCAACAACGACGAGATTAGGACTTTGTCGAGCATAGCAATTTACAACATCCATCAAACCGAGGATGTCTTAAGATAAGCATTATTCATGCATACAGCAGGTTGTGGCTAGAGACAAAGTATACGTCATGCCTGTGTAAATGCGAATGGGACCTCCGGTGGTTGTGGTTTCAGTCTTAGTCAGGTGGTGAGTGACATGTACTACAAACACCCATGCTCCCATGCAATGCATTTCGCAGCTTAATTATGATAGATGCAGAGTCCACAACGACATCCCTTAATCCCTTATATTGTTATTTTTCCCAGATTTTGTTTCCAATGTGGATGACAGAACAAAATCATGTTGGAGCAATGCTAGCAAACAAAAATAACATTGTTCGATCAGTCGACACACAAAAGACACAAAATTCTACCTCTTGCGTTGATTTTGTCTAGCTTGTGTAGACTACATTAGCGGAACGAGGATTCTGCCCTCATTTGCTGCAAAACCCTTTGAAATAGAGTACAATGGATCAGTGTTCTTACAGCCGTATGCGTGCTTGCACATGCCATTGTTGCCAAAACTCAGGCCTGGTTTAGTTCCCAAAATATTTTTCCCAAAAACATCACATCGAATCTTTGGACATATGCATGAAGCATTAAATATAGATAAAAATAAAAACTAATTGCACAGTTTGGATGGAAATCGCGAGACGAATCTTTTGAGCCTAATTAGTCCATGATTAGACATAAGTGTTGCAGTAACCCACATGTGCTAATGACAGCTTAATTAGGCTCAAAAGATTCGTCTCGCGGTTTCCAGGCGAGTTATGAAATTAGTTTTTTTCATTCATGTCCAAAAACCCCTTCTAACATCCGGTCAAACATCCGATGTACACTAAAAATTTTCTTTTTGTGAACTAAACACACCCTAAGTTCACCAAGAATTTCAAGCATAAATATGAATGGTCATCACAATCAGAGAAGGCGGCGCCGACACCCTAAGTTGCCGACAGTGTTTTACCACTAAGCAAGTCAAGGAAAGTATAAACCCGTTGCCAACTCTTCCCTTTTCCAAGGTCAAAATAAACGTACCCCTCACATGCAAGTTCACTAGGCTAACTGGGTGATCACCCACATGACAGGCTAGGCTCTCGTTTATATCTTGTGCCTATGCACCAACCCACCTTATTTTGCAAACTTTTACTAACGCCAGTATTTTCCTTTTTCCTCAATTCCTAGCGAGAGCATATGCAACAGACATGTTCTTTCCTCAACACGATGACTTGTTCCTATGAAGACACTTGCTATTGGATAGGGATCCAAGACACTATCATCTGGACCACTAATTATATTAGCTTCATGTTCTCTGAACAGTAGTTAAGATCTAGTCATACATCCGCATGTGCTCTAGGATCAGCTTCAGTATTCAGATTTTGGTCTATCCATCTATGTCACTGCCAACTGCCACATGTCAAGTACCTGACTTTCCAAGCTAAACATGCTTATTTCTCAATATTTTTCCTTACTATTTTACTACTAAATATAAATGACATGATTCTTCAATGAAACTTAGCTAATTGTTTCCCTAAAAAAAATACCTGAGCTAATTGCATGTCTTATGCTATCATTTGGTGCCGTGCATAATAAACCTGTCCACGAATGAACAACATGAAGTTCTTCACTATATCATCTCAAAAGGTAAATAAAATACTTCAGCACTGGATTTTAATCCTTATGATCCTAATACAGATGCGTAAGCATAGCAAAAATATAGCATATTGTTTAGTACATCACAAGTCATAATATTCAGGAGTATTTAAAAAAGCAGCTTACTTTCCCAGTGAAACAGCAGTAGAAGAGGCAAGTGATACCCTCATTGTCTCAGGATCCCAAATACCCATCCACGACATCAGGATCAAAATTCCCATTGCACGAAAATGTTCACCTAATTGAATGAAAAAACAGAAGCAAACTCATTACGTTGAAGCATATTAAGTATTAATGTACATAGCCACATTGGACAGACTAAAATGCGCAGTGGTATATCAGAATGATATGTAATTAATAATGGGATCGACAATCATTCCAAGTGAATAAACAACATGAATTCCTACGCAATAATGTGATGCAATGTAACTATATCCTGTTTCAATATGATAAATGTATAGTTAAACTTCTGTGCTGAAGTGAGGTGTGCTATTCTACTCAGTGCTCTCATTTCCACCAGTGCTCTGAAAGTAAGCAAGAAAGAGAAGATGTTGTAGTGTTATTTTAAAGGAGTGAGAAGTTGGGCCTGGCTTGGTCATACAGATAATACTAATGAAACTAATTGAAAGTACTCCTTGAAAGTGACAAATGGTAAGAGTTTTACATGGTACAACACATGCACGATGATACTTACCAAAGAAAATGAGAACGAGTCAAAAGTGCACATGCTGCCATGTACCAACACAACCCTCGCATATAAATTCTACATAACCTACATTGCTATCTTACAAAGAGGAAGTTCAAAGTGGTCCTATTCTGTTCCGATCAAAGAACATTAATCATAGCAATCTGATAAGGAGACGTGTACATACGGCAGTATGGATGTATTTAAGGAAGAAAATGAGTGGATAGCAGGATGGAAATATGTTGAGCTAACAAAGAGGTAGTCAGCAAAGAAACCGTAAGAGATTGATAAAATCTATACTGGACATATGTGCAGCTGCAGATGTTCCACTAGTTACCAAAATAATAAACTGAGAAGTTCTCAGTAAACAAATGAGTAAACCCCAAGGCATGAGATTCACCTTTTGTTACATCAACAACAGATTGTGTGAAAGATCATACCACTCTTATCAGCCTATTGGAAGATGTCACACCGATATTGCTTCAAACATCTTACAGATTACTCTCCCGGCTGCAACGTAGTTTCTGTATGTTCCTTGTTTTGATACCTAGCCTAAACATTGAGCTTCCAGGTAGCTTTGTTTTTTTCAAGTGCAAATTACACTTTTCATCAACCCCTAAAGCTTTCCTTTTCATGTATTCAGCTGATTGTGCCTGAACTGTCATAGTACAAGTAGCTGTATTGGAAATTTATTTGAAACAAAAGGAAATAAGCACCGAATTTTGAAAAATCTAATAGAAGATTTAGTGCCTTGACTTGATCTATGTTCAGGGAATGCTACATCAATCCAACAGAATAATGAACACAATATGATAAAAAAAACATAGTCATACCTAATAACCTCGAGTATCTTATAGATGATGTTTAGCAAAATAATTAACCAGATGCCCAGATGTTCCTTCAATTAAAATGAAAATAAAGACATAGTTGTACAGCCTATACTCAGGTTATGCTAATCCTTTTTCTACATAGAAAGATCATGATTTTCCATTGAAATACACTTATCTACTCTAAACATCTTGTTTAATAGTCAATTTAAAGTAAGACTGCAGTTTCCCGAGATGTAGTTTGAGTTTTTATGCCGATTCCATCACTTAACGTAAGAACATAGCAAGGTCTTACAGAAGTCCCCAGAGAGACAATAAAGGAGGCAGTTAGAGCACAAGAGTAGCATCTAAAGTGTTCTTTTAACCAGTCAACGCAGCATGTAATTTACATCATTTTATGGTATCACAAAACTCACCAGAACGCAGTGCGGATAATGACTTGGCCAAGTTTTGGAGTCCACTTATATCATTGATCTTATCTTTCTTCAGAATAGAATTGGTTGAGTCCAAGTATCCTGGGTGGTTGGGATCAATACGCACAAGAGCATTTGCAAAAGCCTAAAAGGTAAATACATATATAAGTAGAAAGAAACATGGCCACATGGTTTTAAACCCTAGAATCAGTGGTTTGCACATAAATAATGTTGAAGCACTATGATGCAGTCATTCAACAAAATGAATTACAGACAGATGATTAGATTGACACATTGGCATGGTTATGACCTAATCATAACTGCTAAAGGAGGCAGACAAAACAATGCCCTCCAGCGTGAGAGTGTTGTTCTACATAGTGATCTATGTTTATTTGTGCTATGTTTGTTCAGACAATACTACCAGTATGAACAGCAGGCAGTTATCAAACATCATCCATCACATTGTTCAGAACATATTTCCAAATGGCGATGCCTTTCCACTTGAAAAGGTCATTAGTCTAAATTCTGGTACAAAAGTAACATGTGACCCAAGGCAACATAGAATTAGTATTAGCTAGGAGGTGTCATCAGTTCTGTTTCAATGCTGACTAATAAAAGAATTAAGTGGAGGTACAGCAGAACTGAAAGGAAAGTACCTTGGAAGCAATGGTGTAAAAACCATTATCAAGAGAGTCCTTTGCAAAAGTTAGCCATTCTTCATTGGATACTTGCAAATGAAGGTCATCGGAGTATTCGGCTTGTCTCAGGAGCAGAGCTTCATATCTCATAGCAAGGCAACTCTAGTGAATGACAGAAATTAGCAGAATTAGTGAAGTAGTGGCAGAAAAAAAAAAGTTGCAACACCGCTAGTTTAGTACGGTACGGTAGCATGTGCAGAATGTGTATTTGCACGAGGAGAATGAATAATTATAAGGGCATCGACATATGATGCGAATTGGATTGAACATACAGAACTGGAGCACCCGATGTGCATCGCAATCGAAACCCAGTTAGGTGTAGAATGAAGAGCAAACAAAACTAGTGGATATGTGCACATGATTAATGGCCCCACAATCCTGGCCACAGGCGCTGAGGCAAGTCATCGGTGAGTGAGGACCTCGACATCTCCGGCGAGGGCGAAGGCGCGCGCGAAGAAGTCGGCCGTGGAGAGGGTGGTACCCAAATCGGGGACGGAGGAGAATGCCTGGGCGGCGGCCTTGCGCAGCAGACAGCGGGCGGATGAGCGAGTGTGGAGCAGCGAGGGGACGTCGGCGCCGGCGGAAAGCGCGGCGTCGAGTAGGCGGAGCTCCTGGTCCCCAAACCTGAGCAGCGCGAGGAGAATCAGAATGGAGCGGTTGTAGAAGACTGAAATCCAAGTTGGTGGATCGTAGAGGAAGAAAGGTGTGTGGTTACCTGCGGTGGGAGAGGGCGGAGGCGAAGAGGGAGAGGAGGTGCTCGTCCCCATCCCCGGCGGCGGCGGCGGCGGCGGCCATGGCTTGCCTCCCTCTCTGCTCGACGAAGGCGAAGGCGAAGGCGACGGCGACGGCGACGGCGATTCCCAGAGAATGGATGGAATTGGGTTGGATTTTGTATTTGGGCCTAGGCCCACTAACGAACTCGCTTCCAACGAAGCCCAGCTGAACTTTTGTCCGTTTTCTTTTTTTCTTTAAAATGAAAACGTTAGCTCGTTCTAGAAGTATATACTATATAGAAAAAGAATACGAGCAAAGCAGGAGTCTCGATGAATCAATTTTGTCAAGAGACAAATGCGCTGTTAAAAGGAGAAAAGATGGTTTTGTCACTATAGGAGCCAAGTAAACATATGGTTGCAATGCAAGGAAGAGGGTACCGTCTATATGTGGCTCTGTGCAACACATGAATACTGACGAAGACAGATAATAAGTATGTAAAAAGGTGGAAAAAAAAAGAAGATGATAATTGTGGTGGAGAGAAATAGGGCAATCTGGTCCAGAGCGGGCGTGAGGCCTCCACACGCCTCCAAATGACTTTTTTGTGTAGGATATCGACACCGCATCTCCACAGTCCACACTGTGCACGCCATTCTTATCTTGTCTAGCTTCATCTAGCTCCTCCTCGATATCCCACTTGTCTTCTCTGCTGACCAATCATCAGAGGAAGGAGAGAAATTTGCCAGCATGCATTGCCTCTAGACGTATAAATTTGTGTGGAATTTTGTACAACTCATCGCAATCAACTTGGAAGGAAAGCAATAAACACACAAACTCCACCAAACCAAGTATAAGCTGATGACGAAATTAACAAGACTAACCGATCCATCAGAGACAAACCGGGAAGGAATAGTGGTTAAGCTTGACCGACTCCGGTGCGGCCGGGCCGGGCTCCACATCAACCAACCACAAGCCCAAAATATCCTCTCCAGCCACGAGCCCGCCACGCGCTCCCTCGCCTTCGTCCCATCTCGACCGTCCACGTGTGGCCCATCCGTGAGCTCCACGCGCCTATATCTATCCCTTTCTATCACCTCCACCCCTACCACCGCACAATCTCATCACTCTTCACCCGCCGCGCCGCGAACTCCGGAACCGAACGCCACACGCGCCTTCCTCCCACTTAATCCGCCATGCTTCCTCCTAGGGTTGCCCCCTCCTCTCCGGCCGCCGCCGCCGCCGCCGCGCCTACCTATCTCGCCGCCGCGGCCTCGACCCCTGCTTCCGTCTGGCTGCCTGTGCCGCGTGGAGCCGGAGCCGTGGCAGTGTGCAGGGCCGCCGGGAAAGGGAAGGAGGTGCTCAGCGGCGTGGTCTTCCAGCCATTCGAGGAGCTCAAGGGGGAGCTCTCCCTCGTCCCCCAGGCCAAGGACCAGTCTCTTGCTAGGCAAAAGTTCGTCGACGAGTGCGAGGCCGCCATCAACGAGCAGATCAAGTCTGTTTTCCTCCTCCTCCTCACTCTGCCTTCCATTTTTGAATTTCTATTCCCCTTTCATGTGCGCATTTCTTCTGCTTCTTCTTTTTTAAAATTTAACAAAAATCTCTGTGCCTCCTGGTCATTTTATTTTCTTTGTTAGTGATTGGATTTCGTAAAGGGTTCATTTTTCATCCTATAATAATTTCTGCTCTTGGGATGCGTCTGTTCTACAGTGCTGCAGATTTTCCCAAACATTTTTTTTTACATGGACCAACGGATACAAAATTATTTTAGTCCACAATAATTGATGTAAATAGGAGAAAAGACACTTGTGCTTAGCTAAATTTAGACCCTGTTTAGATGGGACTAAAACCTCTTTAGTCTGATGTTTGGACACTAATTATAAATATTAAACGCGGACTATTAATAAAACCCATTCTATAACCTGGATTAATTCGCGAGACAAATCTATTGAGTCTAATTAATTAATCTATGATTAGCCTATATCATGCTACAGTAAACATGCCCTAATTATGGATTAATTAGGCTTAAAAAAATTTGTCACGTGAATTAGCTCTCATTTATGTAATTAGTTTTATAAGTAGTCTATTTTCAATACTCCAAATTCATCCGATATGAAGTCCCTGTTCCAAACACCCCCTTAGCTTGTCATCCGTAGTTATATTCCGAATTGGAATTCAATCCTAAAAAATAGTTCAATCTTTGCAGTGTGGAGTTCAATGCATCGTACGCGTACCACTCCCTTTTCGCCTACTTTGACCGTGACAACGTTGCTCTCAAGGGATTCGCCAAGTAAGCCATCACCACCCCTCATTAGCCATCACCAAGTAGGAAAATTGTCACCCATGTATCGATAAATTCTGTTCCTTCAGATTCTTCAAAGAATCCAGCGATGAGGAGAGGGATCACGCAGAGAAACTCATGAAGTACCAGGTAACTTTACCTCTGCTTCGTTTGGCACACCAGGAAAACTGTAGGCTGTACCACTATAATCATGCGCCCAAATGCTAAAACTGCCATGTTCTTCTTTGTCAGAACATGCGTGGAGGCAGGGTGCGGCTCCAGTCCATCGTCACACCCTTGACAGAGTTCGACCATCCTGAGAAAGGGGATGCCTTGTATGGTGAGTTGCTTTCAGCTTGTCCTATTATCTCTTATGTTTTTTATTCCATGGTATATGTACTTGTGCTTCTGCTTACGCCTTACTGTGTGCTAGTCTGAGTGTCTGTTAATTATTATCTATGTGAAAATTTAAGTGGTTGGATCCTTAAGGTTGGGAGGAGGCCTTTTTTTGGCAAGAACAGGGGAACTTCCTTGGTGAATGAGCTCATTCGCCATCCAGATTCAGCAAGGATACTTTCCTCTTCAAAAGTTCCATGTTGAATCCTGATGTCAATTACTCTCCGTTTTTTAATGTATGACGCGGTTAACTTTTTGAGATACGTTTAACCATTCGTCTTATTCAAAAAATATATATAATTATTATTTATTTTATTGTGACTTAATTTATCATCAAATGTTCTTTAAGCGTGATTTAAATATTTTTATATTTGCAAAAAAAATTGAATAAGGTTAAACGTTGATTAAAAAGTCAACGGCGTCATACATTAAAAAACGAAGGGAGTAACTTTCAATAAAGGCTACTTTGTTTTGTAAAAGCTTTCTTTTAAACATTTTGGACTGCACAGAAAAGATTCTCTAAATTCTAAACGCTCCTAAAGGAGAAAACGTCATTGTATATTTTCCATCATTTCACCTTATGGCATTTGCTAGTGTCTCCAGAAAGTAGCATGCACTGGCTGTTTGTTGCTGTACATACCTGTACAAACTTTGTGTTCCCCTATGTTTTACCCTCTAGCTTGCTTGTGATTTCAGCTATGGAGTTGGCCTTGGCTCTCGAAAAGCTTGTAAATGAGAAGTTGCACAACCTGCACAGTGTAAGATATTCTCCTGTTATGCAGTTATGCAGTAATGCTGAACATGGATTTAGAATGCGTTGTATAATTCTCAACACTATTTTGAAAAGAAATATATGGTGAAACTTGAAAATGTGTTGCCGTGAATCAACAGGTGGCATCGAGGTGCAATGATCCACAGCTGACCGACTTCGTTGAGAGTGAATTCCTTGAGGAGCAGGTAAAAAACCTTCTGCCCACTTGGGTACTGAACTAGCTCTTGAGATGTTAATATTCAACTGCTATGCTTTAGTGAATTATGTTTTGCTGAAAATATCTGCCTTGCTCTGAAAGGTTGAAGCCATCAAGAAGATCTCTGAGTATGTCGCCCAGCTGAGAAGAGTGGGAAAGGGGCATGGTTAGTGTGTTTTGTCAGAAAATACTTGATTTGATGTACTACCATCTATCTATAGACCTGTGGTTTGACTCATCAGTTGTTGTTTGCTACGTAATTTGTGTTGCAGGGGTGTGGCACTTTGATCAGAAGCTGCTTGAGGAAGAAGCTTGAATGGAGGAGACGGTGTGAAGGGCAGTAGTAGGTTTCGTTTCTTCCATCCATGGGATCATGCAGCTAAAGAAAGAAAATAAGTCGAGTCTGTGTATTCATCAAATTAAGCACGCAGTAGCAATGGAGTGAATGAACCAACCAATTTGGTCATGAACTTCCCCCTGTGTCTAGGTCAGTAGAGCTTCAGAATCATGTGTATGTCGCGCGTCCTCGCAGAAAAGGAACATGGCGCGGCTGGCTGTAGCGATACTTGTGATATTGTGGCTATGCATGGAGTCATGGTGATGGTGTATTTTGGGGAGCATTTACACGTTTGTTGCTAGAGAGATTTTGCTGGCAGCCAATAAGGAACAATATGATAATCCATTATGGTGTTAATGCTTGTTTCATCGTGCTTATGTCATGTTCCTAGTAGTTTATGTTAGTAACTCGAAGCCTGGCAAGTTTTTATGCATATATGTCCCTTTGCTTTGCTGCCTCTGAAAGAACAGACAAAAGAAAAGGAGAGAGAAAAAGAAGAGGATGGGCCCATCAAGAATAATTGGGCCTTAAGTGACAGCTTATGATTGAGTTTGAGCCCACCTTTGCTGGCGTGGTGAGGCTCCACATTATAACACGACTATATCTCTGCTATTATAAAAACTGAAAATGTTTTTATCTGTATTTTAGCACGTTATTTATGTTTGAGTCGGTTTTTAAGTTTTTTTCTTGGAAATGCAGATCCGTGTTTGAGTTGGTTTTTATGTTCGTTCGCTTTTAGAAATGCAGAATGAATCGTATAAGAAATCTCTTTTAAAAAAACTCGTATGGTAACGAACTCCTAATTGCAACTCATGATTTTGTAAAATAAAATATCCAGGCGAATTCCCACGGTGAATTTCACCATAGTTAAACCGTATAACAATAATAAGATTAAAATAGACTATGCAGTTGTAACGCACGTGCATTTTTTTTAGTCTCTAAAACTTGCAAACCGGGTCATGTTAACATATCTCTAATCTTGCAAAACCAGGTCACATTAGATACAACATTGAGGGTGGTTTTGGCTGACGCGACACTAAAAGGGAAAAATAAAAAATAAAACTCACGTGGGATCCACATGTCAGTGAAACAAATATTCTTCCTTATCTCTCTCCCCATCCTTCGGTCTCAGCGATGGCAGAAGTAGTGGAGGCACGGACAATCGGGGGAGTGAGGAGATTGTGACCGACATGCGGCGCGCTCGATAGCGGTGGCACACCTCGTCACCTACAAGCCGGGCGTCGACGCCGCCCACTTGTCTCATGACGGATTGGAAGGGTGGTGACCGACGAAGAAAGGATTGACCTAATACGGGAAAGACACGCAACAAGCGACATGTAAAAGCTCGACGCTGACCATCCAAATCAAGCAAAAAGTATAGCAGTATGTTGAGCACCCAACATTGATCCTCATCGGCACCTTCCTCTGCAATGAAGATATCGAGCACGAGGTGGTCCCAGATAAGGAACAATATGGGCTCGTTCTATGTGATGTTAGAATGCCCGCATAGGTTGTCGTTGTCGTCGCCGCTACCGCCGCTGCCGAACCACGAGGAGATGTGGAGAAGCCAGTCGACATCCTTTGAGGACGGTGTCGAGCATCACCAAGGTGCGGGAGAGAGATGGAGAGAAAAAAAGGGGAGGAGGAGGAAGGAGAGGAGAGGGAGAGAAGGGAGGAGAGAATTATATGTGGGGCTGTATTTTGTTTTTGCCATGCAAGTGTCTAGTCAGCGTGAGTGGACCGAGTCAATTTATCACGTCAACGGAGCCAATCCATACATACTGCGGTTTTTGCAAAACCAAAGATGCTATATTTGGGCTTATTGTTAAGGCATGTATTTTAAACTCAACGATAAGATGAGATGAGAGACGTGAAGTGGACTTTTTTCCAAGACTCCTCTTGTGTCTTTCGAGATGGTTCCATGGCCGGCGGTGTTTAGTTTCTAAAATTGGGGAGAAGTTAAGGAAACGTTGGTAATTTTGAAAAAAAATTGAAAATTTATGTGTGTAGAAAAGTTTTGGATGTGATGTGATATAATGAAAAGTTGAGAGTTGAGAGAAGTTTGGTGTGAACTAAACAAGGCCGGAGTTGATGTGCAAATAGAGAGAAGCATATGCTCATGGCGCCAACGCAGGAAAGCACTCATGCTTTGCTTTGCCTTTCGTTTCTTTCACTGCCAACTGGGCCCCACCCCCACATCTTTCATCTCGTCTCAAACTCAAAGAACTCCCCTTCTCCACCTCCTCTTATCAGACGCACAAGCGAAGCGGCCACAATTTACAAATTAGCCCTTCTTCTTCTTCTTCTTCTTCTTTCCTCCTCAAAACCCTAGATAGAGTATACAAGGGAAGCGAAGGAAGAACCAAGTCGATCCACGAATAGGGAGACGAATCCAAGGTAGAAGGTGAGTTCCTCCAGTCCATCGCCCAACTCCCTCATCTCTTGGTGCGGTGCTCCCTCCCGTCTCACGCCCAGCCGGTCGGGTGTGTAGGTCTCGCCGTGGTTGCGTCCTGGATCTGACGCGGCAGCTCTCGCCGGCTGCCTTCAGCCTCGTCCTCGCGGTGACCGTCGCTGTCGGCCTCCTCGGCGGCGCCCTACACTATATGCTTACCCGCAAGCGGGAGGAGCTCGCCGGCGAGGTCGTCCACGACTTGCACAAGAAGACCCGCGCCGACGACGAACCCGCCGACGACAACCACACCATGACCACCGGCAGAGCGCCCGAGATCGATGAGGACCTTCACAGCCGCCAGCTCGCCGTCTATGGCCGCGAGACCATGAAGCGCCTCTTCGCCTCCAACGTCCTCGTCTCTGGCCTCAACGGCCTCGGCGCCGAGATCGGTACGCCTTAATTAGCTTCCCAAAGCCCCTCATCTACTCTACATACAGATCGACCTTATTGAGTAAAGGGGCAACTTGTCTTCAATTACCACTTTCCTGCCACAATCGATCTTATCTATTATAGACCCGTAGACAGTTATCGATATCACTTGTGCACAAGTTGATCTTTCGCTACTCATTATTATCAAATTTTATCTCAATGCGTGCTTTACGATCTCCATGCTGGGTTACTGCCCTCAGTTCCGCAAGTTCTACATCTTGTTACTAGAAATATGAAGCGTGGTAGTGTGTGCTTCCTATTAACTGATTCTTCAATTTTAAGATTTGTAAACAATGATTATAGGAGCAGCTCAAATTGTCAAACACATTGACGCTCTTGACTCTTGAGTCCATTCTTTGAACCAGAGTTTAAACTTTTCCCAGTTGTGCTGGGGTGCTCTTACCCCCTTATTACATTTTAGGAGCTTGCATCATACAACAAATCTGTGTTAGTTCTGGTCAGTCCCCTGTGCTATGCAATAAGCTAAGATGCTTGAGACTTGGCATATAATGCTTAACCACTCAGAATGCAATGTCTACCTTGTGAAATTGGGAGACCTTTTGAGGATTCAAATCACATGATTGTACAAGTTTTTGGCTTTGCCTTTTTCATACTTTCAGATATGCTGTTGAAATTTACTTAATGCCAATGTCTTCCTGCAGCCAAGAACCTTGTCCTTGCGGGTGTCAAGTCTGTAACCTTGCACGATGATGACAATGTGGAGCTATGGGACTTATCAAGCAACTTCTTCCTCACAGAGAAGGATGTTGGTCAAAACCGTGCTCAAACTTGTGTTCAGAAGCTACAGGAGCTCAATAATGCTGTTATTATCTCTACTATAACCGGTGATTTGACTAAGGAGCAGCTTTCTAATTTCCAGGTATGTGAGCATGCAGTTGATTTGTGATCTCCTTCCTTGCTGTTTGTTTCTTCTACTTCATCGTGTATGCCTGTTAATCTTAGATTTCAAGTAGTCGTTTCGCTTGTACTTCAGTCCATGTGAGCTGCAAGTCTGTGACTACAGGCTGTGCATCTTTTATTTGATCTTAGTCTAGGAATTGTTGCTACTCTTCATAGAAAGTATGGAAATTCTTTATAGGCAATACAGTGCGGTTTCACAATTTACTAAATATATGTTTGAATGAAGAAATAAAGTCAACAATTATGTATAAGGAAGTGCACAATCAAGGTATGCAAAATAGTATTTACACACCAAATTTCATGGAGTTTAGGATTAACTATGCATGTGTATCACTACTAGCTTCCTCAAATTCCTCTTCTGCTTGATATTTGGAATAGCATAAAGGTTCGTTGCATTCATTAGGCCTTCAGCCCTCAGGTTTCTGTGGTATTATCGCCTTTTTCCTTTGATTGCTTGATTTTTGTCAAAGAAACATCTTTTACATTCATTGGAACTCCATATTTAATATTTAGCAACAGTGCAACACATACTATTTAAACTTAGTGAATTTGGTCTTAGTAGTTAGTGTTATCATCGTATTCCCACACAATAGCTCTATTAAATTTGTGCCAATTACTGATAAGAAAAATTAAGAGTAAAGCTGTAGTAGTTCCACATCATCTCAGTAGACTACAGAGACAATCGTGTGAGTCTGCTTTAATTTTGTGGCATGGCAGTAAATCCTTCATACTAATATGGCCTGCAAAAGGTCTGTAGTAGTTCAAGATAATATTTCAGAGCCATCTTTCTGTTTTGAGCAATGACTGTCTCTTTGTATTGCATATTTTCTTATTCTTGGAATAACCATTTCCATGTGAACATACAGGCTGTGGTCTTTACTGATATCAGCTTAGAGAAAGCAGTTGAGTTTGACAGTTACTGCCACAACCATCAGCCACCAATTGCTTTCATTAAGTCAGAAATTCGTGGCCTTTTTGGCAGTGTCTTTTGTGACTTTGGTCCTGAGTTTACTGTATTGGATGTTGATGGAGAGGAGCCACATACAGGAATAGTAGCATCGATCAGCAATGACAACCCTGCGCTTGTTTCCTGTGTTGATGATGAGCGTCTGGAGTTCCAGGATGGTGATTTAGTTGTGTTCTCAGAAGTCCATGGAATGAGTGAACTAAATGATGGGAAACCAAGAAAGATTAAGAACGCTAGGCCTTATTCTTTTACTCTAGAAGAAGACACTACCTCATATGGGACATATGTTAGAGGTGGTATTGTTACTCAGGTCAAGCCACCAAAGGTTCTTAAATTCAAAACCTTGAAAGACGCCATTAAGGAACCAGGAGAATTTCTCATGAGCGATTTCTCCAAATTCGACCGTCCACCACTTCTGCATTTGGCTTTCCAAGCTTTGGATAAGTTTAGGAATGATTTGAGGCGATTCCCTATTGCTGGGTCTAGTGATGATGTGCAAACACTGATAGATTTTGCTATTAGCATTAACGAGTCCCTGGGTGATAGCAAACTTGAAGAGCTCGACAAAAAGCTTCTGCATCATTTTGCAAGTGGTTCCAGGGCTGTTCTGAACCCTATGGCTGCAACGTTTGGTGGCATTGTAGGTCAAGAGGTTGTGAAAGCATGCTCAGGGAAATTCCATCCACTTTACCAGGTTATAATCTGTTTCCTTCATTATAATAACGTAAATCCCTTTTTTTTATCTGCACTCTTCATGTAAACATTAATGTAATTTTCCTGGTTTTGCAGTTCTTCTATTTTGATTCTGTTGAATCTCTCCCTGTTGAACCATTGGAGCCAGCCGAGTTGAAGCCAGAGAATACTAGATATGATGCACAAATCAGTGTTTTTGGATCTAACCTTCAAAAGAAACTTGAGCAGGCGAAAATATTTATGGTTGGTTCTGGGGCGCTTGGATGTGAATTCTTGAAAAACCTAGCGCTAATGGGCATTTCTTGCAATCAGAATGGAAAGCTGACAGTGACAGATGATGATGTTATTGAAAAGAGCAATCTCAGTCGCCAGTTTCTCTTCCGTGACTGGAACATTGGTCAGCCCAAGTCCACGGTTGCTGCTACTGCTGCTATGGCAATTAATCCTAAGCTTCATGTCGAGGCCCTTCAGAACAGAGCAAGTCCTGAGACTGAAAATGTGTTCAACGATGCCTTTTGGGAGAGCCTGGATGCTGTTGTCAATGCGTTGGACAATGTTACCGCAAGAATGTATATTGACTCCCGATGTGTATATTTCCAGAAGCCACTCTTGGAATCTGGGACTCTGGGTGCTAAATGTAACACACAGATGGTCATACCTCACCTAACAGAGAACTATGGCGCATCCAGAGATCCACCTGAAAAGCAGGCGCCGATGTGTACTGTACATTCATTTCCTCATAATATTGATCATTGCCTAACCTGGGCTAGGTCTGAGTTTGAGGGTTTGCTTGAGAAGACCCCCACTGAAGTAAATGCCTTCCTATCGAATCCTGGTGGATATGCAACTGCAGCAAGAACTGCTGGTGATGCACAGGCTAGGGATCAGCTTGAGCGCGTTATTGAATGTCTCGAGAGAGAGAAGTGTGAGACATTCCAAGATTGTATTACCTGGGCCCGGCTCAAGTAAGTTAGCACATCTCTTGAGCACCTTTAGCTTATTACGCATAGGGGGTGAAGCTGTGTACATCTGCTTGAATTTCATTATTGCAATATGCAAGAATATTCCAAAATTTAAATTTTGCAACTAAAGCATTTGCTTTTTGATTGTTGTTTGCATTTTGCAGCAACTGACATACACTTTGCATTTTGTTTGTATTGATTGTTCATCTTAGGTTTGAGGATTATTTCTCCAACCGTGTGAAGCAACTGACATACACTTTCCCTGAAGATGCAATGACCAGCTCTGGTGCTCCTTTCTGGTCTGCTCCAAAGCGTTTCCCACGACCACTGGAGTTCTCGACATCTGATCCAAGTCAGCTTAACTTTATTTTGGCTGCTGCAATTTTAAGGGCAGAGACATTTGGGATACCCATACCTGACTGGGTCAAAAACCCAGCAAAGATGGCTGAAGCTGTTGACAAGGTGATTGTTCCTGATTTCCAACCAAAACAGGGGGTTAAGATAGTTACAGATGAGAAGGCTACTAGTCTTTCGTCTGCATCTGTTGATGATGCTGCTGTCATTGAAGAGCTTATTGCAAAGTTAGAAGCAATTTCCAAAACACTGCAACCAGGATTCCAGATGAAACCAATCCAGTTTGAGAAGGTTAGTTTCAATTTGTTTCCCTGATAAGTTCGAGAGAGTAAATGTGATTTTGTTTTCCTTAGCTTTTCCTTTGTAGCCAACCATGCACCTCTAGGATGAACACCCTTATGACCCTAGAGTTGGTTTTCTAATCTGCATTCATGTACGTGCAGGATGATGACACCAATTACCATATGGACGTGATAGCTGGTTTTGCTAACATGCGGGCAAGGAACTATAGCATTCCTGAAGTGGACAAGCTGAAGGCGAAGTTCATAGCTGGCAGGATCATCCCTGCCATTGCCACCTCAACTGCGATGGCTACTGGTCTTGTCTGCTTGGAACTGTACAAGGTACTCGGTGGTGGGCACAAGGTTGAAGACTACAGGAACACATTTGCAAACCTTGCAATCCCCCTCTTCTCTATGGCTGAGCCGGTCCCTCCCAAGACCATCAAGCACCAGGACATGGCCTGGACTGTTTGGGACCGCTGGACCATAACTGGCAACATCACGCTTTGGGAGCTCCTGGACTGGCTCAAGGAGAAGGGCCTGAATGCATACAGCATATCTTGCGGCACCTCGCTGCTGTACAACTCAATGTTCCCCAGGCACAAGGAGCGTCTAGACAAGAAGGTGGTCGATGTGGCGAGGGAGGTGGCAAAGGTGGAGGTGCCCCCATACCGGCGCCATCTTGACGTGGTGGTGGCTTGTGAGGACGATGATGACAACGACGTTGACATCCCACTGGTATCAATCTACTTCCGGTGAAGGAGGGGCTGTCACTCCGTTGACATGGCGTTGGATTTGGTCTTTTCAGAGAGACGATGTATAAGTTGCACCGGTGCCTGTAAACTAAGTGGGGGTTTAAGCCACATTACTGATTTTATTTTGCTACCATCATGATAGAGCTCGTTCAGATGGGTGGTTTGTTACCATCCCCGAAACTTGATACGATACCATCATATTGATAATTGATGCATGATGATACCGTACGACTGAATTAGATATGGCATATGCCCTGTTTGCGACTCGTATGATGAACAGCAATTTAGTGTCTGTTTTCGTGAATCTGATCTTTTGATCGGTCGAACCTTGTGCACTTTTCGGTAAGTTACTTGTGAAATCTTTTGCTTCTCTGATGACCTGAATATCCATTTAGAGAAAACATTAGAAGCTCCAGATGAAATAGTTGAGTGCTGATGTGCATCCATGATCCATTGTCTCTAGAGACTAGAGAGCAATATACGAAAAGATTGGAGCACATGCTTGGAATGTGCATTCAATATGAGAATGAGAATGCACGGCGTGGCCACATGGGTTCGTTACCTCTGAACGTGACCTTGTCCAACTTGATTGTCGTCTGCATGTTGTGGAATTCGTTGGATCATGCAACTGCTCCTCCTGCTCTTGCAATGTACACTACCCATATCATCTTTATCACAGCTACACCATAATGTAGCAAACGGCCCAATGCTGCCAATTATCTTGGAGTGCTTCTAATTTGCACCATGTACAGGGCCCAAAAAAAAAAAAAGACAGAGAGAGACTAGCAACATCAGAAAAGAGTACATCACATCTGTAAGAGAAGGACCTAGTTGTAAATAGCAAAACGTTAAGGGGGTGTTGCGAGAATCGAACTCACGACCTCTCGCACCCGAAGCGAGAATCATACCACTAGACCAAACACCCTTTGGTGATAGACGTTTTATCATCCCTTTTGTTAAACCAATTTTCACACAAATGGTGACAGAGAAAATGTGCTAGTCCAGAAATATGTTTTGATAAACTAGTGATTATGGAACATGCAGAATTTAATTCTGCACATATACTGGGCATCATGGCCCGCCTTGCATGATTGAAGTAGCCTAACCTGCGAGCATGCTACCATGATTCATGAAAGGTACGAATACCAACTAAATCTAGTTTTCCTATGAATATAAAGCTTTCTTCTATGTTTTTTCCTCAAGTATTGGATGGTACAATCTGCAATCTTTCTTTAGAAAAAGCAAGTGGAAATTGTACACGAACGATCGAGTAGGTAATTGCTAGGACTAATGGAGTTAGCAGCTGTCTGAAAAGAAATTCAGAAGTTAACTGACCACTTCCATTTTCATCTCAACATCCTTTTGTCTTTTGGAGCATATTGATCAGTAAAGGTAATATAAGTTGCAGATGAGGAGGCGAGGAGCCTGCCTGTTTCATATGCTTTGAAGCTGTCACTGTCTCGATGTCTTGTGAAGATTTCTTTGTGCTTTCTTAAGTTGACTCACTCCCATTGACGATCGACTCAAACATAAAAACATGCCAATAGAAGCACAACAAGTAGCTAATCATTAAACACAATAAGATGGTTAATCAGCCTCAGTCGCATCAAAGGTAGATGCCTTGTCAATTCTCTGCTTTGATTTAATCAGCTGTATAAGGTGTGTGAGGTGTGCAATGCAACTTGTGAAGCTCTTCTCTACCACCTTTTGTTTTGTATCAATGAATATAACCTGTGGGAGGCTGGTTTGACCTACTAACGCACGCCTTGTGCAAATGTTGAGAAATGTTCAAATGTGAAAGCTTCCACAAACTTTGTTGGTGAGAATTATTCCACATAAGAAGGTAAGAAGGATGAAATCATATAAAAAAGAAAAAAACTTTGGATTATTTTTTTTTGCGATTACACGATAGACGAAAGGGCATGTAGCCTAGTGGTTGCAGAGACTTGAGTAGTACCCCAAGGTTCTAGCTTCAAATATTCATAGGAGCGAATTTCAGAGATTGGGTTGGTTGCGGGGCTAAATTCCCTATTTCAATGGCCGTATATATCCAGTTGGATGTGGAGGCCGGGTAAAAAATACCATTATCTAAAAAAAAAAGATAGACACACACACAACACGCGATATCACACTCACACATCCACGAATACATCGCCTAACACACACTCAAAGATACGAAAACTAGCGACACGTTCCTGTCTTTCTCATATTTACTAAATTCATGTTAAAAGTTTACTTACATATACGTAATATTCATGGGCACTAAGATTTGAAACCTGATACATGGAGTCATGCACCTACAACTCCACCACCACAACACTGGTGCTTTTTAAAAAAACCTTTGCATTAATGAAACCTTGAAGAGTTGGAAGTGCGTTTGCTATTTACTACAATAACCATGGCTACTGCTATTAGGACAACTACATCCTCTTATCGATATATAATGGCTAGCTGGTTAGTAGGAAGCAGCAAGCCATATGCATAGCCAAGATAGGAGGACACCAACCAAGTTGCCATTGCCATGCGAGTAGATAAGCTGCGAACTGCCTGATAATTAAACTATCCCGATCGACATAAAATGAACTTTAAATAAAGCAGAACTAGTAACAAATGGTTAAGTGCCCAACAGAAGTTCATTTTCTGCACACCATAAGCTGGTTTAAAACAAAATCTGCCGTTGCCATATCTAACCTGCACACTAGTAGTATAATACTAATACTGGAGTACTTGGCAGGCAGGGCTACTACTGCAGAAGGGCAGACATTCGGCTCCAATCGATACACAAAAGTAGACAAGGATATGCCGCGTCTTCCTTTTTGTTAACTCAAGACTCGTGGTGTGGAAAGCTTTACAGGTGAGGTGCTCGAAAATCCAAGCAGCCTGCAAGTTTTCTTTGTTCGCATGTGTCTCCAGAGACCATTTCGATTATTCCTGAGACGTTGCTTCTTGCTTGTGCTTGGCTCTCCTCTCTGGAAGCTCAAGACTTTGTGTGCTTGTCTCTTATCTTTTTTCCAACTGCATACCGGCCAAGAGAAGAGAGCCAGGAGAAATGCCAAACTGGAAGTTACTACTCCTACTACTATAGAGTGGATTGGAATTGGATTCCTCTCTTTACAGGCACCATCCTTGGCTTTTTTTTCTTGTCGATTTCCTTTGTAACTACCTCTGTACACTTTTGGTACTTGCAAAACAGATTTATGACAGTGTCCGGTTCCTTGTTTGCTCAGTTCATTCGACTCTTTGCATAATACTCTCTTGTTTCACTTATTTACCATTTCTTTTTTGTAATTCTTAAGATCAAGATTTCAATCTTTGAGGGAAGACGATGCTTCTTTACATGGTAATACCTTTCTTGAGGTGGTATGGAATCATCAATCATGTGTGCTTTCACAATCCTAAAGATTTGAGCTTTCTGGACAAACTAGCTGTCTAGCCCCATCTCCACACTCCATAGGTAAAATTCCGAATCATTTCCCCTCCTAACAGTGTTTTTCCCGTAATCACCGTATTGTTCTTACTTACCCTTAACATTCTGCGCAAGAAACAAGAGGTTCGAGCTCTTCCAAAAATTTAGATCGGGACAGAAATGGAGCCATGGGCCATTAGAGTGGCCTACTTCATAGTGTTCTCCTTTCTTGTCACTGCAAGATTTGGGTCCTGTGCTCCCCACAGTGAAGGAGGTGAGATGTTCTTTTGATTGCTAAAGATTGAACTGAAAGGGGCTAATAGAATGGTTGCTTCAAGTGGATTTGGATTGCAACAACCTGAACATATGTAAGTTTGTGCTTTAGGGAGAGCTCTTCCGGGTTATAGAGAGAGTGAGCAAGACCAATCAATTGGCTCTTTGTCAAATTGGGGAGAAGGGAAGCTCATTGGCAGAGTGTTCAACTTGTAAGTTATGCTTTAATGCAATCTTTCCTCTTCTACCAAACTGAAACATGGATCCAAATTATTTATTGCTCTTGAATATGTCTTTCATGTTAGATATTTATTGCTGGGGATGCATTACATATTAACATAGCTCTTTTTCAAGGGGAAATTTTCTTGATGTCCTACTTTCATCACATTTAGATTTATCTACTCTCCAATTTCTGTTCAAAATAGGTGAATGACTTTGGTTATTGTAATTCGGTCGAAAATGCTTCCAAAGTGATGCAAGTACAGATCATTGTACTTCCTGTTAATAGTTATATAAGATACATTAGAAGTTATATAGGTCATCACATGTTGGCTGCTGCACTGTAAATATAGGATGCTTTACAATGAATAACAACATTTTAATGGAGCTTTAGTGTTTCTGATGTACTATGTAATCTTAAGCACTATGATGATCTCTGCAGATTACTCAAAGAGAACATGTTTGCCAGTGAAACACCATCTGAATCGAAAGAGCATAGCTCAATTTCAGAGTCTGTACCTCATGACAGTGCAGGATTTGAACCACGCAGAAAATGTTTAGCAAAGTGAGGCTTCTTTGTGGCTATAAATGTTTATTTTCTTGATAGATTATCCGTTATCGAATTTAATTTGCAAATATACTAGTCATTTGGTGAATCAATTTTCCGAGAACATTTTTTTCTAACACATTATGTTCTCTCTCTCTCTCTCTTTTTTTGGTAGAACTGTTCACAATGCCACACCAAGGCGACTTCTGCAAGCCAGGGAGCTGGCTTCTAATCAAACACAAACACACCCCAAAAGCCAATCATCTCCAGTTCAATCATCAGCATCACACCTGGTACCTCGTTGGGCTATTTACGCATTGCCTGTTGCTGGAGTCCTTTTCATTGCAGCAGTAGCTACTGCCATATATGTATTCTTCTCCCGTAGAAAGAAGGATAATATTGTCATGCCATGGGCTACAGGGCTGAGTGGACAGCTAAAGAAGGCATTTGTAACAGGTTGGTTTTTCTGTTCCATCATCATCTTACCAATGCAGAAGTTAAGACTATTTCATGGTTAAATGAACTTGTCAGTTTCTGTAGAAATTTGTTTTCTGCAATAGTAAAACTACAGAAGTCACAAATCCATGATACATCAAGCCAGAGAGCGCCTGATGCATTTTACTGATATTCAGTATACTAAGTATGTTTTACCTTTGTGTGCAGGTGTGCCTTCTCTTGAGAGGACAGAACTGGAGGCGGCATGCGAGGGTTTCATCAATGTGATCGGCACTTTACCTGAATGCACATTGTATAAGGGAACTCTGTCAAGTGGAGTTGAAATAGCTGTTCTGTCCACTTCAGTTAACTCTTCACAACAATGGTCAGCTCAGTCTGAGGAGCAATTCAGGAACAAGGTACTCATTTGTTGTAATGATGAAAATCATACATAATTTCAGAGTATAGTACTAACTGTTCTTATTTCAGATCTCGGTGCTGTCCAGAGTGAACCATAAGAACTTCATGAACCTGATTGGTTACTGCGCATGCGAGGAGCCATTCACCAGGATGATGGTGTTCGAGTATGCTCCATGTGGTTCCCTCTTTGAGCATTTGCATAGTAAGCCTCCTAATAATAATTTCTTGTATGTGTTCGATCTTGATTAATCTGAAGAACAAACAAACTGTAACTGGCAATTGTTGTATGTGTAAATTTGGTTTTGCAGTCAGAGAAGCAGAACATTTGGACTGGAAAACACGGCTACGAATCATCATGGGAGTAGCCTACTGCCTGGAGCACATGAGCCAGCTACATCCTCCTCCTCTTCTCCCAACAAATCTGAGCTCCTCATCCATCTACCTCACCGAGGACAACGCAGCCAAGATCGCCGACATCGAATTCTGGAAGGATGACATCAACAAGCAGGACGACCAAGAGAGCGTGGTGTACAAGTTCGGGATACTGGTGCTGGAGGTGATCTCCGGGCGGCGGCCATTCTCCGAGGACGACCGGCTCCTGGTGCTGTGGGCGTCCAGCTACCTGGACGGCAAGAGGCCACTCAGCGCCATGGCTGACCGGACGCTGGTGAGGTCGTCGTCTGCCGCGCCGGAGAAAGATGTGGCGGCGCTGTGCGACGTGGTGCGGCAGTGCGTGAGGAGGCCGGAGGCGGGGAAGAGAGCGATAAGCATGGGCGAGGTGGCGAGGCTGGTGAGGGGCATCGCCGGGTTGTCGCCGGAGCAGGCGGCGCCGAGGGAGAAGCCCCTGTGGTGGGCGGAGCTTGAGATCGCCTCCTCCGAAACCGCCTGAAATTCAGTTAAGGCCCCAAAATCAGTTAGTTTCAGAGTACATATGCGTTTGAAAGCCTGAAACTGAAATTCAGTGTGTTTTCTCTTCTTTCTAGAATCATACACCCTCCGTCCCATAAAAAACTAACCTAGTACACATCATAATACAACAAAACTGAACATATCTGGATATGACACATCATAGTATAACGAATCTGAAATATCTCTATCTAGATTCATTGTACTAGAATACGTCACATCTAGTGCTAGATTCATTTTTTTTGATGGAGGGAGTAATAGGAAATTAGGAATACTCTGCAACATATTTTCATTTTTTTTTCTTTGCAGAAATGAGTTTGCAGGTTTGTAAAGGTGAGAAAAAAAGGAAATAAATACTAGCATTTAACCGATATGTAATCTTATCTTTGTGTTGTGTGTATTTGAAGTACTATATACTACCTCCAACCATATATGTATGACGCTGGCTAGTATAAATTTGAACTAGCCAACATCTTGTAAAAGAAACTGGAGGGAGTAACTTATTAGTACCAATAAGCATGTTAGTGAAGTTATTTAAGTAGATAATGACACAATGTAAACGTAATTTCAGAATATGATTTAGAGCATGCATGCGACAATGTAAGGCATGGTTTTTATAATAAGATAACTATTGCTTGTGTTCTCTCAAATATCAAGGCAACGAGAAAGTGAACGTAGCTCAACTGGTTATGTTGGAACCAACCACCTGAATTTAATTTGACGTGAGTATTCGCATTTACAACTAATTATTCTTTCAGTGGTAGACGACGTATCCCAGTGTTTAAGGCAACGCTACGAAGATCAACCGAAATACGAGCTTAGTAAGTTGTTGTCTTTGGATGGCTGCTTCTGATGAATAGATTGAATACGAAGTATATGCTGGATCATAAGCATTATACTCCTCCAAACTGTGACCTACCGTGTGTTCTTTGTTCTTCTCAATCAGTGGAGGATCTCTTGCATATGTTTTTTTTTTTTTTGCTCCTTTTCGGCGAGCTACTAGAACTCTTTGGGTATAATTTGGGACACTTCTCTGTCCTTTGATCATATGCTATTGCAGACTAAGTGCACTTTTCAGAATCGTTGCTTCATGGAAATCTTTCTGTTGGGAGCTTGGAATATTTGGAAGCAAAGGAATGGCTATATTTTTTAGAATAAGTCTCATTCCCTAGTTTCCTGGAGGATCTCTCTTAGAGTGATATGCTCCCGTTATTGTTTAGGCTTAATGAAAGTGATAAAGATGAGTAATTCTTAACTGGATTAGTATGTTGTAATCTTTTTGTTTATTTCTTTAACAAAGTTTATCTAACAGCGGGGGCTCTCCTATTGTGTTTCCTTTAAAAAAAGTTGTTGTTCTTTTATTGTGCTCACTAACTCATGGGGCGAGATGATTTCTGAATTGTGTTTCTTTTTTTTTCTCACGTTCGTTGTAAACATTTCCCTTCAGTTTAATACAGTGATACTCAAATCTTCTGTATATTGAAAAAAAAAGTATCAAAGGCATTACCTCTATACCATATGGATCATAGCAATTTTTCACATGTTCTAGCATGCATTTGTTTCTTTAAAAAGAAAAACTTGTGAAATTCATGAATTGCAAACATCAATCTCTACATAAATTTTACCCCAAAAGAGGAAGTTGATAGTGTTATTCGTTGCTTGTGAAAAGGCATCCTTGAGTTTGAGTGAGTAGAGTCGTCGTCTTCGTCTCCCAATTCAGTTGAGATCCCCTTCCGATCGTCCAACATTCCAATGGCCACCGCATCCTCTCCCGCTTCCGTCCAAGATTACCCCGACCTGCAAGAGGATGATGACGACGACTTCCAAGACGACGACGACGACGACGACGACGACGACGACCTCGATGACGAAGACGAGGAGGACGATGACCAAGAACCCTCCCCGTCCCCGTCCGACGAGGCTCGCCTCGAGTCCGTCCTGCGCCGCCTCACCGCGGAGGAGGTCCGGATCCGGGTGCACGATGTGGAGATCCGGGGCTGCTGCCGCACGCGCCGCGCCGCGGTGGAGGCGGCGGTCGGCTCGGACCTGCCGCGTGCCGCCACCGTCAGAGACCTCGTGCGCGCTGCAGCCGCCGCCGCCGATCGGATCCGTCGCCTCGGCGCCTTCGACACCGTGTCCATCACCCTCGACGCCGCGCCGCCAGGGATCCCTGGTAACGCTGCCGTCATCGTCCTTGTTGACGTCGCCGAGGCTCGTGGCCGCGCCGCCGGCGAACTCGGCATCTTCGCTAACAAAGGGGTATGCGCTTCCTACTGAAAATCTCTCCTTTCTAGTATAAAATTGAACATCCATGTTATGATTACTTACTTTGCTTGAGTTTCTAAAAGGATTAGACCGAACAATCTTCCTTCGCATTAGGAACAAGAGTAAACCTAGCCAATTCCAACGAAAATAAGTGTTTTTTTTTTCACATGGAAATAAGGCAATGTTGTACCATAATTTTGATCTCAGCAGACAACAGGTGTTAATTTGTTATGCTGGTACCATGACTTTGATGATGAACATGAGTAGGAAAATTTTAAGCGCATCTCTTAGTCAATCAATGCGATTTGTTTCGATAAAATTCAATGGGTCAATGTTGCTTTTAGGTGGAAATCACACAGCTCTCTTTAAGGACTACTCTAAAATGCGCATATGGTTATATTAGTTGCTTCAATTACACTAGTTTGATTGCTTGGAGAATAAAGAATAACTCGTCCACTGCAGTTTCTTTGTTTTTTCTAATGCAATTTTACTAGTGAACATGAATCAAGTTTCATAACCTACTTTGCTGGGAGTAGAATGCCATGATGGCCAATATCTGCTGCATGATTTCAATTGCTTTTCAAATCTTCTTGTGTCATCCGCATAATTCCTTTTGAATTTATTGCAGACTAGATCATGTTCGGTTCAAGGTTCAGTGAAGTTGAAGAACCTATTTGGATATTGTGAGACATGGGATGCATCCGGTGATCTTGGATTAGATCAGACAGTGGAGCTAAGTACTGGAGTGGCAATACCAAGAATTGGAGCAATACCTACTCCACTGGTAGCTCGGATATCATTTCTCTCTGAGGACTGGTTGAAGTCCTCACTCAAAGAACACATGATGGGTGTTTCTGTTGGTTTGCTCTCCACCATGAACCATAACCTCGCTTACAATCTGTCATGGCGAACTATAACAGACCGAGCACTGATGTCATCCAATTCCATAAGGGGGCAGTTAGGGCATAGCCTTTTGTCCTCTATTAAATATGCATACAAGGTTGACCAGAGAGATTCAAGAATTCGACCGACGCGAGGATATGCTTATCTATTTTCTTCTCAAGTTGGAGGCCTTGCACCAGAGAGCAAAGATGCACGTTACATTAGACAGGTATATTGAACAACTTTACCTTTGTGTTCTATATCTGCCACTTCCTTGAAAGGGGAAATCACATGACTTGCTCCATAGTTTTTGCCTGTTAAAAGCAGTTTATTCTTCATGTGTGATATGAATCATGACACTAAAGTACCAAAGACTTCTGGAATTAAATGTTTTGTTCAAGCATTCCTCATGGCATTTCCCTTTCTTTTTAGTCTCTGCAGAAACCAACAACTTTGCCTTTGAACGGCACAACTTGGTATCTCTGTTTATAATATCTAATGTGCTCGACATCTGAATTTTTTTCATATTAAACAACTGTTCTGATTCAAGCCTAAACTACTAGAGCTAGCAGGAATCATATTGTTCTTTTTTCACTGGCATCACTCATTTTATTCACATTATATCAGGAAATTGATCTTCGAGTGGCTTTACCGCTGGGTGTGTTGAATGGCGCCGTTAATGCTGGAGTGGCTGCTGGGATCATCCACCCATTGGCAAGGGGATCGACGGGCTCTATATCCCCACTTTCAGAGCAGTTCTACTTGGGTGGCAATAGGTCTCTTATGTGCCGCTTGGGTGGACCATCATCACTATTAGGTTTCAAGAAAAGAGGGCTGGGGACAGACTTGCGAAGCAGTACCCCAGAGAATTCTGAAAATGTTGCTTCCACTTCTCCTGAGCTAAGTGCACGGGGAGGTGACATTGCGGTCACAGCCTTTGCTGATCTGTCATTTGATATACCTCTGAAGCCTCTCAGAGAGCTGGGAATCCATGGCCATGCATTTGTCTCAGCTGGAAATCTTGCCAAACTAACAGAGCCTGATCTCAGGAAATTCCCTCTTGCTGAGTTTCTACAAACATTCAGGAGTTCTGCAGGATTTGGTGTAGTTGTGCCAACAAGATTATTTCGCATAGAGGTTTGTCTTTGACATCCCTCTAAAGTAACTGATGAAATTGAATTATTTTGTTACTGAATGAATTTTTTCCCCTCTTGCCCAGGTGAATTACTGCCACATCCTAAAACAGTTTGATTATGACCTCAGGAAGGCGGGGATACAGTTGAACTTTTCTTCGCCCTAATTTCTTTCTGCCACAAGATGAATAGCTGTATTTTCCTTTTCCCCTCACTATGACCCTCAGCTCTTGGTCTTTTTCTTCCTCCACAATTAATCTCTCCAGAAAAAAGGGCCCAGAAACTGTGGGTGATGAATTCTTGTCCTGGTCTATGATGTGATATTGACACCTGTAAAGTTTACAATCAAAACGGAAATGAAAGTCGTGAGAAGCATCAGTTTGCAATGCTTTTCTCCATGCTAGTGGAAGTGATAGTCACATGATAATTCTGTTCAAGTATCATTGTCAATAGAACAGCTGTGGTGAAAAAAAATCGACTGTGCAAGCCTGCAAGCTACGACATATGGTGTTGTACATTGTTGGAATAATGTTAAAAGGAACTACATGTTCTAATGTGAGTCCCAACATGTAAGATTTTACACTGCAATTTCATCAAAGAAACACTATACAGTGCACCCTGTGAAGACCTTGTTTGGAATACATGATGGAAACATGTTTAACTGTTTTCAACT
This sequence comes from Oryza glaberrima, assembly GCF_000147395.1. Lineage (NCBI taxonomy): Eukaryota > Viridiplantae > Streptophyta > Magnoliopsida > Poales > Poaceae > Oryza > Oryza glaberrima. The sequence continues at coordinate 353,629 of NC_068337.1, read as the reverse complement.
ATTCTGGAATCGGGAACAATTCTATGCCCTATGCATGGGAAGAATAGCTTTTCTCAGACAGAAGAGCATATGTAGAGGCACAAAAAGTATCATAGCTTATACTGAATTTGATTCAGTGACTAATGCCGTGACCTCGTCGATCAAGCAGTTGGGGAGATTGGAGACATTCCGATTTCTAAGAGGATGGTGACATGTCTAATACATGTCAGGTGCTGAAGAAGAGCAGCAACGTTTTTCTGCAGGTGCAGGTAAGGCAATCAGCCACTATGTTTGACAAACCACCAAATTCTGTTAATCAGCTATTCAAAAGGTTGGTGAACTTGCCGGACTGATATGACAAATGTGTGTGCTCCTTTCTTTTTCTCTTATTATTCTCTTGTCTAGATTTCTCACATGCAGATGCATGCTGCATTGGAACAGCTGACATGTTTTATTTCCTCACCACTGCTTGTATCGCTCTAATTCTTGAACTAATCGGCACGCAGCAAATCAGCTAGGTGGTAATTAGTTGGTTGAGTCATAGTACAAACTAAGAACGGAACGGCCTTGCAAATATATAAGCTCATGCTAGTACTGTTTCTGTTAGTCAACAAGGCCTAGCTAATTCCTAGTACAACTCCAGCTGATTTCTTAGTGCTGTGGTCATAATTAACTGATATCGTCATACAGTGAAATGCTATTTATTGTGGCAATTAAGCTTGATCCTTTTCCTATCTTCCAATTGGTCTCCATGATAATTAGCATTCATGTTCTCTAATTAGGAAAGTGAGTTAGTTAATTTTTCCTCGCAAATGGTGGTTAGTTAATCTTTGAAATGGAATGATAAAGAAAAAGAAGGTTTTTAATGTAGATTTTGAAAAAGCTAGATCTCTTTTGCTTTGAAACCAGAGGTACCAGCTGGAAGAACTTGCATTGTACCAAATTGGAATAATAATGAGAAAAGGGCAAATAATATGCATTGCTATGGTACTGATGTAACTGATCCATGGCTCTCCAATCTCTCTGTTCAGTAATCATCATGCCAGCTGATCTTTATTAGTTCCTTATTTTTGAAACGGTGATATATCAAACCTATGTTGTATGCTTATATGCTTCATGAAGTTTTCAGAGAACAAGCATGCCACCAGGCAACAATTCAACAATGATATACCGGTTTTCTCTCTTTCTTTTGTATCAAAGAAAAACAGGCTAGCTGGTCAATAGGGAGAATTAATTAATGTTGTACAAAATGTACCTAAAAGATAAAGTGCTACTGGTTTAATTACATTCATACGTTCAAAGGTTTAGTTAAGATGTCTTCTGAGTAGTCCAATGATGGACCTCACCTCTACATTAACATCTTCTGAAGTTGAGAGTACATGCACTTTAATTTAAGTGTCCATTAGACTCATCAGGGTTATCCGTATGCTAATACACACATACAGGGATTGAGGGATTGTAGTAATGCTTTCGTACTAACGGAAATCCCAATTGTACCTATTCTGCGAGATTCCTCCACTTCAATATTGCATCACTGGGAATTCTACTGAAAACACCTGTATCCCAAAAAGGATATATAAAAATGTAAAGGAACATATTTATAAAAACCTTTGGGTACATGATTATTTTTTAAAAAGAAACAATGGAGATTTTCACAAGCTTGGCTTGGCATATTACTCAATTGAAAAATAACACTAGTACACATCAGCAACAGCAATATACTCCATCAGAGTAACTGTAAATGAGATATACTGACGTGTTATACATGTATTGATGTATATATGCATCCTGCAGGAAATACCAGCTGAACAATGGGGCCAGGAAGAGAGGAAAGCAAAAGGCTAGAAAAAGGCATTCAACCTTTTGCCAACCACCATGATCTTCCCTTTCTTCAGTCCATACATATGACTCATTCCTTAAATTATCTTTGCAACCTTTATGTTTTCATCGACTTTCTACGAAATTTCAACTAATTCTTAAACCTTCATATATACTTGATCACTACCACGGAACCGGCTAAAATGTGTGATGCCCTATCAGGACCAGTTAAATAATACCAAACACTGATAGGGGGGGTTTTCTACCTTCATCCCGTCCTAATGACCCCCTCAATCCTCACTACTGGTAAAATTATACTTGGTTAAAAAAAAGATATATAGATGATCCTTACGAACCGATACTGATGAGGTGTCCTGGAGTAATACCCATTGGTATGTTAATGATATTAGAATTGAAACAAGCACACATATATACTTTACATGCTACACCCTTCGTCCTAAAATAATAATAAGTTTGATAGTTCAAATTTTGTTGTTGATGTAGCAACCTAGGATATGTAAAAAGTAACTTTTGTTACTTAACTATTACATTATGCTAATATCCTCTTGCTCTATTATAATCCGAGCATATATCTCAACTATCTGGAGAAGGCAAATAAGTTTTTCTAGTCCTTCTTAATGCATGTGTCACCTTCTAAAAAATGTTATATTTTAGGAGTAATAATTTTTTAAAAACAAAAATTGGTACAATGTGTAGACAAAATAAATTACGTGAGTATATCAGGACGGGAGGACAATTGACACGTACATCCTCCTACATAGAAGTATTACTAAAAACTCGTGCGTTCACATAGACAAGCACAGAGACAAAATGGCATGTAGTGCAAGGAGCTAGTCAAAGACCCGGAACTCTTCATACTTCATCTGAATTTTGTCTCTTGGACTCTTTTCTCCATCTCTCATTTTCACACTGGGTCCTTTTAGTCCACTGCTCTTACTATACTAGCTAAGAGACAAAAAGGAAATTAACAAGTTAGAAATCGATGAAAATTCTACAAGTAAGACTCAGAGAAACCTATCAAAGACTTTGGATCGAGTAAGTTCCAACCAATTCCAAACTGGAGTAGCTACTTCTTGGAAGATTGTCTGTCCCTGGATCTTAATTATATATTTACCTACTTCTCCTCATGCATGAATCCACCTGCTGCCTTTAATTACCTAGCTAGCTACCTTAATTACTACTGGAGTAGATTGGTAGTTACTTGTATATGAGCATGCATGCTTAGCTCAATCCCTTCCAAAAAGGCAGCAATATATATGCATCTGGACATATATATGGGGTGTAGCTAGGTAGATAGATAGAATTGAATGGTGACCTCAGCTCCAGCTTCAGCTTTTGGCTTCTCCTATAGCCTCTTTTGACATCATATCAGTGCAGTGGCCGGCGGCGATATCATGCAGCAGCAGCAACGAGACTAGAGCTCTCTTCATCATCATATCGTCAAGCTGCCATAGATCGATCAGAGCTGGCTGCTGGCCGGCCGGTGATCCTTCCTATAATTTCCTAGCTTGTGTCATGGAAAAAACTAGTGCAGGCAAGGAGGAGGGCTCCGAGAGTAAGACGGCGGCGGCCAACAACGATGGGAGCTCGACGAGCAGTACTACGGAGGAGGAGGAATCCGGGGAGAGCCAGCGGCGCACGTCGTCGTCGTCGTCGGTGCGCCCCTACATCCGCTCCAAGAACCCTCGCCTCCGCTGGACGCCGGAGCTCCATCTCTCCTTCGTCCGCGCCGTCGACAGGCTCGGCGGTCAAGATCGTAAGCAATCCGACCTATCTATTTGCCATAGCTAATTAAGCTTCATCATGTTCGGTCCGGTTCAGTCTGATATTAATTATTCCTCCCTAAACATGCGTGTATCTATATATTGATCGATTACTAATTTTATTATTTACTCATCGATCTCATTTCAATCTGCTCCTGTTGTTAATTTCACTATTCATCTTTGTATGTAATTATTCCTATAGGTGCAACTCCTAAGCTCGTTCTTCAGTTGATGAATGTTAGAGGGCTTAGCATAGGCCATATCAAGAGCCATCTCCAGGTATATTATACCTAACAAACTTGTTTCGTTTCTTATGCTCTTATTAATTAATTTAGGTCATTAGTAGTATTCCCTCTTAATTTCCTAAAATTAATCCATGTTGCCTTTTCTTCCATATGTTCGATTTTCAGATGTATAGAAGCAAGAAGATCGATGAGTCTGGCCAGGGTATGTGCCAGACATGACCAATTAATTCTTCATGAACAGATTTTAATTTTTTTTGTGTAAGATGCAGTGTTGGAGATCTTCAGATGAACATGTTGATTGATTTTGTGCATACAGTGATAGGTGGTGGCTCATGGAGATCTTCAGATGAACAGCAGTATCGTCATCTGCAAATGCAAGGTGGTGGTGACGGGGGACAAGCGTACAACCTTGGCCATCTTTCCTTGCCTGCAGCTCTTCATCATCGCCACATCACTGCTGGCTCCGGTACCATCTTGCAGTCCAGGTAGTTGTTAGATCCATGCATGCATGCAACTCTAGCTAGCTTGCAAACAAAATCCATTAAATTTCTCAGACAACTTTAGTTAGTTATTTGTCTGGCATGCAGCACACTCTTGTATGCATAATTGAAATCTGCCGATGGGTCCTCTCCTAAAGTCATATACACTTAACTTGTTCTTCTGACTAATTATTGACGCCGATCGATCACTAATAATGGACTATATATATTTACATATATAGGGTTGCCAATGCATGGTCCCCGTGGAGATGCCATGGATCATACTGGCTCCGTGCAGGCCATCACCTGCTTGTTGGATCAAAACCCTATTACCCACCACCACCAGCTGAAGCTAGAGCTAATACCAGCAGCAACCATCCAGATTTTGTCCAAGGCTCTTCTTCATCTCCAGATGATCATACCATGAACCATCAAAGACCAGTAGTGCTGAAAGAGATGATCTACAATGAGGGTAGTAACCATCAAGGAGGTCCTCTTAATCTCGATCTCTCACTCGATATCTGTCCGCGGGGCGATAAGAGGAAGAGAGAATTCAGCTGGAGGAAACATGAGGAAGATCATGATCATACTACTATTGCTATTGGTGGTGATCAAGAAGCAGAGAGTTGTGCTACTGGGCTCTCTCTTTCTTTGTTCTGATCATGTCTCCCCTGTTGAAAGATGCATCATCAGAGTCCTACCACTACTATATTGCTGTGCTGTACTGGTCTGGTCCCTGGTGATATATCAGATATCACTAGCTAGATCATATGTCATTGTGGATGATAAATCAAATTAGGAAAGAAGAAAACTCATGCAACAGGGACAAGTACTCTTCATCTCACCATATGACTACACTGTGGTGATATTTTGTGGTACTTGTCCTTTTACGCATGTATCTAGAGGAAGATAAACATAAATTTATTGTATTTCTGTTGCACATTATCTTTCGTATCTTTTGATTAATATAGCTGATCCCGGTTGATCTATCTACTGATTCATTAATAATTGTGGTTTATGTTAATTTCCCTAAGGAGTTGGTGTTTGTTTAGTGAGGTATATATGCAATTTCAATTATTGGTATACAGATTTTAGAGGGTAATGCAGATCTATAGCTCCCCCTACTATATGCTATTTTATTTTGGTTTAGTTCTACTCAACAGCATGCCTATAAGTCACCTTATTAAACACTCTATATCATGTTTGACAATGATTTTTTTTCTTTTTCTTTTTCTTTTTTTTTGACAGAATATGCTATATATCGAGATTTGAGATCTATATATAGGAATATCTGGTCCAAGTATGTGCATCTGAAATTAACTATTTGACAGTGTATTGGTTCATGATGGATTTGACTGTTTGTGTTTTTCACTGTAGATCTCTGACTTCCATCTCCATGCAACTCATAAATTATCTCTGACAGTTTCATGCACCGCCTATCTAGGGGTGTGTTTAGTTCCACGCCAAAATTGAAAGTTTGACTAAAATTGAAAGTTTGAAGAAAAAAGTTGAAAGTTTACATGTGTAGGAAAATTTTGATGTGATGGAAAAGTTAAAAGTTTGAAGAAAAAGTTGGGAACTAAACAAGGGCTAGGACTAACAATTTCAGTTCAACCGTAGCAGCTTCTGGTTTTGTTCGGTGCATGACCAGTTCTTTCCTTTAGTTCTATTCATTGAAAAACGTTGAAATGGTTTACCATGTTGCTTCCAGGTGAAGACACAGCTATAGTTAATGCTGTTTGTTCCTATATCCAACTTTCTGCTTGTTAGGCAGGTTTGCTAATTTTTATCATTATGGTTGATGTCAACTCTTAGAATTAATGCAAAGTGTAAAAAAAGTATGTAAACTTATATATGTAAAATATTGCGAAGCCACTCTATAAGCTTCCTGGACCTGGAGCATATGTCAGCGTGAAATCATTGCCAATGCTGAACTATTTCCTCCCCCATTTTTGTAGGGGAGATGTTTTGATTGAACTAAAACACCGGGTATCACCCTGAGATTGCTAATTGAGCATTTTCTGGGGTTGTGTGGAATCGACAATGCCATCAGAAAATTTTGTGGATGTGCTAAGCAGTTACAGCCGTAAGGCCTAGGATGAATATTCCTTAGCTATTTTCTGCCGATTCTTTTGAACCTCTTGGTTGAGTATTTGTATTTCCCTTTTTTTATTGAAAGATTGATATTCGATAACTTTTTAAATAATGTATAGAAATCCGGCCTTTATATCCATTCCATAATTGGATATACACAGGCAAAAGTTACACGAGTGCATACACTCAACATCTTAAAATTGAGATACAAAGAAAAAAAACGAAATGAAAATGACTAGGAGACTAGCTCCAAGTTTTCCCTCGTCATTGCAAACTTCGGAGGATGTGGAACTAATCCTCCCTTCCGCCTCCATGCCCTCTCGCTGCCAATTCAAGCTTCTCCATCCGCCGTGAGCAAAGACAGGGGCAGAACTAGCCCTCCCTGCAGCCTTGTCAATATCAAGCACTAGCCTCATGCCGCCTAGTGTATGCTCCCTCAGTGTCAACGCAACCATCGCCGCCATGTCATCATAGTAGGATACCACCTCTATAGAGTTATCATAGCTTATCTCGCCAAAAGTCTGCATCACTACACCATGGTCACATCCCATGCAAACCATCACACTGCCCCACCGTCCTTGTTGCAGAACCTCAACTCCGCCAAGCCGCCGAAGCTTAATTATCTCACCGGAAACCGTCACTGCCACGCTGTCATCGCTATGAGCCACAACCTCCGTTGAGCTGCCTTAGCTTATCTCGTCGGAGAGCCGCCACAAACGTCGTCATCGACCACAAACTCCACCATGTTGCTATCATAGGTTGTCTTGTCACAACCACGCCGCCTTCACCGCGGACCTCCGTCACCGCTGTGCTCAACTTTGCTCCTAGTGCGATGCCAAGCTGACTAGCCAACATTGCCACCCACCACCTTTGCCAACATCAGCGCCATCACCGTCATCGCCACCTAGGCCTGTGGCACCACTGCAAACCCTTCAGCCCTAAGAACACCCCCACTGCCGTTGTGCGCTGTAGCCCACCGGCGTGCTGACTGGCCTCCGTCTTCCACCATCACTGCCGTGCCTCCCACCTCCATGATCGACATCGACCCCACCCAGTGGCGGACCTAGAAAAATTGCACTGGGTGTGCCCATTCTAGTGATCACTCCACCATATATTTTTTAAAAAGATAACACCCAATTCTGATGGAAGAGTTTTGGCAGATTTTGGTTGGATTTTTCAAAATTCTATTCAAATGTGGTCCATAATTCATGAAAAATCCATAAAATTCAGAACAATCAATCCCATGTCCTAATCTATCTAGCTGTTCTTTTTCCCCCATTGTTTCTCTTCATGTAATCTTTCCTCTTCCACTGATTTGATTTCTTGACGATTATAAGATCTCCAAACAAACCATGATCATTGTTATGTTCTATTTTCTGAGAGGATTCCATTTTTATGTCCTTTGATTGCATACTACATCCTAGTAGCAAAGGGGCCCAACTCCATTCCTGGCACGATGCCCTTCTAGCATAGGGGTCGACGATGCCATTCGTCTCCACCGCTGTGTTGATGCGAAAAACACACACTGGCCTGGAAGATCTACTTAACTTCAGTGCAGGTCCAAAATCTTGCTTTTAGGTTTGTGAGCGTGCCAGTTGATTTGATCCTGCAATCAACAAGAAAGAAAGATGAGAAAACCGCGGTTAAATCCATAAACGATAGCCGTTGCCGATGACATATCATTTAACTTCGAGCCGATGTCATATTGGAATCGATCAGCAGTTATAGGTAAATAAGATAAGACTGAATCTATTCGATCGGTTGTAGATATTAACGACATATAATCCTTCTAACGATGTATAATTAAACTAAGTGATTGGGATAGACCGGTCGCCATGCCGAGACAGTATAAATCACTTAGGTCGAAGTATACATTAACACAAATGTTATAAATGTTTATAGCATAGCCGATCAGATAGATCTAGCGTGTATCGGCTAATACTCCGATGCTACTCTATATTAAGATATTAAAATAGGAAGAATATATCAAACAAGAAGCCTAGTATACTTTAGTGCGATAAGATCTTAATATAAAGGGCAGATTTAGCATATCAATCAAGCATATAAGATATAAAGTAGCTAAATCAGGTAAGATCGGCTGAAACCCCGATGCTATCTCTTTCGATGATCATAAAGCAAGCCATATATCATAATTATGAATATTACTTAATAGATCGAACTCAACCGATGCAGTATTAAGCATAAAGACAAGTATAAGATCTAGGCAAGATAATGAAATCCTCTAAGAGATGGTAGATACACGATATAATCTAGATTAATAACAAGACATAACCCTATCAGTCACTTCCTAATGGTAAGAACCAGCCGATAACAAATTATATAGTGCAACTAACAAAGATTGCAACGTGTATATGATAACTCGACGAATTACATAAACAGGATTAAAGTGTCATAAAGATGGAAGCATTAACCCCGAGAATGCAAGCCGCCATGACAAGCTTACCTCTAGTTGAAGATCGAATCGATGCAGCTCAACCCGAAAGTAAGAACTCGTCGAAATAGAACGAAAGTAAAAAGGGTGGCGATGCGCCGAGATTATATTGAACTGAGAGGCCTCTCTATTTAGTCTTAACTGGAGACACCACATACATCAGAGAAAGACTACACATCTATATAGACATGCATGTCTTCTTTGCTATTATGCATGCATGTCTTTTTTCCCTTCTTATAAAATTTTCTCTCAAATTACTTATCTGATCTATAATAATCCGATTACACCATTATGTTCGTTGCAATTAAATCATTACAACAAGATCTTACATTATTATATTATGATGGAAAAATATTTATGTTTGTAAATGACATTTATTATATATGTAAGTTACTTTTATCATATATAACAATTACTTTTCGATTTGATTAAATTACTTCTTATACATTCATAATGCTCTAAGTTGATTATTTTTATTATTGTTTTTAGTCAATTCTATAATTTGTGGACTTTAATTTAATTTTTAGATAGACCATATTTTTCTCTCTACGACGAATTTGCTTTTAATATTGTAACAATTTACTTCCATTTTATGCTAAATTACTTTATGATTTATGTAAATTACTTTTAGATTTTATTGAATTTACTTTCATAAATGCATTTACTTAAAAATCTTTTCTACACTTTACTTGTGAATTTACTCTACATAGTTTCTTATTTCAACTCAGTCATAATGTAATTATTTCTAATGCTATAGAGAGTTACTTCTAGTTCATTGCTAAGTTACTTCTGCAATTTAAATAAATTACTTTTAAATTAATAAAATGTTTGAATATATTCAACATAGATCTTGTTTAGTCACATATTTTATGTAGAGTACAATGATGCAAATAGATTTTGAAAATAATACTCTCTCCGTTTCATAATATAAGTGATTTTTGAGCGATGTGACACATCATAGTACAATGTATCTGGACAGACTCTCCGTCTAGATGCATTGTACTAGATTGTGTCACATCTCTCTAAAATCCCTTATATTATGGGATGGAGGGAGTATGTGATTTAAAAGATATAAGTCATTAAATAGATTAAAAAAAGACATGCACCATAAGCTAAAGGAGAATTATATATGGAATAGAGTGGTCTTCGGCTAGAACTAAAGCACTACAATGCACTACCTAGTGACGTCCATTTTCTATAGAAACTCTCAAGAAGTCTTAAAAGAATCACACAAGTAGGTAATATATAAATAAACAACTCTACAAAGTTGCATGAACAAACTCGACTTTATTAATGGAATATAAAATTAACAAATCATTAAAAATACACTATTCCTCATTTTTTTTCTCATATGTTTCTCAATTTTATATCTCAACCAATTTTAAAAATAATCTCACGAAATGCTAAGGTAGTATTAGACAAGCATACAAAGTTCTTAAAAATAAACTCAACTTTATTTTGTGAAATATAAGAATATAGAAACATATGAGAAGCGTGATGAATATTATATCATCGTCAGCTAGCGGTACTAGTACAGCAGTGTCCGGATCCAATCTTGCACAATCCAAGGAAGGTCAACTACAAGTAAATGAAATTGAGTTTGTGGCGGCCAAGGCGGTAAGAGAAGCATTGATTCACCCATGGAGAGTCCGGTGCTCCGGGACGCCGGCGCCGCCGTGCTCACCGGAGCCACCGCGCTCGCCGTGCTTCGCTTCTGGGAAGAGGTCGGCAACCGCGCCCTCTTGGACCAGGTCACCTCACCTCTTCTTCCTTCACCTACTGTTCACTTCAGCTCTCTGTAGCATGATATGACAAGTGTGTTTAGATCCCTATTAGCTGCCGGCAATTTTCCAAAAGTACACCATTAATTTGTTGGCTAATTGAGGTGTTTGTGTCAGATCCAGTGTTAGTCACATCACATATAATACTGCAGCAAATTGTGTTTCGTATTTGCTGATTCTTAACTGGGAGTATCTCCTTGCCATCCATCTTCAGAAACTTTGCAGGAAACTCGTGCACATTACTGTTGGCTTAGTATACTTCCTTATGTGGCCTTTGTTCAGGTAAACCAGATCGATCGAGTTCCAGACCAACAATATACTAGCAGTATCTTTAATTTTGTCATAGTCATAGTCATACCAAGTGTGTTTCTGCCTTCCTGACAACGTACTCTTCCTGATTGCAGTGCGGATGATGTCTATGCTCCATTTCTTGCTTCCATTGTCATTGCATTCAACATCATAAAGGTTACCTTGATTGGACTTGGTATTGTCAAAGATGATGGTGTCATTAACTCCATGACCAGGAACGGAGACCCTAGGTACTCATTTCATTTCCCTCACAATACTGCAAAAAAAAGGAGCTTTTTTTTTAGACATACAGATTTTCTCTTCATTGCAAAGCATCATAGTTGCATCAAAGTTCTGTTCGTGTACCTAATTCACTAATGGAATAACCGTTTCCATCCTTTTCCTTTTGTTTCCAGAGAGCTTCTTAAAGGACCACTGTACTACGCTTGTGCTATGACTCTCGCTACTGTTATTTTCTGGAGGACATCTCCCATTTCAATCGCTGTGATTTGCAACTTGTGTGCCGGAGACGGTATGGCCTTAGCTTGAAGTTGAAATTTTCTGCTGATACTCTTCTATCGATTTTGGGCTGCTCTTTTCATTCATCAAGTGAAAAGTTTCAGACATCAACCGAATTCTCTGCGTTGCTTCTTTCAGGTGTAGCTGACATAGCTGGAAGGCAGTTAGGCCGTATAAAGCTTCCTTACAACCCTGACAAATCTTACGCTGGATCCATTGCAATGTTCTTAGCTGGTTTCCTTGCATCAATCCTGTAAGCAACAAGCTATTTAATAGCAACATTTCTACTGAAGTCTTGGTAGCTGTTAATCTGAAACTACTGGAGTATTTGCCAGGTACATGTGCTACTTCCACCTCTTCGGATTTGTCGAGGAGAGCTGGACCATGGTGATTGCCTTTGGCGTGACATCGCTTTCTGCTGCAATTGTGGAGTCGCTCCCTATCAGCACACGCTTGGACGACAATCTGACTGTGCCACTCGCCTCTGTCCTCATTGGTGTCCTTGTTTTCTATTATATTGGGGCCAGAAACCTGTGCTGCATGAGCGCTGACAGCAGCGATATTTCTGCACTTGTTCAGAATCAGATGTTCTTGGGCAGGTTCTAGTGAGTAGCCGCCTTGCAGAGCTCAAAAACAACCGACTTACTAAAATCAGATTCGATTAGATGTAACAAGGATGGATACAGGCTGCAAGAATCATAATTTTGTGATTGTATCTTGTGATCAAGGAAAACAAAAAGTATCTGACTGTCTGATATTAGTAAAGCAAAACTCGAGGAGAGGAAAAACACACCAGATAGCAATCTTCACTTTCAGGTCCAAACTGAATGTCTATTCTGTATGGTGGTTGTGTGCAAGCTGCCAGCCCCTTTTTTCCCCCTTAAAACAGACTTCCTGTTGGAAATTTGGTCATAATTCGGCATATTTTAATCCAAAATATTAAGACAATAAACATGACATTTGTAATTTGAGTAGATCTAGTGACAGTGCTAGATGTGTACAACATGAGCATGCTTAATATAGAATAAGCATCAACATAGATAAGAGAACGCAATAATATTGCGACAGACAGTTGTAGGAAACGAAGAACAAACGGTAATAGTGAAACGTTATACCCCGAGAATGGCCCTCCGCTGGAGTTTGAGGCAGTATTGCCTTCTCCTTGTCTCCAGTGTTGTTGTTGTCACCGGTTGTCGACATGTTGATGAAGATGATGCAGAGCAGTCGCGCTTGAAGCGCTACCCAAAAACTTGATCGCCCGCCTACCCGTGCAGGTTCTCAAGCGGACGGAGTTTTGGAGGCACCTGCTCGTTCCGATCACCCGTGCGCGCGGGATGAACAGAACCGGGGAAACAGAGAGACAGCGCAGGAACAGAAGGAGAGTATCGCCAAGGAACAATAGTAGGAGGAAGACACACACTTTGAGAGCCTCTGCCTTGCGTTATATGTAGAGAGAGAGAGAGAGAGATCTCCATTACCACACAAATAAATCTCATTTGTTGTGAAGGTTACCACAAAATAAATCTCATTTGTTATGAAGGTTACCACATAATGAATCTTTCATTTGTTGTGAAGGTTACAACAAATAAATCTCTCATTTGCTGTGGATGTTACAACACAATGAATCTCTCATTTGTTGTGGAGGTTACAACACAATGAATCTCTCATTTGTTGTGGAGGTTACAACGCAATGAATTTCATTTGTTAATGGTGACTTTATTCTCGTCTGTTACAAACGAAAGAGCAGCAGGCAGGCTCGACTCGGTCGGCCGCCTCGCCTCGCTACGCCCACGGCCGAGGCCGACTCGGCATGCGCGCATGCGTGTGGCAGTCCAACCATCACCTCAACCGGTCAATAGGGAATCTCTAATATCACCCTATTTAAGTTGAGGTTCTTCCACCTAAATTTTCAAAGCAGTATTATTCTCTCTAACATTACTTGTGGGCTCTTGAGATTTTAATTGAATTAAATTGGGCCTAGCCCATTTATTCCAACAATCCCCACCAAATTTCATGGCTCACAAGAAATGTTCTCAAAACTGAACCTGTTAGTTATACCAGTGTTTCGATAGAGACTGTTAAGTTGAACTTCCACCTAAGAAAAGAGCTACACCAGATCACAACTGAACAATGGACTATGCCTTGAATTGTCAGTCTTGTGCGATTCAGGTTTCACTCAAACCATTAACTGGTACTGGGCTGTCGTTTGCATCCCCTTTGTTTGGAGCGTATAAGTCATACTCCTGGCCTTTTCATGAGTATCTAGAGATCACCCAGATCTCATAGACTGTGACTAGCAGTCAGACTCATATAGGTGTGTTCCTTCTAAGATGTTCTGCAGGCCAATATCTCTGCTTTATAAAAAGCCACTCGGATCACATTAAGGTGTATACCATCCTACCAGATTAGAAGAGAAGTGCATCATGAAGATAGGCTCATTTTAGGGTCTCTTCTCTCAGCTACACAATAGTTTGTTTCGCCATCCAAATTCACGGGATCTCCGATCACAATGGACAGGTTTCCACTATTGTGCAACTCTAAGTGGGTCTCAAGCCCATCTCCCTCGATGCACAGTCTATCACATTACGTGGTAGCCCCTTGGTAAACTGATCTGCCAGATTTTTAGCCGTCTCGACATAGTCCAATGCTATCACTCCGGAGTTTTTCTGCTTTCTGACAGACTTCAGTCTTCTTTTAACATGCCTGGATGACTTCATGTTGTCCTTCGAACTGTTCACTTTAATAATCACTGTTTGATTATCACAGTTCATCAGGATTGCTGGAACTGGTTTTTCAAGCACCGGCAAGTCCATCAGGAGCTCACGAAGCCATTCGGCCTCAACTGTGGCAGTATCTAAAGCTGTGAGTTCTGCTTCTATTGTTGACCTCGTTAAGATGGTCTACTTGCAAGACTTCTAGGAAACAGCGCCCCCTCCAAGTGTGAACACATACCCACTTGTGGCCTTTATCTCATCAGCATCAGATATCCAGTTTGAATCACTATAGCCCTCCAGCACTTTTGGGTACCCGGCGTAGTGAATTCCATAGCTCATTGTCCCTTTTAGATAGCGTATTACTCTTTCAAGAGCATACCAATGATCATCTCCCAGATTTGAAAAAAACCGGCTCAACTTGCTCACAGCAAATGAGATGTCAGGCCTCGTTGCACTAGCTAAGTACATCAATGAACCAATGATATGAGAGTATCTCAATTGATCCCTTGCTATTCTTCGGTTTTTCCTTAATAGCACACTGGGATCATAAGGAGTAGGAGAAGCCTTGCAGTCACTATAACCAAAGCGACTCAAGACCTTGTCCACATAGTGAGATTGCACAAGTGTAATCCCACCCTCATCTCCTCTCAGTAGTTTAATGTTAAGAATAACACCACCCACTCCCAAATCCTTCATTTCAATGCTTTTGGACAGAAAGTCCTTGACCTCCTCAATCACATTGAGCCTGGTCCCAAAGATCAATATGTCATCGACATATAAACACAAGATCACTCCCTCTCCCCCACCATAGCGATAGTACACACATTTGTCAGCTTCGTTCACAACAAAGACAGCAGATGTAAGTTTATTGTCAAACTTCTCATGCCATTGTTTAGGCGCTTGTTTGAGACCATACAAGGACTTCAACAGCTTGCACACCATTCCCTTCTGACCTTCTAGTACATACCCATCTGGTTGATCCATATAGATCTCCTCCTCCAACTCTCCATTGAGGAAAGCTGTCTTAACATCCATCTGATGGACGAGTAGACCATGAGAGGCTGCCAGAGCGAGTAGTACTCGAATCGTGGTCAAGCGAGCAACCGGTGAATAAGTGTCGAAAAAGTCCTCGCCTTCTTTTTGGGTATAACTCTTGGCCACAAGCCTTGCCTTGTACTTTTCAATTGTACCATCAGGCCTAAGCTTTTTCTTGAAAACCCATTTGCATCCTACAGGCTTGCACCCATATGGACGCTCGACGACTTCCCAAGTACCATTAGACATAATTGAGTCCATCTCACTGCGTACCGCTTCCTTCCAATAGTCAGCATCAGGAGATGAATATGCCTCTTCAATGGTTCTTGGAGTATCATCCACAAGATATACAATGTAGTCATCTCCAAAAGACTTTGCAGTCCTTTGTCTCTTACTCTTTCGAGTTGCTACAATGTTATCCTCCTCAGGATTTTCCTCAAGCGTTTGATCAATATGTTCTATCGGCACAAAGTGCTCAGGGGATAAAATAGGTTCTTGACTAGAAGTGCTAGGTGCATTTTTCATAGGAAATTCATTCTCAAAAAATGTGGCATCTCTGGACTCAGTAATTGTACCAACACGCATGTCGGGTACTCCAGAATTTACTATTAAGAACCTATATCCCACACTGTGGATAGCATAACCAAGGAACACACAATCTACGGTATTTGGTCCAAGTTTACGCTTTTTGGCTATAGGTACATTTACCTTGGCCAAACAGCCCCATGTGCGCAGGTGAGAGAGATTTAATTTCTTCTTTTCCCATTCCTCGAATGGTGTTACTTCCTTATGCTTAGTAGGAATTCTATTCAGGACATGACACGCAGTCAATATTGCCTCACCTCACCATTCCTTGGAAAGTCCTGCGGTGTCTAATATGGCATTCACCATCTCAGTTAGAGTGCGGTTCTTTCTTTCGGCTACCCCGTTTGACTGGGGTGAATAGGGAGGCGTCCTCTAATGAATAATTCCATACTCTTCACAGAAAGAAATAAACTCATTGGAAAAATACTCTCCACCCCTATCAGACCTCAACCGTTTGATTTTCCTTTCCAGTTGGTTTTCTACCTCAGCCTTATAGATCTTGAAGTAATGTAAGGTTTCATCCTTTGTTTTCAATAGGTACACATAGCAGAATCTAGTGCAATCATCTATCAGTGTCATGAAATATTTCTTTCCCCCTTTAGTGAACACGCTATTCATTTCGCACAGATCGGAATGAACAAGTTCTAGTGGTGCCAAATTCCTCCCCTCAGATGCCTTGTGAGGCTTGCGAGGTTGTTTCGATTGAACACAAGTATGACACTTAGAGCCTTTGACTAAAGTGAATTTTGGAATTAAACTCATGTTAGCTAAGCGTGTCATACAACCAAAATTCACATGACAGAGTCGTGAATGCCACACATTAGACTCATCATCATCATTGCTTACATGGTTCACAACTTTATTACACATATCATCCAAGGAAAAGCGGAACAAGCCTCCGCCGTCATAACCTTTTCCAATAAACGTTCCATATTTAGATACGACACATTTATTGGATTCAAACACAAGTCTAAAACCATCTCTACACAATAGAGAGCCGCTAACTAGATTCTTCTTTATTGAAGGGACATGCTGCACGTTCTTCAGCTGCA
The DNA here is from genome assembly GCF_000147395.1 of Oryza glaberrima. NCBI lineage: Eukaryota > Viridiplantae > Streptophyta > Magnoliopsida > Poales > Poaceae > Oryza > Oryza glaberrima. Next base: position 336,804 of record NC_068337.1, on the reverse strand, counting down.
CGATTTTTCCCGAAGTAAACTTCAGATTGACCGTACCAACACCATGAACAGCCGCAAGCGATCCGTTTCCCATCAACAAGGAGGAACCTCTCCCGACCTGATAAGAAGAAAACAGGGAAATGTCGACACACACATGAATATTAGCACCAGTATCAACCCACCAATCAGGTGAGTGACAGACAAAGAGAATTGTAGGTAAAAATTTACCATACCTCGATGTTCCTCCGCCCTCATTAATAACCATTTTTGTAGACTTCTTGTCCTTGCACTCAGGACAATCCTTGGCCCAATGCCCAGACTTGCCACACACAAAGCAACCTCCTTTTGCCTTTCCCTTGTCTTTCTTCTTAAAATTGGTTGTAGCCGTGGGTTTGACGTCAGGTTTGACTTTCTTGTTGTTGTTGTGGGATGCGTGAGGGTTCTTCTTCTGCACCAAATTGGCGCTAGAACCTCCCTCGATCTTTTTGCCCCGGTTGTCCTTTGCCCTCGCCTTCTCCTCAACACCCAAAGAGCCAATACGATCAGTAACACTGAACTCTTGCCTCTTGTGTTTTAGAGAAGTAGCAAAGTCCGTCCAAGAAGGTGGCAATTTGGCAATAATGCCACCTGCCACAAACTTGTCAGGCAACTCACAGTTGTTGTTCTCAAGTTCCTTTGCTAACATCTGAATCTCATGAGCCTGTTCCACTACAGAACGACCATCGACCATCTTGTAGTCATAGAACTGCTCCATGACATACAGCTCGCTGCTGGCATCGGAAACCCCGAACTTGGCCTCAAGAGCATCCCACATGTCCTTCCCTGAAGGCATGTGCATATACACGTCCACAATATTGTCGGCGAGCACACTGATCAATGCTCCACGGAACAAGCAATCCGCAGCCTCGAACTTAGCCTCCTCCTCAAGTGAGAGAGGCGGTTCACTTGGTTTGCCCCGTGAGACAAAGAAACAATGCATCGCCGTCAACCACAAAAGTGCACGTGCTTTCCATCTTTTATAATTTGAACCATCGAAAGCATGTGGTTTTAGGGATGCAGCAAAGCCAACTACCGAAAAAGACCTATCAAGTTTTTGGATTGTTGGAAATTTGGTCATAATTCGGCATATTTTAATCCAAAATATTAAGACAATAAACATGACATTTGTAATTTGAGTAGATCTAGTGACAGTGCTAGATGTGTACAACATGAGCATGCTTAATATAGAATAAGCATCAACATAGATAAGAGAACGCAATAATATTGCGACAGACAGTTGTAGGAAACGAAGAACGAACGGTAATAGTGAAACGTTATACCCCGAGAATGGCCCTCCGCTGGAGTTTGAGGCAGTATTGCCTTCTCCTTGTCTCCAGTGTTGTTATTGTCACTGGTTGTCGACATATTGGTGAAGATGATGCAGAGCAGTCGCGCTTGAAGCGCTACCCAAAAACTTGATCCCCCGCCTACCCGTGCAGGTTCTCAAGCGGACGGAGTTTCGGAGGCACCTGCTCGTTCCGATCACCCGTGCGCGCGGGATGAACAGAACCGGGGAAACAGAGAGAGCGCAGGAACAGAAGGAGAGTATCGCCAAGGAACAATAGTAGGAGGAAGACACACTCTTTGAGAGCCTCTGCCTTGCGTTATATGTAGAGAGAGAGATCTCCATTACCACACAAATAAATCTCATTTGTTGTGAAGGTTACCACAAAATAAATCTCATTTGTTGTGAAGGTTACCACATAATGAATCTTTCATTTGTTGTAAAGGTTACAACACAATGAATCTCTCATTTGTTGTGGAGGTTACAACACAATGAATCTCTCATTTGTTGCGGAGGTTACAACACAATGAATTTCATTTGTTAATGGTGACTTTATTCTCGTCTGTTACAAAACGGAAGAGCAGCAGGCAGGCTCGACTCGGTCGGCCGCCTCGCCTCGCTACGCCCACGGCCGAGGCCGACTCGGCATGCGCGCATGCGTGTGGCAGTCCAACCATCACCTCAACCGGTCAATAGGGAATCTCTAATATCACCCTATTTAAGTTGAGGTTCTTCCACCTAAATTTTTAAGGCAGTATTATTCTCTCTAACATTACTTGTGGGCTCTTGAGATTTTAATTGAATTAAATTGGGCCTAGCCCATTTATTCCAACACTTCCATTCCATGGAGATTACAGGCCTGAAAACAATGCCAATAAAATTAAGATGTGAACCTCCAGATTCCTAAAAATATGCCAAAAGGAAAATCAAAACTTTTGGTGAGTGCACTGGTGTGTTATTAGCTTATTAGTATTTTAGTTTTTGGCTTGTTTGGGGGAGATTAAGATTCTGAGAAGCAGCTGGGTTTTCTAGCTTCTGGCTTCTACTTCATTTTATGGATTCTACAACTACAACTTCTTAGAATCTAGACCAGAAGCTAGACTGTTTAAGGGAGCTTCTGATTCTGGGAGAAGCTGCAGCAGCTAGAAGCTCCGCCAAACGGATCTAGGTTCTCTACAGTACAGCAGAGAATAACTGTAGCTACAGTATTCTGAGACTGCTACGGTGAATCAATGCACCGAACAGCGCTTCAGTACTGTAGCAAAGTGCTCTGTAAGCAGTAATCTTTTTACAGCTTGCCTGATTACTGTTCCCATTTACTGTTTAGATCTACTGTAGTAAATCTCCAACAGGCCCTTTGCAGGTGTGTCCAGAAGAGGGTAATGATAAGCAATGCTCCATCCTGTGAGCCTCATAAGCCTCAACTATCGTCTGGTCTTTGCTATCCAAATATCACTATCAAACGCCAGCTACCACCCATTTTTGTGCACAGGAAACAGCCTGCGTATTAAGCTAGCTTTCAAGCCACAAGCCGTACTTGTATCATGACAGGCAAATCAGAAGCCACAAATTAAGATGCATGCTTTCTTCCTGCCACTGTCAGCATATGTAAATTTTGTCAGCTATTAGTAAGTGCTACACTGCTAGCACACAGAAAAGAACTCGTCTGCTATACAAGTCCTGTCTGTTTTTGCAAACAAGGGAAGAGATAAACATATAGAGACAGACAAATTGGAAGGAACCGTTTGCAAGCCACATGTTCTAGTGGCTTTCACAGTTTCACTCACTCCAAGGCAACGAGCTGGAGCTCTCCTCCTCCAATGTATCTATCTATCTCTAGCCCAAGATATATCTGGCTTGCCATTCTCATAGCTTGCCAGTTTCTGATGAGCCAAGGGAGCTCTGTGCGTCGTCAGCTCTCCTGCCCGGGACAGTGATGAGGGCAAGGAGCCATGCTTGTCAGGTTAGGCGTCGTTGTTGTAGCCTCCGTCGCAGCTTTAACTCTTAAGAGAGCCAACAGTGGCAACAGAGGTACTATACTTGCTTCTCTCTTGCAGTGGCACTTCCTTCCTTAATTTGTTCCTCTGAATTTCTCACTGAAGCTCTTGTTGAACTTCAACAGATGGCCAAGCAAGGAAAGGAAAGGATAAAACTCGCTACTCTGAACATGTAAGTGCATGCCATTCTCTACTAGCTTAGAACTTGTGAGTTTAACTGTAACTGTTCTGAACACGTATGCATGTCATTCTCTACTAGCTCAAAACTTGTGAGTTTAACTGTTCTTTTCAATTGCTGTGGTTCAGGGGGAGAAAGAAGAAGAGAAGGAAGAGGTTAAAACAATCAGCGGCATAATCAATTCAGCTCTTTCAGATGATGACGACATGCTCTCCGAGATCGAGAGCCTCCTATCAGGGGAGATTGACATCCCCCTACCAAGTGACAGGTTCGACGTCAAAGAACGCTCTCGGTACAACAGTGTTAACTCCGAGCTGGAGAGGCTGCGTGGACTTGTGCGTGAGCTGGAGGAGAGGGAAGTGAAGCTTGAGGGAGAGCTGCTAGAGTACTATGGCCTCAAGGAACAGGAGACTGATGTTGTAGAGCTACACAGACAGCTCAAGATCAAGATGGTGGAGATCGACATGCTCAAAATGACCATCAACTCGCTGCAAGAGGAGAGGAAGAAGCTGCAGGATGACGTCGCCCGTGGCACAGGAGCCAAGAGGGAGCTGGAGGCTGCGAGGAACAAGATCAAGGAGCTGCAGCGACAGATACAGATGGAGGCGAACCAGACAAAAGGGCAGCTGATGCTTCTAAAGAACCAGGTGATTGCGCTGAAGTCCAAGGAGGAGGAGGCAGCCATCAAGGACGCAGAGGTGCAGAGGAAGCTGAAGAAGCTCAAGGAGCTGGAGGTGGAGGTAGTTGAGCTGAGGAGGAAGAACAAGGAGCTTTTGTATGAGAAAAGGGATCTCATCGTAAAGCTGGATGCAGCACAAGGAAAAATAACAGAGGTATGATATTAGTATCATTTTCACTCAGCAATTATATGCTTCTAAAGCCTCACATTTGCGTGGCATCATTTGCAGCAGCAACAGTTGTTTTTAATGTTGACATATTTTTTTCATGATTTATGTGGCATGCAGACAGCTGGTTGCTGTCCTACATTTTCACATTAAGAAAAATAGGCACAAAATGATAGGCTTTAATTTTTTTTCTTCTTCTTTTAATTTTCCCTTGGGATTCCATCAATCAATTTCATGACAAGGACTCAGAATTTAGACTTTCCTCTCACATTATCAACACTGAATATATTTTTTTTGAGGGAAACGACGGCAGGAGAGCTGCCGGAATTTAATTGATAGGAGAAAAAAATAAAAAACTTACAGTCCCAGAAACAAAAAGGAAATCAAGGAGGTCTAAAAGCAGTCCTCCGCAAATCTAGGTCCTGCTTAACAAAGTATGCTACTTGAAACGAAGTACAAGTGGTATTGTGAAAAATTCTCCTATTTCTTTCAAGCCAAACATTCCACCAAATGGTTAACAAAACTCCTCTAATATCCTGCTTTTGGATTGCTGAGCCTTGTCGATTGATATCCTCCCACCAAGAAGCGATCCCAGCCGGCTGTGAATTAGAAACTAGCAAATTATGCCAACTGTGAACTAGCGCCCAAACTTCTTTAAAAAAGGAGCATTCGCAAAAAAGATGATTAGTGTCCTCAAATGCATCGGTGCAAAGACAGCAGATCCAATTGCAAAGCCAATGTCTCCGAAGGAGGTTCTGAGCCGTTAGAGTTTTGTGGTGAAGAATAAGCCATCCCAAAGACCTCATTTTAGGTTCAGCTGGCGCCTTCCAAAGAGAGACAAAATCCAAACGAGTGAAAGAACCTTCAAATTGGTAAGAATATGCACTTTTACTTGAGTAGCAACCTGCGGAGTTCCAATTCCAGGTTATATCGTCGGCACTTTGTGATAGATGAAAATCTTGAAGCATGCCTCCCAGCCGCACGAGGTCGTGGATCTCTTCGATTGACGAGAATTGCCTGAAGGAGAGAATCCAGTTGTTTGATGAAACCTCTAACTGAACATTTCTTTGTTTCCTTTTTGCTAGCTGAAAACAAAGAGGGGCAATATCTTTAGGGCAGCAGCCTTGAAGCCAATGATCATGCCAAAAACTTGTTTTTGCTCCGTGGCCCACTGCGATCGTAGTTGCTGCTTGGAACAACCTTTTATCGATATCATCACAAGGCAGATTCATACCAGCCCAGGGTTTGTCCTCGTCTTTCCATTTAAGCCACAGCCATCGTAGACAGAGAGCTCTAGAAAATTTTTCCAAATCAGGGAGTCCCAATCCCCCCAAAGATTTTGGTCTGCACACTGTCTGCCAGTTTACCAAACAGCTGCCTGGGTTTGAATGGTCTGGGTCCTCGCCCTTCCAGAGGAAAGATCTTCGACACCTATCAATTCTCTTGAAAACCCACTTTGGCATTTGGAGGGCCAAAAGATGGTGGATTGGCATTGAGCTAAGAACCGTTTTTACCAGGGTTTCGCGACCTGAAGAGGAGAAAAACCTTCCTTTCCAAGTAGGGAGTCGTGAACGAATTTTCTCAATTAAGGGGAGAAAATCAATTTTCCTCAATTTTCGGTAGTGGAGTGGCAATCCAAGATAACGACAGGGAAAGGACTTAATTGTGCCTGGGAAGATTTGTAACAAAGGAGCTAGATCAATTCCTTCACATCTAATAGGAAAAATTTCAGTTTTGGCAACATTTGTGTGGAGGCCTGAAACTTGCGCGAAGAGATTTAGAAGCTTTGAAAGGGTGGTGAGCTCTGTCACATCCGGTCTTGTGAAAACAGCTACATCATCAGCATATAAAGAGCAACGGAACCTGTTACGGTTACTCTCTAACGGAGAAAGGATGGAAGCACCTTCGGCCGCTTTAAGAATCCAGTGGAAGGGTTCCATGGCGAGAATAAAGAGCATTGGTGACAGAGGATCGCCCTGACGAAGACCCCTCGCATGAGGAATTGGTTGTCCCGGTGCACCATTGAGAAGGACCTGGGACGAAGAGGTGGCAAAAAGGTTGCAGATCCAATTGAGCCAACGGTTGCCAAAGCCGAACTGTCGAAGAACATCAAGGAGGTAAGGCCAGCACACCGTATCGAAAGCTTTGGCAATATCAACTTTAATGAACAAACTCTGTTTTCTTGTCCTGTGTAAGCGCTGAACCAAGTTTTGAACAAAAATGAAATTATCATGAATTGCTCTTTTTCGCACAAAAGCATTTTGATTTTGAGAGATCATCTCGTTTAGTCTCAGTGCAAGACGATTTGCTAACACTATGGTGATTATCTTGGTAAAACTGTGTACGAGGCTAATAGGACGAAAATGATCAGCACCTGAAGCGTCATCTTTCTTTGGCAGCAGAAAGATGTAGGCCGAATTTAGCTCCTCAAGATGTGAAGTGCTTAGGTTCATGAAGGAAGTCACCGCTGCTAGAAGGTCACCTTTGATTATTTCCCAGGCAACTTTGAAAAAAGCTCCAATGAAACCATCCGGACCTGGAGCCTTTTCGGGAGGCATGCCAAAAATCGTTCCTCTAAGTTCCTCTTCCGAGATGTCTTCCTCTAGCTCGGACAGATTAAAAGAAGGCAGTTGCAAATTGGTCCAATTCAGATTCTTCGTCCTTTGAAAATTTGTCCCCAATTTCTCACTATAGAATCTAAACAACTCATCTTCTTTATCCTTGGCTGAAACTGCTAAGCCTGATGGAGTTTGCAGTGATTGGATGAAGTTCTTTCTCCTCCTTGAGGTTGCTTTTATATGGAAGAACTTGGAATTTACATCACCCTCCTTAATCCATGTTAACCTAGAACGTTGCCTGATCTTTAACTTATTCAGAACCGAGAGGCCCAAAATACGTGCTTTGAGGTTTGAGTATAGCTGCCGCTCATCATTGGTTAAAACTCTTGACTCCTGTGCCACGTCAAGTTGAAAGACAACTTCCATCGCCACTGCAAGCTGTAGCGTAATATCCCCCACCTGACTGCGATTCCATCTCTTAAGATCACGGGCAAGACGACGAAGTTTTAGGCTGAAAGTAGCGAGACAGTTCGTGGCTAGTATCGGCTTGTTCCAAGATTCTTGCACAACATCTAGGAAACCTGGAATTCTTAACCAATATGCCTCAAATCTAAAACTGGGTGGTCTACCTCTTTTGTCATTACCGATTAGGAAAAGAGGAGCATGATCTGAGCATGCTGAAGAGAGAGGGTAAAGGATTGAACCGCTGAATATTATCCATTGGACTAGACTTGCACACAGTAGCATTGGTTTAACTGAAAAATCCCTTGCCTATTCAATAATGCATAGCTATATTAAGAGCTAAACTTATATTTCAAAACCACATCATAATTTCACACTGCTTCTCTCAGAAAAGGAAGAATGAACTAGCAATAGATATTTTTATTATGTTCATTTTCAGCATATACAGATATATTAATAACAGAGCTTATCATTGTGCAGAGTGATGTAGTTTCCCATGCAAGAGAGGAGATCAACAAGCTGAGGCATGCAAATGAAGACCTTACCAAGCAAGTAGAAGGCCTACAAATGAACAGATTCAGTGAAGTAGAAGAGTTGGTTTACCTGCGTTGGGTTAATGCTTGTCTGAGATATGAGCTCCGCAACTACCAGGCACCGTCTGAGAAAATTTCTGCTCGTGACCTTAACAAGACCCTGAGCCCAAAATCGCGTGAGAGGGCCAAACTTCTAATGCTGGAATATGCAGGATCAGAACGAGGACAGGGCGACACTGACCTTGAAACTGCTTCTTCTGCACCTTCTTCACCCAGAAGCGAAGACTTCGACAACGTTTCAGTTGACAGTTCTTCTAGCAGATACAGCTTCTTTGGCAAAAGGCCCAATCTGATGCAAAAGCTCAAGAAGTGGGGAAGGGGCAAGGATGACGGAAGCAGCTTAGCTTCACCGACACAGTCCTTCACTAGTGACTCCCCAAAGAGCGCCAGCCAGAAACCAAAGGGGCCCCTAGAGGCTCTCATGCTCAGAAACGCAGGAGATGGTATGGGCATTACAACCTTTGGAAAGAGGGAACAAGATCCCAGTGATATCATGGATGAGGCAAATGTTGCATCTTCATTTCATTTGATGTCAAAGACTGTACAAGGTTTTGCTGATGACAAGTATCCCGCTTACAAAGATAGGCATAAACTCGCTATAGAACGGGAGAAGGCAATAAAAGAGAAGGCCGAGAAAGCTAGGGTACAAAGATATGGCGGTGTCAACAGTTCAGGTATTGTGCCATCTCCAAGATCTGCACTCCCTCCAAAACTTGCTCAAATAAAGGAAAAGGCTCCTACAGCTAATGCTGAATCCAGTGACCAACCTAGTGATAACCAGAACAACCCTCTAGTTGTGACACAACTGAAACTTGCAAATATTGAGAAGAGAGCTCCAAGAGTTCCTAGGCCACCTCCTGCACCATCAGCCACTGCCAACACTGCAAGTGCGTTACCTCCACCGCCGCCACGCCCGCCAGGTGCACCTCCTCCACCACCGCCTCCTGGCAAACCTGGTGGCCCGCCACCGCCGCCACCACCCCCTGGTTCCCTACCTAGGAATCTTGCTGGTGGTGACAAGGTACACCGTGCTCCAGAGGTTGTAGAGTTTTATCAAAGTCTCATGAAGCGTGAAGCCAAGAAGGACACAACTTCTCTGGGATCAACAACATCAAGTGTTTCTGATGTGAGAAGCAACATGATTGGAGAGATTGAGAATAGATCAACATTCCTCTTAGCTGTAAGTTATTCAAGATGATGCTACCTTTCAGAAATATATACTACTGAATTCCTTTAGTCCACTGCTAATTCAGGTAGATTATTATGAGGACTTACTTTTTATATAAAAAAATGGATTTGTTTCAGGTCAAAGTGGATGTGGAGACACAAGGAGACTTTGTTGAGTCTCTAGCAAATGAGGTCCGAGCAGCTAGTTTTGTAAATATCGACGACGTTGTTGCATTTGTAAACTGGCTTGATGAGGAACTATCCTTCTTGGTAAGCTTATCTATTTTTTTTCAATGCAACACATGACAAAATAGTTAGTACTGAAAAAGGGTCAAATAACGTTTTAGGTCGATGAGCGGGCAGTACTAAAGCACTTTGATTGGCCAGAGAGCAAAACTGATGCACTAAGAGAGGCAGCCTTTGAGTATCAAGACCTGCTAAAATTAGAACACAAGGTTTCGTCGTTTACTGATGATCCAAAGCTTGCATGTGAAGAAGCTCTCAAGAAGATGTATTCCTTGCTTGAAAAGTAAGCATCTCCTCTGAACCATTCTTCTCCCAAATTACATGGTTCCTCAGAGTAAGATAATAAATATCTTGTCAAGTCCAATTATCTTTAGCAAGCATAAGCATTTGATGTTTAATTGGACTAACAAGTATCATACTTATGTCAGAGTGGAGCAGAGTGTTTATGCGCTACTTCGTACTAGAGACATGGCCATATCACGCTACAGGGAGTATGGAATACCGGTGGATTGGCTGTCTGATTCCGGGGTAGTTGGCAAGGTTAACATACATCTCTAGCCTCTATCTATTGCCACTTTGTTAGACCATGTAGGAAATCTAAAATCGAAATTCCATCTTGTTATGTTGGGAATAGATCAAATTGGCATCTGTTCAGCTGGCGAAGAAGTATATGAATAGGGTTGCCACAGAGCTAGATGCCTTGCAAGGAACCGAGAAAGAGCCCAACAGAGAGTTCTTGCTTCTCCAGGGTGTGAGATTTGCTTTCCGAGTTCATCAGGTATAATTCATGGGCATATATACGATGGCGTTGATTAATCTGAACTAGCATGATGGTGTTGATTAATCTGAACTAGCATGGTGGCCCGCGCAGATTGCGCGGCTAGCATCATTATATTTTCTCTCATATAATAGCATATATGTTTTCTTAATGTATTATTCAAATATATTAAAATAGCAACATAATTTTAAATTTTGTACTAACTTTACGAAACTACTAATGTGTAATATTCATATTGTATTTTATATACGTGTTAGTTATTAATTATTTTTAATATCAGATTTCAGTTATTTGTAAATAATATTCCTATATGAACTCTAGACTCATCTTTCAATATTTTTTTTAATTCCGAATTTTCGTTATTTGTAAATTGTATTTCTATATAGACTCTAGGCTCTTCTTCCAATATTATTTATTTTTAATTCTGAATTTTTATTATTTCTAATTGTATTTCTATGTGGACTATAAATTCATCTTTTGATAATCTTTAATTTTTAATTTCGAATTTCAGTTACTTCTGAATTATATTCCTATATTGACTTTAGACTCTTCTTCCCATTTTTTTAATTTTGAATTTTAGTTATTTTTAAATTGTATTTTTATACGAACTCTAAACTCTACTTTTAATTTTATTATGTTTGTTCTGAATTTTAGTTAGTTTTAAATTCCTATATGGACTCTATAATCTACTTCTAATATTCCTTATTTTTAATTCCGATTTTCTATTACTTCTCAATTGTATTTTCATATACACTCTATACTCTACTTCTAATACTCCTTATTTTTAATTCCGATTTTCTATTACTTCTTAATTGTATTTCTATATGGACTCTATACTCTACTTCTAATATTCCTTATTTTTAATTCTGAATTTCTGTTTTTTCTTAATTTTATTGCTATATGGATTCTGCTTTTCTTTTTCTCCGATTAATATGAGAATTTCTAGGCCATAAGAGTGAACGTGGATGCTCTTTTTTTATTCCTTTAATAAGTTAATAGATTGAGAAATTGAAATTTATCTACTTGACAACTTATTCTTTTCTGACATAAGACAACTTATTCTTGCGTGTTGTATAGTTTGCCGGAGGCTTTGACGAGGAAAGCATGAAGGCGTTTGAAGAGCTAAGAAGCAAGATGTGTACAACACAGACATCTGCTCCACAAATTTCATAGCTCTAACCATGCATGCTGCATTCCACAGTTGACTGGTTTATTTTCTTTGTTGAAACTTGAAAGGCAAGATTAATTGAGTGGCTAAAAAGTAGAAAAATACAAGTGTAAATCCCAATATGGCAGGAAAGGATGATTACGTGTACAGACGATGAATACATGCATACTAGATTATGTATTTCTTTGTATTTAAAGGTTGCAAGAGCGCATTTTTAAAAGCAAAAGAACTAGTACTACCAATCAACTAGACAGCTTATATTTTTTTTAGATAATGGAATATAATATCCCGGCCTTTGCTCAAGAAGAGCTACAGCTAATTATTACAAAGTAGCACTCGAGATAATAGTGTAGTTCAAATAAAATAGAACACACTTAAATAGGAAAAACCAAAATAAGGAGAACACATTTATTCCAGCCTATTTGTGAATCTCCATCCATAGTTGGCATAAAGTTGCATAACCATTTGTTAATGAAAAACATGAGGCCTGGGAGATCTGCTTAACTCCAGTGCAGGTCAAAAACTCGCCTTCGGGTATGCTAGCGTGCCAGTTGATTTGATCCTGCAATCAACAAAAAACAAAGACAAATAAACCGTGGTTAAATTTATAAACGATAGCCGATCGGCTAAGTGCCGATGACATATCATTTATCTTGGAGCCGATGTCATACATGTATCGATCGGCAGTCATAAGTAATTAAGAAGGAACTAAATCTACTCGATCGGCTGTAGATATTAACAATATATACTCCTCATATCGATATATACTTAAATCAAATGATTGGGATAGATCGGTCGCCATGCCGAGACAGTATAAATCACTTAGATCGAAATATATATTAATAATGGGACTATATATGCTCATAGCATAGCCGATCAGATAGATATAGCATGTATCGGCTAATACTCCGATACCACTCTATACTAAGATATTAAAGCAAGTAGAATATACTGAACAAAGGCCTAATATACATAAATGCAACAAGATCTTAGCATAGAGGGCAGATTTAACATATCAGCGAAGCATATAGAATAAATGTAGTTAAATCAGGTAAGATCGGCTGAAACCCCGATACTACTCTAATCGGCAACCAGAAGGCAGGCTAGAGACTGGTATTCTAAACACGACTTAATAGATCAAACTCAACTAATGCAGCATTAAGTATGAAAAGAAGAACGATATCTAGACAATCAAGCCGCTAGAAGTTTCATAGAGTGGTGGATATCCTATATAATCTAAGTCAACATCGATGTCTAACCTAATCGGCTGCCCTCTACCGACAGATGTTAGCTGATTGTAGGTTAGATAGCGATATTGCCAGAGATTATGTAAGATATATGATAACTCGAAGAATTACATAAACAAGATTAGAGTATCATAAAGATAGAAGCACTAATCCCGAGAACGCAAGCCGTCATAACAAGTTTTACCTCTTGTTGAAGATCGAGACCGATGCAGCTCAATCCGAAAGTAAGAACTCGTTGAAATAAAACTAAAGCAAAAAGGGTGGCGATGCGCCGAGATTGTATTGAACGTGTGTGTTCCTTAATTACATGGGGTTCGAGGTCTATTTATACCCGAGAATTACAAACTATGTCTATATCGGACACGACTCTTATCTCTAACAAACTCTAAGATACCATAAGTCTTTGCGGCAGACTTTTGACAAACATATCTCTAAGGGAATTACATAAAATATCCTAATTAATAGATACAATTGCCTTCTCAGGACTATATCCATGCGCGGCAATCATCTTGAAGCATATCAACCCAACCCGATGTTGTACACCAAGTCGTATTGTCGGAATCGGCTGCATCACCAAACCAAGTCTGACTCGAACTTAGCCGATCCAATCGTAGCCGATCCGGACTCCAGTCGATTCTTACTCTGTTTCTGCTATAATCCTTATCTTTGATTCCACTTCGATCTAATCTTCCTTTCCGATGCTGATATTACCAAATTTGGTCGTTAACACCATTGTCTCCAACTTGCGACATGCAACTTTCAGAAACTCTCCATCTTCATCACACCTTTGTAATTGTGCCCAAAACCGGAGCCAATGAGTTGCCCTGAAAATTACCTGCATATAGGAAATAGATGGTGATTTGTCAAAAAACTATATCATTTCTACTCAACTATAGAGCCCAACAAATTTTATTGCATTCAGATTTAATGTGATGAATTAGGGATATGGCTATTCGACATCTTGAGGGACCATCTAAGTTGCTGGTTTTTACTTTGCTAGGTGCAACTATTCTGATGAAGTCTTAAAAAGACCTAATCCAAGCATCTTAAGCTAGCCAATAGCAATATAGCATCCAAGAAGACCATGACAGCAATATGTGTGTTTGATCAAAGTAGTATCAAGTAAATCATCATACACATTCATCAAGATATAAAAAGTTCAATAGAACTGACATGTTTAATAATATGGGATCAACAATGGTTTAGTAATCCTATCTTCTACGTTACAAAATTGTGAAGAGAAAAAAACAAAAACAAATGCTCCTTGCACCGTCCTCCAATGGAGAAGAGAGAAGAGGGACATGGAGAATGGGGAGCAAGGGAGTTTAGGGCTAACCTGTGGAGGGGAAGAGTGGGGTTGCGGATCAACGACGGCAAGTACCACCGGCGGCTTGTGCCGACGCCTGGCACACAGTCAAGGCAGTTTGGACGGAAGCGGTGGCATCGGGATCGGCATCGGAGGAGAGGGCAGCGATGGCGGTGGAATAGAGGGCGGCGGCGGTGGTAGTGGAGAGCGTGAGAGGGCGGGGCGAGCCAACATTGAAGGTGTATAAGTGAGGAGAAGAGGCCGAGGAGAGCTGGAGAGAGGAGAGGAACAGAGCGAAGGAGGCAAAGGCAAAGGAGCCACCACTTTTGTCATGTGGCATCGGGAGCAAGGGCGGCGGCCACAGAGTGACACGGCAGCGGCCGGAGCAGCACGGTAGAGGAGAAGGGAGCTGCGGCGGCGACGGAGGAGGTGGGGCGTCTTTGCGCCGGATCCGCCGGCGAGGAGACCGGGGTCACCGGATTCAGCGGCCCCGGCCTCCTCACTGGGAGATCCGGCGGCTCATTGGGAGGGAGCGGTGGCGGCAGCACGGTAGAGGAGAGGGAGCTGCGGGCTGCGGCGGCGATGGCGCACGCGAGCGGAGGCAGCGACGGCGCACGCGAGCGGAGGCGGCGGGCGAACCGACGGGCGTGGGGAGAGGAGAGGACAGGCGGCTAGGGTTTTTACCGGTTCGCGAAATCCAGGCCGTCCGTCCACAATCCGACGATCGCACGGGCGTGGAAAGGCCAGCACACTGGGACACGCGGACGGCCAGATCGACCCTACGGCGAGATCGGATGGTGGACGAGTAGTTGGGTTTGAAAGTGGAGTTAGAGCAGTCTAAAATCAGATCCGTTTCTCTAATTTATTTTGTGATAGCGCTTCAACCAACTCTACTTTCATTTTAGATGGTGTTGAAACTATTTGTCTGGGCTCTAGCTCCAAGAGACATGAAGCTGGAGTTGAAGCAGTGCAAAACATACATTTACATTTCCTTCATAAAAAATTGAAGAAGGCTGAAATTTGAAGGATTTAAGTTGGAATATTCGACCCATATATAAAATGAGAAAAATGTTCAAGCCCATATATTAAGGAGCCCATGAAGGAGGCCAGCCCAATGGTCCCTTCTTTCCTTCCTTTGTGTCCAAATCCTAACAGACGACGTCTTGTTAAACCCTAGAGCCACCACCCACAGAGCAACATCGCCGCCGCCACCGCCAGCCGCAACAGCACCGACGACGAGGACGAGCTGAGAATACGAGGCGATGCCGAAATCCAAGCGCAACCGCCCTGGTAACTGCATCTAATCCGCGGCGATTCGTTGCTCATCCATCTATCTGACTGATTCTATTCTTACCTCGCCCATATCCTATCTTTTGCAATTTTATATATGCTGTTAGTTCTAATCATAGAGAATCATACAGTTTACTTTGCACAGCTTGTTTACTTCATTCATGCTTTTCACTCGCCAGTAGTAAGGTACAGACTATGCTGTGATGCTGTTTCCCCAAGGCCAAGGGAGATCCAAAAACCTTCTCTTTTTATTTTTTTTTTCTATCCTGCATATTCTGCACAGATCGCTCTTGTTTTGTAATTAGTTAGTTATCAGCACCAAAGCTCTAATTTGTGCCCCTGATTCGAGCGCAGTAACCTTATCCAAGACCAAGAAGAAGCCTGGATTAGAGCGCAAGGGCAAAGTTGTTACCGATATCAAAGATGCCGTCGAGCACTACGCTAATGCCTATGTCTTCACCTACGATAACATGAGGAATCAGAAGCTCAAGGACCTCAGAGAGCAGCTCAAGTCCTCCAGCAGGTAGCTGCCTCTTATTATTATTAGTATTATTAGTCTAGCCAGTACTGTGCCTCTCTGCTCAAAGCATCAAACGATATGCTGCATAGATTGAATTTTCGCTTTTCGGTTATGCTTTTCACTTTAACCTTGCAACTACAACATATTTGCATGTATTTGCAATGGCTATTCTAGGTTGGCTGTTTGATGAAATTCTTACATACTCCCTTTATGTCAGGATATTCCTTGCTGGAAAGAAGGTCATGCAGATAGCGCTGGGGCGTTCACATGCTGATGAAGCTAAAACAGGCCTTCATAAACTTTCCAAGGTGACATTTTCCTTTCTTAACACTTGGCATATAATACAATCCACACCATTCCTTTGAATTATGAGCTCTTACTTGATGTATGTTTTCTGTATTTAGTTCCTACAAGGTGATACTGGACTGTTCTTTACTAATCTTCCAAGAGATGATGTAGAGAGGTAGTTTCATCCAATGGCTTGCACTTTATACTTATACATGATGACTGCCTATGCTTGATATGAGCTTTTTTTTTGCCATATATTCCACTGCAGATTATTTCGAGAATTCGAAGAGCATGATTTCGCCAGGACAGGAAGTATTGCGACAGAAACGGTATTCAAGTTATCCTTTCTATTTATGTACCTCTGTTCATGGCTTGTTTTCTCAGCAAACAATCTAGAATGACCATGCTTATCGAGATTTATGCTGACGTTACCAATGACAATGTTAAGCTCTTTGGTGATTTTAGGAATGAAAGTAGTAGGATTTACAGTAACTTGTGGAAAATTAAGTCAAAAGCACTTTGACAGTGTTAAGCTCTTTGGTGATTTTGTTTTAGCTGTGGTGTCTGCAATGCACAATGTCTGGAATAACTATTCACTCCCTCTTCTTCATAAAACATGGTTTACTAAATTTAGAACCTGATGATATGTCAGGTGGAGCTTAAGGAAGGCCCCTTAGAACAGTTTACACATGAAATGGAACCCTTTCTACGCAAGCAAGGAATGCCAGTTCGTCTGAACAAAGGTTAGCAGTTTCCCTACATTTTTTGTGCACGTGTTGGAAATCACCAAGCGAAATGGTTGTAAAGTTTGGCCTGGTTGATGCAGGTGCGGTAGAATTAGTTGCAGATCACATAGTATGTGAAGAAGGGAAGCCCATTTCACCAGAAGCAGCACAAACTCTGGTATGTACTGCATATCGTGCATGATTAAAAAAATGCAAAATCAGATTGGCATTTTTGATGATGTTAATATTGTGACCAAGCCAATGGTAACATCTTTGTGGTGTCGTAATTATTATGTACTTTAAGAAATACACAAGTTAAAACACATTGGCCAATCCTATGTCTTTCTATTCCATTGCATTAAGGTCCTCTTTAATTTCTGTATTGCAGCGGTTGCTTGGGATGCAGATGGCAACATTCCGACTGTACCTTGTCTGCTGGTGGTCCTCTGATGACTTCGAAGTTTACAAGGAAGGCTTGGCACAACTGCGAGCTGAAGCTGATGATTCTTCTTAAGCTTGTTTGGCTTGCACACCCAGTTTGCAGTGACGCACTTGCTGTCTTGTTGTGCTGAGGCAGTTTTTGGTATTGTGCGTGCGCATGGCGTCTGTGCTCTTTTTTGCCGGAATGACTGAAGGAGGTCATTCAATGTAAGCGTCTGTGCTCTTGGTACGTTGGAAATCTGAAAAATGTAATATGTTAACAGGGTGTTCGTTGTCCTAGTATTTTCTATAAAACTCTTCGTGTCTTATTAACAGGGTGGCACATCTACGCAGCTAACATGCTTCATCTGTTGGTATTTAAACTCTTCCGAACAATTGTTACTCCCTGAATGAATTCGTTGGTAGCTATAATTTGATTTCTCGCCAAAAAGAAGAAAGAAAACGTACTCTTTAGTTGTTTTTGGAGCCTAGCCTGGGGCCTCTGTGAGTGTTGTGTGCAGGTTTGTTTGTTTTGTTAATTTCATTCTTCCTGTTTCTTATATTTAATTCTTTCGGATAGAAAATTTCCGAAATGTTATTTCCAGTTCATATCTCAACGGTGATGATAAAGAAATAGACCAAACCTTTTTGATGTCATGAATGAATACTGAAAATTTGTAAGACTCGGGCTGCCAGGCTTCATTAAGGAAACTCATTGGGGTTACAAACTGAGATTCCTTCAACTATGTTGGTAAGCCCTAGAACTTGACATTTTCTCTTGTCTCCTGTCCACCAGTCAAGCTATATATATATCGTTGGTCTCTTCGTTGGTTAATGAGCTATACATTTTATACTCACAAGTGAGTGAGTTGCACTCTTGTTAATGAGATCACCCCAATTCACCGTAGCAGACACGACTTTTCTTTCTCATAGGTTGTTACTACTCCATATGTCCTGTTAGTTAGGACTGTACTACTACATGGTTTATTAATCAATATACTACTACATTGTTACTATCATCATCATCTTGTAAGTAGATGAAGCAGCAGATCGAACTCAAACTAGGAAGAGCAATGGCGTCGGTGGCGGTGCCGGAGTGGCTGAACAAGAGCGACAACGCCTGGCAGATGCTCTCCGCCACGCTCGTCGCCCTGCAGGGCTTCCCCGGTCTCGCCCTCTTCTACGCCGGCGCCGTCACCCGCAAGTGCGCGCTCACCTCCGCATTCATGGCGCTCTACGCCATGGCCGCCACCATGCCGTGCTGGGCGCTCTGGGCGCACAACATGGCCTTCGGCCACCGCCTCCTGCCCTTCGTCGGCCGCCCCGCCCCGGCGCTCGCCCAGGACTACATGCTCACCCAGGCGCTGCTCCCCTCCACCCTCCACCTCCACTCCAACGGCGAGGTGGAGACGGCCGCGGTGGCGCCGCTGTACCCGTCGGCGAGCATGGTGTTCTTCCAGTGGGCCTTCGCCGGCGTCACCGTGGGGCTGGTCGCCGGCGCCGTGCTCGGGCGCATGAGCGTCAAGGCGTGGATGGCGTTCGTGCCGCTGTGGACGACGCTGTCCTATACGGTGGGAGCGTACAGCATTTGGGGCGGGGGCTTCCTCTTCCACTGGGGCGTCATGGACTACTCCGGCGGCTACGTCGTTCACCTCGCCGCCGGCGTCTCCGGCTACACGGCCGCGTACTGGGTGGGACCAAGGAGGACGGAGGAGGAGGAAATGACAATGGCGGGTGGTGGCAACCTGGTGGCGATGGTGGCCGGCGCGGGCATCCTGTGGATGGGGTGGACCGGCTTCAACGGCGGCGACCCCTTCTCCGCCAACACCGACTCGTCGGTGGCGGTGCTCAACACGCACATCTGCGCCACCACGAGCATCCTCGCTTGGGTTTGCTGCGACATCGCCGTCCGCGGGAGGCCGTCGGTGGTGGGCGCGGTGCAGGGCATGATCACCGGCCTGGTGTGCATAACTCCGGCGGCAGGGCTGGTGCAGGGGTGGGCAGCTCTGCTAATGGGCGTCGCGTCGGGGACACTGCCATGCTACACCATGAACGCCGCCATGTCGTTCAAGGTAGACGACACGCTGGGCATCCTGCACACCCACGCGGTGTCCGGTGTTCTGGGCGGCGTCCTCACCGGCGTTTTCGCGCACCCTACTCTCTGTGACATGTTCCTTCCGGTGACCGGCTCAAGGGGCCTCGTCTACGGCGTCCGCGCCGGCGGGGTGCAGGTGTTGAAGCAGGTCGCCGCCGCATTGTTCGTTGCCGCATGGAACGTGGCCGCCACGTCCATCATCTTGGTCGTCGTCAGGGCGTTCGTGCCGCTGAGGATGACGGAAGATGAGCTGCTCGCCGGAGACATTGCCGTACATGGGGAACAAGCTTATTATTTTTCGAGTGGCACCAATTGTAGTTTAAGCCATGAGACCATTGAGGTCGGAAATTCATAATCTTTTCTTTTCATGAAATTAAGCCTCCGTGCCTCACTGACAGAGTGACAGCTAATCCGGCCATTGTTGACACAAGTTCCTGAATAAACTCATCGTCTAGTTCCTCTTTTAAAAAATCAACAACTGATGGAATTACCGATTGAAGATTTGTTTTTTGGTCAACTTGATCAGTTTTCTCAGACATATGTGCGTGCTTTGTGAACACTAATCACTCGTCACAGCATTAGCATATACTCCTTTTGGCATAGGCGCATAGCCTTGCTTTATTTTTGTAAGAGAAAAAAAATGGCATTGTTATTAATTTCCAAGGCTAATCAAACAAAAGTTTCAAAGTTGGACAAGAATAGTAGTCCAAGGTCAAACATCAAGTACAGCTTTCTTCTAGTAGTAATTTCTGATGAGATGCCTGTTCCTGATCTGAGCTAGCAAACATAACATGCTCTGTTTTGGAACCTAATTACTACTGCTTCCTCCTCCGACCTAAATTATTGTCCTCTTCTTTGAAGGAGGGGTCATTGAGAACTTGTGTGAGATTAGCAGCATCCTTTTCGTGATCAAAATAAATGATGTCTGACTCTACCAAGTCCCTGCCCTCACTAAGCTCGGGCGCAACAGAGCCATACATACGAATGGCATCATCAACATTGTAGTCAGGAATGACATCGGCATCAGCATCGTCATCGTCATTAGAATGACTTCCAGTTGCACATGGTGGATGCAATATCGTTCTTGGTTCATCACAGAAGCTGCAAAGGCGACCTGCTCGGAAAGCCAAAACAATATTATTATTACACCAATCCAGTAGGGCATTAACATGCATGCAAATTGCAGTAACGATTGCCACAATTATTGTGCCTGTCTAATACATTCCTTGACGAAAATAAAAATTACTTCCTCCGTTTCATATTATAAGACTTTCTAGCATTATCCACATTTATATATATGTTACCTAGATTTATTAACATCTATATGAATGTAGACAATACTAAAAAGTCTTATAACCTGAAACGGAGATAGTAGTAGAGTAGGAACAAGAGTTGAGTGACTCACCGAAACGTGCATTATAATTTTGAACAGGAGAGCAGATGGGCTTTGAATTTGATTTGTTAAATCGACCAGATTGTGAGTCCCAGAATTCGGCGAAGAAGAGTTTGCGCACAGGGGGGTTTGCCTCACCACCATTGAGCACATTAGTGCCATTGGCGCTTGCCAGGAAGTTAGCATGGTAGCTTCTCCAGTGATAGGATTTGGGTTCCTCCACTCCACAGATGACATCAAGCTTGTACCTTGGTTCCTGCAATTACAAACACATTTTAGCATAATCAATCTCAAGTGCAGCAATTAATTAAATAATTAATCAATCAAGAAACCAAAAGGTAATTAAGTTTGTACTAGTGTGAATTCAATTTACGTACCCAAGGATGTTGTCTGCAATATTTGAGAAGCAATTCCTCTAGGTTGCTGCGAGCAAACCTCTGTCGCTTCACATAGGCTGACCTTCTCTTGGATAATTCTGCCAAATCGTGTGGAGCAGCAGATGGAGGAGGCAGCGCTCTTTTTCTGCCAATCTTTTTGGTTATCATTAGCCGCTCTTGGATCATCATTGCGTTTAACTGCTCCCAATCAGCATCGGAGATGACACGGCCAGAGCCATCGGTAATGGATCTCAGCAAGTGGCGCAGCCGGTCGAGCTTCTCGCCGTCGCCGGAGAGGGACAGGAGGAATGACCCGAGCGCGATGTGCTGCGGGTGCTTGGAAGCCTCGGCTGCTGCGGCGTATGGGTTCTTCTTCTTCGTCATCGTCACGGTGTGCTGCTGCTGCAGCTTGTCGGTGAGGTCACATTGCGTGGACCAGAGGTACTCCACGGCCTCATGCTTGGATAGTGTGTCACCGGTGGTGGTGATGGCACGGAGGAGGGTGACGAGGCCGTCGAGGGAGCGGGACGCCATGCGAGACATGGCGCGGGTGTCGGAGATGTCCTGTGGCAACTCATCATCAATGTCGCCTTGGTGTGTGGGAAGAGGGTAGGCGGTGTGGTACCAAAGGGCGTTGAGGATATGATGTTGGAGACGGGGTCCAAGGGGCCATAGCAGTGCCCGGACACGACGAGGGCGCGGAGGAGGCGGCCACGGCGCAGCGTGGAGTCTTTGTTGTCGGCGGCGGGCAGGGGTAGCGCGGCGAGAGCCCGGATGTACAAGGCATGGATGGCGTGGAGGAGGCACATGTAAAGGGAGAGTATGTGGGCGCATGGCGGGGAGTCGTCAGTAGGAATATGTTGGGTTGCATGAACCGAGATGCACTTGGATAGCTTGGTCTTCATGGCCGCAGTATCAAACGTCAGGTCGGAGATGTACCGGAGTTGCTGCTGAGATTGTACTTCCCCATGATTTGGATGGAGATTCGAGCAAAAGCGCCTCCCCCAAGGCAGATGGCAAGCTGCAGGGTGCCATCAGCATTGTTGGCAGCACAAGAAGTGGGTGTTGGGCGGCGGCCATTGGCAGGTGTGGAGTAGATCCTTGATGGCCCGGACGTCATGGGTGGTGAGCAGGTGGTTGGAGCGTTGGAGGTTGCGGATGATAGGGGTGAGCAGATGAGACGGGTACTGCGCCGTCATGATCCGCGCCAGATCGTCGGGCGCGGGGTGATCTGCTTGGACAGCAGCGATCCTGAGGGCGGCCTTGACGTTGCCACCGTCGGGCAGCAAGCTTGTTTGTGTTTGAGGGAGATGGCGGCGATCGTGGCGGAGGAGGTGGATGGCGAGGAGGATGTTGTAGGAGGCGATGTGGAGGTAACGCCTGGCCTGGTGGTCGGTGAGGAAGGCGAGGAGGCCGTAGGTCATCCGGGTGGGCGTGGGAGAATCTGAATCTGATCGGCCATGGTGGTGGATGGTGTTGAGGATGATGTTGGTGACGGGGTGGGCGAGGCCCAGGCAGCATCCGGCGTCGGCGAGCTCCGGGATGTCGTCCAGGGGAAGCCGGCGCGCCGCCTCGTCGTACCACGTGTTAATAATAATGGAGGAGTCCGCGGTGTGGTTGTCGTCGTCGTGGTAACACGTAAATCTGCCCAAGCTGCTGCTGCTGCTTCATCGCAAAAAGCTGACACTTTTCCTTCCTTCCACGTTGATGTTTGTTCAGTTGAGGCTTCCTTCCTTCCTTGTTGATGTATGTATATATAAACACAGTAATAAGGCTGGAGGCCCAACAGGAATCGGATACGGGAGCATGTAGTACCAACCCACTCTAGCTTATCACCGCTTTCTTTCTCCTGCCCAACTGTTATCGATCCATCCATATATCTCCCTAACATCAACCATCAAACATTTCTGAACAATTTCCATCCAGCCCATCATAATGCCTTTACCTTACTGTTACTTCCTATTCAAAACCATCATGCATATCCCCAACACAAGCTAAGCTTATTTCTACCATCGACTCTTTATTAGTTCTGTGGAGACAACTCTGGCTCGGACGTTCGATGTTGGGGAAGACGTCAGCATCCGATTTACGTGAAAAAACTACTTTAAACTGATTTTTCTCTTAAATTACTTATCCAAATCATGATTCGATTACACCATTAAATTCGTTGCAATTAAATCTTCAAAACAAGACCACACATGGATATATTCCGACGAAATTTTTTTAGCTTATTATTGAATTATTTTTAAATATTGCGCGATGTTCCACTAGGTATATCGGAATTGTTTCACTAAATAGATCAAAAATGTTTCACTCGTTTAAATCGGGTATTGTTTCACCTTATATAAAAACAATGTTTCAGCAAATAGCGAAAGAATGTTTCAGTTCACTGCAATATTTGATCCATACATAGTGAAACATTATAAGTACACTAGATGAAATATTTTTCGGTGGAACAAAAAATGAAACGAATTTCCTTAATAGGGGGTTTCCAAAATATGTGGGTTTTTTTGTTGCAATGGAATATTTCATTTCACTGTAACATTAGATCTATACATAGTGAAACATTGTAAGTACACTAGGTGAAATATTTTTGGTGGAACAAAAAATAAACCAAATTCCCTTAATAGGGGGTTTCCAAAATATGTGGGAGATTTTTTGCAACGGCGCGTTCTATAGTATCAAAATTCATTGCAACATTTGATCCGTACATAGTGAAACATCGCAAATACACTTGCTGAAACATCGTAAAACTACTGGTTGAAACATCGAAAGAGATCATATGCAACATTAAAAAAAATATCAATAGAAAAGCTAAAATATTTTTTTTGTCGAAATATAATCATGTGTGGTCTTGTTGTAAAGATTAATTGCAACGAATATAATGGTGTGATCGGATCGTAGATTGGATAATTAGTTTAAGAGAAAATCGTTTTAAAGTAAGAGTGGCAGTAGGCGCGGGCGTCCAAGGCGTCCGATTTTTCCACTGCCATCGGACGCCCGGCGCGCAGCATTTCCCTAGTTCTGTTGTTGGAATTAATTAATTAATAAGTAAATTACACTAGCGATACTTAAATTTGTAACGAGGTTTCACTTAGATCCACGAACTTGCAAAACGTGCGTCGAGATCCCTAAACTTGGTTTAACGTATCATCCCGGTCCAAAGCCTAACCATGGTCTTGCCAACATGGTATGCCACATGGACGATGATATAAACTTCAAAAAACTATTGGTAGTATAAATTAAATATCATCTTCTTAAACAAACCTTGTTCTATCTATTCTATTTATCTATTAAGTATGTAATATTATATAAAAACGTGTGACTACTAACGCGTTGCTAGCTTGATCATTCTGATATACTCTGGCATTAAGTCATAATGTCATACTAGTATCTTGCAAATGACTGTCTAATACCTGGCCGTCTGATCAGATAATTTATTTGACTTCTGATGATTAGATTTATCATGCTTCCGCGCTTCAAAAGGGAATTAATTAAGTGCAAGATAACACACCACATGTTATAACAGTATAAATATATGATTGATTAATTTGTAACTATATACTACTACGCGGCCGTCAGACGGTGCTAATTAAATAATTAAGGACTGACCAGGTTACTGTTAAATGGAGTACGAAAAACTGAATAATTAATAATAACATATATAGATCGAGAAGAAAATTTAAACACACGAGCAACACAATGCATGCATGTTCTAGAAAAACTAAATTGTTGAATGACGCGGAAACTGCAGATTCGTTTCTTTGCATCATATGGATCGGTCGGTCCACTGCTATAGGCGTCAACTCCATGCATCGAAATATATGGGAATTAACTAACGCTGAACCTTCTGTCCTCTTACCTTAGTAAGTATTGCCTGCTGGATCATCTCTATCATCTTATATATAGGAGTATATAGCTATCATCAGATCGACCGATGATTTCGATAGTAAGTTGCAGCAGAGACAAGTCGCAAATTAGACTCACTACATATATACGTATATACTTGCGAACTCTGATTATATTGTCGATCCAGGAGCAACCGAGATTAATCCTCTCCTTAGATTAGATACCATATAATCACTGACAGTGCCATGGCATCGTCAGCTTCGTCGGTGTTCGCGGCCTTCGACAAGGACGGCGACGGCAAGGTGTCCGCGTCCGAGCTGCGGGGCTGCATGGCGGCGGCGCTCGGGGAGGAGGTGTCCGAGGAGGAGGCGGCGGCGATCCTCGCAACGGCCGACACCGACGGCGACGGCTTGCTGGACCACCACGAGTTCATGAGGCTCTCTGCTGCTCATCAGTTGCAGGAGCCAGCGGAGGAGAGCCTAAGGTGCCTGAGGGAGGCGTTCGACATGTACGCGGAGGAGGAGGAGACGGCGGTGATCACGCCGGCGAGCCTGCGGCGGATGCTGAGGCGGCTGGGGTCAGAGCATCAGCGGCTGGAGATGGAGGAGTGCAGGGCCATGATCTGCAGGTTCGACCTCAACGGCGACGGCGTGCTCTCCTTTGACGAGTTCAGGGTCATGATGCTCATGGCTTGACCTACGTTTTATTTTGTTGCACTATTTCTCATTCATTCATTCGTTTGTTGTCAATTATTTAATTAGTGCAGATGACAGATTGATAGCTTGGTAATTCCTCATGTGTCCATATGATGATAGATTCATTCAATTTTATTGTTTTTTTACTTTGCAATTTGCATGCCATGAGGCATGAGTTTACCATAGCACGCACGAGGAAGAATAGCTAGGTCTAGGACAACTTTGTTCAATGTTGATGGATAGAGACACAAGAGAAGAGATGGAAGAGTAAGCCCTGCCCTGCAGCTTCCCCATTTCAACGTTTTAGACGACGGCAGACGGGCAGAGCCCATTGTTTGCATTGCACTGGGTCTTTCTAGATTAACAATATAGAAGAGTCTAGTCAATGTTGCAGAATCGAGCAACTTCGACGAAAAACACCATCCTCTGCCGTCGTAACCCTCTCTACATATCGATTCGTGACCAAGCGACATGCAAACGCGTAGATTTTGTTCGGATAACCAGCTTCATAACAAATCCAACTAGCAAATCACATGCAAACGCGTCGATTTTGTTCGGATAACCAGCTTCATAACAAACCCAATTAGCAAATCACACAGCATGCAGTGCAGGGGTGAAGGCTGCAACAAGGCAACCGATCGAGGAACACTTGCATTGCTTTGTTGTACACCACAGCAACCAGGGTTGGCAAATGCATTTATTTACTCAAAGAAAAACCCATATAATACTATAGAATACACAAGTCACTGGCAAGAGCGAAATATTCAAATACTCCATCTTTTTGTCCAAAGAAAAAAATATCAGGTACAAAATTCAAACAGCTGGACATGAGACCGTAAACAAGTAACATACAGACAATGGTGTTCCTGTTTATGGCTGCCAACGCCAACCACTACGGCAAAGTGTACATGCAAAATGTCTACAAGCTTTTTTATCACACAACCTATACAAATAATGGTACCAGCCTTTGCAGCTCCCGCTCAACCTAACAACCATCCCTCATCCTATCCCATCGTAATATAATATATATAGCAACCAGCAATTAACTCGACCTGGCTAGAGATTTCACTCGCCAAAATTGTCCTGGTACCAAAAGAATCAGTTTAAACAACCAATAATAGCACATCTACAACTTGAAAGATGCCTCCTCTTCTGTGTAAATTGAAATTCTTATCTAAATGAACTCTTCACAAGTGGATGATAACTCAGTAGCTTCCCATTGGAGGCATCCCATATGCTGGCATAGGTCCAGGACCCATCGGAGGCATCCCCATTCCGCCCATCGGAGGCATGCCCGGCATCCCCATTGGCGGTGGAGGACCGCCCATACCAGGAGGAGCAGGCAAGGCAAGAGGAAGCAATTGGGCATACATGTTCTGCACCATACAATGTAATACCACTCGTCATGCTGCCTACTAAATAATAACAGAATGATAAACAAAAGAAGAGCAATCTCTATAGATTACCTGCTGAGCAACAAGATCTTTTTCTTCCTTCTCTTTAGCCCTTACTTCATTCTGTGATTCAATCCTGTCCTTCACTAGCTCATCAACCTTGCTTGTGTACTCCCGAATGAACTGCACGCAAAGCAAGCTTTGTTGTTATGGCAAACTGTACGTAAATGAATAGTCCCAAACACATGAACGGAAACAAGATACCTGTAACAGATAGGGGAATGCAAAGTCCACCATGTTGTTCATCCATGCAAGCTCAAGAGCAACATCCGCACGGATCAAGTCATAACAAATAAAGAGACAAGAAGCAAAGCATTCTTTCTTTCCCTGCAATACACAATTATAGATGTTACTCATCAGAATGCAATACAGATTATGCCTAAATAATAATAAAAAATCAGGTGAGCTTGCTTGTTTCACTTCAATTGGAGTACAGCTTGTCTATTTTTAGATGGCAATGCTACAGAAACTGGATTTCTGGATGCATATTTCCACACACTACATTGCTAGCTCTTAGATATCATCGAACAGAAAATTATGCCACTAAAAACAGCAATAAAAATGCATGGTCTGCATATAACTAGAAGAGATGGCAATGTTACAAGTTAATGCAGCATACTACATGCTAAATATTCAACACAAAAATAAGATAGAAATTTATGGGCTTAAATCAAACCTGTTCAATGAAATAGACAAGCAAATCTTCTGACAGCTCGCGGTCACCAGACTGTGAGCATGTCTCCATGCAATCCTTGTACATGTTGTCTTTCTTCGACAGGGCAATAGATTGCTTCCATCTGCCAGCCTTCTTGTAAATGTAGGCAGCAATCCTCCTCATCTCAAGCAATTCATGCTTCTCAAGCTGATCAAGGCATTCCAGCCATTAGTTATTCAAAATAAAAAAAAAAGGAAAAATAACATCAATAAGCAGTACAATCATCTAATCGCTTTACCTTCTGGGCAAGACCTATCTGATCAAAGTTGTCATGCATATCAACCGATTCACGGAGTCTCTCATAATCCTCCTCTTCAACATAAAGCTCATTCAAAGATTCATTCACAGCAGAGACATTGTTGCTCTGAACTGCAACCATGTATGGTTTCACAAGATGCAACTGACCAGCCTGTACAAAGAATAATGAAATAGTTCAAAATTTTGAAACGGAGCAAAACTGATAGACCAATAGAAGGCCCTGCCATAAGAAACAAACCTTGCGCATTATGTCCACGACTCTTGTATGATCCAAACGAAGCGCGAGTACATTGAGAAGGTCATTGATGAGATCAGGATGCTCTTGCAGATAGAAGTGCACTGCCTTGTAGTATAGCTCAACATTTGCAACTTTAACAGCAACATCCTTAAATTGCATATGATCCCATGCATCCGGAGAATGGTTCATAATAGTGGTGGCAGCATTGTCAAATTCATCATACTGGATGTATAGGTAAGTAAGCTCTTTCCAGTGCTGCTGTTCATCACAAGCACGGATAAGCTTAGGAATGTTGAGACGTGTGGAGAAAAGTTTGATGTGTTCCATGAGCTTCTCAGGGCGATATCTAGCATAGAGGACTCCTAATTCTGTGAAGATGCCCATGTGAGCACGCTCCAGTCCTAGACCACTTTCCATGAGGGAAATAAGTTCATTGAAACATCCTCTGTTCTGGTAGTATTCACTTACTTCCTCCAAATCATCAACCTATACAAAAAAAGGGTGTTAGAAAAAATCTAGATAAGAAAAGACTTGTACTGAAATATGTTTTAGTTCTAACAGGTTGGTCCTGTATATATACCTGGACAATAATATTGAGACCACATATTTGTGCTAGCCGGAACTCCTCGGCATCAACACAAGCAAAGCAGACTTCCTTCCATGTTTTAGCACTGTTAGCCTTGCGAGCAGCATCCACAGCACCTTGGAACTGCTTCAGCTTAACAAGGGTAACAGCCAGCTTAGCCCAGTTTGAGATGAAGGCATAGATGATCTTTGCTGCTTCATAAAGTTCTTCATCATACAGACGATCACCAACATTTTGAAGATTGGCAACATTCGGCATGAGAATGAACTCTTCAATATCACTGAGTCTATCAATCTTAGCATACGCAAAGATGAGTTCTCCATCAACTTTGGGTTCCCTTGCCTTCTGCCTTACCATAAGCAAGTACTTAACTAGATCATCGTATACATTAGCTTCCTCAGCAGCACGGATGACGTCGAGGAAATGTGTTGCATCATCTGCACGAATGAAGGACTCAATTGCTTCACTAACCAAACCTTCACGCAACTGGGCCTTGGCAACCTGGCTCCAAACAGCATCTTCTTCAACACGGAATGCAAACTCTTCAGCTCTTTCTATGCTTCGGATGTTGTCCAATAGAACATTGACAGCCTGCACATTTAAGTTGAACTTCTTGAAGATAGCGAAAGCCTCCTCAAACAGCTGTGCTTCAACTGCTACTTCTCCAACAGCAGGCCCATCAAAGTTGTCCAGCCTGTTGACATAGTCCATGACCCTGGATGGGTCAGCCTTGATGGCTGTCAAGATGAGAAGGTTCTGCAGATTGAAGTTTCCACTGAAAGCAGAATTCTGAAGGACGATCTTTTCAAGAAGTTCAATCAGTTCATGGGGAAGATCAGCTGTCATGAAAGCCTTAACGGCAGCAGACACTTGCTCGGGGCTCTTGCTTTCAGGCAAAGCCGTAGAAACCACTTGGTCAATGAGTTGCCTTCTATATTCATTTTCAGGCTGTAGAACTTTATCCCACAGATCACCATCCATTCTTTCAACCACATACCTGGCAATTCAAATCGATTTCTATGTAAGCAATCAATAAATGGATTTAAAGATTCAGAAGAAATAAAATTAAAAGGTATGAAGAATAAAAACAATTTGCATACCTAGCTTGCAGCTTGAACAGTGAGTTTTTATTGGTGACATTAATAAGTTCATCATCACACTGTCCACGTCTGTAAGCAACAACAGCAAGGGTAGGATCCCGCTTTTCACAGTATTTACCGACCACGCGAGAGTCATAAAATGGATTGGTGGTAAGGAAGTGCTCAGGATTATTGTTGCTGTCAATGATGATTTTTCCAAGAGCATTGTGCACATGGACATCTTGGCTACCCTCGCTCACTAAGTGCTCCAAAAATTGTGTCAGCAGCCGTAGGCGGTTCCTGAAAAAAGAAATATAAAAGATGAGGTCAGCAACGAAACAAAAAAGCATATGTTTGTGTGCGTGTGCACATGCCCTTAAGCTGGCTGTGGAATACAAGATAATATAAAGAATCATACCTCTTCTCGCATTCATCAACTAGTGGCTCAACAGGAAGGAGAGAACGGACAGACAGAATCAAGCCCTTAATGAAATCTTCAGGGCACTCATCATCAAGTAGCTGTCCAACAACTAATGGAGCATTTCCAGGGTTCACCTACAATATAAAGGAAAATAAGCATTTAAATACATAGCACATGAGAATGATGATACTCCAATAACACTGAATTGGAAGAGTTGCATACTTTCTGTACATAGCCTTCAATATACCGAAGCATATTATTTGTATACAGATAGTGGGTCAAATCTGGAACAAATCCAAAGCGGTCGCAGACATTAATCAGCGGACGGGCATCAGGTAGTTTCGCTTCCATTAAAAAGTTCTTTGTCTTCTCCGCATCATAAAAGTTGGATTCCCTGGTTACACGTTCAACTTCTTTGATCTGTCCAGTCCTAGCAGCTGCTTCTATGTATTTGAAATGAATATCTGGATCCTCACTGTTGAATGTAAAGAACGATATTAAGGTGCGCCACGTTAAGAACAAAATTGCTTCGCACATATCAACATCAGGAGTAGTTAACTACCTGGAACTCAAATAAGCTCCCAAGAAAAAGTAAAGGCCCTCGTAAGATTTGAATTGCTCAAACAGTTTTATGCAAGCATCAACCCCTAGCTGCTCAGAGTATTCTTTGGCAGCCTGCAGATATGACACATGTTTCGATAATAATCAGAACCAATGTGAGAAGTGACAAAAAAGGGAAGGTCAAACTAAACGTAGCAAAAATACCTGTACAACAATTTGAAGATTCCCTCTTAGATTGACCAGCAGAAGGTCCTTCATGCACTCCAAAGCCCACTCTCTTGAAAGAGTGCCAAAGAACTCAACAAGTGCCTGTTCAATAATGGTGTAAATGGACCACCCCAGCCAGTAATAATAGACAGGCAACAAAGCATAACTTAAGATAACAAACCTGTGGCTCAATGGCATGGGTATTCACCATGACACGCTTGATATCTGGTAATTCTGTGTAATGCTGCATCACAATATAATGTTAATTAAACAGACAGGCAAAGAAAAAAAAAGTAAACCAAAACAACAAAAAGGTACTGACCTGGAGAGCTCGCAAGTACAAGCCAGCCTTTTCACAAAGCTGAGCAACACGAGGGCGATCATAATGACTGAACATACCATTAGCAAGGATGGCATCAGCAACATTTGGGTAAGTGACCAAGTTGATCTCCAAAACCTACAATCAATTCAAACAGAAACTACTGAGCAACACAACAGTATAAAGGTAAAAGAAGCCACTGAGAAACATGGCAATGCAAAGGTAAAAGGCCAAACTTATTGGGAAAAAACTGCTAACCTTGGTTTGAAGAAAAGCATGCTCCGGCAAGTTTGGCTTTAAAACATCCAGCAGGAAAGCTGTTGCCTCACGTATCATGTTTCTCTGTTAAAAAATGGGCATGGTAAGGCAAGACACAACTGAATTTCATGGTAAAAAAGCAAAGGTATTACATACCAACTATGCATTGAAATGAATTAAAAGGATACCTGAAGGAAGAGATCAGTTATAGTATTGTAATCAACTGGACAGCCCCCCTCCATTTGTGACATCATGAGCGCAAAGTTGACAGCTCCCTGGTAAAAGAGATATACAGTAAATAATAAATTTTGCAAATAAAAATCAACAACCCACAGAACAAAGCAGAATATTTCACCCTAGCCCAAAATAGCTTAACCAATAAATTACCTGTGGATCCGTACGTAAAATGGTCTGGAGGAGGAAGAGGTAGTCAGGGGTGTATCCAACCTGAAACAGCAAATGTATTAGGCCAACAGTTTACATCAAAGCTGAACTCTTACAGCTGAAAATGAGGATTCATCAGTACTGAACAAATATACCTGCTTTGAATATATAAGGATCTTGTCAAATTCCCTTCTTTCAGCAAAAGCGGCAACAACTTTAGGGGTTGCCCTAGCCTTTATGTATATTTTCAGAGCAAGATCATTGTCCACAGTCTACACCAAAGAGTGCAGGTATCAATTAATGAACAATCCAGACAGTCAAACAGGACACAGTGTAACAAAATCGATATGTGCAATCAACAAACAACTTAAGATCCATTTTACCTTGACAAGATCTCCAAGTTCTTCACTGCACTCCAATTTGTCTTCAGCCAACCAGTTTTCCAAAAGGTTCTTTTTGTTCTGATTGACAACAAGTCGAGATAGCTCAAGAGACTCGTAAGCATTGAGCTTCCCCCGAGTTAGCAATGTGCCAAAGTACTGCAAGAGTGGAGGCGTTTGCCCAGCTTGAACAGGAACACTCTGCATTTTAAAGCACAGAAACGAAAAAGCTAAGTCAAGCAGAAGAGCATAAGCATTAAGATTAGTTGTACAGTCCCAACACAGGAAAGTAAATGAAAATAATAATGGTAATGCATTCACTATGTTTGAAGCATTTATCAAATAAAACCTCAAGAAAGTAACGGTAAGTAGTTACCAGGTGTTTCCATTATGCAGTAAAACAGAAGGAACATTTTTTTTATTCATAAAGCCCAATGATTTTATAACGAAGTCACCATAGTAGTCGCATTGCTGAAATTGCTATGGTAAGAGTCACACTAATCTCTATAATCTAGGGCCAGCATAGTAAACATGATGCATCATCCATCAGTTCACATAATTTTAAGCTTTTAACAGTACAGAATGTGAAAAATAGCTGTAAAATGGAGGTAAAGAAGTGTTAATAGCTCTGTAATCAAGAGCAGAAATGCACCTGAAATTTTGCAACAGTATCAGGAGTTCGGAGAAGACCTTGAGGAGATTCTGCAGCCAACTCAGCTGCTTCCTTGTATTTTGTTTGTGCAAACAATTCTTGAAACCTTTGCACAACCTGCAATATAAAACATTAAACTCGCTATCATATCTTGCAGGAAAATATATGCCACTGATAAAACCAGCATAGGTAACAAGCGTAAATTGCAATTGTAACAGCATCACAACAAAAGCATAGAAGTAATGGAACTTACCAAGTTCTCTGCCCCAGGAAGATTAGCTCTTTTGGCAAGATTTACAGCTAGTTCAAGGTTATTTAACTGCATAAAACAAATGTGTTAAAAACGATAATAGCAAGCACATAAGCCAAGTAATTTAAGAGCAGGAGAACATACTTGACTGCTGACAAAAGGCACAATGGTTGCATCATTAACTGTGGCATGTAAAACCTGTCCTCTCCTATTGATGGCATAAAAACCACCACATGCAGAAGACTCTGCTGTCAAGAATATAGGATCTGGACTAATTCTATTTCTATAGACCGCTGCAGCTGTTTCCAAGTCATATACAAATAAAAGGCCAAGCTTCGTAATTACATAGATAAGGCCATACTTCTGAGAGATCTGTAATTGACAGAAAATTTAAAAAAATTAGATCTATGCGGTATCTAACAGGGTATACTTCCTTTAGAGTGCAAGATATTCACCTGCATGGCCACAGGAAAATCATCCTGAAAATCTGGGGGGAAGAAGAGATCAGCTTGCTTCTTGGAAAACCCTGGTTTCCCTGAAATAAATGATAGGAAGAACGAGTGAACAGAGGAATGATTTATCCATGAACATTTATTCACTGTTAATGGCCTACAAGGAGAAGAATGGGGTGGAATATAGAACCATTTGCAGAATAGCACTGACTACACTAAATGACAAATGTGTGTTTGATAAAAGGCATTCTACTTATTTCTTACTCTGCTAGAAACTTGAAAATAGAAACAAAACAAATCTTGAAAATTTCCAGAGACAAACCTGGCTGGGCACCCAATTCAATAACATGCAACTTAGAAGTGATCTGCCCAGCATTAGTTGTCTTTGAGGCAAAGCAGATGAGAGTTGAAGGGTTCTCGTTGCCCACGACCTGTGGAGGAAAAATAAAAGGAAAATTTGGCAAATAGTAGAACAAAGAATATGTAACCAGCACAAATATAACTGGAGTACCGGACATTACCTTAAATGATGCAAAGGATGCTGCATGGGCTTCAAGTGCCTGACTACGTTGCTGATCCACAGAAAAAAGTTGCATATTTCCCTTCACCAGTTGTGGCCTCTGATGGGTGAAAAAGAGAGCACATCAATGTTAGGATGATATAGAACAAAGCATTACGTAATAAACTTTTAAGAACTGCTCCAGCATAGGTGTAGCATATTTCCTACAACTTTCGAAAATATATGTAGTCTTTTACACTATGCCCAAAAGGATTTTGATCTTTACACCATTGCAGCCTGTTATATCGGAACTTATTAACAAACATACCTCTGGAGCACCAGGTGCAATTCCAATAAGCACAAGCCACTTCTCAGATGGATCACATCGATAGTTGATAATTTGATTGTTGGCCAAATTAGCCGTCCTATCGAACATCTTGGCCGGTTCAGAATCTCCTGTATTACAACAAATACATGCAAAAAAAATCATTGGTTTGTATCGATATGATCCAAATAATGCAAAGCAGCGAATAATAATTGGACAAAAGTTCAGATCAATAGTTCAATACCCTCAATTGACCAGTGATAAACTGATGTTTGTGTTACCAAACCCAACAACTTTGGGGTGATCCATTTCCAAAACACAACCTGTGATTGTGAAAAGAAAATAAAATATGCAAAGAATACATTAAGATTATAGGATACAATTTAAACAAAGTGGTTACGCATACTTTGGCAAAACTTCAAATTTTGTACCTGCTCAGGCATCTGGTGGGACTTAATTTTTGTTTTAGCCTCAATGTTGAAGATTTGCAGGTGATCCTGTGTTGTCCCAGGTATTTGAGCTGCAAATTCCAGCAACAAAAAAAAGTTAAACAGCTGGTAAGTTGCAAAAGTAAAGACATCATTCTGCTTCTACGTAAGCAATTAGTAAGCTAGCCAGACACCATGATGTCAATGTATAAACTAGGCATTTTAAATTGAATGTTGAATGTCAGACAAACACTGGTGATGGTAAACATTAGAAAAGTTTATTGCCAGTATGAATCCAATCTGAAGCAACCTAAAACTAGACATACAAAAGCATGAAGCATGAACAAATTGTGACAATGGTATGAAATAGTATAACAAGTGAACAATTGCCTGGAGAGGATATATTATAAACATCAAGTGCAAGACCAGATGATCTGTACGTCATGTATTCAATTAGGAAGAACAGCGTGGAAATATCCATGTAAGCCCAATCCGAGGTTAAAATTAAGCTTAACTTATGGAGTTATGGGAGAATAAGTTGATGTTGTGGCCATGGCTACAAATATAAGCGAAAACCGAAATGATAGTCGACTCCTAGTCAGTAGCAACTAGCAAGGGCATGGAAACTGTGACTAGGAATGAGCAGCATGAGAATATGAAAACTGTTGGTTTACTATGGAGTAAGTACTCTTGAAGTTGTAAAATGCACAGTTGATCGAGATTCATCGTGAATTTTTAGATAGTAGATCACGAAGCTAAATAATTTGTCAGTCCTTAACATATTGTTATTGGAAATTATACATGTGCGCGAAATTATAGAGGTAAACCACAATTAGCATTCACATTTCTGATGAATTGAACAAGATGAAGCAAATGGTAAGAATAACAGTATGGTTTCCAGCTATGGTAGGATGGCAAAATGAATGTGCTAGGTAGTACTAGTACTAGAACCCAATCTATGGCTCCTTGAATTAAGCAAATAGTAGAAAGATTAGGGAGTAGGAGAGTAGATCGCTAGGAAATAAGTGAAGATCCGAAAGAGTAGATAGCAGGTAGATCTAGGTAGGAAGGAACCTTTGAGGGCGAGGATGCGGGTGTTGGGGTTCATGAGGGCGGAGTCGGCGGTGATGGGCCTGCGGAGGGGCTGCGCGGGCATGGCCATGTCGACGATGACGACGCTGTTCTGCGGGGAGGTCTCGCGGACGCAGATGTATTTCTCCGACTCCATGGTGACGTGGGTGAAGGTGACGAACTGGGGCGCGATCCCCAGGCTGGTGAGCTGCATCGAGCGAGGAGAAGAGATACGAGTCAGGCGCCATTAGCTCCGCCTTGGTTACGAGTGAGATCTCGCGGGGAGGAGTAAGAGGAGAAGAGGATACCGTGAGCGCCTCGCGCATGGCGATGGGGGCGTTGGCCGCCGCCATGGCGAGAGACGGCCGGCGGTGAGATCCCCTCTAGAGCGACGGGGAGGAAGAAGGCGGCGGGTCGTGAGACCCCAACCCCAGACCAAGAGAAGAGAGATCGGATCTGAGGACGAAGCAGATGAAAGAAAGGAGGAGGCACCCCAACCCAATTTAGTGCCTTCTCTTTTGCTTTGCAACAAACATATGGCCTCTTTTTCCTTAATAACCCCCCATCATCCCTGTATTCACTCTCTCACCCACTACTCCCATCAATTTTATTACTAACACAGGTTTACTTAATGACATAAATCACCCTTAACTACTTCACACCCAAGTTATTGGTTTCCTAAAAGCATCTCAAAGGGATTTTGTACATTTTCACAGCAACATCTCCCCCAAAACTGTTGTGCTCTCCAACCCACTCTTCAAATCTTACCGTCTATATTTAGGGCTTGTTTAGTTGGCAAAAAAATTTTACCCATACATGTTATATCAGATATACGGACACACATTTGAAGTATTAAACGTAATCTAATAACAAAACAAATTACATACTCCCAGGAATCTGTGAGACGAATTAATTAAACCTAATTAATCCATCATTAGCAAATGTTTACTGTAGCACCGTATTGTCAATCATGGTGCAATTAGGCTTTAAAGATTTGTCTCGCAAATTCCTGGTGAACTGTGTAATTGGTTTTTCTCTACATTTAATACTCCATATATGTGTCCAAACATTCAAAGTGACAACGTGAAAAATTTTGTTTGGGAACTAAACAGGCCCTTAACTTTCTCATCTAAAGTTATTATAATATGAAACTCATGGTCAAAGGGTCAAAAGTTCTGGTGCCTCTTGATATAGTTAACTAAATGTTGTCCAAGCTAGATTGTTTAATTTATTTAAGGGGTGATATACTACCATCAATAATATTTAGAGTTGCCCCGTCACTATTGATGTAGCCAACTAAATATTGTCCAAGCTAGATTTCTTTTGTGCTAAATGGCTGATTGGATGGATGATTTGTGGTAATTATAAATTTTACAAACAAACAAATTAACTATTATAAAGTTAAAAATAGTGTTTAAATGGTTTTCTAAAAATTCATATATAGAAAGTTTTTTTCAAAGTCACATTGTCTAAGGGTTCGAAAATCATGCATATTTATCTATAAATCCGTTAAGAATAAAAGAACAGAGAAAAAAGGCTGTTTTAAAATGATTTGTGCCTAATAACACCTAGCGGCTCATAGTTTCACCTATGCTTTCTTATCCGTATGGCTTATTAGCAAGCAAAAAATAAGAGAGTAAAACTTTTATATGCATAAATTTAACGATTAAAAGCAAATGATGTAAAATAAACTAAATTTTGGCTTATAAGCATATGTATAAGGGTCTCATTGTTTAGGTTTAGACTTTTAAGTCAGTTTTTTTAGTTTATATAATTTATAAGCAAATAGATTTGAAATCCTTAGTTTAGTGGTAGAGTTATATCTCTATCTTATATAAGCCAAAAAAAACTTTCCGAACATAGCTTTTGACTTAATAGTGTTAGTGTAAAGTGACTTATGGTTTTTAAAAAGCCAAACGAAAAAAACGCTTATGTATTTAGGCTTAGACTTTTCGGCTTGTAAGTGATTATATGCCTTAAAAAAAGAGCACGACGCTTCTATGCTCTTCAACTAGCCAACTACCATTAGAGGGCAATTTGCAAATACCAACATTTAAGGGTGCTCCATTGCAAAGATACATGCTAGCGGTAAGTATTCGTACAACATGGGAGTTGGCCTCATCTTCTTGGTCTAGCACTACTACAGCTACTTCACTTAGATCTGATAACACTTA
This sequence comes from Oryza glaberrima, assembly GCF_000147395.1. Taxonomy (NCBI): domain Eukaryota; kingdom Viridiplantae; phylum Streptophyta; class Magnoliopsida; order Poales; family Poaceae; genus Oryza; species Oryza glaberrima. Next base: position 298,593 of record NC_068337.1, on the reverse strand, counting down.
TTAGAGCAAATCTCAGCCGCATAAGGTGAAGCTGAGCTGTTAAGCTCATGTGAACGTAGGTATGATCTGGAAAGAGATGCAGGCAGGCTGCTGCGAGTTGTTGCATATAGAGCAACGAAAAGGCATTAGGAGAAATAGTTTGGATTATACAGAGACTTGTTTTGAGGTTGACTGTTTTTTTTTTCTTGTGAGTTAGTTAAACTCTCCGGGTTAAAAATACATTACCTTGCTAAGGTCGCTAATGGCAACTGATAAGTTAGGAGTTAGCTGATTCCAAGACAAAGATTTATCGTCTCGTTGTAGGTGATTTCTTCGGTTAACTGAAATGGGTAATTTCTGAGACAAGATTTATCATGAACTTCAGAATACATAAAAGATTTCTCAAGGAGCTATATTTTTCTCAGGAGTAGGATCGACGTGAAATTAATTATTTCGATGAGTGAATAAATGGAAGTTAAGGTGGCGTATGCACATATACGGCCCAAACACAAAAGGAAGGCCATCTGGGCCAATCTCACACCGACTGCTCTTCTCAGACAAAAGCATCACGCCATCAACACATAATACTAACAAATTGATCTCAGATTAATCACTGTGCCCCCCTGTATATATGTATTGCCAGCTGATTTCACAGTCCAGAGTATCGAGTGTCTACAACAGTGCTGTTTGCTCAATTGGTTAGCTCAAAACTAATTTACAATTCAATTGAACGATTTTACATGCCATCAGTAAACAGCCCACTCCATCCTTTCTCTCTCTAGCTTGATTTTCTTCACCAAACTACCAAAAAAATTGAATAGTAATGATACATTTCCTATATAGTATACGATGGGGCAAAAAAAATCATGCTCCCTGCTTGTCATTGTGGAGGGAGAGAGGGATGTGTGGATGGAGGGGAGGATTTGGAGAGGATCCTGGTGTAGAGTATCTGGTTCCAGACGTCTGGTACCCCAGGAAGGCACCAATGGATGCAGTCAGCGTACTTCTGTGGGTCAGCCTTCTGCTCCGGTGTCAACAGTTTACCCTGACGGATGGAATACAATGATGTGTGGGCATCCTTCCTGTAATCTGACATCCTTGTGATGTCGATCAACGACACTGGAACATTCTTCATGTTTTTAGCAACTTTTGCTACCAGGTCGTACATCCGCATGTCATGGTTGAGATCCAGTGGCTTGGTGTAGTTGAGGACTGGAAGTGTCTCCTTTACGCATTTGATCCCGTTCGGGTTCCCCCATTGTGCTGGGCTGTTTTTAAGATAGCATCACAAGAGGGGAAAAAAATGCTTCAGCGATGTAAATAAATTAGAAATGCATGTACCATAATGTTAATTCAAGAGCAGATATCATTAGTTCAATACAACAACAAACAGTAGCAGGTCTTTTGCTGACACAAACACACGATTGATTTAAATTCTATCCTTAATTTCAACCGGTACATGAGTGCATCAGAATGTAAATGTCCCAACATGTCAAGAAAGCGACTTGATTTATAAGCAACTGTGCTCAAATCATTTGCAAATCAATATCTGTACAAATGATGTGGAATAAAATCAAAGCCTAAAGCACCAAATGATGTATGCTTTGTCTCATGGTTGAAAGGATTGGGGTCAAGATGTCAGATGGAGATGAAATATTATTATTATTTGACACCGACACTAACTTCACAAAGTATACTAGTAGTACACATAGTACTTTGTTTTGCACAGGTCATGACGCACAAGGCTCACAACCACCTCACATGATGCCTATATTTTAGTATATTCCACAGTTCCAGTCTTCCAGACTTCCAGTAGCACTAACTTCGACAGTAAGATGGTTTAAAAATGTCTTTAGCAATGGATCTGGACAGAGTGTGACTATGAAGCTCACTGCAGGGCTCGTCTGTATTAAATTGGCAAAAGGTGATGGCAGCATCAGTGTTGAACCAACGGCCACCTATACTGATCTTACTACTACAAACATCATATTTTGACATCAAAGAGCATATATGAGAGTTTCATGTTACTGTTTTATATAGAATCTTCTACCACAGCTTCTTTTTTCTGGCTGGTCCAGGTAACATCAACATAGACTAATCTTTCTATGTAAATTCTCCTAGTAAAAGCATCAGGGTTTTGTTGGAAGTAACACTCCCCAATTTTTTTGCCATCTACAACCTACCAACCTAACTCGAAAGATTACAAATTCAACTTTCCAAAAATGGCTACCCAATACATGTACTATCAAACAAAGACTTATTTCAGAAGCATATTAAGCCTATTTTTACATTGCATTTAATTTTGCAGATCATTATTCTTAACAGTAGAAACTCTTCTTTCAGGCAAAGCCAATATCGATATTTTTTAATAGTGAGATTTGTATATGTGGGTATGGTAGTTATCCACATCATTGCAGTTTCTCTGAGATTGGTGAACAGTTTCATTGAGGTACAACATTTCGAACATTACATCACTTCATGTTTGCTGAAAATTGTCTTGTCAAAATGGGCCAGATTCACTAAGGTATGCAATTTGGGGGAAAAAATCTCGTAGGCTATACTGTGCTTATCCCAAATGTTCCATTTGAAATTTAAATTGCTTGCCCACACGGCCACACCCACAAGCACAGAAGCATTTTTGTTTGAAGAAACCATGAAAACTCCCTAAAAGAATCACCAAGGAAGAGTGCACTCCCAGTCTATATATGTATGTGTCTATATACAATAAGAACCCAACACATTTCTTGGTGGACCTAGCTTGTATATAGAAAGAGAAAAAGAACATCTGGTACAACAACAAAAGGAAGGTTGTTTCACATGGGGGCGTGCATAGTGTGATGGAATGGTGTGGCACCTTGTGCTTCACAAGTAACAATCCAGAAAAGAAAAAAGAGCCTTTGAGAATCACACAAAACAATAAATAATACTAGTGGTTCCAAACTAAAGTACTTAAAATTGGTTTACTTGTTCTTAAAGATTTGGAAATAATATATATAAAAGGGGAGGAATGAGGTGTGTTAATCCAGTAAGTTCATAGCACCACGCCTTCTGATTTCAGACATTGGTATGTTCCGAAGTAACTAGTTTGTGCATAGCACCATACTTTCTGTCATTCTGATGCATATACGGATACAGGAGTGATTATTCCAAGACCTACTAGTGAACTAGTATGGAATTATTCCAAGACCTACTAGTGAACTATGGAATTTGAAAGACTCTAAAACCCCAGAAAGTTAGGCGAATTTGTTCCTAGTTTATCACGTGCAAACCTAACAAACGGGTCCAACTGACCTCATTTTCTGGTGGACAATGACATAGTGGCTGTGCTCTGCAGACTGGAACAAGAGGAAGCTTGCTTGTACAGAACGTAATTAGGAGTAACAAACCACTTTATCAGGGATAGGTAGGGTGTCCTATTGCAAACCGACAGTGGTCCACAACATTAAAGATTTCAAGGTTACCAAATTAAGTTTTCCTAGGCCCTGCCCTGGAGGAACTAATTGATGTTCGTAACGAACCGCCATTGCTTGAACTAGAGAGGAGGTAAGAGATAGAGAAATCAGAAATGCAAGCGTTATGATCACCTGTTGTGAAGAGGAGAAATCGTCATGAAGAACACCGAAGTCCTGGCAGGATCAACATTTTGTTCCAGCCATGTCGACCAAGTCTTGAACACACGGCCATAGGTCTCGATCCTTGGCATCTCGTCGTGCTCTGACCAAGAAGTTGAATTTGGCCTCCTGCAAAAATAAAAAAGAATGAAAGAAATTTTAAACACACTAGAAATCCCAGCTAAACTAAAAATTGGTTAAAATAAGTAGTAACATCAATGCATGAATATATCTGAGAAGTTGGTGGGTACAGACCTGACTTTGATGTCTTCGTTGTTCATCCACCAGATGTAGGTGTTGAAGATGAGGTAATCAACGTCCTTCCAGTTGTTGGCATGGCTCTCGATCCGCTCAGGGCTGATGATGCGCTGGTCGATGTGGTGGAAATTGGGGTTGTCGGAGTTGGACTCGACGAGGAAGGGGGCCCAGTAGAACTCGAGGGTGGCGCGGTACTCCTTGGCGTAGAAGATGTTGAAGGAACCGCGCTTGACGATCTTCTTCCTGCCCTTGGATAGGATGGGCTGCACCAGGCACACCAGCGACTCCCACTGGTTCCGATTCAGCGAGTCCCCCACGAACATCATCCGCTTCCCCCGCATCTTCTCCATGAACCGCCGCGCGTCGAACCTGTAATTGAATCAAGTCAAATCGATCCATCTGGAAGAGATGAAATGGCAGATCTAGAACTAGAAGGAACGGGAAGTACGTGGGGAGCGAGCAGTTGTTGGGTTGCCAGCGCCAGTACTGCCATAGGTGGTCGGGGCGGCCATTGGCGAGGCAGGAGACCTGCTTGGTGAGGAAGGTGCATTCCTTCTCCCTGTAGGCCGGGAGGGAGGTGTTGTCGAAGACCCATCGGCCGCGGGAGAGGTCGCAGGTGGGCGGGGGGAGGATTAGCGGGGGTAGGCCCGAGACGTTGTAGAAATCGGCGTCGGGGTAGAGGTAGTCGTCGATGGAGAGCTCGGCGAGGGTGCGGACGTCCTCGCCGTACATGAAGAGGGCGAGGAGGAAGAAGGCGGCGACGAGGGTGGTGACCGGGGAGCGGCGCAGCGCGGAGAGGAGGGAGCGGGAGGAGGAGGCGGGGGGCGGAGTGGAGGGCGGTGGTGGAGGAGGTGAGGTGGTGGTGGTGGAAGGGGGCGACTGCTGCTGTGGCTTGGACATGGCGACGGCGGCCGGACTCGCCCCCTTCCTTTCCTGAGGCTCACCCGCGTGGTGTGCTCCTATAACCCCTGATTTGAAGGGAAGTTTGGTGTCCGTCGGCGTCGGCTGTCTGTCAGTGTCCGCGTCCGATCGGGTTTTGTAGCGTAGGAACTGTTGACTTGGAGAAGAAAGGAGGAGAGGGAGAGACAACCACCCATTTCCACATCTTCAACTATGTTTTACACACCTCTCCATCTCAATTTGATCGTCATCATATTCACATGTGTTATCGTGATCAAGAAAAAAAAACATCATTCTTTCTTAAATTAAACCCTATCGATCAAAATATTATGTTAGACATGCACGTGAGGATGCAATAATACAATTTACTCATGCACAGATAAACAAACGGATATGTAACTATAGCATTTACTCCTACACACATAAACGGATAGAAACACAACACATTTACTCTTACACATGTAAATGGATAGACACCAGTTAGATGACGATCAATTTGAGAATACCTCAGTAATTTTAGAGAGTGATCAAAATGGGATGGAGGGATTACTGTATAATTAATTAATTATTAGTTAAAATAAACTTAAAAATAAATCAATATATTTATTAAAAAAACTTTCATATGTATTTTCTTTCAAAAAAACAAACTATTTAATGAGTTGGGAAGTGTGGACATGAAAAACGAGCAAGTGAAAGTTAGGAAGAGGTGGTAAAGAACAACTATTTGAAACAATGATTAAAAAGGGAATGTATAAGGAAAAAAATATAACTATGAGATGAATTCAAGTGCAAACACTGAAGATTGTAAAATATTGAAGAAAATACATGGATTGATTGGACCACAAGATGACAATTATAGAGATAATGTGGTTGTTCATTCTGTAGTTTTCCAAAAGGTCTCCCTGACTCTATTATAGAGTTCAACAGAAAATGGCAACCGGCACAGTCATTTGTTCTGTATTTGGTATTTGTTTCCTTATCAGTCATATTTCGCTATCATCACAGTCGATAACTAACGTTGAACCAACACGGAAAATACTGAGAGCAACTAAGTTATAAGTCAGTCATTCATATAGATCATGCCATCGCCATAGCCACCAAACCCAACCTACGGGGATGCCGGCACGAGACGCGACACCAATAGGATACTTCCAATGCAATATCCTTGAGAAGGTTGCAACATCTAGAATGCCATTGGTGCAATTCCTGGCATCCAGAACAAAGAATTTCATCCGAAGAGTTCACTGCCAGGCACTAATGAGGAAGAGGCCGAGAGGGTGTCAGAACATCACCTCCAAGAAGATGTGTGACTCTCACATGTGTCACTATGTCGGTGCTCGAGCCACCTCGCCACTGCTCCAGATCCAAATCGTGCATGCCGCTGTTAACAGTGAAATTTGGTAAGCCCGGAATAGTTATCGGCTTAGAGTCAACATCGGCTTTGAAGTCCTGAGATTAGCCGATGTCCCGATGAGAATTGTCAAGTCGTCAGCTGTCGGATTCTTGCTATATTCGGTTAAGGAAATTGATCTACTAAAGAAAGCTTATCCAGAAGAGACCGAGTTCAAAGAGAATGCGGCATGGCAAGTTATCTATTAATTAGGAATAGTTCGTTAGTTTCCTTTTATCTTTAGGAAAGTGTGTTTAGTGTCCTATAAAGACTTTATCTTGCCTTTTATCTTTAGGAAAGTTTTTTTCTTATCGGACAAGGACTTGTATCAACCCATGGGTATAAATATGTACACCCGGGGTCTATGTAATCTATCTTCACGATTAATACAATTCGGCGCATCGCCACCTTTTACCTTTTCTACTTTATTTTATCGTCCGGCGGGACTTGGCACCTGACGCTAGGGATGAAAACGGAGCGGATAGTTTCCGTCCGCTCCGGATAAAAACGAATACGGATACCTTTCGGATCGGATAATTCTCGGATAGTTCGGATACGGATACGAATACGGTATTTTCTCTCGGATACGAATACAAATATGGTATCAGGGTTTCCGTCGGATACGGATAATAATTCGGATATCCGGTGAACAGTGCTATTCGGATATCCGTAGAAGCCACAAGACATACCCCATTTCTTTATAACTCTATGACCTTCAATATACCCTTTTAGATTTTAATAGTAGTTCATCTCTTAACACTAGTCCACATTATTAATATTATTTAAAATTTTAAAAATATTTATAAATTATACTACATTTTATATAAAATGAGCTAATTATATATGTTGATATTTGTTTCTATTAGAAGTTGAATTGGTTTTCGTGTTCCAAGAAAAATTTGTTTCCGTATTTGTGTCCAATCATATTCGATTCTTATTCGTATTCGAGATAGTCCGTATTTGTTTCCGTATTCGAGCTATCCGTATTCGTTTCCGTATCCGGCAAAAAAATGAAAACGAATATGGTATGAGCATTATCCGTCCGTATCCGCTCCGTTTTCATCCCTACCTGACGCAGGGCTGCATCGATGTTCGATCTCCGGTGAAGGGGTAAGTCCAATGTTTCGTCGGCCTAGGCAATTGTATCGTCTACGTCGGCGTCGTTCAAGGCTGCATCAATACATTCGACCTCTTGGATTGCTCTGGTTTGGATGATATATTTGCCTACCTATTTATCATATGTCTCTGTTAATCTAGTCTTAGCATATCAATTTAGCTCTATCGGCTGCTTCTCGCTTTAGGGTTTCTGCCGGTATCGGCTAAATCGCGTTGCTAGATTAGATTAGCTTAGGCATCTACCACCCTGAAAATCAGTCATCGGCTTGATTGTCTAGATATTGTGTTTCTTTTCATACTTAGTGCTGCATCAGTTAAGTTTGATCTACTAAGTCGTGCTTAGAACCATAATCTCTAGCCTGCTTTTTGACTGCCAATAAGGGTTTCATCGGGGTTTCAGCCAGTGAATTATCTGGACGTTGCATCGGCTCATAAGGATTGCATATACATATAAGTTGAATTTAGCCGATGACAACAAAGGTTTCACTGTTTAATCTAATCTTGTGGATTTCATGACATCGGACCTCCAGCCGATGTGTGCTTTAACTTTCGGATCGATGCTTATTTATCATATCATTATTTGCCGATTGGTTTATACTGGATTATATTGTTATTTTATTACATCATCATCAGCCGATTGCCTTTATATTTATCTACATTGGACATATAGCCGATTGCTTAAACGCTATCGCTATCGGCTGGTATCGGCATCGGCTATTATCGCTATCGGCTGGAACTACTCCATCGGCTTGTTAGCCAATAGGCTGTTTGATCTACTATTTGCATATCTTGTCAGTTGCAGGATCAAACTGACTGGCACGCCCGCATCTCAACAACCTTTGGACCTGCACAGGAGCTAAGCAGATTTCCTAGGCCAGTGTGTTCGATTTTTTTCGTCAACAGCCGCCGATCTAGATCTAAAGAGAGGAGATGCCACCAATCCAGATTCAGATCCAAAGGGAGGAGATGTTGTCGGTCCGCTGATGCCTTCCTCATCCTCTCGCCTCGCCTACTCGTCGTCGCTCTCCAGCCTTGTTGTGCCAACCCGATCGTTTCTTGCCCCGTCAGGAGTGGGATTATGTGGAGAGGTAACGCCGCAGCCACCGTTGGCACCGATTGAAAACTAGTTCCCCGCTATTGTCTTCCTCGAGAACAGTTGGATTACTAGTTTTGTGGACTATCTCAGTATAGTAGGTATGGTAGAGTCACGTACAAATAAATAGATTTTAGACTCATAGAGCCTTTTTAAAATAGGATTTTTGAAGCATTCTTTAAGTAATCGAACTGAATTCGGTAAAAAACAAAATTCTGCATTTTTCAAATAAAAAGCTCTAAACGATGTGGGTCTCCATAACAGATACATAGAGACGACGAGCCCACGATAGTTTTCATGTGAAGTTATGAAGGGACCATTTATATAACATTCCAGTGCAAATTGAAAAGAAGATATATTACTACCTCCGTTCCAAAATATAACAAGTTTTAGCTGTGAATCTGAACACACAGTTATCTAGATTCATAGCTAAAAATGCTTATATTTTGGAGGAGGAGTAGCTTATACTATATGGTTAAAGAATGAAGTTATCAAGAGTTCCATCAACCATGGCAGTGCGCGACACTTTCTGTTTCTGTTTGCAACCACATCCACCACCTGTGTCTCTGTGGAGCCCTCCCTAGCTTCCATTTCTTCCTTCGTACTACTTCCTACCAATAATAATAATATTATTTCTTCGCTAACATAGTAGCATCATGCATGATGTAGATACGCATGTTTGGTGATTAAGGGCAGCCACAATATTGAACAAAAGCAGGTAACAAGTAATTAATATAGGCTTATAACCAGGTAAGAAGCATTGTGGGTAGAGACAATAACTACTACCGGGCCATTGTGCTACTGCCGGTAACAAGAGAATAAAGAACAATATTTTCTGTAGATATGGGAATCTTTTTGTACGAGTATGGCTATAGGAGATAGTTTTACAATGATTCTTTTTAAGGTGGACCCCACCTTAATTTGCAGAATAGGCATAGCACATTGTGAACTTTGTAATAACTGTTACCACCTGAACTCTGGGCCCACGTTATTATCTACTTTGGTAGTATACATTGCGGTTGCTCTAACTACCGTTTCAGCTGGTAGTTGCTGCCTTCTTCTTAAAATGGATTTCATATAAACATGGGCTTAGCTAGCTAGCTAGCGAATGCGATGGGATCATTGGACCCTGGCCAGATCGATCGAACTCATGCAAGTTTGTTATCCAGATAACCATTCCAGTGTATGAGATTTTCGTGTATTTTGTATCTTGGTCGATGTGATCGAGCTCTTTTATTGCCATGAGCCCATGATACAGTGCTAGCTGTATATACTTCCTCCGTTTCACAATGTAAGTCATTCTAGCATTTTTTATATTTATATTGATGTTAATGAATCTAGATATATATATATATCTAGATTCATTAGCATCAATATGAATGTGGGAAATGCTAGAATGACTTATATTGTGAAACGGAGGGAGTATATAGTAAGTCTCAGTTCTCCAAAATAGCCTTTTAACCCTTTATACGATCGAGTATTATTGTCAACGAAGTACTACTACATATATTTGGCAAATCAAACCATCTGAACCTCCTGCTCCCTGGATTCTTTTTTACTCGTGGTCTAAGACTTTGACATAGTTTTCAATGTACGTATTTTATTATATATTCATAAAAAAAACCACACAATGCAAGAGTGTTCTAGCTTCATGACTACCACCAATGCCATTACCACATATTAAAGCATGAGAATATGAGATGTCGATGTCCATCTGAGGCTCAAGCTTAAACTAATCAACATTATTCCACTCTGCTAATTAAGAGAAGATGGCAGTTAGCAAAGCTTTTTTGTGGATGACATCTCGCTGTCCCGTTTTCTCGCAGAATGCAGCTTCTGCTTTATTATTTCATCTTTTCTTCGTACTACACTACTCCTACCGGCTGGAGCGGACAACTAAATCATCGATTCCTTTTTCTTTCAGGATGCAACCCCGATTCATGTACTTTTTACTTGCAAGCCTAATTACTTGCTGATTGGATTTTTTAGGCAATTGATTGGATTATTCATTGTCACTACTAGAAAAATCGTTTTTCCAGATGGCCCAAAACAGTTTTTGCAGGCGGGGGAAGGACTGCCGGTATACTATCGCTCGCCTGCGAAAATCATCTCAGCAAATGAAAAAAATCCACCACCCCTATCCACGGGCGCCTTCGCCGGCCTCCCCCTCCGGCTGACGGCTCTCCTCTGTCCGCCACCCCACATAGGAGAGGGAGGAGCCAAGCAGCCGCCTCTCCTCCTCCGTTCGCAGCCTCCACATACGTCGTCATCATCGTTGTCGCGGCAGTCGTAGACTCGGCGCCGTCGTCGTCGCCTCGACTCGGTCATTGTCGCGTCGGCGCGTTCGTCATTGTCGTCACGTCGGCGAGGAGGGGAGCCGGCGGCGGAAGGGGTGAGGATGCGAGCCGTCGTCGTCGTGCGTCGTGGCCGGTGGCAGGGGCGGCGAGAAGGCGAGCCGGCGGCATCGCGCGTTGCGGCCGGTGGCAGAGGCGGCGAGGAGGGAAGCCGGCGGCGAAGGTGGCGAGGAGGTGAGCCGTCGTAGTCGCGTGTTGTGGCCGGTGGAGGAGGTGACGAGGAGGGTAGCCGGCGAGCTGTTTGTCGTCGCTCGTCATGCCCGGCGACGGAGGGGGCGAGGAGGGGAAGCGGCAAGGAGGCGAGCCGGTGGAGCCGCCGCCCACACCATTCCTCCTCGGAGCCGCCGCCAACACCGCCACTCGTCGGAGTCACTGCCAACACCGTCGTTGCCCTGCGCGCATGTGAGAGATAGAGAGTGTGTGTGTGGAGAGGGGAAATGAGTGGTGGGGAGAGGTTGAGTCGAAGATAAGGTTGACTTTGAGTTGAAGATAAGGACGACTCGGTGACTTAGATATTTTTTTTTGGTGGAGGCATGATTTTTGCAAGCGGACCACATAAGGTTCCACCTGCGAAAATCAATTTTTTCAGGCGGTCTACTTAAGAGGTCCACTTGCAAAAATAAAGGTATTTTCACAGGCGGACCTCTTAAGTGGTTCGTCTGAAAAAATTGATTTTTGCAGGCGGATGAAAAAAATTTACCCCGGTTTACATTTTTGTAGGCGGACATTTGGCTTCGAGGGTTATACCTGCCTAGAAAAATAAAAGGCAAATGTCGCTAAAAAATGTTTTTCTAGTAGTGAGTGCATATGATTGATTAGCCAATAATTTTTCAACAAGGTAAAGATGCAAATCATTCCTTAAATCTGATAAGCCAAAACAAAACAGACAAACAATAGATAGATAGATATTCAAGTCGGAGAGAATGAGAGAAATAGTTTTGGATGGAGACATATGCTGACCATTATGCATTCAGGAGCGGGAAAAAAACCAATTTAATTATATAGGTTAGATTTAATTTGTATTCTTCAACCATAATATTGGGTATAACGATTCCTCCAATTATCAAAACCGCTCTAAACGACTCCCTCGACAATATAGACAATGTTTTTCACACTTATATGTTACCTACGTGTTGCATGATCTGGTCTTGTGACGTATACATGGCATTACAATGATAATAAAAACAAAATAAAAATAAGACCAGAGGTTAGTGGCCACTTCTCCCTCTTTCTCCCCTCTCTCTCCCCAATCGAGCTCCCATCGAGTGGGTCAGTGGGATGGAGAAGTAGGCATCACGATGAGCAGGTCTCTTACCTTGTGTCACATGAAGATGTTGTCCATGCTCTAGAATCCGCCATTGCCATCGCAGTGGCAATGATGGTACTGCACTTCGTCGGCGGCACAAAAGGGCAAGCGGCAGAGGCAGGAGGCGGCACATTATGGGAGGTTTTGTAATTTGGGAAAGTATTTTCATCCCTCGAAAGGATACCACTCGTTTCCCGCATGTTATCTAAACAGTCATAAAAAATGAAAGAAATTGATAGGATAGATTAATATGCAACATATCGATGTAAACATGCAAATTCAAATTCAACTTCTACAAATAACAAATATAACTGCGAATTTTCAGTTTACTTTGTTTTTTTTTTGCATCTTGTAGAAGTCAAATTTGGCATTGTCTGTTTGTGAAGCGATATATTTCATATTAATCTATATTGTTAAAGTTTTTCAATCTTTTATTAAGTGGCATGGAAAAAATGAGGCGATGTTCCCTCGAGGGATGAAATTAAATCCATTTCCTAATCTAGGCACGTGAATCTTGGAGCATGACGGCGCAAGAGCAAGATCGCCGTCGCTTTGGTTGGTTCAAAACTATATGTAATTAGAAAATAACCTTCATGTTTAGTCTACGTATTGGTTGGGGCCTTTTCTCCTTTTAAAAATTCTCCAAAAAGATTAAAACTTGAGAGCATAATTGCATCCAGGGATCGGTTGATCAAACTGGGCAGCCATTCTGAATCAACGCAAAGTGAATACATTATCAATTATTAATCAATCATGTATTGTACCGGTTGGATCCCAAAGAGGACAGAGATGGAGCAAACCCAACTAGTTCTGAAGCTGCAAAAATGGAATCAATCAGGGTTTAGGGAAGGGCGCCATGTAGTAGAGACGAACGAATGAATCAGCTAAGCGAAGAACGAAAAGAAAAGCAGAGAAAGTACCAATCAGTAGATGGACAAGAGAAGGGAGAGGAGGCGACGACGAAGCAGCAACATGAGCATAAGCTCGGCGACTGGATAGCTCACAGTTGGCCCTATCATGGCAGTGTAGCTTGGTCTGCAACTCAACTCGTCATCGCTGTGTGCGCACACTCTCGTTCTGCGCTGCTAGGTTGACCGCCTGTCAAACCCCTCCTCTGGCTTCCTCCTACATCGCCGGTGGCGGCGGCGTCTACTGCTGCTGCCAAGAACACGAAGGCCACTTTTTTTTTTCTTCCATTTTTCTCTCTTGCCACTTATATGTGGTCCCAAGTTTTTTTTTTAATATCTTTGATGATTAGGCTGTCACATGAACATCATGTTAGTAAAAACCACCGTTAACACAACCATTTAAACGGTTTTAATAGTTGGAGAAATCGTGATGGCGGGTACTGTGGTTGAGAAATATGACGTATCAAATCCACAACTATACTTAAAGGAGTCAAAGTGAACCTTTTCCTTGAGGAGCCATATATATCCCTGGGGCCTTTCTCGTTGAGAATTGAGAAGGCCTCATCAACTTGGGCCTACATTGTGGTCCATATCCATGTGTACAGTGAAAATTCTTAGCTCTTTGTGTGCGTGGGCTATTATTCCTTGACACTTGTATTCACTGTTGGATCTAATGGGCCTTATGTTTCCCACATATTTCTACACGTCATGGCCCTTCCACTAATTCTTCTTCGGATTTTTTTCATTTTTTCATTTTTAATTTTTAATATTTACAGAAATGTTATACCAGTGAAAATATTTACAGAAGTAGACCAGGGTGGCAGGGTGACATGAGGGACGGACAGGATGAAAAAAACTAGAAAAATGCATTTTTGGCAGGGCGAAAATTGCATTTGCCCCCTTGCAGTCCTTGCAGAGGGCGGCAAGGGACCTCAGTGCAAAATGCGCACACCTTGCCGCTCTCCAGTTGGGCGGCAGGGGCTACTTCTGTAAATATTTTGGATGGTATAATATTTCTGTAAATATTAAAAAATAAAAATTTAAAAATGACAAAAATTCTTCCTCTTCTTCTTGGCTCAATCATTCAGACAAGTTTTAGAGTATACAGGTTCCACTAATTCTTCCAGGAGCAAAGTTTTCCATTGGCAAAATTGGTTGTGAATACTCTAGCGGCAGTTATGTGGTAAAAGTTGTCTGACAAATTTGCTAAATATGAGGCGCAATGTGCTCTTTCTTTGAAATTAGATGGTTTGACTCTACATGCTGTATATGTAAACTTTGCACCTTTGATCAATAATCTAAAACATAAAATAGTTGGACTAATGTGGCTTCATGACAAAAAAAAAAGACAGAGACAATTTATGTCGATCAATCATCCAAAGACAAAATAGCTAGTCTGGGTGATGCTTCTTCTTCATGAAAAAAAATTAGACTTAAATACACAGTTAAGTTAGTGGACACCATAAAATCAGCACGTACTATATGTTGCATCCAGTGATTTTCCTCTCTTCTCGTCGCTCACACGCAAAAGGTATATATGTGAAGTTTTAGCCATCACGTAGGCAGGCTCAAGTGTGATTCTCGGTTAGTTATGTATATATGCATCAAGTTGACTTATTAGCTGTACACAGTACACATGTACTACTCCGTCAAAAGAATTTAACCCTAACAATAAATCTGGACACACAGTTTCATTGCTAGAGTTTGTCTTTTTTTTTTAAACGGATGGTGTATATATATGTACGTTGCCCAGAAGTGTAGGCCGGCCTAATTCTAGAAAGCAGTAGCATTGTATAACTTGTTTTTGTTGTTTATGACATTAATTAATTGTTAGGCTATACACACATGATGATTAACGTACCTACCTAGCTTATTAGACCGAGGAGAAAAAGACATCGTCAATGTAATCATCATAATAATTAAATACAAAGACAATAAAGTCAAGTGTACTGGTTCGTACCGTACCCATTGGAACTCCAAATTAGACATATATATACACGTTTGATTGTCCAAACGTGGGCCAAACAATTTAATTTTAATTGTTTAATAATTTATGAGATGATCGTACTGCACTAGTGCAAATCGATCGTGCGTATATATATATGCACGTACGTGCGTGTCCATGCAGTGCGAAGTCGTCGATCGTACGTTTTTTGGACGATTGATAGATACATGAAGGACCAATTAACTCAATTATATAAAAGCCTAGCTATGTGTGGCACCGATTAACACGTACGTACGACATTCACATATATACTTGTAGCTAGCTAGCTGTCGATCGATCGATCGATTGTGTACGTGGCCATCCATCTAACACGTTTTCACATGAGTTCTATTTATCAATACATTGCCGACATTTTTAAGTTAATTTATTATGACCACCGTCCGGTCGAGAAATACTGTCAGCCTTATCTTTTTGTTTGTGCTTATATTTATCATCTAAAATTTAAACTTTCAATCTAAAATTTGGAGTTGATTTTGGGATTTATTTTTCAAATTTAAACTTAAACATTTGTCGTTATAGCACTTCAAGGGGTTATCTATTTGCCTGTGTCGTTTTTAAATGTCGAGATTGATTCAAATTTGTTAACACCTATAAACATTACCCACCTTTGTTCTCTCATGCTCTTGTGGTTCATTCCTCCCCGCCTCCCTATGTCCCAATGCGTCTCAACCTGTTATCTATGCACCACTGCCCTTTGTCTTATCGGCATTGGCACGTTGGCATCGGCCAATGCACACCCAACTGTTTCCTCTTCATCATATCGCCTCCCTCTCTCCTCTTCCACCACGGTCACCACTACCCGCTTCGTTAACTCTGGTGAGTTCCCCTACTCTGCCTCTCCTTCTCATCTCTGGAGGCTCATGCATGTTGACAGATCCGTAACCACCACTCTTGCCTCCTAACTACTCCAACTAGTGATCAAACTCTGCCTCCAACATCGGCCAACCACCCCCTTGCTCCGCAACGTTAGGGATGAAGCAATGGGCATTCCCTGTATTATTACATATGTATATACTTGACGAGGTTTAATACTATATTTTTTAGAGTAAATTTCACAATACTACAAATACTTTGAACAAATTATCACAAAACTACAAATTTAAGGTGCTATATCACAAAACTACAGATTTAACATCAAATTTATCACAAAACTACAAATTTATGACTAAGTTTTGCAAAACTATAGAGTTAGTAGCATAGTTATCACAAAACTACAGATTTTGGGATTTAAATCCTTAGCACTATTGTTATATTTGAGTTTTAAACGCCTAAGGTTTGAGATTATTTTGGATCTAAACTTGTAATTTTGTGATAACTCTGTTAATAAATCTATAGTTTTGCGATATTTAATCATAAATCTGTAGTTTTGTGATAAATTTGATGTTAAATCTGTAGTTTTATGACACATCATTTTAAATTTAGTTTTGTAATAATTTGGTCAATGTATGTAGTTTTGTGAAATTTACTCTATTTTTTATCTTTCATTTTTTGAACAAATCCACTCCTCCTACACTCTCGGCTCACAACCTTAGTTCTCCTAACCCAAGCCCACCAAACCCTAGGCACATGACACCTACAATTGTTGAGTGAATACATAACCAATAAATCATGCATCCACCACTAGCAGCATCATCGCCACCTCGCCACCCTACCGCACAACCACCCATTTCCTGGCTTCCACTTGCCCATAAAGGTATCCCTCTAAAACCGTCTCCTTCATCCAATATTCCACAGTATTAAGGGTTCAAATATACAATTTTAACATGGGTGAATATCCAGTGAAAATAATTGAATAAGTGAAAACCGTTAAAAACTGGACCTAAAAGTTTTCTAAATTTATAAAAGAAAACTATAAGAGGTAGGTATTAGCATGAACTACATTACCACTAAATCTTAAACTCAACTTAACTTGAAGGAAAAAAAAATCAGGTGACTAGTGTAATGTTACTATTCGTCCAAAATTAGTTTTTTTTCCACATGTCACCATCAGTTGACATGTGAGGGCCACAAAACAACGATGCAGATGGAGTGATCATTTTAAAGCTGTGGTGAAAAGGGAGAAAATATACTTATTTACTAATGTAAAAGGGGAGTCACCTTACAGCGATCCCCTCCTCCCACCGTACATGCACAACGCTAGAGAAACCGAGCAACCAAACGGTTCGGTCCTCCCCATGTCCATTTCAGTCTGCTCCTTTTTTTTACATTACATCCTAGTTAGCCCTACGTATGGGTTTGGTTAGCTGTAATGTACGAATATATGTTATGAGTTTTATAGGTAAATGGGTATTGATTAGCAAGAAATAGTAGTATGGATTTTGGCCATGTTTAGGCCTTGTTTAGTTATCAAAATTTTTGTCCAAAAACATCATATCAAATCTTTGGACACATGCATGGAGCATTAAAATATAAATTAAAAAAAAACTAATTGCATACTTTGCATGGAAATCACGATACAAATCTTTTGAGCCTAATTAGTCCGTGATTAGCCATAAGTGCTACAGTACCCCCACATGTGCTAATGGCGGATTAACTAGGCTTAATAAATTCGTCTCGCGGTTTCCAGGCGAGTTATGAAATTAGTTTTTTCATTCGTGTCCGAAAACTCCTTCCGTCATCCGGTCAAACGTCCGATGTGACGCCCAAAAATTTTCTTGTTTAGTTTGCAAAAAGCAAATTTTTAGGTGTCACATTGAACGTTTGACCAGATATCGGAAGGGGTTTTTGGACACGAATGAAAAAAACTAATTTTATAACTCGCCTGGAAACCGCGAGACAAATTTATTAAGCCTAATTAATCCGCCATTAGCACATGTTGGGTACTGTAGCACATATGACTAAACATGGATTAATTAGTCTCAAAAGATCCGTATCGCGATTTCCATGTAAGCTGTGCAATTAGTTTTTCATTTTAACTATATTTAATGCTCCATGTATATATCTAAAGATTTGATGTGATATTTTTGGGGGAAAAAAATTGGAACGAAACAAGGCCTAATTGAGGATGCAAGAGAATCCTAAAAGGTAAGGCAGCATGCATACATAGGCTAAGCGTGTGGGGTGGTGATGAAATGGGAAGAAAGGAGCAGAGCAAAGAAGGCCTATAAATAGATAGCAAAGCAACACAAAGGGGGAAGAAGGCAACACAGGAGGAGGAGCTCGGTTTCCTTCCTTCCTTCCTGGGTTGGGTTGGGTTTGGTTGCGTTGCGGCCCATCCATCGCATTCGCGTTCGCAGGCACAAACCAAAGAAGAAACACATCCCCTCAAATTTCTCTTTCTTGTCTCTTCTCCCTTTCCGCCTCGCCTCGCCTCGCCTCGCCTCGCTGCCTGCGCTTCACAAATCACAAATCGGAATCAGATCCACCACGACACGGCGGCGGCAATGGCGGCGTCGGCGACCCAGGAGGCGGACTGCAAGGCTTCCGAGGACGCCCGTCTCTTCTTCGACGCCGCCAAGCCCCCGCCCTTCCGCATCGGCGACGTCCGCGCCGCCATCCCCGCCCACTGCTGGCGCAAGACCCCCCTCCGCTCCCTCTCCTACGTCGCTCGCGACCTCCTCCTCGTCGCCGCCCTCTTCGCCGCAGCCGCCACTCGGATTGACGTCTCCGTCGCCTGGGCGGCCTGGCCGCTCTACTGGGCGGCGCAGGGCACCATGTTCTGGGCGCTCTTCGTCCTCGGCCACGACTGGTAATTTCTATTCATTCATTCATCGCTTCCATTTCTTTTCTCATATATGCATATATGCATCAATCCATCGAGATCTCCATGAAAAACAAATTGAAAATGCATGCAAACACAGTGGGCACGGGAGCTTCTCCGACAGCGCCATGCTCAACAACGTCGTCGGCCACCTCCTGCACTCCTTCATCCTCGTCCCCTACCATGGATGGTACCAACTCCTCCTATACTCTCTCTCTCTCTCTATTTCACCTACCTACTTCTATTGCACACCTACCAAATTAATGCTCTGAAACCAATTAATTAGTTAGAAACTAAAAAGTTTTTGCTTTACCACACGCGCGGCACACGGCAAAAGCATAGATGCAGGCAAAGCAAGTTGAAAAAGCAGCACATATTCGGGTCTCCATCCTATATACGTGGAACTAGCCTGTCCTGTCAAATCCAGAATCTCTTCACATGATACTGTATGTGCAATTAGGCAATGCTAGTCTTGGTTTACCATAGCATCTTGGACCATCACTGCTATGGTAATTCATCTCGTTGACCCATCCGATCTGAGCATCTGACTGATATTATTAATGTCATATGCAGGAGAATCAGCCACAGAACACACCATCAGAACCACGGTCATATCGAGAAGGACGAGTCCTGGCACCCGGTTTGTCACTCCTTCAGATCACCTCCTCTCTTACTAATTTCTTCTCATCTCTCGCCCATCCTACAATTGCTTGCACTTCTCAACTTCATTCCACTCCTAGTACTATCCTTAATTATGCTTGTTTCAATCCATCGCCCGTACAACAATTACAACCCTTTTGAAAAAGATACACCAATTACATTTGCTTAATTCGCGGTACTACTACTATCATATATAGTACCAAAACTGTATATATGACTTTCGCAAATATACTCATTCTTCGCTAGCGTGTCCAACTGGGGCGTTTGGCAGGGCGGGAAAGGACAGGACAGCCAAACGAACAGTAAGTATTATGCGACATGCTCACCTGCAATTGCATTAATAATAATGCAGATGGAGAGAAGGGCACATGACCACTGCAGCAGACCACAACGATCCACCCTGCTTGTTGCAAAATATCAGCCTTCCTTTGTGGTCCGTGAATAGTAATACCAACAAGATTGAGACAGTAGATCTGGCTCACGTGCCTTTGCTGCTAAATTATTCACCAGGGATCCCAGATGCGAATCGGATCACTTTTTGATCCGTAGCTCAGCGTCAGATCGAATATCATATTACACATCACGTGATTTGATTCATAACATATATATATATATATATGTATATATATATAAATATATATATATGCTAATTAAGTTGTAGGTTCATTTGAATAAGGCCGCCAGGGTAGCATAAGCATCTGCTCAGCTTTATTGACTGAATAAGAAAATAACGAGAGGCTGAATGAGTTTTTTGCTTGTCACCTGTATATAAGCTGGCTCTCAACATATAGATACGTACTCTATGATCTGCTTAAATTTTTATATATGCTTTTGCAATTTGTTTGAGCAGATCACCGAGAAATTGTACCGGAAGCTGGAGACGCGCACCAAGAAACTGCGCTTTACATTACCATTTCCATTGCTTGCCTTCCCTGTCTACCTCGTAAGTCTCTGAATGTCCTCCTCACCCGGCAACTCCACGCAATTGTGCTGAATGAATGACTCAACTGAAACCGAACTGAATCTGTATCCCCAAAAGAAAGAAAGACAACTGAATCTTCTATACGAATGCTTGAATGTGCTGCAGTGGTACAGAAGTCCGGGCAAGACCGGATCTCACTTTCTGCCGAGCAGCGATCTGTTCAGCCCCAAGGAGAAGAGTGACGTGATTGTCTCCACCACCTGCTGGTGCATCATGATTTTGTTGCTCGTCGCCTTGGCGTGCGTGTTTGGCCCTGTTCCGGTGCTCATGCTATACGGTGTCCCATATCTTGTAAGATACACTATTCACTATTAATCCTCTGCTTTTGCTTCTAAGAAACTCCATCATATTTATGGGATATCTAACTGAAACTGTACCCAAAAGCTAGATATCTGATATGCGTTGTCTGCATTCAAAACAGGTATTCGTGATGTGGCTTGATTTGGTGACTTATCTGCACCACCACGGTCACAATGACCTTCCCTGGTATCGTGGAGAGGTATATCTTTTTTCTGTATTGATTGGATCATAGCTTTTCCAGAATAAAGCATGAAAAGTTGCTGTAGGTTATTGAGTTGGGTGCAGCCTATGAGCACTCTATACTTCCCCTCACTCTATACTTCATTAAGTTCTGCTTACAAACACTGAAAATAGGGCTGAACATCTGGCAATGACCACTATTTGCAGGAATGGAGCTACCTCCGCGGTGGCCTGACAACGGTGGATCGGGACTACGGGTGGATCAACAACATCCACCATGACATTGGCACCCATGTCATCCACCACCTTTTCCCCCAAATTCCTCATTATCACCTCGTAGAAGCAGTAAGTACACTGCCAGCATTATTCACCTCTGCTAGATAGTATGTATGTACGGTGCACTGTTACCAAGTTCACTGAGTACTGAAACAATTGCCTTGTTTTGATGGGAACAAAAAAACAGACAAAGGCAGCAAGGCCAGTGCTGGGCAGATACTACAGGGAGCCAGAGAAGTCAGGTCCGCTGCCACTTCACCTGTTTGGCGTTCTGCTGAGGAGCTTGAGAGTTGATCACTTTGTCAGCGACGTCGGGGATGTTGTTTACTACCAAACAGATCACAGCTTGAACGGCACTGACTGGGCCGAAGATGCTAAGCACAAGTGAAAAATTAACTTGAAAATTATTGGAGTCACCGTGTACTAGTAGCTTAGTAAGTGAAGAATGGATTGTTTTCCTGATAGATAACATATCCATCATAGCATGAACTGCTGAAAGAAAGAGAAATAATAAGCAGCAAGGGCTACTTACCTGCTCAAAAGCATTCGGCCCTGCAGAACACAGGGATTCATTGATCTGTTGGATCACCATATTCAGATCACTAAACAAGCATTGTCCAATTGTTGTTGTAGCTAGCGGGTCGTTCAGTTTTGATTAGTTCTGAAAGTGTCCAAGTTATACCGTGTAACCCTTTGGAGTTTGCCAGGCAATTCAATGTCTGGAGTTTGTATGTGCCATTGAGCAGACAATTATGATCCGAATTAAGCTCTGCACCTTAATTTTTCCATACTGAATCACTCACAATGGAGTTTATTTGCATAATCATGATGATCAAAACTGAACTACTATTGGGATTTCACAGCCTAGTTCATCTTTTGTTGATACTGATTAGTGTGAGTGACTACGGATGCATCCATCAGATTGTTTGGAATCTTCTGCATTGGAGTCTAGCAAATCACAAATCTGCTACTACTAGCATCCAATTCGAGTTCGCTTCTAATGCAAGTAGGCGCATCAAGTACTATGCTGCCATGCAACTTTCTATGGAACATTGAACAACTAACTATAAGGTCTCTATAATATCATCGGCACCCTACCGTACATGATAGCATCATTCAGGAGTAATGAAAACGTAGTTATTGGAGTAGCAATCAACTCCTGCCACAAATCAAGACGAGATGAGAGCACATATACAAGTTGGCCAACAAAATATGTAAGCAACCTTGCAGTTGTGGATTTCAGCATGAACCACGCAAGTACACTGACCGAGCACCATGTGTCCATGTATATATAGAACAATCAAATATTGACAATCCATAGTAGTTACAACCAATATACATTCGGATGCCCATATATCTGGAAAAGGCCCTGAGGTAGAAAATGATATGACAGTACTGGCAGTAGCTAATTAGAGAACCCAAGGCAATGCATCAGCTAGACTAGAGCTTATTTAGCCAACAAATAATGCTATACTATTGTGGACTACAGATAATTACAGCGATCCCTATACAGATAATATCATCAACAATCTAGAATTATTCTTGGTGGGAGCAAAACTCCTAAACCATCTCCTTTCACTGTTGGTAATGTGTCCTCACAGGGCACTAGTCTAAGGGTAGAGCTACTCACATGCTTATATTTGAGCTTCAGCTCGTCAAGGCTCCTGGCAAAAACCTGCTCCAGCCAGGTCTGCACAGGGCCCTTGTCCTCTGATTTCCATGCTGCGGCAAGTATTTGCTCCATTGCACCAACATCAATCTCCAACATGCACTCAGCACCCAGATTTTTCCTGAGTATGTTGCTGAACTCCTGCAGCATGTCATCCGCAAGTTTATCAAAGTCAAACGGCTTAAAATTGATTGATCCATCAACTGAATGCAAAAGGGCATCAATGGATTTTTCTGTGTTGCCATATGAGTTTTCATGGCTACTACTGTCGTCATCAGCATCAAGGGGTTCATCCTCATCAACAGGGAGGTTCAGGTCGAACGGTATACTCGATGTTCTATGCAGTCGCTTCAAACTGCTTGGCGACTCTTGTAGCTTTTCCTGGTCATCAGACATGCTGAGCTTTCTCTTGCTGATTGAACCAGAGCACAAAGATGCTTGAATTTTGGTGAGAAAATGCCTTGGGGAAACTACCACCTTACCACTAGGGCATCCACTGGTGATTGCCCTACCCGGTTCAACCAGGATCTTCAGTCGATGTCCGCGAGTTGCCAGAATCTTTTCTTCAGAAAATGAAAGGCCCTCTTCCAACCCATTTTTGCTGCCATGTATCATGCTTCCTGACAAAACCACAATCGAGTCATTAATGTCAACCACCTTGCCTCGCATGTCCTGGAACCTGCCAGACTTAATAGCATCAGACAGACTATCCTGAACAAGGCAGTCAGCTCTATCAATGTTGTCAAGGAAGAGAACAGATCGCCGTTTCTTGCTCAACTGCTCCACAATGCAGTCTATGCCAGTCTTCCCTCTGAAACTGAAGTCATCCCAATCCTGAAGGTTTAGGTCCAGATAAATCAAGTTCTCTTTGCTGCCGTGCATGAGCTCTGCAAGTGCCACGGCGATTCTCTTCTTGGCCATGCTGTCAGAACCATGAAAACACAACCAGATGTCATTCCTGCTAGGACCACGGCGCGACTCTGTTGACCGGCACCGCACAATGGATTCACAAATAGCACTCAAGGCTTCCTCCTGCCTTCCAACTACCTTGAACAGGCGTTCGACAAGTAGCTTGTAATTGCTCAGATCAGAATTTTGTGCAGCAAGGGGTGACCGTTTCTGCCATTGGCCAAAGGCAGAGAAGCCTCCTGAAGCTACTGAGTGTAGTGTACTGTGTGATGTTTTCCCAACATTTATGGAACTCCAGGAGCAAGAGTTAGGTTGAACAGAGAGTTGTGGATGCTTCAGATTTAAATCATCCACCTTCTTGGGTACCAGATGGACAGACCTCTCTGAATCCTCTACACGTTTACTGCAGGTGGAACTTGAACCTTTCGAACTACACTCTCGAGGGGTGCCCAAAACCAAGTCAGTCTCCACAGGTGCAGCAGATGATGGTGAGGCATGATCATCCGGATTGTCAGCATTCGACAGGGTGCCATGTTGGGATTGCATGCCCCTTTCTTGAAGGTTTTCATCACTCTTGGAATGCCTGGCTTGAAGGTTCAATACAAGATCTTCATTTCTTTTGTTGGTGACAGATGGAGATGAAATAGGCCTTGCAGTTGAGCTGGAATGTACAGCAGACACTGCACAAGGTTTAATAACATCCTTTTGAACCCCAACTGACTCAGAACCTTTGCTTGGATTTGCTGATCTTTCTTTGTCAGCGGGAACACCAATATAGCGTGGAAATGGTTTGTAAGGATCTCTGTTGATCCTCTGGCAGTCTTGGTGGAGCCGCAGGCAGTACTCGTTCCACTTCTTCCGTAGATTCAATATTTTTGAATTCAATACCATCCGATCATCTCTAACCTGCACTGAAAAAAAACTGTGCATCTTTTATACCAACGACCAAAAATTATTCATCTATCAACAAGCAGTGCTTGCTGCGTTCAGTACTTAACATAAATGTTCCAAAAGACATAGGTAGCTTCACACCTTGACTGGATCAAATCCATTGTTAGGACCCATCATGCTGCCATTCTGCAGCAGTGAAGGAAGACCTCCCTGGTGATGGTCTTCAGCTGTAATGCCACTTGCGCTAATGATAGTTGCAACTTCTTGCTCATATTTATCATTGCACTGCTGGCACCGCAGGGCCTGTGGGCATGAATTTGCTGTCAGGCTGTTCTCTTCGTAGTTATCACAGAGAAAGCCTCCAAAAGGAACAAAGGAGTCCATCAAGCTGCAATAACAAGTTTGAAACTATGAGGTCAAGGCACAAGCATATCTTTGCTTTATATTGGAGTTATGCATATGTCACTTTGTCATTAATACCTGCAATGCTTAAGCACTAACATTTCTACAGCTGAATAAAATGCCATACAATACTATGCTGTGACAGAAATCAGAAGAGTGTTGCAAAATTCTGGTGGGACATATTTGTAAACATAACTGAAAGCAGTTCAAACCAAACAATCCTTGATTCAATAATTTCAGGATATTGCTGCGATTTTGATATACAGAAAGACCCTACCAAGGAGATCAGGCTACAAGGTAGAACAAAGCATGGAAGCAGTGGAGTTCATTGGTATATAGGCCACACATAGCCCTATGCATCAAGGTAATTCATTATAGGTGATACTACATATTAATGACAAATAATCTCTGCCCACATATATGACCCAAACTATCAGCAATTTGAGCATTACAACAGTAAAGAACAGATGTGCTGCAGCAGAAGCACCACTCTTTTACCATGAAATTGCATCTCTTAGTACACAAGCCATATTATTTTACTTTTACACTTTAGTCTCTCTTTATCAAGCAGTTTGAAATGTGCATTATATGGATTCTGCACTGGCTATAGAACCTCTCCTTCATGGCCACACATATGTAGTAATAAAATCCAAAATATTACAAGAATAGGACTACAGAGAAAAGGCTTATAAGAAGAAAATCCCATTAAATATCCTAAAGGCAAAAAATAAAAAAGAGCTGAGAAATCAGTAAATAACACAGGTAGTGACTAACAGCAGAGCATCTAAAAGGAAGTTGGTCTGGAAGGTTCTGATGACAACAAATTGGAACCCACTTCCGAGAAGAGAAAATATCCAGCAACTCTTGTCGCACTTAACAGGACTGAACATAGAACATAACAGGAGTAACATGGAACTTAGAACATAGTAACTAAACCATCGCATTAAACAAAAACGGTTGTACATCATTGACCGTGTAAAAACATTTTTTAAAAAATGCAGTGGAAGAAAACAAACCTTTCTAGATTTATGTATTTTTAGCTACCTATGCTGCTTCTAATTACAGTAGTACACTAAATCAATTGCACAAGTTGAAAAAAATATCCATACTACAATGGGCAAAGCACACAAATCAACACTTAAAAAAATGAAATTAGTAAAGAACATAAGCAAATCGTACTAGCACACCTAATCAGATACACTACTATCCAAGAAACATTCTGACAATAAAGAAAGCACGGCAGTCAGCAAATGGATGGTAATAAAAATCTTATGCATAAAGAATTCGTGGATACAAAAGTGAAGAGAAGAGAAGAGAAGAGAAGAGGCTTGACCTTGCAGCTGGCTTGGAGAAGGCAGCAACAGTGGTTGCCGGAGGCATGAGTCCACCAGCAGCAGCAGGGCCGGCGGCGGCAGGGGCAGCATGCACCGCGGTGATTGGCAGCAGCTGGAGGTCCCAATCCTTGTCGACCAAGGGGAATTTGGAGAGGAAGGCGAGGTAGGTCTCGTACGTTGCCGACCACCCCATCACCCAGACGCGGCCGACCTTGCTGTGCGTCTCCAGCACTCGCGTCACCTCCGCCACCACCCGCCGCCCATTCTCCTGCGCCTCCGCGTCCTCATCGGGGACCAGGTGCTTGAGGTCTCCGATGCTTATGATGAGGCCGGAGGTGGCGCTGGCCATTGCCGCCGCCACGCCGAGGTCTGAGCGGTCGATGGTGTTGGGGTCGACATGGATGATACGATACGGGGAGGCGGCCGCGAAGTCGTCCGCGGCGGAGGCGGCCCCGACGCCGACGAGCATGGGGTTGCGGCCGCGGGAGAGGATCTCGGCGATGCGGCGGCAGTTCTCCTCCCCCGCGCCCGCGAGGTTCCCCGCAGGCGAAGGGACGTCGGCGTCGTCCGCGGCGGCGAAGCTGCAGAGGAAGAGAGGAGGCGGGCGGGTGCGCGTGGGTAGGCGGCCGAGGAGCGGCATGGGCGGAGCCGGGCGGAGGATGGCGAGCTTGATGTCCCCGCTGCGGAATCCGGCCTCGGCGAAGACGCGGCTGACGACGGGGTCATCGAGGATGGCGAGGACGAGGTGGGAGAGCTCGACCTTGACGGCGGCGGGGGTCTGGGCGGTGGCGGCCTGGTGGTAGAAGTGGAAGGTGTCCGGGTTGCGGCGCTGGTTGGCCTGGGAGCGCTTGATGGCGGCCATGAGGGAGTTGGAGACGGGGGGCTCGTCGGCGGCGCCAGAGGAGGAGGAGGCGGAGACGGAGGGGAGCCTGTCGAGGGAGACGGCGAAGCAGAGGTCGAGGGCCTTGAGCTGGACGCGTGGGGAGTAGGCGGCGCTGCGGGCGCGGGCGAGGGCGTCGCGGAGGAGGGGAGGTGCGGGCGGGGCGAGGAGGGAGGAGATGAGGTGGAGGGAGGTAGTCTGGGCGTGGGCGCGGCGGCGAGCGGAGGCGACGGCGGCGTCGAGGGCGGGGACGGCGGCCGGCGAGAGGCACTGCCTCGCGGCGGTCACCGGAGTGGGCATCGCTGACCGGTGAAGGACTGGATTGTAATTAGTTTTGAGAGGGCATGGGGGGCGGAGTGTAAAATTGCGAGGGGTGAAATGAGAATAACGGAAAGTGCATGGGGCAGGTTGTCGGGTGGAGTTGCTTTTCGCGGATGGAGGCTCCTCACCCTCTTTTCTCTTTGTTGGGAAAATAAAAGAAAATAAAATGGAAGGAAGGGATTGAAGATGGAGGAGGAGGTTGGTGTCTGTCTCTTTATACCTCCAAATCTCTCTCACTGCTCAACATATATTCTTCTTTCTTTTCTTTTCCCTTGAAAAGAGAAATAGTATAGTAGAAAAATAAAGATTTGACAAATAAGTGGAGTAGAGGAGTAAAAAGGAATAGGTAGATAGATATGCTGCTGCTGCTGCTGTACTCTGCAACTTCAACAGGAGGGGGAAAGCAAGAGCAGTGCAGTGCAAATCAGGTGATGTGCTGGCAGTGGCGGATCCACCGTGGGATCTTTAGGGTCTCGAGACTCTACTACGACCCCACTACCTGTATTGTAACTATGGAAGACCTCATGAAGACCCTACTAAAATTTTAAATCATACACCTATTAAAAAAGGTGGCTATAATTTTGTATATTTTATTCAGACCCTCCTGTTAATCTTTTATGGATCCGCGCCCCTGTGCTGGTGAGGGGCCACCGTAAATACTATTGCTGGGAGTGGAGGAGTGGACAAGTTTGGTGAGTGCTTCTTCACAGTGCACACATTGGCAACATAGCACAAGACAAGTGGAGTGCAGTGTAGATTCTTCTCTTGGTTATCAACAGCTTACTGTTGTGCTCAACTATAGTCAATCTACTGTTGCTGTGCTGCTTGTGTTCTTCCTTTCCCCTGGATGAATGCATGCATCATTGTTCTTTTCTCATGAAAGATCCTCAGTAAAAAAAAAGAGGGCAACATGTTCTACCACCAATTATTATATATTCTTCGGACTTGAGAGTTCAGCCGATGAGATTTTAACTTTGTCATGGGATAGACATCTAATTATAAATCGTAACGCTTATTAACAAATAATATTAATAATTATAAATAAAACTTTTTATACTTGTGTTTTTAGCGGCTTATAAACTAATACTGAAAAATCGACTACAATAAAAAACACCAAAAGTAACTTTAAAACTAAGTTTTAAGACTCAAATTTTGGCTATGACTGAAGACCAAACAATGGAGCTGCTATTTTTCGCTAAAGCTATATTCCGTGTACCTTTTTTCTTTTATTTGACAGCTGCACATCATGTTCTGTTTTTTTTTCTATTTTGAAATCTATCTAAGCAAAAGTTTATCTTTTTTTTTCAAAACTTTAGAAATGATGGTGACAACAGTCTTGCACAATGCCCATATACTTTTAGACCACCATCACGCCATTTAAACCATTTAAACCACTACTACATACTACAAATAGTCCTTGTTCTCATTGTAGTGCCTATGTGATAGTGCTATATGAATTAATGTATATCATTTGACCTAATTTCTGATCCAAGTATAAACCAGCACATCTATTGCTTCCTTTGTATTATAACTTTTGGCGGTCAAAATGTGTCCATTGTACACATATTTTCTCTTCTCAATCAATCATAATAATACACTTATTTAATTTCTCCACCTATTTTCTTATGTGAATCAATCACAAATACTCACAAATATTCTTAATCACGGTGTAAAATTCAGAAATCTTCATATTTTATAACAGAGCCAATATAGTTTTTCCATGTGCTACACGAGTGCGTAGAGCAATACTCAAGGTTTGGCAGAGAGAGGGTTAGATCGATGGATCCGGCGATGAGAGATGGAGAGTGAGTACGTCCACTTGGCAGCACTATGCATCATGTGGGCTGTGGCCCAACCAACAAGTGACACTCTCAAGACAAAATGAGAAGTTGGATCCTTTGTGCGTGCAATGAACCACGTTGCTCTCTATGGCCGTGTTTACTTCCCCCTATTCCCAACTTTCCATCACATCATATCACATCAAAAACTTTTCTACACACATAAACTTTCAACTTTTTTTTTTCTAAACACTTAACTTTCTTCAAACTTCCAACTTTTTTCAGGAACTAAACACACCCTATGTATAAAATTAATTTACGATGTGGACATGAGTACATCACCAGTTATAAGTATAGAATGCTCTCTCATTTTCTTATTTTCTTAGCACGGTTGATAAATGTTTCCTAACATTTGGCAAACCACTTTTAACATCAACCTTACCCTTGTAAGAAAAAACAATGAAATTTAGGAGTAATTAATATATTTTCTGAGTTTTAACAAAAGAAAACTCAACCAGTTTTGAATTTCAGAATTGATTTATGGGTTTTTTTGTCGCTTTCTATTTTTTAACCTAGCCTTTTTGGTTTGTTAAAAGTAGAAGTGTTGACTTTGGTTTATAAGTCGTAACCATAACAATGGCTTGAAAGCAGATTAAATTGTTCCCAACAGTCTGATCTACAACACGTTTTCTCTTTTGTTAATTGTCCAGTTATGACTTTTCAACCGTATGTTGTCGTAACTAGATTAAAGTTAGGGAATTTGGAACTCACTAGGTCCTTACTATAGGCCCTTAACTAGAAGAGTGACACTTTTTTATCGTAGGCTATTAATAAGTTTGTTGAGAACTCAAGCTATATTTTGGACGGGGCTAGTGAAACTAGACTAACATTATGTTGACAGCTAAAATAGAAATAAACCATTTGCTGCGATCCAAAATTCTACAAAAGGAGGATAAAACCTTTGTAACATTTTAAGATATATCAAAACAATTGCCTTGTTAATAATTATCACATGCCAAAAAAACCCACCAAAAAGTTGAGATAAGCATCTATATATACAAGATAAGAATGGGTAGGACAGAATACGACAAAACCAGGTATGCTCACCTTGAGTGCTTTTTATTGGCATTGATCTAGGTATAGAAGCATATAAAAGTAATAATCCAACCTGTAAATATATAGCGGCAACATAACCTTTGAGAGAGAAGATCCAGAGAACGTACTAGCTAGTTATTGTTTATGAGTGGCTGGTCGACACGAGTCGATTGGAGGCTAGGTGACCCCAACCAAATTTAATTTAAAAGAGGAGAAATTAGTTTCTGTCGGAAGGAAATTAACAAAAAAGGAGAAATAAAAGGCCAGTAGAAAAGAGAGGGAAAGGTTTGCTTTTGAGTCACCTGTCAAAGGGGCCTTTTCACGGATAAGCATCTTTTGTCTTTTTCTTTCTTGTTAGTCCAAAGTCCAAACCGAATAATCAAAAAATTCCTGCTTGCTCGATCAGTAGTAGCTTAACACTAAATCTTTCTGGGCCCCACCATGATCAAGTTTAGTGTAGCAGAAAGATATAGTACTATCAACTTGGAGTAGCTATTAACGGGGCTTTTACCACTTTTAGATTTAGCAAATAACTATTTGTCATCCCTATCTCAATGACATGTGGGTCCACATGTGTCTATAACATGTGGATCCAGTGACAAAAAGTTAATTAACACATCTAAATGTGACAAATAGTTAAATATCTCGCTATTAACCGGCAACCATCGCTGCAACTGCACAATGGATGGCATCTTTAAATAGTTTCGTCTTCTCAAACTAGCAGTTTGTTATCGGTGTAGCTTATATCTAAATACATCATCCACCCATTCTAAAATAAAACAATGTGACACATTCAAATGCTATAAATCTAAAAAAAATATCTCGTATTTTGTCTATTTATTTTAGGATGAAAAGAGTAGCTTAAAATTTAAGGTCCATATTGATTGCCCATATTTTCTAATAAACCAAAACCGCTTATTAAAGAATAAAAACTAATTTACATGTAAAACTTTTATATATGTATTCTTAGCGATTTAAAAGCCAATACTTAAAAGAAACTATGTTGAAAATATCTTCAAATCAACTTTAAAATTAAATTTAAAATTTAAAAATTTGTATTTTCTTTGGTTTGTTAAGTGGTACTAGTAGTATTAATGAATCATGATTGACCAGACCACTTATCCAGGGTCCATCATTCATCCTTGGAATGGAATTAGCCGGTGGCGCATCCTCTTTGTTGCCTACATCCATCTTCTTGCGTATCCACCTGGCAATCCATACTATCAACCAATTGCATCCTCCATATATTTTTCTTCCGCGCACATCCTCCACTTACATATCCTTTCATCACGAAAATGACACCCATCACATAATCTCTTATTTTTATTCTAATCTAATTTATTCTCTTACATAATTCTTAGTATTGTTACCTGCCTAGCCTTTTGATATAACAAACTATATAGAAAAGGAGGTATACTTAAGTTATTATTCGATCCCACACTAATACAACTTTTGTGGTAAAAAGCTAGGCTACCGATGTGATTCCATCTATCTGTATATATTCTCTTACCTTTTCAAACACGCACTTTCACATCAACAACACAAAATATCGTAAATCTTTCCGAGTCTATAGTATACGTCATATTTTTGTTATATTCAAATTATTAATGTGATATATATTGTCAGGTTGGGACATACATACTCATACAACGGAACAACAAGATGAATGTGAATGATTGGGCAAAAGAAGCCATCCCACTCCCACCAATTGACCGCTCACCACAAGCGTCGCATTCACATCTTTATAGTCCAAAAGCCATCGATGTTGACATGCATTTGGCCCTAGCTACCTATCATCCTCTTCGCATAACATGGACAACCTCTTTTTAATACCAAAATAAATGATGATCAATTAACTAATTACTAGTAATTTACCAAGGTTATAATTATTATCAGTTTCATTTATCTTAATTACCAAAAAGACATATATAAGAAGTTGAAAAAATATATGCTAATATCCTTTTAGGAAAAAATGGTATTGCTTGCATATATATGACCGAGACAATAAAATATATCGTATTTGGCTATAGAAAATAACAATCTTTCCACGAGATGAAATTAGCTCAACTGGTTATATTTCCTATGATTAAACCTACTCACCTGATTCTAGTTCTAAACTTGCTATTATTTTTCATTCAGTGGCAGGCAACGTATTCATCAACTAGTCACCGTGATAACTCCTTTAATCTCAAAGTATGTCAGCCTTGTCTTTCGAAAACGCTCGTATCAATAGAATGTACGCGTGTGTATTTATAGAGGTGAAAAAAATAACAATCTTTCATAGAAAAAAACATAACGATACAAACGATTTTAGCAAGGACGCTGGGCCCTTGGCATAAAGCAAATATCAAAACTAAAAATAATTGTGGTGTTGGAGTACTCCTTACTGGTTGGCTTCTCGTGGTTTGATAGAGGCACACGGCACCGTCAGGTTAGAATCTTCACCCACTCCGCCGCGGCGCATTTTACATGGTCAACATGCATGGCAGGTATTTTGTTTCAGAAATTATTTTTAAGATAAGATTTTGGGTTTTTCTATGGTGCTTAATTAGGAGGTATTTTGTGAGAGGTTTAGCTTGATAAAACTATGAAACTGTGTGATCAAGGTGTATATAAAATGCACTAGCTAGTATGATAGAGGTGGTTAACTAGCGCTATACCACAACACTAAAAAGAAGACAATTATCTGTCGGTAAAAGTTTAGATGCTACTGTATCTATCAAAATATGTTCTACCGCATAGGCTACTGTATTACTCCCTCCGTTTCACAATGTAAGTCATTCTAGCATTTTTCACGTTCATGTTGATGTTAATGAATCTACATATATAGATGCAGGTTATCTGCAATACTACTCACATGTGGGCCTCACAACCTCTCGGATCCACCTATCAGTAAACGGTACAGCAGGGGATCTCAATTGCGTAAAAATATTTTCACGAAATAGACACGCACTTTTGCTTGAAGGTGACATATATATATATATATATATATATATATATATATGCAGCTCGCTAGTGATCACACATGCATACACACTACTCCCTCCAATTTCCATTTTTATGTAGTACTAGTTGATTAGGTCAAAATAGAATCAACCAGCGTTAAACATTTGGAAACAGATTGAGTACATAATAATGTCTCCAATTAATATAAGTCAACGTACATACATGTGTATAGTACAGTACGTACGTATATATGTACTGTGTGCCAGTGGCGGATAAAAAAAAATAGCAGTGGGGTCTGAGCAAATTAGATAGATTTACAGTCCCTCTCCCATCTACTTACGGTAAAAAAAATTTTAATGCGGTCTTCGTGGGGCTCTTATAGTCTTCACGCTAGTAATAGGGGCTCGAGACCCCGCCGCCCCCATACTGGATCCGCCCATGCTGTGTGCGTATTATTGTTGCTACCTGCAGGGCAGCTTCGTGCATCGGCCGGCCGCGGCCGGTCGCCGTTGGTCGAACATACAGATCATACACAGGCATGCACACTGGTTAATTTAACGTGCATACGTATCTTCTATTTTCGGTCTGTTTGGTAGAGCTCTAACTTCTAAATTTAACTTCAGAAGTTGAGTCTGGAGTGGAATTATGGAGCTACTAAATTCAACTTCACCTCTCTAGTTCATTTTGTGAGAGAGCTTCACCCAGCTCCACTCCCATTTTAGGTGAAACTAAAATTGTTTAGCTGGGTTCTAACTCAAGAGAGGTGGAGGTAAAGCTGTGCTAAACAGGCTCTAATTTTAAGCTAACTACCAACGGAGTACTAATTAACTAATTAAATCTACGGATCGTATAATTTGCTGGCCATGTAAATACATACTACTCCTACGTACTTAAGTTTCTCTGATTGTGACACGAGTACAGTGGACGTCCCTGTACATGTTGAACCAATTAAATTTAATCAACTATACTTTGTCAACTCGAGAAGGACGGAGG
The DNA here is from genome assembly GCF_000147395.1 of Oryza glaberrima. Classification (NCBI taxonomy): domain Eukaryota; kingdom Viridiplantae; phylum Streptophyta; class Magnoliopsida; order Poales; family Poaceae; genus Oryza; species Oryza glaberrima. The sequence continues at coordinate 264,357 of NC_068337.1, read as the reverse complement.
ATATGCATAACGCACGCAATATATGCATGAGACGGGGCTAGCTGTTGGATTATATCGTTGGACCTGACCCCTCCGATTCGAGCGTGCGAATTGCATGCATATTCCAAAATTACTTAGCTTGTTTTAGCTTTTTGTTCTATATATGTTAAATATACTTAATTTTTACTATCAATTTTCTATATAGTTTCACATGCGAATTATAAATTATTCTCATGCTGGATTTTAAAACATATTGTGGTGCTGAACTATATAAAATTTTAAGAAATTAATGATCAAAATCTTGATATACCGAGCCGGCATATATTTATATTAGTGAAGTCACACAAACGTGCCTTGTTATCGCGATGTTTACCGCTAAAAAATAATTAGTGTAAAAGAGGGTATCTGTGTTAAGCCCGCGCGCGTACGCATGTTTCATCACAAGAAAGCTCATTAACCAGTTGAGCTAAGGTGATCAATTAGCACCTTGCTATTGCGATCTGCTAAGGTGATCACAATTCGCTCATGAACTTAATTTGTAGTGTTACTATTTCCTTTCCTCACTTTATATATATATATATATATATATATATTCAACTAATTTGCAGTTATTATGAAAGTGACCGAAAGTATGTAAGTGGGTTTGCTTTCAGCACAATTGACCACACATGGAGCTAGCTATATAATAGTATAGTACACTAGCTAGGAAGACCTCCGCACTGTTCATGCGGCGGTTTATTTCTCTCTGAGATCTCATCTGCGTGTCGTTAATTTGCTACTTAACTTAATTAACTAGTACTACTGGAAACCTAAAGTATAATCATATTCACAAGATGTACGCACTACTATAAAAACCCTCATAGAGATCAGCTCATAGGTACCAATTCATTTAAAACCGGCACCTATAAAGCTTTTCTCACCTCTCCACGGTGGAAAAAATATAGAACCGGCACTTTTAAGGATGCTAGAACCGGCACTTATACTATAGGTGTCGGTTTTATAAAAGAATCGGCACATATTATATTATAGGTGCCGGTTCTTTTAAAAAACCGGCACCTAAAGCATTGAGCCGAGCCCATCCGCACACCACACCCACCGCGTCCTTATCTATCCCTCCCCTTCTCGATCTCTCGCGTCTCTCCCTCTGCTCTCTCTCTCTCTCGTTGTCCTCTCTCTCCCTCCCTTCTCTCGCCGTCTAACGGCGCCTGCCCACGGTCGGCGGCTGGCCAGCGGAGGCGGCAGCGGTGGCCGTGCCCTCCCCTCCGCCAGATCCGGTGGGAGGGGAGGCGGCGGCCTCCCGCGTCGGAGGCGGCAGTGGCGGCCGCGCCCTCCCCTCTGCCAGATCCGGCGGGAGGGGAGGCGGTGGAGGCAGCAGCGGTGAAAACAACGGCAGTCACCGACCATGGTATCCGGCGCCTGGCCGGCGGAGGCGGCAGCGTCGGCCACGGCGGAGGCTGAGGCGGCGGCCACGGGGTTGGTCATGGTGGAGGCGGAGGCGGCAGCCCGGCGTGCGGCGGCTGGAGGGGAGGCTGCAGCGGCGTGCGGAGGATCAAGTTTCATTTTCATTGACTGGGTTGGGTAGCAGGCAACCGTAGCTGCCACTGTCCTCCGTCCTCAAGCCGTCGGCCCCGTTGCTAAGAGGTTCCCCTCTCCCCTCCCCTTAGCAAACTCTTATTGTGAATGAAATCTGATTCATAAAATTGGAAAATAACGCTATGATGAAATCTGATAAATCTGATTCATGAAATCGGAAAATAATGCTGTGATGAAATCTGATCATTGTGCTGTGATAAGTAGGACATATAGCGATAAATTCTAAAATTCCAAAACATGCTATTGTGAAACCATGGGTGGTTTTAGTTCTTTGTGATGGGAAATTGACAGGTACTGGAAGTGCAAGAAATGTGTGCGTGGACTAACATTGGTCAGGTTGCAACATCTGTGCCAAGTCAACGGTTGTTTGATTCATGTGTGTGCAGGTGATCGGAGTCAATCTTAGTCAACGGCGGATCAGGACTAGACTCAGGGAGGAGTTGAGGTCCAGAACGATCAAGGATGCCAGGTGACAAGATTGGACACAAGGTTGCACACGGTGGACGGATACCGTGTGAGGAGGTCTTTGCAACGGGCTTCACAAGATCAAGTGTGCAAGCATCGGATTCGCGAAGAAAATTGGAAGGAGAAGAGGACTGTGCAAGGACATGAAGACTGAGTGCATTGCTGCTACAGTAATTTGGCTTACTGTAGCTAGCATGTATCATGTGCACGTGTGCTGCCATGTTTGAATGGCACGGAGACCAACAGGAGCTGGCCACTAGGCTTGTGGGCTGGCAGTTCGGTTGGCAGGAAGGCCGAACCAACCCGGCCCAAGCACGTTGCTGACTCAAGATGGTGAAGGCCAGGCCGAGTAGGCCCTAGACATGACGACGGCCCAGCTCGGCTCAGCAAATGCACAGGCGTGTGCATGCGCGCGCGGAAGCGGGAGATCGTACGGCATCTGGAGGCGTGGCGGCCTTCTGTTCGTCAAGGAAGCGACCGGGTCCCACGCGGTTTTTTCGCATGGAGCGCGCGGGAACATGGTTTTCGCGAGCGCGCGCAGAAGCGGCTCGGCAGGAGGAACAGCGACGTGGCGGCTTCGGACTGATGGCGCGCAGGCGCGAGAGGAGCGGGCACACGCTCTCTGGGACGTGTGGCGCGGATGCGTTGGCTTGGAGGAGCACGACACAGATCGGTGCACGCTGATTGGCTTGGAGTGGAATCACGCGGATCGCACGAGGGCGCGCGACGTGGAGAGCTCGGATCAACGACGTGGCGACTATCCAGGAGGCTTCCTTCGGATCTAAGGAACAATGGACAGCCAAGATTACATCAAGGCTAGGGTTTCACCCTACGGGTATTTGAGACAATGTCTTAGGAGTCTTAGGCTATAAATAGAGAGATGGATGCAAGGGTGGAGGTGCTCCTTTTGTAATCCTTTTGAGATGCTCGGTGAGAGATTTTCGGTGTGAGTTTGGAATGTGTTAGCCCGAGAGGCTTTTGTATTAGGATTAGTTTGGAGTGTGTTTGTCCGAGAGATTTTATGTTTGTGTTAATGTTCCTCTGAAGGTGTATGTTTGCTCCTAGTTGAGCGGTTATTTTGCATCACCTATGAATGAAATGATTTGAAGGATTTCGTTTTTGCTTTGTTCATTTAAATTCCGCAATTTAAATTCCCTTGCATTTTGAACTTTGCGATGATGAGTTTTGCTATCTCCTCCTCACCTCTCTTCTAGTTTCGGAAATTCATTCTCTCTTCTTTTCTAGATCCGGCTTCTCTAATAGCCGCCGTTCTAGTAAGGATTTTGAGAAATCAGGCTTGATGAGTATTTTTGGGGGCAAGATTTGAATTGCTATATTCACCCCCCCTATAGCTGTTCTTGGTCTTTCAGCTATGTAAATTAATTTCATTAACAAATGTTTATTTTTGCTGGGCATTTAGAGAAGTTTTAATACCAGTCCTCTGGGTCCCATTTTAAAGTGATTAAATACTGGAATGCATAAAATTAGCTAGCTAGCCATGCATCTATTTGAAGATATAAATAGGAATACTTGTTATTTTGCAACAATTAACATAGATCAAAATGCACACGCTCACACAGTACTGTTTCAGGCAGGCATGCGTTAGACCACTAAATACACATTTGTATCTACGTAGATATATTTGATCCTAAGGAACAATGTAGTATTCAGCCGTGGATTCGGTGCGAAGCTGAGTTGATCAAGATGGATGTGTAAATATTTTTAGAGCATGTACAATAGCAGACTATAAGTCAGCTATAAACACATATCGAAAAGATAAATGAGAAGAAAGAAGAGCAATGTGTTACAGATTTATAGTCAGCTGCATGTGTGCATGACAGATGAGACCAAATATTACTAGTGTAGTATATGTTTGTATAAATTGGCTATTAAATTAACTATAGTTAAATTTAGAGATAGCAGTTGACTATATTATTAAACTCTCTTCGTATTCCTTTCTCGTTATGTCGGGAAAGGTGTTGGTTGTGCTTTTATGTTTTCCACAACAACTTTGCCCCTTGCTAATTTGTTATTCTTTTATCTTAATAAAGTTTTGTCCCGCTTTCGTCAGGCCGGTGAAAAGAAAGACTCAAACGAACCTGATTAGTCAGGTTTTCTTGCAAGGGAATTAAAATGCCTTTCCTGACCTCATTAATTGAGAGGCCTCTGCGGGCATCCATATATTATACTCCCTTCGTCCCTGGATATTTGACGCCGTTGACTTTTTTAACATGTTTAACCGTTCGTTTTATTCAAAAACTTTTGTAAAATATGTAAAACCGTATGTATACATAAAAGTATATTTAACAATAAATCGATTGATAGGAAAAGAATTACTTAGATCAATATACATAAAGCCTCGCCTTTTTGCTTATGTTTGTTACCCAAAATTTAAATTTTTAACCTTAAATTTGAAGTTGATTTTAGGGTTTTTTTTATCGTAGTTTATTTTTTAGCCTTTGCTTTTAGATAAAAAAAATACTTATATAAAAGTTTTATTCATAAATTATTTTTCTTTTACAAATATGTTGTTTGGTTTATAAGCCAAACGATAAAGCTGATAATAAAGAGAGATATGCATGTATAAATGATGTCCCTTTGGCAACGACATTCATGCAGCTGCTCACAGACTCACAGCCTCCATATATAGTCCATATATGATTATATGATGGATGCTCTTCCTATCGATTAATTATTATAGCGGGTATATATACATCGGCCTATATACTTTTTTTTTCAAAGTATAGCAACCTTTATCTAGATTTACAATACTCCATCCGTCTTAAAATATAAGCATTTTAAGAATAGTGACAAATCAAAAATTTTTGGTTTTAACTATTAATAAAAAAATAAATAATAAATTATGTAAAATTAATGTTACTAAATTTATCAATAAACAAATATCATAATATGTAACTATTTTATTTAAAACATCTTATTTTTATAGATATTTTTAATCAAAGTAACATCTCGGATGCTATGTTCGAGTAAAAAATTCTTATATTTTAAGACCTAGTACATGGTATGTTTAATATGCGATCTTATGTTGTTATGATTTGATACTAAAGTAGAAGCTTAGGCCTAACTTTTTACACATCGATGTGTACCCATTGAGACGATGACACCAGCCAGCATCAGCATATATACGGCCCCTACCAATAATAATGTAACTGGTATATGCGTTTGTTCATCACCACCACCCTTGACCAAATGTTTTCCACTTCTTCTCTTGCATGTATTACTGGTGGCAGCTGACAAAGCATATATATGCTTCTTGCATGTATATCGTATCAAATACAATCAATACAAGTATATACTTATATATAAAGATAGGAAAGTGTATAATTTTAAGGTTTGGTGGGCTCCAACTATTAAATTTAACTCCAACAGCTAAGGTCTGAAGTGGAGTTGTGGAGCAAACCAAACCCTCCACTCTACATCTCTAATTTATTTTGTGAGAGCATATATTCTAGTCCGCTTCAATGGCAGGAGATTTTTATTTTTTTTGTCGAAATTATTTTCGCATGCAGTCGGCTTAGGTGACTACGTGCAAAAATCTTGTTTTCATGTGTGGTTGGGCTACAGACACATCTACATCTTACTGATATTTATAGATGACAATCTGAATATATGTTAACTCCCCGTGCACGATATATAGGAATACATTTGTGCATGGTCGCTTGATGCATATATTGAAGATCGATTAAAAGACCAGGGCTTTAGCTAAGTCTGAAGAAGAATTAAGATCGAAGACCACCTGTGTATGTACGTACAAACTACACACATATGGAATCATGTTTGATGACGATGAATCCAGTGACTTGGATCAATTTGCCCTTGATGATATATAAATAGAGAGATCCTCCCATGTATCATGCACCAATAAGATTGCAGATAGCCGGCCCCACGTACATATATATGGGGGCACTAATATGTACTAGTCTGTCAAAAAAAAAGCTAAACCTTAGCTATGAACTTAGACACGCATCGTAGCTAGGATTGGACTTTTTTTGGGACGGAGGGGGTATATCGTTTCTTCATAGCTAGCTTTAATTTAACCTTTTAGTGCAAAGTTGCGGTGCATTGGGCATTAGCATTAGTGTCATGTCATGGTAAAGTCACTTGTAGTTGCAGGATCCACTCATCGTCCATCACTTTGAGACTTTTGCTGCCTGCCTGCCATTCAAAAGGCCACGTATATAAAAAAGGCACCTGCTGTTTCCTTCGTTGCCATTATCATTCGAATCCATACTCGATCGATCTTCAGGTTAATTTTATTAGTTTTTCTTTCTTTTCCCTCCACTTTCCATTGATTTGTGATGTATGCAAAGCTGCCAAACCGCATGACATAGCTATATTACTATGTGGTTGCGAAAATAGATGAAAATGGTAAGGCCCAGTCAAGAGAAGAAAACTTAATCAACAGTGACTGCTAAAAACTAGGGAAGAAAAAGGTCACGTATAATAATATAGTACTACCTCCGTCCCAAAAATATAGCCACTTTTGGCTATGAATCTGGACACATAGTTATCTAGATTCATAGCTAAAAATACTTATATTTTGGGATGGAGGCAGTAGAACTCTCGTGATGAACGTGCATGCATAAGTGCGAACCAAGATACATATATATGCATGTGTGCGCGTCGCATGGACTTTGTTTTAGACTTAAAAATATATTGGAGATTAACCACATTAAAAGAGAATTGGAATTCTCCCGGTACACATAGGATTGATATTTCCACTAAACATACACATGTTAACCCCCAGTAAAATCCCCGGTGTAAATTAACTTGCTCGATTAAGGCGGCTCGTCGCTGCCGCCACCGCCGAGATGCAGCCGGCCAGGCGGCAGCGGCCCTAAGCTCACATCGGACACCGCTCTGACCCCGGTTGCCGCCGCAGCCGCCCGCGTTGGTCGCCCCATGGCTCTCCGCTCTGTCGTTGTTGTTCCCGTCCTAGCGGGCGCCACTAGCGACGAGGTGGCGGAGCGGCCAGACAGCGTGGCCCGGGTCGAGCTCTCGCCATCCCTCTCTCTCCTCAATGTCTCCCTCTCCCCTTCACCCTCGCCCTCTCCCTCCTACCTAGAGGTGGCACGACGGTCGCCGCCGGCACGGCCACCCTCCCTGCCCCCGGTCGCCCTACTGCGACGTGCTCCTTTGCCACCACGCTGTGGCCCTCCACTTGCGCCGAGTCGCGACGCAGTCCGTCTCTGTCGGCTTGTCAGCCGCCGCCTCTGCGCCAGTCATCCACCTCGCCGGCTCGACAACTACCCCTGTCGGCTGAAATCTTCGAGGGGCTCTTGGGGGCTGCGTCCCCAGCTCTGGAGGGGTGGCATCCGGGCGGCCGCCGCTGCCGGCCATGTCCTTCCTTGCCACTGGCACAGCTAGGAGCTCACGGCATCCCGCCGGACCTTCTCGACCGGTGTTTCAACTGTCTCTCCACCTTGTACCAGGTTGCCTCGTGCCGTCTCCAGGTGCGTTGCTGCCACTGTCGGGGCTTCCAACATCTGGCTCGCGACTGCAAGCGCCGAGCAGCCACGAAAGCCTTCGTCGCCCCCCGTCTGACTCTGTCGCCCGTCTAGAAAAAAATGTTTTTTTTACTAGTGGGACCACTACCTAAATGTTGCTGTCAAGGAGACCGTCAAATAGGGGCATTGGTTCCCGACCTTCACCGCAGAGACCATCGATTGGGGTCGTCGGCTCCCGACTGTTGTCACTGCCGAGACCGTCGATTCGGGGTGCCAGCTTCTGGCCGCCGCCTCCAAGACCGTCGATTCGGGGCACTGGCTCCCGACCACCTCTAACAACCACCGCCACTAGATTCACCACCTGCATGCGTAGCCTCCATGACCAAGACACCGACCAACTAGGAAAGCAAAAAGGCCAACCTACGAGAGGACTCGACTATGGAGAGACCCATAGAATATCATAACAGAGCTAAATTATCTAAAGGAACCACGTACACGGAAACAAAGCTAATTAGATGTGGTAGGTTGTGAGAGGATGAGTTTTTCCAATTTAAAATCTTGCATTCACCATTGTTATAGTACATTACTGATTCAGCTACACAAGTATTGTTGGGATGGCTAGAAGGAGCTAGCCATCCAATGGAATTAAGATAGGAAGAGCCACATATTTCCGGCCCTTCATTTAATCCAGGCGGAAGGTAAGGAGTTCAGGAATCGAACCTGGCTGCTACGTTCACAAACGCTTGTGCCAAATCTCAAAGATGTAAACTATGACATTCCATGCATCGATCAGTGTTTATGCAACTCCATTTCTCCGAAAAGGAGCGCAGTATTTAAAAATTAAGCCCAGGGGTACAAATTGTGCCTCAAAGTCTAATATAGCTTTTGCTTGTGAGGAAGACTAGATAGTTACTGTTACTGCTGTAGCATCAGTGCATCACCAAAAAAAAAAAGAAGCTTTCTACAGAACTACAGACCATTTTGAAACCAAATCAACTTTATGACTTTCTTAAATTTGGTTGTTAAACTGGGTTGCATGAAAATTAAAAAGAAAGGATGCAACGTGGAACTATCTTAGAAATTGCACTTCAGTAGAGGAAAAATTAATATGACTCGCCCTACATTATCATCACACTACTCTTAACACCTGAACTATAGAACATCTAAATAATTGTGTGGAACTTAAAAAGTCACAAACAGTAACCATTAGGTTCCTTTATGTAAGGAGGCATTCAACCCAATCCCTTCAGTCCAACACCTGAACTATTGGGACTTAATTCATTTTCCAGACCAACAGTCCAAAGAGCTTGGGCCATGTCCACACTATGCAAGCAAGCACAAATTGCTTTTATTCGGAAATTTCGCACTTCTTTCTTCACCCTGTATAGCTAAGTAGCAGTGAGCAAATCAAATTTACGTAAAAAAGGAACCTCATGTCAGATACTACTTGTGCCTTAATCTGAAGAACAATTAATTACATAACACTCCAAGAGTGATGTAACACAGAACATCACTCAAAGATTGGACTCACTTGAACAGCTTATTGTGCACAAAATGTGATTCCCAGATCTTCTTTGCATCTCACAATATATAATCATATATTACATACATGCCATGTCGCCAACCTTTACTTTGGTGATCATCATCTTTATTCTGGTTCAAACAGGTCTCTACCCATCAACAACTAATTATACAGGTTATTTCCTTCAATGTTTCTTTTGAATAATTACTTGTATATGGCCTTTGTAGGAAAGATTGTTAATGAACCAGAGAGACAGGTACGCAGCATTTGCCCTTAATCACCCCATGAACGCGGCAGCTCAGACGCAAAAACCCAAAACAAACCCAACATCGGCAATCGGATTCGTGAAATTCCACCCCCAAAATACGCAAACCATCACAAGCCAAATCAAACAGGGGCGATACCCAAATAGCCATATTAGCCAGTTTTTTTTATAAGATTAATTGGAACTATATGTGTCTCAAATATATATATATATGATTGTCTGAATGGATATACTAGCTAGCATGATAGAAATTTGGAATGGCAGCGATCGAAATGGGTAAGTTAGAAATAGCCAACAGGGGGAAGCCTATCGACCAGAGACCAAGCAACAGAGATTTGAAGCTTACATGGGCCTCCTCCTCCTCCTCCTAGTTGTAGCTCACACGTCTCCACACTCAATGAAGCTTCCTTAGGATCAAAAACAATCTCGTGTTTTGCAACAATCTCATCCTTCTTGTTGTCGTTGTCATTGTCAACTACTTGCTGCTGCTGCTGCTGCTGCTGCTGCTGCTGGGAATTGAAAGCCAGCACTTGAACTATGAGTTGGCCAGCCAGTTCTACCGAAACAACACGCCTTGAAAGCTGAATGAAGCCGTCATCATCGATAGGCATTTTTCCATCTTGTTGTTTTTGAGAATCAAGTAGCACGATTTCTTGATGAATTGTGCTGGCCGTACGGGAAATAAGCCTTCCTTGGAGATGATCCGGCCATGACGATTGCGAACTCGACCGATCAAGCACTGAGATTGCGAGCTCGACCTCACTTCGCTTGCCGATGCAATGACTCGTTGGGCCCGGAAGATAGCCAGAATTCACCACTCCAAAGTTAACAATTTGATCTTGGTCAGGATGATCATGCAGGGTGTTGTTATTGGACTTTGCTTTGAGCTGAACCTCAAATTGAACAGGATCAATTAAGACAATTGCGCGAGACGGTCCTGTTAGCACTAGAAAGGGATCCTGCAATTAAGAGCATACATATGAGCTAGTCAATCAACCTCTTAATGGACTTGAATTAAGAAGAAGTACGGTATATAATTACCTGTTGAGTAAGGATTTGGCAGTTGTCTCTAGTGCGATTAAAGAGAAGGTTGCGCCTAGGATCAAGAGAGTCCCTGGTAGCGACGAGGCCATAGACATGAAGTGGCCACTGGAGCTGATGGCCTGTTGTGCTGGTGTTGCGGAGGAGGAGTTTGATTGAGAAGATCTGCAATCTGCTGTCGCAGCCAACAAAACTTGATTTTGGGATGTGTCCAAACGTGTAACGCATGGCCGGATAAGCTGCATATAGGATCCATTACTGTTAACTACATATAAGTCTGATAAGGATTATTAATCGCTAGAATAGAAATTAATTAATCTAGGGTTTTGGAGGAGGAAGATGTAGATACTGACTGGTATCGTCGAAGGAGCCAAAGTTACGACCGTGCCATCTCGGCGGAACATCACAATCTCATAATCCTCCTCCTCTTGGGATTCTTCTTCTTCCACCTCTCCTCGTTGCCATGCAACAATTAATAATCCACAAGCATATATATCAGATCGATCGATCTCAGGGAAGCCGCCGCGCGGGCGGAAACACTTTTTTTTTTTGGATGAAATTTGACACAGCCTAAGTCCCTCTCCACCTCTCTCTCAGATCGGATCGGAAATCTCTCTCTCGCCTCGGACTCCATCACCACCGAACGGAACGGACGTAATTAAAAAGAAACGAGCCCTAACCACATCTACTGGGCCAAGCAACGCTCTCCTTCCAACTTTTTAGAAAATGTCTACTTTACATCCCTCATCTTTTAAACCAGGCACAGTATTGAGGGTGCTTTTGTCGACTTCATCTTCATCCCATGTTGTGTCAACGTGGTGATTACACGACACTCCAATCAGTAAAAAGTGGGAAAGTTTCGTGCATGTCACCTAAATAGTCTTCAACAAATTTCAAAAAATTTGGCAAGATAGATTAATATGAAATATATCACTTCACAAACATGCAAGTTAAAATTCAACTTCTACAAATTGTAACAAAAATAACAAATATAAATGTGAATGTACGATAAGTCGATAACTATTTTTAGTTTAATTTGTTCTTTTTGTTACGTCCTCCGTTCCACAATGTAAGAATTTCTAGCATTATCCAAATTCATAAAGATGTTAATAAATCTAGACACATAGACACATATAGAAAATATATACATTCATCAATGTATGAATCTAGGTAAGTCCAAAAAAAATATTACAATATGAAACGGAGGGAGTACAATCTATGTTGTCAATTTTTTTTTGATAACTATTTAAATGACATGCAAACAACAAGCGGATATCCCCTCGAGGGATGAAAATCCATATCCAAAAAATAGATAGTGTACCCCACAGGTCAGTGGCATTTAATCCCTCACTTGTCTATCTCCCCCCTCCCCTCTAGCCCTTCCCCTTCCAATCTTGTCGACCACCCCTCCCCAATCGGCGAGTCGGTGAGAGACAAGGCTCAACAGTGAAGGAGAAGAGGACAACGTCCACCCCTAGCATGAGCTCATCGTCAAGCGTCTGCAGGAAGGTGGTTGTTGGCCCCGCTGCCTTGCACCCGTCTCTCCGTTGTTGTGGCTCCCTCGGCTGTGTCGCTACCATCGGATCTAGACGCCCAACAGGAACGATAGTTTTATGCGGGCGGAGGCCCTCAATGGTCTACAATGCGGCAGCCGACGGGAAAAAAAATCCAATCCTCCAAAGATTTTATGGCAATCCTCCAATTCAAAAGGACCCTTATTCTTTGTTCGCTCACCATCTCTAGGATTCCCTCTCCTCGTCTTCTTCATTACCATGCTAACTATTAAGGTTTATTTCTTAACATATACTTCCACCATTCAAAAGTGTTAGACTTATTTTATATTAATAATTTGGTTTTCCTAAATAAGTTGATCGTATTTGTAATCTTCATGTATATAAGACTTAAATGAAAAGATAAATTAAATATTTGATCGAAATCCGAGAAATCATTTTATTACTTATCTGTCATATGCATACATACACTCTTTGAAATTTTTTTATGTATGAAAGATGAGTTAATTTCTTCTTAGTCTCGATGAAAGTTATAAATTTGAGGCATCTCACCATGAGGATAACATATGAAATTGCTAAACACTTTATGCAAATCATCGCTTAAAGTTTATTTAGTGATAAATCAAACTAGGACAAAAACGAATTTACTTATTTTTTTTAATAAGACGAATCATCAAACATGACGTAAAAAGTCAATGACATCATATATTTAAAACGGTCATGTGTGTATTCTATGTATGTATTCTAGGAGTTGCACCAGCAGTCCATCTTTTAATTTTTTAAAAAAATTTCAATCAAGACATAACATAGACTGTGTTTAGTTGGATCCAAAGTTTGGATTTTGGTTGAAATTGGAGATGATGTGACTGAAAAGTTGTGTGTGTATGACAGATTAATGTGATAGAAAAGGACTGAAGTTTGGATCTAAACACAGCCATAGCAACCTGCAGCTAGTACAAGCCACAAAGCCCACAACTAGCAACAATTCACAGGTAACAAAATAACAATAAAAGAAGATCGATCATGTTCTTTCAAACCATCTATGCTAGCTGGTGTGGTTGCCTCGTATATTTGAATATATGATGAGCAATTGAGCTTAACCAGCAAGGCAGACCACATTCCATGCACCCGACCATTTAAATAGATAGCTGCCAGCAACATGTACCAAATTTACTAATCCATACATAAATATACATTACTTTGTCTCACGTTCCAAAACTCAAGGTAGGCTAAACATGTAGTAGTAAACAAGTCGATAAGATTAGTCAGGTCTAGTTCTAGCATATAAAACCCTGCTCATTTGCCAGGGAAGCGGTAAGGGACCAAGCAACGGTTATTTCCAACTTACAGAAGCCTAAATCACATATCCCACAGCTGGTTGAAGCCCTTTTAGGTGTGAAACTGACCTTATCTGCAGCAGCAACATCCAATAAGCCACCCTTGCTACCATCAACAAGCTGTTTATTATGTAAAGCCAGTAATCAACTTCCAGACCTCCTGCTAGTTCCACAGAAACAACACGCCTTGAAAGCTTAATCACACCATCATCAGGGCAGATGGGCACTCTACCACCATGTGCAGATCGAGAATCAAGTAGCTTGATGGCCTCATCACTTATACTGGCCGTGCGGGCAGCAACCTGTACTCCCAAATCATCCGGCCATGACGACCCATCAACAACCTGGACACTCTACTGACCGAACAAGCAGTGCTAATGCAAACTCAAGCTCACTTCTCTTGCAACGGCGACGCCTCCGAACTATGAAAGGAGGATCTGCCAAAGAATAATCATGATGATAGACAAGGACTCTGAAATTGAGCACTTTGTCTTCAGACTCACTTGTGCCTTTCGCTTTTAGTTGGATTTCGAATTTCACAGGATCAATTAGCACAACAGCACGAGTTGGCCCTGTTAGCAGCAAAAATGGATCCTGCAACCATCACAATTTAATCAATCAGGTAACATCTGGTTTCTAACAAAATAACAAGGAAGCAGGCCAAAATATTTTTCTTAGTAGATATAGGGCCTGTTTAGATCCCCGACAAAATTTTACACCCTGTCACATCGAATGTTTGGACACATGTATATGGAGTATTAAATATAAACGGAAAAATAACTAATTGCACAGATTATATGTAAATTGTGAGATGAATCTTTTAAACCTAATTGCGCCATGATTTGATAATGTGGTGCTACAGCAAACATTTGCTAATGACGGATTAATCAGGCTTAATAAATTCGTCTCGCGGTTTACAACCGGATTCTATAATTTGTTTTGTTATTAAATTATGTTTAACACTTCAAATGTGTGTGCGTATATTCGATGTGACACGCTAAAACTTTACACCCCTTGATCTAAACACGGCCATACTGATAGATGTGAAATGTGGATTAATTAAAATGCATTGGAAAAGTTCCAAGTATCCCCTGAACTAGTAAATTGGTGAGTAGTGTACCTGTTGGGTGAGGATTTGGCAGTTATCCCTGGTGCGGTTGAAAAGAAGATTGTGCCTATGATCAAGCGAGTCCCTGGTGGCGACCAAGCCATAGATGTGCAGTGGCCAGTGGAGCCCCTCTTCCTCTTCCTCTTCCTCGTTGAGGAGGAGTTGGTTGACTTTGACGGAGAAGATCTGCAGACCGTAGTTGCAGTCCGCGTACTTTGGGATGGGTACATGTGTATAGCGCATCGGGGCGAAAGCTACCAATTGAATTGAATTGAGTTAATTCACATTGTTGGAATTAGAAGCTGCATGCTACTCCAGTAGTACAAGAGATGGGATGGGATTATAGAAGAATAATTGACTGACTGGTTGCATCGAAGGATCGGTGTGGATGGGAGTAAAGGGATTCCCAGCCGCGGCGGAAACGGATGATTTCGTGGCCCTCCTCCGACGGCGTCTCGTCGGACAATCGACCCTTGTCCCTCATCCTCGCGCTCTCCTCAATTCCGCGCCTCTGCTTGGTTTTCTCCGCCGCCATCGATCCGAGTGAGACGAACCCTAGGGTGGTTTTCCGATCCGATTGCAAACTCTTCTTCTTTCCTTTTTGTTCCTTTCCAACCCAAGCATGCCCATTTACATAGCCCATATCATAAGTCTACAATAATTACTTATTACTCTTTTCACGTACGCTAGCTGGTGTGGTTGCTTCATGATGAGCGATTGAGCTTAACCAACAAGGCAGAACACACACCATATATGCAACCGACTATTTAAATAGATAGCCAGCCAGCCAGCAACATGTACGTACCTGTTTTACTAATCGATACATACGTAAGATCAGCGAGTACAATAGCAAATTATAAGCCAGCTATAAACACATATCGAGGAGATAAAAGATAAGAGAGAAGAGCAGCGAACTACATATTTGTAGTCAGCTGTAGCACAGTCTCTAAGACACAATGTGTTTATGACAAGTGGGACCATATATTAATAGTATATGACAAAAGGAAGAAGAAATACAAAACGACAATGCCTATAGCAGGTCTTTATAATAGTCTCGAGCTGCCCAGAATCACCCAACAATAGCGCTCTCCCTACATTGGTGAAAAAAAAGTCTCGAGCTGCCCAGAATCACCCAACAATAGCGCTCTCCCTACATTGGTGAAAAAAAATTGATGTGCCGGATTGAAGATTGTTTGCAAAAACGAAACCTACATGTAGAGAGCATTCCATTTTTATATGATTTTTTATTTTTGTTTGTACTTTTGCATTTGAGCCCCTGTAATTTTTATATTTACATTTGAGTCCCTGTAATTTTTATATTTGCATTTGGGTTCCTATAATCTTGCAATAAGGTACTTTAGGTCGTTTTTGTTAAAAGAAATAATAAAAGAGAGAGAACAAAGGCAGAAAGGTGCATAAAAAGAAAAGAAAAGCCGCACAAAAAAGAAAATAAAGAAAAACAACAACAACAAAAGTCTTTTTCCCCTAATAGTGAAAAAAACTGTAGATCCGAACGGAAAAAAAATCTGATTTATATAAAAGGCAAAAAAAAAGTGGTGAAAAAAATGCTAGATCCGATTCCTTTAAAAACGAAAAAAATGTCTGATTCATAAAGGCCAAAAAAAATCTGAAAAACATCTAAAAGAGTTCGTTCGATTCCCTAAGAAAGTGGTGAAACAAAATCCGATTCCTAACCAGTATATATCTCTTCTCTATCTCTAATCTAATCTAACTATTTTAAAAGAGAAAATGCACGAGAAAATAAAACGGTTCAAAAAAAATGCCTGAGGCAAAAGTTAGGAAAAAGCGCAAAAAAACATGCTAAAAAGGTTTTCCATCTTCCATAAAAAAAATAAAAAACACGCGAGAAAAATTATTTTCATCGTCGGTAAAATATTTTTTTAAAAAAACATGCGAGGAAAAAACTGTCAGAAAAAACACGCCATTTCTAAAAAAATGGTTTTAAAAAACCGCGCAAGAAAAAAACACCGTCTATTAAAAAACAAATCGCTTTGAAAAATTTTTCAGAAAAAGCTAAATTGATGGACGCTTGAGTCGGATAGGATCATCGATTTTTTGCCATCTACTACATGGCTTTATTTTGTCATATATTCTCTTGTATTGGAAAAAAGAAAAAAGCATTCGAAAAAAAAGCAAAAACAACGTGCGAGAAAACCGCGCAAGAAAAAAACACCGTCTATTAAAAAACAAATCACTTTGAAAATTTTTTCAGAAAAAGGCTAAATTGATGGACGCTTGAGTCGGATAGGATCATCGATTTTTTGCCATCTACTACATTGCTTTTGTCAGGGTTATGGATACCACATACCTAATAGTAATTGACTAAATCTCGGCAGGATCCACAACATACCATGTCCTATACGGAAGCAACCTTCGGATATAGGAGGAGTTCCGGATAAGGAAAGACAACCAGAGTTCTACATGGAAACGACAAGGACTACTCGGATTGTATCTATATTGGTTTCCCTAGTTCTACTTGGACAAGGGGACACCTATGAGTATAAATACAAGCTCCCCTAGGAGGACAGGGGGACAACCATGATGAGACGATCAACACGATCAACACCCACCATGACGAGACAATCAACACAATACATGAGACAACATACAAGCCAATATACGCCAAGACAAGCCGCCGGATATCGACATCAGAGATACGCCTGGATAGACCCTATCCGGTACCTTCAGAGGCCGGCCGTAGGGATCTAGCACTGTCTCTGATTCCGTCGGGCGCGAGCTCGAGGAGGAAGGCCTACCCTGTTGTCGACTACGAGTCAGACCTTCAGACCGCCATGTCGACAACAGTTAGATAGGCTACCCCACATATTGTACTGGTGTGATTATGGTGAATAAAAAGCAACATCGGCTCCGGCCAACAGGACGTAGGGCTATTACCTGATAGCTCAGGGGCCGAACCTGTATAAAAATCCCTGTCCCCATCTTTTTTACCTCAGTCTCGCATATATCATAACACCGACGATCCCCATACTATCCAAATACTGTAGTCGAGACCTCAAACGTCGACAGCTTTATTTCGTCATATATTCTCTTGTATTGGAAAAAAGAAAAAAAAACATTTGAAAAAAAGCAAAAACAACGTGCGAGAAAACAGGCAAAAAAACACACGAGAAAAGAAAAGCAAAAAAAGAGAAAAACATGGTTTTCTTTGTCAGTAAAAAAAGAAAAAAAACATTCTAGGAAAAAACTTTTAGAAAGAAATGCGCCATTTCTGAAAAATGGTTTGAGAAAATCGCGCAAGGAAAAAAACATTGTTTATAAAAAACAAGCCGCTTATTAAAATAGAAACATTGTCATTGACATGATTATGCATGGAAAACATATATTATAATTTTTCACCGCTGCAATGCATGGGCATTTTTGCTAGCATCCGTCAAAAAAAACCGGGCGAAAAAACTGAGCGAAAAAACTGGGCAAAAAAAGTCCGATCAAAAAACGGAGTGAAAAAAACGTGAGAAAAAAAAATGTCCGATACAAAAAAAAAGGGAGCGAAAAACAAACAATTCTGTCCGACCCAAAAAAATAGGAACCGGGCGGAAAAAAACCAGCGAAAAAAACCTGGCTAAAAAATAGTCCGATCCAAAAAAATCGGAGTGAAAAAAAGGGAGAAAAAAATGTCTGATCCAAAAAAATACGGGACAAAAAAAAGCGGAAAAAAAACGAAACGAATCAATACAAAAAGGGCGAACAAAATTGTCCGATTCCAAAGAAAAAGGAATTATATGTGACACGGTAAAAAAAATCGACCGGGCAAAAAAAAATACGAGCGAAAAAACCGGGCGAAAAAAATTAAAAAAAGTCCGATAAAAAAACGGGGCAAAAAAACAAATCTGTCCGATCCAAAAAAAAGGCAAAAAAAGGGGGGGGAAATCGAAATGAATCCGACTTTGTCGACGCGGTAAAAAAAAGGCGAAAAGAATAAAAAACATTGTCCGATTCCAAAGAAAAAGAAATTATATGTGACGCGGTAAAAAAATCGACTGGGCGATAAAAGAAAACCGAGTGAAAAAAACCGGGCAAAAAAAGAAAAGTCCGATAAAAAAACGGGGCGAAAAAAACAAATCTGTCTGTCCGATCCAAAAAAAAGGAAAAAAAGGGGGGGAGAAAAATCGAAACGAATCCGACTCCGTCGATGCGGTAAGAAAAGGATAAAAAAATATAAAAAAAGTCTGATTACAAAGAAAAATAAATTATATGTGACGCAGTAAAAAAAAATCGAATCCTCTTATATCTAGAAAGGTCCGACACTATAATAAAGTAGTGAAAAAAACCATTCGTAAAAAAAGTGCACGAGAAAAAATAAAAGGGATAGAAAAAAGTCTAATTTCTTTTCGTCGTTTTAGTATTCCGTTTATATATCTCCTTTATCTCTAATCTAATCTAATCTACTATTTAAAAAGAGAAGTTTCTACCGTATGTTAAAAAAGAAAAATATGCGCGAGAAAATATAAACGGTTTAAAAAACGCGTGAAGAAAAAAATGCCGAAAAAAGCGCAAAAGAAAACGAAAACGTGCTAGAAAAAAAGTTCCATATTCCCAAAAAAAACACGCGAGAAAAAAATATTTCCATCGTCTCTAAAAAAGCAAAAAGAAAAGCATACGAGGAAAAAAACTGTTAGAAAAAAACTTGGTCGGATAGGCTCCATCCACTTTTTTCATATCCTACACGACTTTTGTTTGTCAACTATTCTCCTGTAGTGGAGACCCTGCACATCTTTGTAGTCAATTATCATACTATTTTTGTGAAGTATAGGGATAGCTATTATTCTTGATAACATATTATATGGAAATAATCTTAGAAAATAAACATATTTTAATTGTTATTTAGAGAAGAGTGCTCAGTGACTCTATTTTGTATAGACTTGACCATACGAGGCAGTGTAGGATTTGATTGGTTGCAAGAATGAGATTAAAAGAATATTTTAGATTATATGCATGTTGTTGTATGAATAATTCAATTATTTTAGGTAAAGCAAACATCGTAAGGTTGCCATTATTGAAATTGGGCTATTACATTTAAGATGTTCCAATTTTCTGATTTTCTGATTGTCGTCAACATGGTTATGAATGAAAAACATATATTATCATTGCGTTTTTTCACCCGTTGCAACGCACGGGTATGTTTGCTATTATTAATAGTATATGACAAAAGGAAGAAGAAATACAAAATGACAATGCCTATAGCAGGTCTTTATAATAGTCTTGAGCTCCCCAGAATCTCCCAACAGTAGCGCTCTCCCTTCTTTCACCCCTCTTCCTCTTCCTCCTCCCCTTCGGTTGTTCGCCGCCAGCAGAGGGTGGAAGAGGGATCGTACGCTATAGTTATAGAAGTAGTTATCATCTATCTACCATATAATTTATCTACCCTATAATTCACCAACTGCGTCTTACATCCTTCATACTTCATTCATTAAATCCGACGGCTCATATTCCTCTACCCGTGATCGAACGATCAAGATCAGATCCACCTCTCTTCTCCGAGTCCTCTTTAACGCGTGCGCCCGTCACGGCGACGTTTCGCGCACCCCTGCCACGCATACCTAATCTCTAACACCACGCCGCCGCCGCCGCCGCCGCCGCCCCGCGTGCCGGTCTCCTTCTGCGAGCGCCGTCGCAGCCTCCCCCTCCGTCGACGTGACCACCGACCCCGCCTCTCCATGACGCCCGCCTCGCCGATCCTCTCTCCCTCCTCCGCTCCGGCACCGATCAACGCTTCGACGGCCACCTGCGCGCCGCATCTCCGCCGCCGGATCAACGTCGCCGACGCCCGCCTCGCCGATCCTCTCTCCCTCCTCCGCTCCGCTGCCGACCTCCGCCTCGACGGCCGCCTCCGCGCCGCCACCGAGTTCATCGCCGCTCCCCTCCCATCTAGAAAAGGTAAACAAAAAAACATTTATGGCGTTTGATTGCTGGACATCACCAAATAGAAATTTCGTTCAATAGGTCTCTTCTGTGGCAGTATGATCTGTCTGAAGTATAGAATGAACATTTTCCCTGTGAAATTAGAAGTTTTTTTTGCATGTATTCCTTGACTCGGGACAAGCTGATATGATGCCAAACGTCCAAATTGATGCTCCAAACATAGTTCGATCCTTTATTTTTATGTTTATGTTGACCATTTGCTAACCCATACATTAACTATAACAGCCCAGCACTATACTGATTGTGCATTATTTCATAAGATTGCACACTTATTTCTGGACATAGTATTGCAGCTCCAACTTTTGGGACTGCAATCTTTCTATGAGAAAAATGCAGTACCACTTTATATTATAATCCCATTTATACGAAACAAGTAGTTTGGCATACATCAAAGTAGAATGGTGACATTGAATATAGTTATTTTTTTCACAGATAGCAGCCTCCGAAGTTTAGGGAATATTGTCCTGGACATCAAAATTCTTTGTTGCAAATTTACAGTGCTTAGATTACTTATAATTTATCAGAGGATTGTACAGTAGACTTTATATTAACAAAATCTACAGATGATTAAATATTCCTTGTACAAATTAACAACCACATCCACCGTAAAACAGATTGTGAAATTTACTTATAGGAGAAACCTATGGGATGTGCTCCTGACAATCTGCTCATGGGAAAGAAATTTATAGTGCATTGTATTTTGAGAAAGATGGCTTCTGTACTCAGCTCACTAAATCCTATTGTTTAGTTGAACTCTCCGATACTTAAGTTAATGTGTTGAATCTATGCTTGACTGCTAAGTATATACTTTTAGTATCGCCTGATGTCATATGTGATGCTTTTGAGGGATCCTACTGTACACCTTGAGATAATTTACTCTTAACCTGATGCACTCATATGTGATCAATAGTTACAATAATTCCTGTTATAACTGGGCTAGCATTCATTTATAGTTACAATAATTCCTGTTATCAATTCTCCAGTGGTATATTTGCTGAATATATATGAAACTTGACACAAATCCCACATCTTAATAGCTCAAAATATATGTAATATTACTCAAATAAACTTTTCCTGAAGTTTTCTATTGTGCTTTATGTATTATATTTTCAGATATTCACAACCTATTTTATATTGTTGATTACTGATAATATGGGAAGCATTGGTAAGATGTACAGGAATGATGATTATAGATATATGGTACAGCAAATTTGTCTATCACCAATACCATGCAATTTAATGATTTTGTGC
The DNA here is from genome assembly GCF_000147395.1 of Oryza glaberrima. Lineage (NCBI taxonomy): Eukaryota > Viridiplantae > Streptophyta > Magnoliopsida > Poales > Poaceae > Oryza > Oryza glaberrima. The sequence continues at coordinate 242,856 of NC_068337.1, read as the reverse complement.
AGTCCTTGATTAATGACATCTTGAAGTACATGTACAGTTAGGACAATGTCAGATTAAAATCCAAATCCATGCTTACAGTTACTTCACATCTGAAGTAAGATAAATTATCCTAGGAATTAAATTCAAGATTTTATTGGTATTTTGGTTCTTAGGATTAGGATTTTTGCATGAAAAGAGTACTACTAGGTTGTGGCTAGGTCAAGGCTCTCCTTGAAACAGCCTTTTACATGGACACTGCATGTAAGGTCCAGTGAGTTTTTTCATTTCAGACGTGTGCAACTCTCTGTTCTTTACTCCTTGCCCAAATAAATTCTGATTTAAAATTCAGAATTTTGAATTTGATTTTTTTTCTTTTTTTTGGTCATTTTTGCATACTGCACGTGGAATGGATATCCTGCTTAATGAATACTATCATGCTGCAGTTTTCCCTTTTGTTTTGGTGAATTTAGTACTATGCAGATCAGTTCGTGCTACTTTTGTTTGCAGTTAGTGGAACTGAGTTTGGTTCTTCCTATTCAGATACATTGTTTCCTGCATGATCAATGACTCAAATCTCAATGAAGATAGGCATATTGCTATTCCAGGTTGGTTATCTGAATGTGTGCAGGTTTGCAATTTGCATATCATTGGATGTATATGGTTGATAACTTGATATGGGAGTAATTGGGAAATCTGTGATAAGGTATGAATCTTCCCTTTTGATGCATTTCTACAGCACTATTGAAGTACCACAGAGATTTTTTGGCCATATTTATTTATAACCATGCAAGGAATAATAACTCTTCCTGATTAGGGCTAATTTTTTGTACAAAATCTATGAGTAAATGAATTGTTCTAATTTGAAACAGAGCCCTCTGGTTTAGTAGAGCTTGATCAGTGAGTTAAAAAAATTGTAGAATACGTGAGTACTGAACATGTTATAATTTGAAGCACACTCCTCTGATTGAAAACTTTGAGTAGAAGAGTTGTTCTGACCTAAAACGGAGTCCTAACATGATATCAGTGAGAGTTACAAATTGTTTGTAATATCTGTGAGTACGAGGATCGTTCTAATTTGGAACTCAACTCCTCTGATGACAACTTTAATCAGGCAGTGTGAATTATGCATTTCTTGTTCTCATGAACAATATTTGTTTGAAAAGTGAAAGATCAGAGGTATGTTTTGCCACGGTGGATGAACAGAAAGCCCGGTGAGGATGGCAAACATGGAATGAAGAGGGTATGATGTATGCTGTGGCCAGAAGAAGTTGCTCCTATGATGGAAATTGTGAACAAGACAGGCCCTCGAATCCTTTTTTTTTCCCTGATGAATTTGTAATTTGGATATGCTGCTGGAATCGGTTGAAATCTATTTGTAACTCCACTTTCTCATTTCCCCATCATATATGTATGCATTGCTGAAAGTGATGTGAAGAGGGGAATAGATAGCGTGTAGCCTAACAGACTATGGATCATTGGATTGCATCTATGTTTCTGATGGTCTTGCGGGTTTGGGACTTTGAGCTTGAGAATGTATTTCTATTTTTGGATTTGTCTTTCTGTCACCTTGTTGGATGGATATTGCGGTTTTTTTAACTTTTACCTTACTCATTTTATTTATGAATGAAAATGTAAGTTTAATAATTTATTATTTATTCAAATGCTATGGGATAAAATCCTTATTTGCCTCTAAAGGTTGACATTTACCGAATGTTACCGTAGCGTTAGCACGGGTAAGTTACTAGTTGCTTTAGTCGGGTTCTCTTGTTTGTCTGTGCTTTTCCAGTTGCTTTTGCTCTTGTGGTTCTTGAGCTGGTCATCGGTATTGTCATCGTGGATTTCGTTGTGGGATTTGATCTCGTAGGCGAGTTGCTACGTCGACAACATCCTTCCTGCTAGTTGGGGTGCCTCCAGATCTGCATGAGGAGAGATTGCGCTGGTCTACACCAACATCTTTGGCGAGCTCGTTCCAAGGGTGGAGGCCTTCTTCATCTTAGGCAAAAATTCTTCATGAGGTGGCTAATGGTGTCGAATCAAACCGAGTTGACCTCAACCTCCTATGCATGGATGCCCCTTTTGGGTATGGTCTTCAGGTTCTTATGAAGTTTCCTTACTTCTTCACATATTTTGCCGGTGCTATGGATCTAGGTTTGATTTTTGGAACTGTTGTTGCGTATTTCTTTGGCATATGCTTCGGTGGAAATCTTCTGTGGTATGGTTGAAATTTTGATTTCTAAGCTATCGCTTGAACCCCAGATGTGTGAGGCTCCTTTTGAGACTATGCAGTGGATCAATCATATGCAGCTCACCTTGTTTCAAGTTTTGCCGGAATAAAACTTGAAGTTGACGTTGCAAGCAGTTGAAGAAGAAGGACGCGATTGCTTTTTTCAATTCTTTCTAAGTCCTTCTCTGCAAAATGTAGCTTAAAAGTGTAATTAGTCCATTGTTAAGGGGCTTCTTTACAAAACTGGATGTATCCATGTCTAGATCTTTGCTCGATGCATTGCAACCACTCATATACTCCAACTTAGCTACATCAATAAATGCATGAGTTTTCTGTTTAACTTAGCTACATCAATAAATGCATGAGTTTTCAAAACAGAAATACTACAGGACCGGTTACCGTCGGGACGGGATAACTGAAAATATATATAGTGCCATACAAACTACAGTACCCCCTCCACTCTCTCTCTCTCTTATCTAGTCCACATATTCAATCTTATCCTCTTCTTAATTTATCTCTTCCCCTTCCCCTCCACTCCCTCCTCTCTCTCTCTCTCTGACTACCACCCCCATGAACACGGAGGCGACGGCAGTGGCTGACCGTGTGGGTGGTGCGTCTGGCGCGACCATCGCCTGTGGTGCGTTGGGCGTGGAAGGAGCTACCGTCATCGTCCCCGCTGGTGGTGGTGTGGTGGTGGCATGGGTGGAGTAGAGGAGGAGAGTGTCAAGTAGTTTGTGGGACACGTGCCCAAGCAAATAATGGACATGGAGCTGCTCATCATGTTCCAGGAGGTGGTCATCATCGACGAGGTCACCGTCATCAAGGACAAGGCCTCTCGAGGTGTGGATCCGTACACCCATATCTGGGCTCACGACCCCAAGCTCCTGTGTAGGTTTGCTCTTGGGGTTCAATTTGGGGTGTTCTACATGTTGTATGGGTGTTTCTTGCGATAATACTTTAGTGGTATCATAATGCTTTGGTACCTATAGATATCAGACCTGGTACCTATAATTATGAACCTGGTACCCAGGTAACATGTTAGTATCGTACTTGGTACCACGTATTTATACGGTGACATTAGTATTGACATGGTACATACATGGTATCAGGCCTGATACTCAGATATTACATGGTACTAGATACATATATAGTAACATCAACAATGATGTCAATGACTTAAAGTATCCCGTCCGAACGACATACCGTTCTCTAGCAGCCATATTACGTATAATGCTTATAGTAGATTACTCTATGAGATCACCCCTTCTCTGTAGATGGCCATAAGGCTTGAGGCCCGACAGCATAGCCCACGGCACGACAGGACTGGTGTCGGGCCCGTGCTGGCCTGACCTAACAATGGGGCTGTGCTTGGGCCGATGCTTTGGCGTGGTGGGCCGGCTCAGCACGGCACAATCCAATGAGCAGGGAAGAAAAATGAGTGAGGGGCCTCAAATAGACTTAATTCGACCATATAAGGCACGTCCAAAATAGACTTATTTCAGCCATATAATATAAGATATGGCCTAAAGAGATGGGAGGGGAAATAGACTGATTCCATGAAAAAGCACAATAGGCTGTGCCTTTGGACTGGCCGACACGACCCAAATCTTATTGGAACGTGCCTAGGTCACTGGCACAACCCATGGGCTGGCCCGGCTTGACATGTATGTCGGGTCATGCTAACCGAACTAATCTCGGCCCGGGCCCAGTCATGCCCACGCCGTGCTGGGCCGAGCGGCCCATTTGGGCATCTATACTCTTCTTGTGGGAATGGTTAGAGCAAGTTTAATAGTATAGCCAACTACTAGCTAATTCATATAGCTAATTCATATAATAGTTAACTATAATAAGTATGTAGTACATCATTAATAATTAATAATTAATAAGTGATGACAAGATAGAGAGAAGGTGTGGGTGTATGACAGGGCAATGGGCCCTCCTCTCGTCCCTCTCTCCCTTGGTGAGTAGTAACTACTACGGACAAGCCTGCTAATGGGTTAAAATCCAGGCTACATCCACCCCAATCCACCTCCTCTGCAACCACTCCACCAAACCAGTCCGCTCCACTTTCTCATCTCTAACATCCAAATCAATCCAGCCCGCAGGATGTTTGAAACCAACCCAACCCAAACCATTGCAGCTAAGTGGATTGAATCCATTTCAAACCCATGGACTGAGACCACATGAAACCGCCGCCGCCGCCGGCGGAGACAACAGCTTGGAACATTGATGCAAACCCAACGAACGCATGCAACGGTAGTAGCTTGTCGTCGTGCTCGATCCGTGGCTGCGCGCCTCCGCCATGTCCAGAGACTGCGTGATGAGTGAGCAGCTGGCCTGTTCGACGCACAAGACAATGGCCGCCCGCCGCCGTGCTCGCATCCATGGCCGACGCGCACAACAACGGCGGGACGGAGCTACTTCACGACACGGAGGTGCGCGGTGAGCTTCTTCTCCCGCCGGCCAGGAATAGTAGCCGATGAACCTGACCTCCATTGTCGCCAAGCTGAGTTCGAAGAGGCAGCCATGGACCCATGGTACATCCGGAAGAGCATCGCGCCGCTCCTCTTGGCGAAGCACTCCAGCCGGACCTCCTCGTCCGCCGTCAATGGCGGCAGTATCTCCTTCGGCGCCGCCGACTCCACCACCCTTGCCAGGTCCACCGCGGCGCGGCGCATCCACCTCACCACGCCGTCATGCTTCGACAACAACGACGACAGCGGCCACCTCGCCGTGCTGTCGTCCTTCGACAACAACGATCGATATCTCGTGGCGCCTCGCCACGGCCAGGCTAAGCGTCCCGTCCGGCGATGACACGAGAAGCATCTCGACGCTCGTCTTGGCGACGCGTCCGAGGTTCGAGGGATGAGGGAGTTTGATCTGCGCCGGCGGCGACGACCCGTCGAGGCGGAGTGCGAGGACATAGCAGCCGAGCTCCGCGGCGTTCGAGCGCACAGCCAGCAGCGTAGCGTCGTCCCTATCTCCATGGATCGAATCCACTATAGCATCCATGGATTTAATCCAAGTTGGACTCGAAATTTTATACCCAAAACGAAACCAACCCAAACCGTTCTCACGTGTAGTCCAAACCGCCCCAACCCATCAGTCTCGTCAAACCATTTCCATCCAATCAAAGCCAGCCCAAACTTGAAACCAATCCATTTTACCCACTTCAACCCAACCCATTAGCAGGCTTAACTACGGAGCTCGCTTGCGAGATCCATAGTACTAGTACTACTAGTCGTCGTCGTCGGTCGTCTTCGTCTCCCTCTCTTCCAGTTCCACCCAAATCGCCATGGCTCGCTCCTCCTCCCAGTCCCAGTCCTCCGTCGGCGCCTCCGCCGGGGCCGCCCGCCCGGCCACCGTTGGCCCCCGCGGCACGGCCGCTGCGGCCGCCGGCATGCGCCGCCGCCGCGCCTCCACCGCCGGCGGCTCCGGGGGCTTCTCCGGTGGCGGCGGGAGCAACATGCTGCGATTCTACACCGACGAGGCGCCCGGCCTCCGCCTCTCGCCCACCATGGTGCTCGTCATGTCCCTCTGCTTCATAGGCTTCGTCACCGCCCTCCACGTCTTCGGCAAGCTCTACCGCTCCCGCACCGCCGCCTCCGCCTCCGCCTGATCCATCCCCCTTTCTCTTGTTCCCCTACTTTCTCTCTCATCAGATCAGATCGGATCGGATCCGACATGTTTTTTTTGTGTATGAAGATAGACAAACCTAAGCTCTCGTTGCCTTAATGGAGTAGTAGCTTTTATTGAGGGATGAATTTGCTTGCTAGATCTGCCAACCAATTATACCCTAGTTCAAGTTTACTCTTGTTTCTTCTTACTACCTTGTTTCAAACGAACAATTGTGGCTAATTAATCACTCCTACTTGGGCTTGCAAAATGTGCCTCTTGGGGATTCTGATTGCTACAGTGTTACTACATCTTTTGTTCTTCAGATGCTTCTCAATTCTACTCTTGCTACCTCATCTATTGCTACTAGTACATTACTGCATCTGTATGCTAAATTGCATTATTTAATTGGGTCTTGCTGTCTACTTTTTAGCTTCATATTAATTCTAGCTCAGGCTTTGCTCCAGTACTACTAGCGATTGTTTACCTCTTTTTTAAATGGGTTTTGTGATGATTTACAACTTGTAGCTAGGCTGGTGCTCTTTCATCTAGTAACTGCATCCTCGATAATATCATGGTTTAAAACTACACGTTAAAACCAAGCTGACTAGGTATTCCTCCTCACATGACTTAAACCTGAGGTAATAAGGATTTGTGCTCCACGTATTTTTGGTTGACCATTCACAATGCTTTGTTTAGGACCTATTCTTAGCTTAATCTGTGATGCAATAATTGTCTGCACTGTTTTGCCTTAGAATAATAGTTGATCTACAAGCATCATGGTAACTGATTGCTGCCTGAGTATTCACATGTTCTGTTATCTATCTTAAGGCATGCTTGGATAGAGTTCTTTTCCATTAATCCTTATGGTTTCAGTCAAATTTTTAACTGATTTCTGAAGCAATTAGCAACCTTCTCTAGTGCAACTTTATGATGCCCTTACTCTCTCTTCTTACCCTCTTTTAAACAAGTGTTGCTAATTAGTTACTTGGGCTTGCAAAATCTGCCTCTTTGGGATGGACTGCTGGTGTTGCTATATTTTTCTTCTTGAGGATGCTTCTCAATCCTACCACTACTTTCATTGATGCATCTTGCTAGCTCATCTATTCTTACTAGTACATTTATTACTTACTGCATCTGTATGCTACTAGTTTGCATCATTTAATTGAGTAGTTGAGTGCCCCTGTCTGCTGATTGGCTTCATAATAATTCTAGCTCAGGCTTTGTTCTTGTACTAGAGTTCTTCCTCTATGTGCGGTTATGTAATCTATATCTTGCAGTTTACTTCTTTTCACTTGCTGATTTAGAAATTGTAGCTATTTTGGCGCTCTTTCATGTAATAACTGCATGCTGATCATATCAGCATGTATGTGGTCTAATTACAAGTTAAAACCAAGCAGACCAGGTATTCATTGTCACATGACCGTAAACCTGAGCTAATAGCTTATATGAATGAATCTTTTCGAGGATGTTGCTGAAGGATTTGTGCTCCATATATTTTTTTGGTTGAGCATTCAGGATGTTTTGCTTAGGAGCTATTAGTAGCTAGTCTGAATGAATATTTTTGGGGATGTTGCTGAATGATTTGTGCTCCACATAACTTTGGTTAAGCAATCACAATGTTTTGCATAGGAACTGTTAATTAGTAGCTAATCTGTGATGCAATAATTATATGCTCCATATTTTTTTGCCTTGGAGTTCTAGTTGACCTACAAGCATCATGGTATTTTAATTGCTGCCTGTTATTCACACGTGCTGTTTATCTTAAGGCATGTTTGGATAGAGTTCTTTTCCACTAATTCTTACGTTTTCATTTAAAATTGAACTGAATCGTGAAGTGATTCACCATCCTAATGCCCCCCTAGGCCACGATAGTACTGTGAGCGAAGTTGCTTGCTCAAACTGTAGTGACCTGCCTACTGATCTATGATGCTTAGCATGTTTTGTTAAATTTGTACAAACTTTTGTTGGTATCAGCTCAAGTTACAACTGGGTGCTCTTCCAGGTTATGTCAACTGTCAAGACCCTGTAGTGTGCTTAATCTGGGTTATGTGGTTTATTAGTATCAAGGATAAGAAGTTCTTGACTTGGTGTCCCATGCTCTATTTTTTTGGGGAAAAAACAGGTACTTCAAGATGAAGGCTTTTCTCAAGATTGATATTTGATGATAACAGGGGGGGCATGCCCCTCCCAGATGCTTGGAAGTTATCCACTCATTTTGAATCTCGCTGGTTGCACTGGTTGCATCCATCTGTTAGTTGGCAACTTTGTATTGATGAACTAGAACTGGTTTCTTCTTGATTGGGATTAGCTGCAGTAGTAGAATTTTACATTTATGTAGTGATTCCATTGCTTGAACTGATTTATGAAGCAATCTTCCATTGAAATATGGCAGATTGAAATGTTTTCTTTTTAAAAAAATTTGATTGTTGACATTAGGTTCAATCACAATGGTACTGTGAGCAAAGTGGCTTACTCAAATTGCGGTGACTTGCCTACTGCTCTGAGGCTTGGATTGTTTTGTTGTTCAATATATGTTCTTGTTATCAGCTCAAAGTTACTGGGAGCTCTTCCCGGTTATATAACTGTCAAGAACCTGTAGGTCGCACAATCTGGATTACGCGGTTGATTAGTATCACAATGGATGAGAGGTTATGGGCTTATGGTTTCATGTGTTCTGTGTTCTGTTATGGGGGAAAAAAGAGATGCTTCAAAATGAAGGTTTGATATATTTAACTGTAACAAAGGTGGCACGTCGCAGATGCTGAAGGATTTGTGCTCCACGTATTTAGGTTGAGCATTCGTTATTTTTTTTATATACACACGAGCTATTAGTAGCTAATCTGTGTTGCAATAATTATCCGCACTGAATTTTTTTTGCCTTGAATAATAGTTGATCTACAAGCACCATGGTATCTAATTGCCGCCTAAGTTATTCACATCTTGTGTTATCTATCTCAAGGCATGTTTGGATAGAGTTCTTCTCCACTAATTCTTATGGTTGCATTCAAATTTGAGCTGATTTGCGAAGCAATATACCCTAGTTCAAGTTTATGGTGCCCTTATTGTTTCTTCTTACCTTTCAAACAATTGTGGCCAATTAATTACTTGGGCTTGCAAAATGCGCCTCTTTGGGATGGATGGCTAGTGTTACTGCGTTTCTCCTTGAGGATGCTTCTCAATTCTACCACTACTTTCATTGATGCATCTTACTAGCTTTTCTATTCCTACTATTACATTTATTAATGCTGATTGGCTTCATAATAATGCTACAATTTATTACTGCTGATTGGCTTCATAATAATGCTACCTCAGGCTTTGCTCTTATACTAGAGTTCTTCCTCTATGTACGATTGTATAATGATCTATATGTTGCAGTTTACTTCTTTTCACCTGTTCATGTGATGATTTAGAAATCGTAGCCAGTCTGGTGCTCTTTCATCTAATAACTGCATTCTCATTGTATCGACATATATATGGCCTAGTTACATGTATCAACATATATACAGCAGACCAGGCATTCCTTCTCACATGACCATAAACCTGAGCTAATAGCTTGAACGAATGAATCTTCTAGGGGGATGTTGCTGAAGGATTTGTGCTCCACGTATTTCTGGTTAAGCGACGACCCCAATGTTTGCATAGGAACTATTACTAGCAAATCTGTGATGCAATAATTGCCCGCACTGTAGTTTTGCCTTGGAATAATAGCTACCCTACAAGCATCATGGTATTTTAATTCCTGCCTGAGTTATTCACATGTGCTAGTACTTATCTTAAGGCATGTTTGGGTAGAGTTCTTTTGCACTAATTCCTTTTGTTCAATTCAAATTTGAACTGATCCAAATGCCCCGCCATTCCATGATTGTATTGTAGTGCGGCTTGCCTACTGGTCTATGATGCTTGGCTTGTTTTGTTGAATTTGTACAATCTGGCTTGTGTTAAATGTGCACAGTCTGTTCTTGGTATCAGCTCAAAGTTACAACTGTCAAGAGCATGTGGATGGAGGCTAACTTTGCCATAACTCTATTTGCCATAATTGTGGCAAGCCACACAAAGTGTGGCCAACAAATTGTTGGCCACAACTATGGCAAACTTTGACACGCAACCAAACACTAGCATAAGAATTTGTGGTAAGCCTAAGGTTTGGTGTGTCAAATTGAGGCCATCAACCAAACAGCCCTGTAGTTTGCGCAATCAGGATTATATGGTTTATTAGTATCAAGGATAAGAAGAAGTTATGGACAAATAATGGTACTTCGAGATGAAGTCTTGATATAATATCAAGGTCGATATTTGGTGATAACAACAGTGGATACCCCCTCCCAGATGCTCGGAAATTATCTGCTCATTTTGCATCTTGATGATTGTATCCATCTGTTAGTTGGCAACTTGGCATTAATAAAGTAGAACATATTGCCGGCTTGCCGCTTCTTGGTTAGGATTACTTCCATCTCTTCAAACCCCCCCCCCCCCCCCCCTCCCGCGCCCCGCGCGAAGTCGATATCTTGGCCAAATTTTTTTGGTTTTTCTCAACTTTTTATGAATTTAGTCAAAATTTCAGAAAATTCCGGTTCATAAAATGGTGAAATTCTACTGAAATGGCCGAAATTGAAATTGAAAACCCTGCCCGCAATAGGGGCTCTATTTGAATGAGGTGGTTTGGATTTTAATTAACTCCGAAAATAATTCGTATACTGGCTGTTTTTAGTATATAACACTTTCTTTCATATATTAAGTTCAATCGCAATGGTAGTGTAGTATCTAATTGAATGAGGGTTGGCGTGTGTTTGCTGAATCTGTTCAAGCTGTTCTTGTTATCAGCTCGAAGTGAGTGATTGGGATCTCTCTTCCAGGTTATGTAACTATCAAGAAGATGTAGTTTACGCAATCAGGATACTTGATTAGTATAACCATGGATGAGAAGTCCCCCCTATTTCCATGGACGGAAACCAGATAGTTGTTAATTAGAGATAGAGAAAGCAAAAAAGGAGCACAGCACAGCTCTCTGGATTACATCATTTCCCAGCTTGGGGAGCACAAAAGAAGAGTAGCTGCTGCTAGCAAAACGCTGCAGTGAAGAGTGAAGATAGCAGAAATTGGAAGGATCAATCCAGACGATCGAGACTGAAGCATATCCATGGACTAAAGGTAAAGGGCTTGTTGATGCAGATGCTGATGTGGCTGCAGCAGCCGCAGCTGCCGTAGCCGCTGCTGCAGCAACCGCCGCCTCAGTTGCTGCTTCTTCTGACGCGGCGTGAGCGGCGGGAACGGCGGCTGTGGGTGTTGCTGCAGCTGGCGCCTGATGAGCGGAAGAACATAGTGAGGGTTGTACTTCAACACCCACAGGCCATAGTCCACTACCTGGCCTGGAGCTGCTGCTGGAGCCTCGCCGCCGCCATGTTGATGTTGATGGTCAGCAGCAGCTACGCGTCGATTGCTCTCAACACCCCAATCATGAATCAGCCCATCGAGATGAGTAATGTCTTGACGTTCACCATTGTTTGCATGGATATTCTCGATCACCTCCCTCTGCATCTGCATGAATCGCTGCGTCTCGGACAGCATAAGGCCGCAAACCATCAGTACTCTCCTCCTCTGTTGACTTTGAAGCCTAGCATTTGCAGAAGTGAACTCACGCAGGCAAAAGTAGATGTCACTTAAGCAGCCAGTGCCGACTTGGTAGTTTGTACTGCATGCATGCATACATACATACATAAATACAGTCAGATACAGGTATAGCACATATATATATATATACTTATGTAAGTAGTGTAGTACTCCAAATTAGTTACAGTACTGGACTAGATCGATCATCAATTAACATAAGAAGCAGAAGCAGCAGCAGTATGCATGAGTCAAAATTAATTAATAAAGGAATGAAGTACGTACGCATTAATGTAGCCGTAACCATAGTTGATTTGGTGGGAGTTGAGGAAGGATGGTATGATAGGCTCTGCTTGCTTGAAATGGAACCAACCGTTTGCGCTGTCTGGGTTAACACCCGGAGCAAGCGGTCGGAAGGCCACGAAATACAAATCTGTCTCGCGGAAGAGGAGCTGCACGTACATACTAGTAGGATCTTGTGGATTCTCCAATTCAACGATGTGGAAGGTCTGCCTATCCTCGGGACGACCAAATTCGCCGGCCGGGATTGCAAGCTTGAGGTCAGGTGGGGTGACGGGCATGCCGTCGACGGTAGTGGAGCAGATGTCCAGCATGCTCCCCTGCCTCTTCTTCATCAATCCTAGGAACTCTTCCCTGCCCGCGTCGATTGAGATCCTATAGCGATGCTTGTTAATATCCTGCATCCCATGATCGATCGATCGATCACCATTAATAAATAATTCGGAATTAATTGCATGCTAAAACAAAACAATCAATGCATCAGCGGACTTACATTACTCCAATTCCCAACCAAGGTAATCGAAAACTGTAAAATTTTACTACATACAAGACGTGGTGTGCTCAATCAATCTAATAGATGGAGTATATGCTCTTGGCAAAGCCAGCAAAACAAACCACACAAATTAAAGATCGATCGATCCTTGTGACCATATATATCATCAAGCTAAGCTAGGTGTGCTCCTTGGGCCCTGGCCTTGGTCTGTCTCATCCAACCAGCCCACCAACTAACCTGATTGAAAGGAAACAATCGGCCCAATACAAAGCAAGCTCGCTCTCTCTCTCTCTCTCTCTCTCGCCTTGGAGTGGAGTACCTCCAACATGACCGTACGTCCATGGCGGATTCTCAAGTGGATCCCAAACATGCATACGGAATTAAAGATTGCTCTTTTTCTTTTCAAATCCAAAAACGAGAATACCCATGCAATGCAATATTGTGGCTAGACCAACTGATAAATATCTCAACACAAAGATCCCTCCCTAGCGCGGTGCGGGTGTATATATAAAGAGGCGAAAAAGGTTGTCAAAACCATAGATCCTGGCTATGCCGGACGTAAAAGTTGGATCTTTGGCAAAATCGAAGCATGGGCGCCAGCAGAAACACGAACAGGTACGGGAGGAGGAAGAAGAAAACCCTTGAAACGAGGAGGAGGGGGAGGAGAAGATGAAGAAAAAGATGGAGTCGAGAACCCTTACACCCATGCTCCGCTGCAGGTGCAACCGCACCCGTTGCTCTGCCATCCTCCGCGCCACCGCCAGCGCCTCCTGCTGGTCCGCCATGGCCTCGCGATCGATCGGAGAAGGAGATGGAACTGATGAACGCCGAGAGAGAGAGAGGTGTGCACTGCAAATGCAAAACCCCTGCTCTGCTCTGCTCTTCCTCTGCTGTGGGTGGGTGGGTGATTCTTCTGTCCGGTTGGTTTTGCCTCGGAAACCAGAAAACGGAGAGCGAGAGCATGTGCAGACAAAACAAGATCTGACGGGCCGCGGGCCGTCATACGGCCCATTATATCATTTCCAAGCCCACCTCCTATACAGCGATACACGAGTAGATTTTTTCATTTCATCAAAACACAAAGGACGAATAAGAATAGGTGAATACCGTAGAGATACTAATACTATTAGCATACCACACCCCAAACACCACCACGGATATACTCCAGCTCCCAACCGAACCCAAACGTTACTACTATTTCTTCTCTATTATCAACACCATTAGCTACTACTCCCCTTATCATCATCAAAGACTAACATGCAGCAGCACAAAATAACTAATACTACTACTACTAGTCAACTAGGAGTAGAGAGGCAGCCGCGGTTTCTACTCCATATAAGATCAACCATCATCATTTACAAACGAGTATAGCATTAACATCTCAAGCAAGGACAGACAGAATAACATTGATCAGATCCCTCATAACATGATGCTAAATACCAACCAAAAGGAAGGAAACACCCTTGGAAATATTCAGACAGATTAACACACTAGCTGCAACTCGACTACACAGATTCACCGTCTTAATACAATTAGGCAGAAATTATAGGCAAATAGATCATGACAGCATTGTTCAACGTCTTGCTATCATGTACTACTAGTGTCGATCAATGACCAGAGCTCATCTGCTGCCAGGAGCATTATGCCTAAGGGTTGCCCGAGAGCATTTGCCTAAGGGTTGCGAGGAGCGACCAACAAACAGTAGCTTCCACCTTACAAAACACAAGATCGAATACACCACTGCTCCTCCCAGCCTCGTCAGGTGTGAAAACAACCCTGCCTCTTGAGACGATTTCTGAACTATTGTTGGCTTGCAAGGCCACCAAATCAACACTCAGCTCTCCCCCTAATTCCGCAGAAACCACACGCCTTGAAAGCTCAATGGCACCATTGCAATTGATAGGCATTTTTCCATCCCGAGAATCAAGCAGCACAATATCCCCTCCCTCTACGCTGGCAGTTTTGCAAACGACTACTCCTCGCAGATGATCTGGCCATGACCCCTCGGTAACTTGGAAACTCACCATAGTGGCTTCAACTGTTCCAACAAGTGCAGCATATGTCAACTCAAGCTCGCCATGTTTGCTGGACAAACATCTACGGATCATGTAAGTATGCTTCGTATATGGGTAAGCCGTGTGGTGCATAAAGACCGTCAGGCTCAACACTTTATCCTCAGCCTCTGTTTTTCCCCTTACTTTTAGTTCAACTTCAAACGTTACTGGATCAATTACCACAACTGCACGAGATGGGCCTGTTAACAGCAGGTGTGAATCCTGCAGGCATCACAACCAATTGATTATTACTGAAACTTGGTTCCTCCCGCATAACAAGGAACCAGTATGCAACCAATCCATATTAAAGAAACAGGTATTTCCTACGAGGCCATATTAAGGTCAGTTGAAGAGCATACAATGTCCATCACAAACTTCTATTTCCATCGACTAGGTAAATGCAAGAGCTTTGCTACCAATAAAAGAAAGTATGCCATGATATTGACTAGAATAAACAAACCTAATTTATGTTTTGCATGCAATATGCTATTCGTTTATTTGCAACAGGGAGTACTCATCTTGGTTATATATGTGGCAATCCTGTTATGTTTGGCTGTTGGTAATATTAACTAACATCAGAGGTCAATTTATAGAAAACTGCGTTAGGAAGAGGTGACATAGCAGATTCACTGCCAACACCACGAATGGATTATTTCAAAAGGAGTATAGGTATAGGTCATAGTGGTGCCAGTTCTATCAACTCAGTTTGTACCAATTAATTCTGTGCAAATAAGAGTGATAAGGAAAAAGGACTGCAAACATGCCTTCAATTGACAGTTTAGGTGCAACCAGCCTACGAATGCACTAATAACTCCAAAAAGACAACACATTTATACAAACAAGTGTACAGAACAGTAGTAATCTACTACTAGTAGAATAGGTTGAGCACTTCAAGCTCCAAGAAAAATGAGAAAACAGCAAAAGGTACAAAGAAATTACAAGACATACCTGTGGAGTGAGAATCTGACAATTATCCCTTGTGCGCTTGAAAAGAAGGTTACGCCTTTGATCTACAGAGTCCCTGGTGGCAACCAAGCCATACACATGTAGCGGCCAGTCAAGACCATCTTTTGCTTCTTTCACTTGGAGAGAGAAGATCTGCAAAGCATCACAGCAGCAAGCATATCTTGGGATAGGTCCCTCTGTATAGCGCATGGGAGATACGGTTGCTGCAGTCAAGTAGTAGAAATATTTGTTATCAAATAATAGCAATGTGGATGCTGATTGCACCATGTCCGTTATATACTGTTATGTCCCATGTTCGACTCAAATCCAATTTTAGTTAAACACACATATAGACATTAATCTTGCTGAGAATGAGTAAGATAAACAGACATGAAATTAGGTTATTGCTCAGACAAGTAGTGGCAAGAAAAGAAAAGCAAGAAATAAAGAAAAAGAAAAGACCGTTAAGTTGATAATCCACTTTAATTCTGCCAGAGTTCATTCATGGTGCTAAGTGAAGAAAAAACAAATTGGTTCCTACTGATACGGATTATTTGACACGCTTTTGTGCCAACATATATAAGAAATAGAATTGGTCGATATTATCAAGAGGGCACTTTTTTTAGATAATGGTCTAATGGATAGCAGCAATCCAGACTCTAATTGCTCAGACATACGGCCAAAGGATAAACAAGTCCATACACTCCACATCTCATAACCGAGATACACAGAAAAACAAACAACCAAAAAGAAAATATTAGAAGACTAGCTTCAAGTTTTTCCTCGTTGCTTGAAACATCGGGGGATGCAGAGATTGCCCGCCTTTCCACCTCCAAGCCCTCTCATTGACACTAGCAACCGCAAAAGCTCCTCCCTCCGTCATGAGCAAAGGAAGGGGGCAAAACTAGTCCACCTTGTCGTTGCCAAGCACTGGCTTTATGCCGCCTGGACAATCTATACCCCATCAAGAGGGCACATAGCCAGATAATCTATCGGGTCTGGTCCAAATTTGTTTTTTTTCCCTAGTATTATGATGTGGTTGACAGGATTTGTGCTGTAATGGGTTTATTGAGTGTAATTAGGAAACGCTAACACTTGTTTCACATACTAAATGCCAATCTGTTGACCCCAAAATAAAAGAAAACAAGATGTTAATAGAACACGAACCGGCCAGAATCCGAGCTAATGGGGCCAGAAAAATATAATGGCGATACGGAACATGATTAAAGGGCATAGATAGATAGATTTGCAGAAACAATCCCTAGTATTTGTTGATTGCGGAGGAAGAAGTTGAAAGAAACTAGAAAGGAAATCAAAGGGCTTACTGGTGTCGTGGAAGGAATAGCGAGGGCTAAAGCGATGTTCCCAGCTGACACGGAAGTCTCGCGCAATTATCTGCTCAGTCAACTCCTCATCTTCAAACTCCTCTTCATCTTCAAGCTCCGCCACCACTGGACGCCGCTTCCCCTTCCCCATCCCCTCCTCCAAAGGAAGCTTGCCGCTGATCGTCACCGCTTCCTCCAACTTTTTCCCCATGGCCAACAGCTCGCCGCAACAGGACAAGCGCTCCTCCCCATCCGCCAAAGGAAGCTTGATGCTGCTGGCCATCTTCCTCTCCGACTCCTAATTCTTTTCCACCTCCGCCGCCCGCTTGCCGCCACAGGATTAGGGTTCCTCTCCTCCCCTCCCAAAAATCCCAATCCGCACCCTCCAAAAAGTAGGTGGTACAAATTTCATAAAAACCCTCCCTTTAGGGATTTTTGCGTGCAAGTATCCTCTTCCGAACTTACCCAGAGAACCTTTCCTTTTTTTTTTTTTTGACAAATTGACCCTTCTCAAAAATTTATTTCGAAACTAATCCCTACAAAAAACTTTAACCAAAAATAGGCCGTTGGCTCAGCGCCAAGCGCATTGGCGCTGAGGTTGGGCGTGTCAGCACCAACGGGTCTGGCGTTGACCTCGTGCCACCGTGGTGGCAGGGCCGATCCCCCGGCTGACGTGGCAACTATCTCAGCACCAACCGCATCGGCGCTGAGCTGGCCATTCTCAGCGTCAACCGCCCCGGTGCTGAGATGCCAAACTTCAGCGCCAACAGGCCTGGCGCTGAGGTTGGGTACTTAGAGGCCGGCCGAGGCCGCCCCAGCCAGCCTCTCCTCTCTTCTTCCCCACCGTGGCTGCGCTAGGGTTCGTCATCCTCTCTTCTCCTCTCACCAAATCTCCCCTAAATCCACTCAAATCGAAGGGGATTTCGTCGGGATTGAGTTGGGGATCGATTGAGAAGGTAAAGTCCTCTAGAAACCCTAATTTCCCCCATGTTTTATTGGATATTTCGCATTGTTTTGATTCCAACCGTAGTTTGATAATATTTGGCTCGGATTGGGATGTTAATTGGATAATGTGGGTGGGGATGTAGTGCGGAAGAGACATATTAATCTTTGCTCCATTTGGTTCATGTTGATTTATAGAATTGAGAACCTATATTTTGGAATAATGTGTGGTGATGGTTAGGGCTTTGTCGGATTGATGTGTGGTGATTGAAATGGTTGCAAGGGGTTGATGTGTGGTGAGGTCTAGTCACTTTGTAGGAGAAGGGATTTTTTTTTATGAATAATGTGTAGTATTTGAGTTGAAACAATTAGGTATTGTTTTATGGAAAAAGTTGGACATGTTGATAGGTTTGGAAGTTTTGGGATTGCTATGGTATTTAGAGATTATTTTCAATTAATTAATGTTTATGTATTGGTTAAATATTGTAGATGAATAGATTGGTCTGGCTTCATTATGGTGGTTGTGTGGTAGATGAAAGTACCGGTGGAAGCCAATTTGAGGGAATGATTGTTAGACAATTAGTATTTCATGTGAAGCCTACATTTGAGGAGTTAATGTCTCGCATTAAGCATGAATTGGATTGGAGTGATGAGTCGGTTGGTATGCAAAGGAGATACGATGTGGGCAGCGTTGTCATGTCA
Organism: Oryza glaberrima; assembly: GCF_000147395.1. Classification (NCBI taxonomy): domain Eukaryota; kingdom Viridiplantae; phylum Streptophyta; class Magnoliopsida; order Poales; family Poaceae; genus Oryza; species Oryza glaberrima. The sequence goes on along the minus strand of NC_068337.1, from coordinate 224,670 downwards.
CATAAGTTTATGTTAGCCTTGAATGGAGAGATCGAATGGCAAACATATATATAGATATAGTATTGGGGTCACATTTCAAAGCTCTTGAGGTGTTTGCATGGAAGAAAGAGGGTAGGAAAGGGAAGAAAGAACTTGTAGACCTGAATGAAAGTCCACTCATAGAATCACCCATTAGTTCTCACGAACAGTCAGAGAGGTGTAGTAGGAAGGAAGAATTAATTGAGGAAGACGTGGAGGTGGGCGAGGGAGTAAATGCTATGGCGGATGTGGAGGTCAGGGAGGAAGTACATGGGGAGGAGAATGTCCCGGTAAGGGAGGAAGTACATGCAGAGGAGAATGTGCCGTTAAGGGGGGAAGTACATGCAGAGGACAATGTGCCGTTAAGGGAGGAAGTACATGCAGAGGAGAATGTGCCGGTAAGAGAGGAAAGAGATGTTGAGGATGGTCGGGAGGTAGGAGATGATGTGGAGTTGCCTGAGGAAGAAGCGAATGCTAAGAATGTAAGTTTGGGCCTTAGGGAGTTGGTTAGGCTGAAATTCTATACCCGACAGGAGTGTGAGGAAGCTATGATACGCAGTGGATTGAACCTAGGCTGGTTGGAGTATGATACAGAGGATGAATTGGATGAGTCCGCTTCCGACTCTGATGATGATCGTCCAGTGCGCAAGATGTCGGAGCATGAGAGGACTGTGTTTGAGAAACTGGTGGGTAGAAACCCGGAAATAACACAATTCGAGGATCTTACCAGATCCGGGCTAGCAATTGCTGATAATATGACGGTGCCTTCGAACCAATGTGTGATGAACCAAGGAAGGGGTTGGAGTTTCGATCGATGGAAGATCTGAAAATATGGCTGCAAAGTTATTCTATCCGTGTCCACCGGCCTTACCATGTGAAGGAATCTAACGCGTCAGTAAAGTATACTGTGGCTTGTCTCGATCACCTTTGCAAATGGCAGATTAATGCAAGGAAGAGTGGATGAGATAGGTGGCGGGTGACTAGGGTGAGCGAAGACCACACATGCTGTAGTGCGGAAGTAACCGGCAAGCATTTGCAACTTACTTCGAGGTTTATTGGAAACAGGTTACAGGCATTTGTCCGAGCTAAACCAACTTTGTCGCCTGCAGCTATTGTCGAGGTAGTTGAGCAAATTTGGCACTATCGGCCTACGTATGGCAAAGCTTGATGTGCTAAGCAAGTTGCTATGAAGGTCATTTGGGGAGATTGGGACGAGGCATATGTTCGCTTGCCTACACTGATGTGTGCCATCAAAGCAAAGAACCCTACCATGCATTTCCGTGTTGAGGCTCACCTCGAGAAGTCAAGAATGGTGGAGGGAGTACAGAGGCGATTATTCGTACCCGTGAAGGTAGCATGGTCGAGACGGGACCTGTTCGGGACAGAGTGGTTAGTTCTGGCACTCTTTGGTGGTATGCAAGCTCTTGCATAAATGTTGTGACTTACTTCATTTCAAACCTGCAGGCTCGAGAGCTCTTGCGGACCATCAACGACGCGGGAGTGGCGCTAGGCACGGCTCCTGGCTCGGAAGGAGAGAGCGGCACCCTGCACAACGCCCTACAGGTACTCGTTGGAATAAGAGATGAAACTACGTTGTTTTTTCCAAAAGCGATAACTCAACAGAGATTATTTTTGTAGAGACTACGGCAGCGATGTCGGAAGTTGGCAGCAAGGCTCGGCTGCAGGTCGACTAATGTGGTCGAACATGCTCATGCCCACCAAGAAGGGGATGAAGAAGGGGAGGTGGGTGATGAGGAGGGCGAGCAAGACAAGGAGGCGGGGGAAGAAGGGGATGAGGAGAAAGAAGGGGATGAGGAGGAAGAGGAGGAGGGGGACGAAGAAGAGGAGGCGGATGAGCTCGGTCCCTCACAGCTAGAGGACGCACCAGAGTCGTCACAGCCGGATTTCTCGCAACCCGGTCCGTCTCGACCACGACGCAGGCGGGCTCCTTTGTATGACTGGAGGTACACCCCCGATGTGCCTCATCCTCGCACTAGAGGTAGGAGGAGGTGAGTGCATGGTTCGATGGATGGATGGACTACGATTTTTGCTTGTTGTGTATGGATGGATGGATGGAATGTTTTTATTTGTTATATGTATGGACTTAATGTATGGATGGATTGATGGATTCTCTGGATGTATGGAATGAGGTTGGACTTGATGGATGGATGTATGTGTCACGCCCAGAATTTCTATCCAAAATTCCAAACGCTTACATGTGTGTGAACCCTCGTCCAGGAATCAGCCGAGGCACACAATAACAAATTGATAATAGAGTACAATTATTGCTCTAATTAATAAGCGAATAAAATGTCATTACAGAGGTAGATAGTTCCTCTCAATCAATAAAGATCTAAGCAGCGGAAAATAAGATAAACGGCGCAGACGACTCCACTCCACAAGCAACTTGACCAGGGCTACATCTAATCCTCCACACCATCAGCATCACTGTAGAACTCCTCCGCTGATGAATGATTGCAAGGTGAGTATATGACATACTCAGCAAGCCACGCAGCAAATATGCAAGTGCACAGGATAACAAAGGATGGCATAGTAGGGTTTCATTTGCATAAACAACATTTAATAAATATTTCAGAATTTAATAAAATAGTTAAGTAATAATTAAACAATATTAATCCAACGCTATACAACATACCCTGTTACATAGGCCCAACCATTCTGAACAACCAACCCCGGCTGCACAGTTCTATCTCCAAACCAGGAATTAACCATTCCGAACCAGGAGCTATTCAAATTATTACCAGTTATAGCATCTTTTATTATGATAAGAAGTGTGACACTAATCACGAAAGACATTGTTAGACCCGTCCATAACCGCGGGCACGGCTATTCGAATAGTTTTGCTCTGGCCAGAGGTGTACCACTGTACCCACAAGACACAGCCCCATGACATGTCACCATGCGCCTCAATACCACCACGGTACCTCGGAAAGGAGCTGTGACAGTACCCCTCGCACAACACAATCCACCACAGCGCACCGTTCCTGGATCATAATCACCCCCTTATAAAACAAGGTATGGACTCCCCAGCGACCCCCGTGGGCTTATCTCCGCCACTTCTCAGTCTGGTGCCCCGCAATGAACCATGCTATATAAAAGGTAAAGCCGTTGCCCACGCTGGCTTGTGGTTGGCACGGTTAATGTTTCACAACCGAAAATCGTGAACTGGTCCTTAATTGTCATGAGCACGACCATCGAAACCATGTGCTCACAACCCACCATTATCAAGTTTTAGTTGGCACATTAATTAATTAACCAATCACGATTGACCATCGTGAGATATCATTAAGCCATCATTAAATAATAGTGAATCATAAGTTATCCCATTTATATGAGCTAGTGTCTCTAAGCACGGCTAAGCATCCTATTCACTTTAGCTAAAACCATATAATGTTCTAGCTAATCAAATTATTAACCAAGCGACAAAGATAGGTAACCAATAGCAAAAGGGCTATAACAAGGCAATCGGTTATTTCCACCCAATGACATTCAAAAATAAATGCAGTAGTTGAATAGAAACCATAGCTTTAAACGGGATCAACATGCTCAAAGGGTTGTTTGGAATCTGTGTGACTTGCCTTGCTGGCCTTGGAACTCTTCAAATTCTTCTCCTGCGAAAACAGACTCTCCGGAAACGTCGGAATCTAAACAGAAAAGAGCAAAATCACCAAAACAGCACATAAAAAAGCATGAACAGTACATGTGGATATTTTTAACATGTAGATCTCAATTTTAGAAAAATTTAGAGACTTGAACCAACTAAATCCAAGCTAAGATGAATTAGTTATGAATTTTTAAAGATTAAATCGGATTAAAATAAATCGGATTAAAACACTTATATGGATTTTAATTGAATTATGACGCAATAATGAATTATTTTTGAAAAGGAAAAGGGGATTATTGCGTCAGCGGCTAGGGTTCGCGGTGAACCGGGTGCACGGCGGCGGCTCACGGAAACGAACGGTCGAGTCCGATCCATCCAAAAACGAACGGCCGAGATCTATCGGTCCACGACCGGTCTACGACGGATGGCAACGATGATGTCGGCGATGACGTCACCACCGGCGGCGGCTCGGGCGCGCAAGCTCGCTGACGAACGACGGCGCGGCGACACGAACGGAGGGCACCAGCGCGTAGAGGGCGACGCGGCGAACTCACCGGCGACCAAAACAGCGGCGGAAGATCAACGGACAGCGACGACCTTCGGCTTGACGACGATGACGGCGCTCCGGTGGTCTACAGTGACGATGGAGGGGTGGACGAGAACGGCGACGGCTTGGCGAACCCGGCGGTGGCCTTCCCGAGCGACGACGACGACCGGAGCGACGGCGGCGCACGGCTGAACAAACGGCGGCGATGGCGACGGTAAGCGGCATGGTGCTAGGGCTCTACCGGCGACGAGAGGCGAAGGCGAGGGTGGCGACGGATAGCGGAGACACCGGGGGTCCTTTTATAGTGGCTAGGAGGCGGCGATGGAGGCCCACGGCGACCGGCGACGGCGAAGGAAGGTCTAGGGTTCGGGGAGAGAGATGAATCCGATTCGAGATCGAATCCATGGATTTCCAAACGATTTTAGCCGACGATTCCAAAAGAGAAAAGGTAGAGTGGATCGCGGGGATCAATTTCCCTCTATCAATTTCACCGGATCGGGAAAGGAATGAACGAATTTGGAAGGGCGGCGGCGGCGCAGCTCGACTAGGGTTCGGCCGGGCGACGGCTGGAGGTAGACGAAGACTAACAGGTGGGCCCCACCTGTCAGCGGGCGAGGGCGCGCGCGAGCGGCTCGGCTGCGGGCCGGATTGGGCCGAGGGAGAGAGAGAGAGATTTGGGCCGACTTTCGGCCCAAAGCCAAAAGAAGACTTTTTAAAACTTTTCCAATTTAAATTATTCATGAAATGCAATTCCATTTATTAAAAATACTTCCTTGGCTCAAATAAATCTCAGAAAAATCTAGGAATTAGATAATCAAGTGAAGTATTTAGTAAAATTTTATCTGGCCCACTTTTATATTGGAATTTATTATTTAAAATTAGATCTTTTCTTCTAGACTTTTAAAATCATTTCTAATAATTCCAATTAATTAACAATTTATATATTACTACCTGGATGTATGGTTGTGTGCAAAGTCTGCCTGGGCAGAGAGCTGTGCTGCTTAAGTAAGCAGGTCTGGAACCTCAGCGCCAGGCAAAATGGCGCTGACATAGTGAAGGTCAGCGCCAGATGCTTCGGCGCTGAGGTCCCAGCCCAGCCATCCAGAAGGCTTGCTGAGCTGGGCCATGGGCGAGCCGGCTAAGTCCACCTCAGCACCATTATGACTGGCGCTGAGGTCCCAGCCTGCAAGCCATCCAGAAGGCTTGCTAGGCTGGGCCATGGCCGAATCGGCTAAGTGCCACCTCAGCACCAGAGCAGCTGGCGCTGAGGTTCCTAGTGCCAGTGCCATTATGGCTGGCGTTGAGGTCCCAGCCCGCAAGTCATCCAGAAGGCTTGCTGGGCTGGGCCATAGCCGAGGCGGCTAAGTGCAACCTCAGCGCCAGTGCACATGGCACTGAGGTTCCTTGTGCCAGCGCCATTATGGCTGGCGCTAAGGTCCCAGCCCGCAAGCCATCCAGAAGGCTTGCTGGGCTGGGCCATGGCCGAATCGGCTAAGTGCCACCTCAGCGCTAGAGCAGCTGGCGCTGAGGTTCCTAGTGCTAGCGCCATTATGGCTGGCGCTGAGGTCCCAGCCCGTAAGCCATCCAGAAGGCTTGTTGGGCTGGGCCATGGCCAAATCGGCTAAGTGCCACCTCAGGCGCTGAGGTTCCTCGGTCCAGCGCCATTATGGACGGTGCTGAGGTCCTAGCCCGCAAGCCATCCAGAAGGCTTGCTGGGCTAGGCCATGGCCGAGGCAGCTAAGTGCCACCTCAGCGCCAGCACACATGGCGCTGAGGTTCCTAGGGCCAACGCCATTATGGCTGGCACTGAGGTCCTAGCCCGCAAACCATCCAGAAGGCTTGCTGGGCTGGGCCTAGGCCGAGCCGGCTAAGTCCTAGTCAGCGCCTGGCACTGAGGTACCTAGAGCCAGTGCCATTATGGCTGGCGCTGAGGTCCTTTCCAGCCAGCAGACCAGCAGCCAGTCTGGGGACTTGGCCACCTCGGCGTAGTCCAGTCACAATGCAAAATCGACAGATATTTTTTACCTTCACAAACACAATACCACGCAAAGTAGCGAGTTAAATTTTGTTCACAACCGATGTTCTAAACGATACAATCCTCAATTACCGAATATTAAATCCGAAAGTTCTCTAACATCCATTACCACATGTCATATGGACTCCAAACCAAATTGAACATCTCATAGTACGAAGCGTTACCGATCTCATAGTACTACAATTACTACATGCGCACATTACAACGCATTGATGATTCCAAGCTAGTACTACTGGGTGCATCGTGGGTACTTGCCCTTCCTAGCCGCTTCCGACCCGGCATCCTTCGCACGCTGTGCCCTAGCCAGCTTTCTTGCCCGATCTTCAGCGCACTTCTCCTTCTCCCTATTCAGTCTAGCCAACTCCCTTAACTCCAACTCCTCTCTCCTTTCCCTCTCGGCCTTCTCCTTTGCGGAATGCTGCCGTTGCCGCTCCTCACGCTCTTCCTGGCGCTCGCGCCAGCTCTAAATCATACTCTTATGGAACTCAGTCATCTCCTTGTCAATCCATTCCATAAAGTCACAAAGAGGGGGTGGTATTTGTCACGCCCTGAAGTTCCCCTTTCTAGCTTTAAAATTTGTTAAATAAATCGCCTGAAGAAATTGTTGAATTAACCTAGAGCTAATTCCTTAATTAATAAATGCAATTAATAATTGGAATTGGCGTGGTTGAATTTTTCTTGAGTTCCCCATGCTCTAATATACTAACAGGATTTTTAGTGGAATTTTCAGAGTCTAAGAAATAATTTTAACCAATTAAAATGCATTTATCCGCAATAATAATCCCTGGGAAAATCCTTTTTTCCTTTTCTCTTTTCTTTTTCCTCCTTCTTCCTTTTCTTGGGCCGTTGGCCCATTTCTTCCCACGCCGGCCCGCTCCTCCCTCCCACTCCCGAAGTTCACCTGGCTTCCCTCTCCCTCTCGGGCGCTGACAGGTGGGGCCCACCTGTCAGCCCTTCCCCTACCTCCAGCCGATTGGAGCCGAGCTCCAACCGCCGGCGCCCCCACCTCCCCACGCCGCCTGCCTTCTCCGCTCCACCTCGCGCCCCACTCCGCGCCCGTGCCCACGTCACCACCCTCTGCCGCCCCACTCCCGCCCACGCGCGCGCGCCCACAAGGGGCGGATTCGAATTTCGAATCCCCTCCCCACTCTCTCTCTCTCCATCTCCCACGTCGCCGGCCAAATCGGCCACCTTCCCGCCCTCATCCGCCTCTCCCGTGCCTATAAAACGCCACCCCAAGCCACCCTCTCTCTTTTTTCCATGCTCGACGCGCTCTCCCGTGCCCTCCGCCGCTCTCCCCACTCCGAACCGAGCTCCGCCGGTCGCCGTCGAGCTCTGGCCGCGCGCCGCCGCTTCTAGAGCCGCCGCCACGCCAAGCCGCCACCACCGCTAGCTTCGCCGTCGCGGGAGCTATCCCGGCCGCCGCTCGCTTGCCACGCGCCGCCGCCGCACTGCTCTCCCCACGCGCCGCCGCCTACCGCCGCCTCCAACCGCCGCTAGCCATTGCTAGTGCCGTCGCCGCGCCGCTCCGTTGCCGCTGTTGGCCTTGCGAGATCGAGGCCCGTCTCGTCCATCCCGCGCGCCCCGCCGTCCGCCGCTTGCCGCCGCCGTCCGCCGTCGTCTTCACCCACGCCGGCCGAATCCGTGGTGAGGACTCTCTCCCCCTCTTTTACTCCCCCTTCCCCGTGTGCGCCGCCGCCTTTGGGTGCGTCGCCGCCTCCTGTCCGCGCCGCCGTCTCCTCGCCGGCCACTGCCGTCTCCCGCGCCGCCGGTCGCCGCCGCCGCATCGCCTAACCGGCCGGCCGGTTTGAAGCCGAGCCGAGCCGAGCCGACCGGGCGCCTCCTCCTCCTCTTGTGCCGCTGCCCGGTGGGGCCCACCAGCCGGCGCCACCTCCCCTCCCCCTTGAGCCGCTGACATGCAGGGCCCGCTTGCCGGTGCCGCCCCTCCCCCCCTTGTGCTGACGTCAGCAGGGATGATTTATTGCGCAATAAAATAATTAAGGGCTTTTCTTTTATAGTAAAAACACAGATAATCTTCTAAAAATCATATCTAATTCATCCGAGCTCCGTTTAAGTCCATTCAAGTCTCAGTAAATTCATAAAAATGCATAGAATCCATTAAAAATGGTTTTGTTCTCTGTTTCAATAGACTTATAGCCTGTTTTGCTTGTGTGCTTTGTTTGTCGCGTAGATTTCGGCCGTTTCGTCGATCCGCGGTTTCTCGAAGACGTTACTGTGGTCTCATCAGTGCGAGAGCAAGGCAAGTCATGCATTACAATTGATTATATTGTACCCAATTTACAAATGTCCCGCTTTTCTATTAAATGTTGCATTATTTTTACAATATCATGTGGGATGGGTCCTACTACTCAGCCATATATTGTTTACCTTATGCCATTGATAACTTGGGTATTAAAATGATTAGATGTTGGTTTAGGGAATGCTTAGCCATGCTTAGTTCAACAAGTACACAAAGGGGGAATCACATTAAAAGCATAGACTTTGATTATTGGTATAGCTTTGGATTAGTGCCACCGCAATGGTGTTAGTTAATTAAAATACACTACATGGTGGGCTGTGGGTGCATGGTTTTGCTAGTCGTGCCCATGGCGATTAAGGACCGGTTCGCGGGATGCCCTGGAAGAACTTATCGTATTTACCACAAGCCAGCGTGGGCAACGGCTGGGCTTGTAGTGTAGCTTTCCTCTAGCCGACGTACCCAGGCAAGGGTGGGCGTGATGAAGTTGGGTCGGCTGGGGTGTCCGGTTGATCGGCTTCCGGATTCACCGCGGCACGAGAGGGGGGCTGCCCGTTGCCTGCTGGGGACGGGGGCGAACCTTGAGGTGTGGTGCGATCGATTAGAGGGGGTTATGCGAAGGGTCCTGTCACGGCCTCTTTCCGGTATGTCGTGGTGGCATATCGGTGCACGGAAACGTGTCGTGGGGCTGTGTCTTGTGGGTACAGTTGTACACCTCTGATCAGAGTAAAACTATTCGAATAGTTGTGCCCGCGGTTATAGGCGGTCGACCAGATTCACCGTGATTAGTCTCACCCCTAGTTAGCTATTGAACTGGTTAGTTCAGGTAGTGGTTTGGGCCTGTTGCAACGTGGTATAGCGTTGGACAGTGATTGGTTAATATTGATTAATTACTACAACTGTTTGACTGCTTTCAACTACTGCTTTTAAATGCTAGCTTTATGCAAAAGGACCTTTAGCCTCCTTTGGATATATCTTGCATCATACCTCCTCTTCTGGTATGACTTGCTGAGTACAGTGGGTAGTACTCAGTCTTGCTCTCTTTTCCCCCACACCAGAGTTGAAGTTCTTCTCAATTGGAGATGTCTCAAAGAGTTGGTTTCGTCGCTGCCGTTAAGGATGCCTGTGGAACGGAGTCGCCCGCTGCAGGGGTCAAGTCTTCAGGCTTAGCTCGCTTTTATCTTTTCCGCTGTCTTTTATATTTTTGTAAGACGTGGATCTGTATGTCAACAATTGTCGTTTGTGTACCCTGGCTGGTCCTGGACAGGGGTTTAATACACATTCAGCTTAGAAATTCTGGTTCGTGAATTTCTTGGCGTGACAGTATCTCAGGTTCCTACACATTAAATCACATTTTATATCTTCACAACAGATGACCATATATGCAATGTGAAACTAATTACACTACAGAAATTTACCTTCACTGGAATGTTTGCCTTTCCCTTCCTTCCCTTAGGCACGGGCTTAGGTTTCTCTGGACTGTACGAGTAGTTGCGGCACATCCAGTACCTCTGGCCATAACTATCCCAGTCATGACTTATCTGAAAACAACACTCATCCCCACACCAACACATTGGGCGCTTCACACCCGGTGGAGGCAGCTGCTCAGGGGCATAGCCGACATCATCCTTCTTAAACATCCTAGAATTACAAAAAAAAATAATCGGTACATCAATTGCAACATAAATATTAACACATACTTACTCCCCAACTACAATACATCCATAAACCAACTATGGTTTAGTGAAACATAACATGGTACATAAAAACTAGGGTTCTTAATGATGTTATAAAATCAAAATTCAACAATATGAATCGTCCATAACTACCTCAATATTGAAGTAGAACATTACACCCCTCTCCCTTCCCCCTAAATCACATCCCATCCCGCACCACTTTTCTCAAGCCACGTGTTCAACCAAAATGAGTTATGGAAATGACCAACCGGTTGACAAATTTAGGGTTTCTCGAGTGGGTTTACCTTATAAATCGATGCCTCACGCAATGCCCATGAAATGCCCTTCAATTTGGGGTGGATTTAGAGAGATTTGTGGAAGGGAGTAGAGAGGGCGACAGTGAGGGATGAAACCTAGACAGGGAGAGAGGAGGGGAGTGGAGAGGAGAGGTGGGCTACTGCTCACCCGGGCGTGCTCTAAGTAGGCAAGGTTAGCGCCAAACTCTTTGGCGCTGAGGTTGGCCAGCTCAGCGCCGATGCGGTTGGCGCTGAGGTAGCTGCCACGTCTGTGAGAGGGTCGGCCCGGCCGCCATGGTGGCACGAGATCAGCGCCAGGCCCGTTAGCGCTGACACACCCAACCTCAGCGCCAATGCGCTTGGCGCTGAGCCAACGGCCTATTTTTGGTTGAAGTTTTTGGCAGGGGTTAGTTTCGAAATAAGTTTTTGAAAAGGGTCAATTTGTCAAAAAAAGGGAGAACCTTCTCACCGAATACAAGTATACATTTTAAAATATCATATATTTGTGTAAACTAGAAAAAATAGCAATACGTTGCAATGGGTTTAGTTAAGGTCAAATTCACTATAGGAATTCGCTTCGATATATTTTTTTTAGAAAATCATGAGAAGCAGTTAAGAGTCCGATCGTCTCAAGTTAGTATGCTAATTTTTTTTAAAGAGATATCTTATACTACTCTTTCTATATTTCTAAAAGCGAACGAACTTAAAAACCGACTCATACACGGATGACGTACCAAAGTACTGGAAAAAATATCTACAATTTTTATAATAGTTTAGATAGATATTACGAGTATTTCATGTAAATTTATCTTCTCTTATATGTTTTCTTCCTTTGAAATCTAGTTGTTTTATAACAAGTTGTTACAAAATCCGAAGCTATGTGTGACGGTAATCAAAGACCCTTTTGAGAACTAATCTTCTAAAAAAGAGTAAAATGCATTATCGATCCTTGAACTTGAGCAGATCCGTCACTTAAATATGTAAACCCGTAAACTGCATATTCAGATCATCATCTTTGTTTAATGAACTATAGCAGATCTAAATGTGCAGTTTACAAGTTTACAGACATAAGCGACACCTCCACTCTAAGTTTAAGGCCATGTATTTTACTGTTTAAAAAAACTTAAGGTGTTTAGAAGATACTAACACTACAAAATTTAAAAAAAAGGTAGGTCTCACAAATAAAACAACGCTTGGCGTTTCAGCATTCTTCTGATTTTACCGAGGAAATGCATGCCGTATGTTACTTAAATATTAGCAGTCCTCAACCTTGTTACTTCCTACACAACATGATTGCACTGTCGTATTTCTTTTATCGTTCATACTCATTATTTCTTTTTAAGTTTAGGTAATATATAAAAATCCGGCCTCTATATTTACAATAACAAACAAAGGTTAAAGAAATAGTTTCGTAAATAAGAAACAACGAGGAAAAAAGAAAACAAAAAGACTAGAAGACTAAGCTTTGGCTTCTGTTGCCTGATGAATCCTATCGCATCGAGTCACATTGATATGTAGTTCGAACTCTTGGACCCCTCATCCACGTTCCATTCACATCGAACCAGCTCCTTCGTCACCTTGCCCCGTCATCGCGCGAATCCAATCAATCCTGGTGCCTTCCTTGCCGATGCCATTCAGTGGAGGCAGAGGAGAAACCCCTCCAACGTAGCTTCCGCACATGAATGGACTCGGGCATAAACATCTCAAATCTAGTGGCACTTAGGCCCCAGATGTAGTGTTATGCCACATGCATAGCCAACGTTGACAACCTACCTGCTGTCATCTTGTCAATATCGCTCTTGGCCATTAACTTTATTCTCCTAGAGGGCGATCTGGCCTTGCACCCTGTCATCGGCATGTGTTCGAAGAGCCAATATTGGCCACCGACCACCGCTGACTCCCACACCCATCCATTGCCACCTCGACGCACCACTTTGTTGCTGTTGCCAAGATGCTCTTTCATCGCTTAGGATGTAGGGTAGATCGTCCGATGCAGCGCAGTAGAGCCTACCTCCTTCCGAAGGGCAAAAAGGCCACCATTACTGTCGCCTCCACCAACAGTTGTTGCGGCGCCTTGCCTTACCGCCAAGCAATTCGTGGTCGCTAAGGATGTCGTGCCTGAGATGGAGCAGATCGACCACCGTCGAGCTCGGCGCCTGTACAACTGCACTGATGCTTCTAACCCTCCATCACTATCGCGCCACCCCACAATAAGCTAGTGCAGCCAGCCAGCCACACGACGGCACGCGAGTGCCCCTCCTGCCATTGGTTGGTCCCCACACGAAGCAGCGCCAACGCCGACCAGACTCATCACCATCATCAATGGGGTGGATTTGAAAAAGTGCAACAAGATATGGAGAACCAAGAGAGAGGGAAAAGGGGAAAAAGGGAGGAGAAAGGAAAGCGAGGGAAGATGGAGAGAGAGGGGAGTTGTGGCGCTGCTGCTAACAACACCATCCGTGTGGCAGCCTCACCGACGGCGGCGGAAGAAGGCCCTGGGTCGGCATTGTTTTTCCATCTCCCAGGTCTACTTTAGATTCTACAGATTTAGGATATGCATATTAAAATTCCCATTGGGTTTGTAAAGGTAAAATTGTATGAAAAATTTCATCGATGGTAGGGTTCGAACCTGTGCGTGCAATGCACAGGCCTGTCTCCATAACCACTCGGACACATTGACATATTTACGTGTGAAGCCTTGTGGGCATTTTGACATATTGTACTGCGTGAGGGAGAAAGATGACACACTTGTGTTGTACCGTCCGTTTCACTTGAACGGGCCATACAGTACGCAAATGATGGACGGAAATGCTTTGCATGGATATACAAAATACAATATTTTTAAGTAGGCTAGCAAGATGCTTGTGACCTACTTGTAAGTTGTAACGGTGTACAAAAGAGCGATGTTGCGACAATAACGCATGAATGAAACATGTTGGATGACCATTCATTCACCTTGTGCACTCGGTTCTAGAGGTTTAGTTAGAAGATGATATAATGTGAAGAAAGACAAACTGAAGTTGTTGTGTCTTCGACTAGATCAGCTCCTTTATGGGCTCATTGTGACCCTAAATTTCCTCTTGTTAACATGCGCGCTCTCTCTCTTCAAGTAGAATCTAATTTTTGCTACTATTTGATTGTTTTTAGGTCTCACAACGTCATCTTGCAAGCCAACAACTGCCTTGGCACAACGAATATTTTATCGTTGTGGCTAGGTGGTAACTTCACCATTGCTTATAGGCTTCCGTGCGCCGAGGAAAGGGGCCCCATGGATGCCATTGTTGGTGTGAGTCGACGGTGTGTGTTTTCCTAAGCAACTTGACAAACCAAGTACATTGGATTGGCGCGGTGCATCTGGACCAAGCAGCTAGAGGTCAAGGCGAAGCTGTTTAGGCATGACGTCATCTATTGATGTACGTGGATGTCGTGCCGGTGATGCTGCTCTCGGTCAATGGTGCCAGAACTATGTTGGCGTGAACTAAGTCGACGAACACAACGCCCTAGGAGATCTGCTTAGCTCCAGTGCAGGTCCAAAATATTGATGAGATGTGGGCGTGCCAGTCAGTTTGATCCTGCAACTAACAAGATATACGAATAGCATATCAAAGAGTCGATTGGCTGACAAGCCCATGATGTAGTCCAGCCGATGCCGATGACAGCCGATAGCGATACTAGCCGATGTCGATAGGGTTTTGAGACATCAGCTATATGTCCAATGTAGATAACGATATAAAGACAATCGACTGACGGTCATGTAATAGAACAACAGTCCTGGAAGATCTGCTTAACTTCAGTGCCAAGTCCAAAATCTTGCTTTTAGGTTCGTGAGCATGCCAGTTGATTTGATCCTGCAATCAACAAGAAAGAAAGACAAGAAAACCGCGGTTAAATCCATAAATGATAGCCGATCAGCTAGTTACCGATGACATATCATTTATCTTTGAGCCGATGTCATATTGGGATCGATCGGCAGTCATGAATAAATAAGATAGAACTAAATCTACTCGATCGGCTATAGATATTAACGACATATAATCAATCCTTCGATGTATATTTAAACTAAGTGATTGGGATAGATCGGTCGCCATGCCGAGACAGTATAAATCACTTAAGTCGAAGTATACATTAAAGTACTGATTATATAGAAGTTTATAGCATAGCCGATCAGATAGATTTAGCATGTATCGGCTAATACTCCGATATTACTCTATGTTAAGATATTAAAGCAGGCAGAATATATCAAACTAGAAGTCTAATATTCCTTAATGCAATAAGATCTTAATATAAAGGGCGGATCTAGCATATCAATCAAGCATATAAGATATAAAGTAACTAAATCAGGTAAGATCGGCTGAAACCCCGATGCTCTCTCTCGATGATCATAGAACAAGCCAGATATCATAATTATAAATATTACTTAATAGATCGAACTCAACCGATGCAGCATTAAGCATAAAGACAAGTATGAGATCTAGGCAAGATGATGAAAACCTCTAAGAAATGGTAGATACACGATGTAATCTAGATTAATAACAGAACATAACTCTACCGATTGCTTCCTAACAATAAGAACCAGTCGATAACAAGTTATATAGTGCAACTAATAGAGATTGCAACGTGTATATGTGTCGCGTCCCAAATCGACCCTAAAATACATCCTCTAAATTATGCCTAGAATAATTAAAATGCTTGTGAAAGCCTTCAAAAATTAAAATGTGCAAAGTTAAAAGTCAAATAGGGCTTGGAGGATTTTTGTATATTTCCTAAAAGCCTAAAATGTGTAAATAAATTTTAGTGGAATTTTCAGAGCACAAATAATAATTATTAAGAAATAAACAAAGTTAAAATGATTTTATAAAAAGAAAAACCCTAAAATCCCTCCTTCTCTCTAATGGGCCGGATTCGGCCCATCTCCCTCCCCCTCTCTCCTCCTCCCCGCGGCCCACTCGCCGCCTCCCCGCGCGCGCGCCGCTGACGGGCGGGCCCGCCCGCCACCCTCGCTGACGGGTGGGGCCCACCCGTCATCCCCTTCCTCCCGCCGCTCCCGCCGCCTCCCCGCGCCCTAGCGCCGCCGCCGCCGCGAATCCCGCCGCCTCCCGCCGTCCCCGCAAGCACTAAAGTGGGGGGAATCACTCCCCGTGATCCCCTCTCCCTTTCCCCCCATTTTTCCCTCTCTCTCTCGCGTTCAAACGGGCGGTTTGCCCCCGCAAATCTCGCCGGCGCCGTTGATGGCGGCCGGACCTCCCGCGCCGGTTTCCTTCCCCTCCGGCCGCCCTCTCTCACTCCCAACCCTATATAAACCCTCCCCGAGCTCCCCACCACCGTTTCCGCCACTCACCGCCCTCTCTCCTCGCCGGAATCGAGCTCGCGCCGTCGCTCTCTCTCTCCGCCGTCGCCGCCGAGCTCCGGTCCGCCGCCGTCGTCGCCCCGGACCACCTCCCACCTCGGGGCCGCCTCCTTCGGCTTCGCCGCAACCTCGCCGACCTCGTCCACCTCTCCGTTTCGGTCGCCGACCGCCGGAGCGCCGCCGACCCCGTCGACCCGAGCCGCGCCGCCGCCTTCCTCCGCTCCGGTTGCCGTTTCCGTCGTCGCCGTCGACCCGGGGTGAGCCGTGGACCGCCGCCTCCTTTCCCCCTTCCCTCCCCTCTCTCGGCCGCTGCTCCGCCGTGCCGGTGGTCGCCGGCGGCGACCATCGGGGCGCGGGCGCTGCCTCCCGCCGGCCGCGCCGACGTGGCCGCCTCCGGGCGCGCCTAGCGGCTGCCGCGTGGGGCCCGGCCGTCAGCCGCCCGCGCCCTCGGGTGCGGCTGACGCGTGGGGCCCACGGCGCCGGCCGGTGTGAGCCGGGTGCACCCGGTCCACCGAGGACCGTGAGGCTGCCGCGTGGGTCCCACTCCCGTGGACCCGGTCCGCGCGCCCTCTCCCCCGGCTGACGCAATAAATATATTTTTAAATTAAAATTTAAACGAAGAAATTCGTAAATATTCATTTAAAGAGCATATAAACTTCAAATGGCCATAACTTGGCCATTTGAACTCGGAATTGGACCGTTCAAGTCTCTAATTTTTCCTTAAGAAGTCAAGAACCCATTTTTGTGCTTTGTTCCTGCTTGTTATATGGAGTTTATTAGAGTAAAAGCCCTTTTATTTTCCGTTGGTCGTGTAGACGCTGCAGCTTCGGAAGATCCGCTCTTCGTGGAGGTTGAAGCCGACGTTTGGGAAAGCGAGCAAGGCAAGTCACATCATTCTTTGAACATATTGGATCCTAGTTTATAAAATTATTTTGATTTAAATTATTGCATTATCGCTTTATTTAAATTCCCGCGTTATCACTGTTTTATTTAGCCATGCCTATTTACCTTTGTTATGACCTTATTATTGTGGTTATTGTTATTATTACCTTGTTCACCCTAGAATAAACAAAACCCCAGCTAGTGGGCACTCTATTCATGGCTCCACTAGTATGAATTTAGGTAGATGCTTCGCTGATTAATTAGGCAACATTAGGTGGTTTTATAACTCTAGACTTTGGGAATATTCATATCACTTGGACACCATGGAATGGTTGGATTATTGTGGAATTGGATTCACACCTCTCCCTCTATTCAAAACCCTCAAAATGGTTTTAGGCTGGGCTCGGGGTGCATGGTTTTGATGGTAGCACCTCGGCCATACAAGGACCGGTCTTCGGGCCTCTGTTGCAAAGCACTACCGTACTTCCACATGTCTAATGGGTAAGGCTTAGTTTGTGGCTCAGTCTGGCTATAAACAAAAGTACACGGATGGAGATGGACGAAGTCGGGGGTCGATGGACATCTCTAGGGCAAATGAAGGCTACACGAGCTGCGGCCCGGTAGTCGAGATGTCATGGCGTAGGACCGGTGTCCTGCTGCTAGGGGCTCAGTCCTGCCTACCTGTCCCGGGGGTTCCGGCCGTAGGTGGGGTTGGGTCGGTACTCTTGTCTATGGTTAGGATGGGTTGGAAACTATGTCACGTCTTCCGTCCGTATACCGTGGTGGTATGTGGCACGTGGTTACGCGTGAGGAAGATGTGTCTTGTGGGTAAAGATGTACACCTCTGATCAGAGTATAATCTATTCGAATAGCCGCGCCCTCGGTTATGGGCAAGCCGAGCAATGTACCCAAGTTAGTGTTTTAATTCTTAAAACCTGCTTAACAACTAAAATGTGGAATGGTTGGCCTGGGTTGGCTTGGGACGAGCTGGGACCCAGGGTCGGGTTGCCAGTTCGGTCTGAATCATCGTAGGCCTTGGGTTAAGGCAGGTTCGTGTGGGTTCACGGCCTTGGTTAATAATATTGTACAGCTCTAGAATCGTGTTTACAAAATAGCTTTGAGCAACTAAGGGTCTTTTAAATGCTGTTTATTGCAAAACCTAACCCCTATATTATAACTCCATTGTACTCCTTTGCATTTATGCTGCTCTTGTGGGTGTGTCTTGTTGAGTACGGTGGTTGTACTCAGTCTTGCTCAATTTTTCCCAAATCCAGAAGAGGAGCCCCTGGATGATGAAGGCTTTGGTGTCTAGCTCGTGCCTGCCGTCAAGCGCCTGTGGTCGTCGCCTTAGTCTTCCGCTGTTTTTCGTTGTCTTTGAGTGTGCTGGGCCATCGCTGCCCATGTAACAATTAACTATTTACGCTTCCGCTTGTTAAACTCTGAATTGTATCAACTTTTGGTACACCTTGCCTCCTGGGACAAGGAATAACACACGCACGTAAGGAACGCCCGTTGGGTTATTTCCGGTCGTGACAATATGATAACTCGACGAATTACGTAAACATGATTAGAGTGTCATAAATATGGAAGCACTAATCCTGAGAACGCAAGCCGCCATGACAAGTTTACCTCTAGTTGAAGATCGAATCGATGCAGCTCAACCCGAAAGCAAGAACTCGTCGAAATAGAACGAAAGTAAAAAGGGCGGCGATGCGCCGAGATTGTATTGAACTGTTGTTGTTTGATCACATGGGTTTGGGTCTTGTCGGACACGACTCTTATCTCTAACAAACTCTAAGATACCATAAGTCTTTTACGGTAGACTTTTGCCCGAACATATCTCTAAGGAAATTATACAAAATACCCTAATTAATAGATACAATTGCCTATCTGAGAGCTTTATCTCTATCGTGGCAATCCTTGTGAAGCACGTTGATCGATTCTAGAAACAGCTTTGAAGCCATCGCCGCCAAAATCGGCTGTATTGACTCTATCGGCTTCATCGGCTGTCCTTTGTCCGATCCATCTCAGCCGATGTAGACTCTAGCCAATGCCTTCGCAGCCGATGCATAATCTGTTCTTCGAATCCATCTCTTTGCCGAATCCACCTCGATTCCAATGTCGAATCTTGTTCATATCTTACCAAATTTGGTCGTCAATAATAATCCAGTAGAAACCAATCGGCTAACAAATATAATAGAATAAGCATTGATCCGAAGGTTAAAGCATACATCAGCTGGAGGTCCAATGTCACTAAATCCACACGATTAGATAAAGAGTGAAACCTTTGTTGCGATCGGTAAAATCCAATTTGTATGTAATCTTTATAAGCCGATGCAACGTACAGATAACTCATCGGCTGAAAACCCTGATGAAACCCTTTTTGGCAATTAATAAGCAGGCTAGAGGTTATGGTTCTAAGCACGACTAGGGCTGCTGCAGCACAAAGTATGAAAAGAAACATAATATCCATAATATCTAGACAATTAAACTCTTGACTGATTTTCAAGGTGGTAGATACCTTAGCTAATCTAGTCTGGTAAAGCAATTTAGCCAATACCGGCATAAACCCTAAAATGAATCTTAACTGATACAAGTAAATTGAACTAGCAACTAGATTAACTAAGATAGATGATAGATAGGTGCTTACATTGACAAGATCAGAGTGTCGAAGCCCTAGCTCCGCCGATGCAACAGCCATGATAAGTATAAACTCGTCGAAAAAGTAAAAAAAATAAAAAGGACAGTGATGCGCCGAATTTTTATTGATCGTGGAGATAGTTTACAGTAACCCCGAGTGTACATATTTATACCCATGGGTAGATAGTTTACAATAACCCTCGAGTGTACAATAGTCCTCGTTGGACAAGAAAAAAACTTTCCTAGAGATAAAACGAAAACATAAAGTCTTTATGGGACACTAAACATATTTTCCTAAAGATAAAAGGAAACTAATAAACTCTTCATAATTAATAGATAAAGTGCCATGCCGCATCCTCCTTGAACTCGGTCTCTTCTAGATAAACTTCCTTTAATTGATTAATTTCCTTAACCGAATATAGTAAGAATCTGACTATTGACGACTTGATAATTTCCATCGGCCGATTACATGACTCTAAAGCCGATACCGACTCTAAGCCGATGATGACCTCGGGGCTTAACAA
This sequence comes from Oryza glaberrima, assembly GCF_000147395.1. Lineage (NCBI taxonomy): Eukaryota > Viridiplantae > Streptophyta > Magnoliopsida > Poales > Poaceae > Oryza > Oryza glaberrima. The sequence continues at coordinate 204,823 of NC_068337.1, read as the reverse complement.
ATTTCATTGTTAATAGGGTTTTACATAATTTAATAACAAAGTTATCACAAAACTACATATTTCAGAATTCTCAAGGATTTCATTCCTACAGGATTTTTTCCTATAGGAAAATCATAGGAATTTTGAAGGATAGGAAAATATGTAGTTTTATGACAAATTTATTACTAAATATTTAGTTTTACGATACTCCACCTTAAATCTGTAATTCTGTGAGAAATTTAGTGTTAAATATGTAGTTTTGCGATAGTATCACCCTAAAATATGTAGTTTTGTGATAATTTAGTCAAAGTATTTGTATTTTTTGAAAGAGTAATTTCACAAAACTACATATATTTTGCACAATTTATCACAAAACTACAGATTTAAGAGCTTGTTTCACAAAACTACACGTAATTGGTACAATCTATCACAAAACTACATATTTAAGAACTTATTTCAGAGAACTATAAATTCAATGTATTTGTTTATTATAGAACTACACATTTAGTGTCTTCATTTATCACAAAACTACATATTCAGTGTCTCCATTATCACAAAGTTACAGGTTTTAACAATGCTAAAATATGTAGTTTTGTGATAATGGAGACACTAAATATATAGTTTTGTGATAAATGAAGATATTAAATCTCTATTTTTGTGAAATAAGTTCTTTAATCTGTAGTTTTATGATATATTGTGCAAAGTACCTATAGTTTTGTGATAAACGAAGACACTAAATATGTAGTTTTGTGAAACAATTTCTTAAATATGTAGTTTTGTGATATATTGTGTAAAGTACTGATAAACGAAGACACTAAATATGTAGTTTTGTGAAACAATTTCTTAAATATGTAATTTTGTGGTAGATTGTGCAAAAATATATGTAGTTTTATGAAATTTACCCCCCTTTTTTTTGGGAAGGGTGGGTTGGATTTATTTATTTATTTATTATTTTAGTATATAGGAGTATAGTGTAGTGCTTCCTTTTTTCTCATTTATTTTGAGCGCTGCTTATTATTGGTGTTGCTGATGGGGTCGCAGCTTCTCCACCTCCCGTACTCGTTTCCTTGTCGCCTCTTCTTCTTCCTCCTCCGGCTCCGCTCCGCCGTAAATTCTCCTCCTCCTATATAATCATCAAAAGCTTAGCTTAGCAGTAGGCCAGTAGCAGTAGCGATGCCGTGACGGATCCTCCACCACCACCACCTCGATCGTCAAATCCTCTAGCTTGTCTTTTGTTTTTGATTGACGAGACGAGCATGTCCGGCTCCGACCATCTCTTGGACGCCCTCCTCGCCGCCGCCCGCGCCGCCCGCGCCGCCCTTTCCCACCTCCACCTTCCCTTTCCCGGATCCAATCCCAAGCCCCACTACTCTGATGACCTCCATCTTCTTGGAGTTGGAGTAGCTCATTTCATCCACAGATCCCCCCCCTTCACAATTAGGGCATGCTTCCGCCGAACCAAACACCCACCACCACCACCACCAGGTCCACCACCGCACCAGCTCCTTCTCTGCATTGGCATTGCCTTCCATAACCTGCTGGACAACCATCTTCTCCACCACTTCCACACCCTACTCATCCATGCAAACAAGCCCCATTTTGATGCCTTCCTCTCCAACCTGCCTTTTGCCAAGCTTAAGGTTGCCCCACCGCCTCAACCGTCTGCGTCTGTCTCCCCTGCACCTCCAACTCCAGCTCAAACTGGGGACAAGGAAGACACTGACACTGCTGCTAATCACTCTCCACGGTCGACACTGCCTGTTCGCCTGCTCAACATCCCTGTGGACCGCCTACGCTCCACACTTTCCACGCTTTCACTCACCGACTTGATTGACCTGGTTGCCAGGTCCTTGCCATCCCCTGATACTCATCCAGACAAGAAGAAGCTCTTCTCTGTACACGACTTCTTCAGATATGCGGAGTTTGAAGGTACATACCATCATCATCATCCAACCTGTCCGTCATATTCTGCCATCACCAAAAATGCCTTATGCACTGTAACATCGTTTGTTAATCAATACTGGCCTAAAGTTGATTTATATCCTTTCCCTTTTGACTCTCTAGACCTGGAGTACCTTTTAGCAAAGCTATACCTCAGTTTGAACAATATTATTGTTGTCTCATGACATCTAATAAGATGATAACATTGTGATGCTAATCAGATGGTCACCAATTGTAACAATTGTACCATAAATGCTGAATTTAGTTTCTTTGGCATGCCTCCAATTTTCTTTCAAAGCTATTCATATTGGTTTTCTTCAAGTATGCAGATTTATTGTAAGGTGTTTTCTGTTACTCAGTATTTTTCTGGTTTTACTGAGAAAATGCGTGTTGCATGTTACTTAAATATTAGCAGCTCTCAACCATACTACTTCCTGTACAACATGATCATAGTATCTTATTTCTTTTATGTGTTCATATTCACTACTTCAGACTCTTCATATTCAGAATATGCATAAGACAAATTCCCGATGGATCTTTATTGTGTTAAATGGTTTACAATTATGTACAGATAACTAGCGCTCCAAAGATTGGCTTGATGATGTTGGTCTGACATTGATATCGCTGAAATATTATTTCTGATAATGTTACTTTATTGTTCTATTGGAAATGGATAGAGGTGATTCTTGCATGTTGTTATCCTAAGCTCTTTTTTCTTGCTTCTGCAGGAAAGCGATTCTTTGAGGAGTTGGATAGAGATGGTGATGGCCAAGTCACCCTGGAAGACCTTGAAGTTGCAATGAGAAAGAGGCGATTGCCAAGGAGGTATGCTCGGGATTTTTTACGGCGCACCAGAAGTAACTTGTTTTCAAAATCAATTGGGTGGAAACAATTTCTATCCTTGATGGAGCAGAAGGAGCCAACAATATTGCGGGCATACACCACCCTGTGTTTGAGCAAGTCTGGGACACTTCACAAAAATCAAATTCTCACATCTTTAAAAGGTGCAGGCCTTCCAGCCAATGAAGATAATGCTGCTGCCATGCTGCGGTACCTAAATGCGGATTCAGAAGAATCAATCTCCTACAGCCATTTTCGCAATTTCATGCTCCTGCTTCCTTCAGAGCGCCTTGAAGATGACCCTCGGTATGTTGATGTCTTGCGTTAGAATCCATGTTTGCATCTTTGAACCATTACACAAACCCTTTCCTTCATCTAAATTGAATATCTGACCAGTCATGAAAAATAATAACATGTTCTTGGCCATCTTCTCATGGCATTAAATACTAACCTTTCCACTTAACTCATTTATTCACTTGCGAATGCATTTAGGAACATTTGGTTTGAAGCTGCTACTTTGGTTGCTGTTCCCCCACCGGTAGAGATATCGGCTGGGAGTGTTCTGAAGTCTGCTTTAGCTGGAGGTCTTGCTAGTGCACTTTCTACCTCCGTGATGCATCCCATTGATTCAATGAAGGTACACAAACTTGTTACCTTTTAACCCTTTTAGTGCAAACAACTTAACCGATTTCAGCAGTGCGTTCACTTGATGGCATTTGTTAGAAGAGGATGTCTTAATGACAGAGCGAATAAAATCCAACATACTAAAATTTAGATAATTATGACAAACCCCATTTGCTTCTAGCAGGTTCCATGGGAATATCATGGGATGCAATCAAATAGAAATTTATACAAAGCATACTACTGGCAGGAGCTTTTTATTTCTACTATTTCTTTTTTCAGTTTTTCCTCTATGAATGATCTCCCTTCACTCAAGGCATTACCTGCAATGGACTTGCCTTACTTTTTTTAGAAAGTCGATAATCAATTTACTTGCTAGATTTTGTGCTAATGGATTTTTTTTTGCTTGAGAAATTCAACGGTTTTATGGATATTTCTGATTCAAGCTCTTTATTTTCTAAACTGTATCAGACACGTGTCCAAGCATCTTCGCTTTCATTTCCGGATCTCATATCAACACTTCCACAAATTGGGCTCCGAGGACTTTATCGGGGTTCTATCCCCGCAATTCTTGGTCAGTTTTCAAGGTTAGTGTCAATTCAGAGTTTTAGAGGCAAATTTGAATGTAGGCTGCAAATTCACATCCTGCCATTTGCAGCCATGGTTTGAGAACAGGAATATTTGAGGCAAGCAAGCTTGTGTTAAAAAGTGTTGCTCCAACACTTCCAGATATTCAGGTGTGCTTTCCTAGTCCTTGTGCAAAATTTTGCATGTGCTACTCACTGTGTCATTGGCATGGGTATGTGGAATCCCATACCCACCTTGTCAGTCTCAACAACAGAAAATGTAATCTGTGTCAAGCCCTCTGCTACATTAGTTATGGCTTTTGACCAACCTTAGTTCATCAAGAGCTAATTATTCTCAGAAAATTGAGAGCTGAGTCTAGTCACCATGAAACTTGTCTGCCTCAATGAACTTAAATTTTTTTGACCTAGTATATTGGCTGAGAAAATATTGCTTATATGAAAATCTGATGATAGACATGTTTGTTTCGCAGGTGCAATCACTCTCTTCCTTCTGCAGCACCATCCTGGGAACAGCAGTCCGTATACCTTGTGAGGTTCTTAAGCAGCGTTTGCAGGCTGGAATCTTCAATAATGTAGGGGAGGCCATTGTTGGTACCATGCAAAAAGATGGTCCAAAGGGCTTTTTCCGAGGCACTGGAGCCACTCTTTGCCGAGAGGTTCCTTTCTATGTTGCTGGAATGTGTCTTTATGCAGAAGCTAAAAAGGTATTGTGAGTTCTTATTGTTTCTTTGGACTGTACCTTAAAATTGGTTTTCTTTCATCTATATTTTGTTGACTGAAAGGTCTGCAGTGAGCTGCCTTTGTTTAATGTAAAGCTTATTATCTGTTCTGCATATTTGAATTTCATGCATCTGAAATGGCATCTCCATGGAGTTTTTCTTCTATCCACCTGCCTATCAATGATGTCCTTGGACTGAATTATTTTTCTTGTTTTATTTTCCTCGAAGATTACCTGCAGTAAGGTTGTTCTGTTTTCTTCTGTATGTATTCTTTTTTTCAGATCACTATTTTTCTTAAGAAGTTTAATTTTGTTCGCACTGGATATAAAAAATACAAAAATATAGTTACGGGGAAGTTGTGAAACCTTTCTTTTAATGGACTTAGATTCAGAACTATGCCCTGTGCGTGGTTGAATTTAATGATCATGTCATATGCTCTTGTTATTGTAGGCGGCACAGCATGTGTTGAACAGAGACTTGGAACCATGGGAAACTATTGCAGTGGGAGCGTTGTCTGGAGGGCTTGCAGCAGTTGTCACAACTCCCTTTGATGTGATGAAGACTCGGATGATGACTGCTCCACCAGGCACCCCAGTCTCCATGCAGTTGATAGTTTTCTCCATCCTTCGAAATGAGGGACCTCTCGGACTGTTCAAGGGTGCGATCCCCCGCTTCTTCTGGATTGCTCCTCTCGGAGCAATGAACTTTGCAGGCTATGAGCTCGCCAAGAAAGCAATGATCCAAACTGAGAGTGACTCCGCAGACTCTGTACATGAGAAGAGAACCACAGTGGGTTCCAGAGGATGACAGATCCAAATTCACCTGGTTACTCTATATGGTGTAAAGAAAGGACAAGCCATGCAACAGAAATGTTTTTGCCCTTGTTGCAAAGAATTAGAACCATTTTTTGGCATTGCCTTCGTGATACATGTACCAAATGTTAGGTCCTTTTATATCCTTTCCATCCTCCCCAACAGAGGGAAATTTGTCGAATTCCCATTACCATAGGCCTTTATTATACCACTGTATAGTAGATGACAGAACTACAGGAGTAGACGTGCTGCCCTTTCTTGCACAGTTCACTTCATCTGTTGCTATTTCTTTAGTAATCCAGAGCCTTGATGACATGTTTATTAACCCTCCTCGTGATTAGTTAGCTCAGTTGTGACAAGTCCATGAGTTACACACTGTGAGTTATTTGAGATGTTAAAAAGATATCAGAGACAGCATTGTTACGATAAGCATGAGCATGTTATGATGAAAATATCCATTAATCTAGCATGGCAATTGAACAGGCTCGCCAGGATTGAACCCTTGAACTTCAGCTAACTGCAAAGGTTGATGTCTGGCAAAAAGGATCCCATGAAGTAGCATGTAGCAATATTGGATGGCTAGGTAAAAATAAGACGTTTTGACTTAAGTTTGACCAAGTTTGTAGAAAAAAGTAGTAACATTTTCAATCCAAGATAAATTTATTATGAAAATATATTCAATTATTGATTTAATGAAACTAATTTAGTATTGTAAATATTACTATATTTGTCTACAAACTTAGTCAAAATTGAAACTAATTTGACTTTAACCAAAGTTAAAATATCTTATAACCTAAAACGGAGGGAGTAGATATTAGTAGCTGTAGAAGATAGAAGACAGACATTGACTCTATGTGTGATTGTGTAATCTATATCTTGCAGTTTACTACTTTTCACCTGTTCATGTGATGATTTAGAAATCGTTAGCTAGGCTGGTGATCTTTCATGTGATAACTGCATGCTGATCATATCAACATGTATGTGGTGTAATTACAAGTTAAAACCAAGCAGACCAGGCATTCATCGTCACGTGACTGTAAACCTGAGCTAATAGCTCATATGAATGAAATATTTTTGAGGATGTTGCTGAAGGATTTGTGCTCCATGTTTTTTTTTTTGGTTGAGCATTTACAATGTCTTGCATAGGAGCTATTAGTAGCTAATCTGAACGAATATTTTAGGGGATGTTGCTGAAGGATTTGTGCTCCACCTATTTTTGGTTAAGTGATCGCATTGCTTTGTATAGGAGCTATTAGTAGCTAATCTGTGATGCAATACTTGTCTACATTTATTTTTGCCTTAGAATAATAGTTCACCTACAAGCATCATGGTATTTTAATTAACATACTAGCTGCAACCGTCTTTAACATACAATGAGGTATAAATTATAGGCAGATAGATGACAGCATAGTTCAACGTCTTGCTTCCATATACTCCCTCTGTCTCATAATATAAGGGGTTTTTTTTTCTTTCATTGTTTGACCATTCGTCTTATTCAAAAAATTTGTGCAAATATAAAAAACAAAAAGTTGTGCTTAAAGTATCTTGGATAATAAAGTAAGTTACAAATAAAATAAATAATAATTCCAAAATTTTTTGAATAAGACAAATGGTCAAACAGTACAAGTAAAAAGTTAAAATCTCTTATATTATGGGATGAAGGAAGTACTGGTGTTGATCAACGACCGGAGCGCATTTGCTTCTCTGTTGCCAGGAGCGACCAACAAACACGAGCTTCCACCTTACAAAACCCAAGATTGAATACACCACTACTACTCCCAGCCTTTTCAGGAGTGAAAATAACCCTGCCTCTCGAAACGATATTTGAACTCTTGTCGGCTTGCGAGGCCACCACGTCAACACCCAGCTTTCCCCTTGATTCCACAGAAACCACATGCCTTGAAAGCTCAATGGCACCATCACAATTGATAGGCATTCTTCCATCTCGAGAATCAAGCAACACGAAATCCCCTCCCTCCCTCGCATATGATCTGGCCATGACCCCTCAATAACTTGGACACTAACCATAGTGGCTTCAATTGTATCAGCGAGTACAACATATGCCAACTCAAGCTCACTATGCTTGCTGGACAAACATCTGCGGATCATGGGAGAATACTTTACATATGAGGGAGCCATGTGGTGCGTAAAGACCCTCAAGCTCAATTCTTTGTCACCGGTCTCTGTTTTGCCCTTTACTTTTAGGTCAACTTCAAAAGTAACTGGATCAATTAACAAAACTGCACGAGATGGACCTGTTAACTGCAAATATGAATCCTGCAGGCATCACAACCAATTGATCAGTTGATTTGTTAGTTCCTTCCGCATAAAAAGGAACCAGTATGCAACCAATCCATATTAAGTTCAGTTGAAGAGCATATAGTGTCCATCACAATCTTTTATTTCCATAGACTAGGTAAATGCCTGACTTTGCTACCAAAGGAAGAAAGAATGACAAAATATTGCCTAACATAAACAAAATTAATCTATGTTTTGCACGCAATATGTTATTCATTTATTTTCAACAGGGAGTGCCCATCTTGGTTATATATGTGGCAATCCTATTATATTTGTTTGTTGGTAACATTATCAATTTATATAAAGCTGCAATAGGAAGATTCACTGCGAACACCACAATTGCCTTCTTTTAAAAGAAGTATAGGTATACCAGTGGTGCCGATTCTATCAATTCAGTTTGTACCAATGAGTTATGTGCAAAGAAGAGTTGTAAACATGCCTCCAATTGACAGTTTAGGTGCAACCAGCCTGTGAATGCACTAAATCTCCAAAAAGAGAACACATTTATACAAACTAGTGTATAGAACAGTAGTAATCTACTAGTAGAAATTGTAGTAGGTTGAGGACTTCAAGCTCCAAGAAAAATGAGAAACAATAAAGTTAAGAGGAAATTACAAGATATCTAACCTGTGGAGTCAGAAGTTGACGATTATCCCTTGTGCGCTTGAAAAGAAGGTTGCGCTTTTGATCTACAGAATCCCTGGTGGCAACTAAGCCATAGACATGTAGCGGCCAGTTAAGACCATCTTTTGCTTCTATCACTTGGAGAGAGAGGATCTGCAAGGCATCGTCGGGGCGAGCATATCTTGGGATAGGTCCCTCCGTATAACGCATGGGACATACAGTTGTTGCAGTTAAGTAGTAGCATTACTTATTACCAAATAATAGCATTGTGGATGCCCTTAGCTGTTAATTGTAATGTCCCATGTTCGAGTCATAAATCCAACTTTAGTTAAATGATTGAAGTGACAATGTGGAGTAAGATAAGCACACATATAGAGGCATTAATCTTGTTGAGGATGAGAAGTAAGATAAACAGAAATATGAAATTTAGGGATTATTTACCAGACAAGCAGTGACAAGAAAAGAAAAGCAAAGCAAAGACGAAAAAGATAAAGATCGGAAACTGCTTGTTAAGTTGATATTCCACTTCAATTCAGCCAGAAACCATCGTGCTACATGATGAAAAATCAAATTGGCTCGTACTATTGCGGATTATTTGACATGCTTTTGTATATACAAAATAGAATTAGTGGTTCTTATCAAGAGGGCACCAAGCCAGATGGGTCTGATCGATCCAAATATTTTGTTTTTCTAGTGACCTGTTGTAGTTAATAGGGTTTCTGCTTTAGCGCATTTATTGAGGGACGTTGCTAAATGTGTTGCGTAGTTGAGGCACAGGTATTTAGCTTGCCAATCAATCTCTTAACCCCAAAATAAAAGAGAAAGACAATGTTTTGCTAATAGAACATGAACCAGACAGAATTCAAGCACACTGACACTACCCTAGTGGTGTGTGTATAATGGCGATATCAAACAGGATAGATAGATAGATTTGCAGAAATAATAATCCCTAATTAGCGAGGCAAGGCCACCGAGAGAAGCTGAAAAAGAGAGGAGGAAATAAAAGTGGGCTTACTGGAGTCGTCGAAGGCGTAGCGAGGGCTAAAGCGATGGGAAGTCTTGCACCCTAATCAGCTCGGTCTTCTCCTCATCTTCAAACACCAACGCCTCCTCCTCCTCCCCAATATCCACCAAAGGAAGCTTGGCGCTGCTGCCCATCTCCTATTATTTTTTTTCCCCCTCCGTCGCCACAGGATGGTTAACTAGGGGTGTGTTTAGTTCACGCCAAAATTGGAAGTTTGGTTGAAATTAGAACGATATGATAAAAAAGTTAGAAGTTTATGTGTATATGAAAGTTTTTATGTAATGAAAAAGTTGAAAGTTTAAAGTTGAGAAATAGACCAAACATAGGGTTACTCCCAAATCCTGATCCGCATTACTCCACTATGCAAAAAAGGAAGGAGGGGATTGGACACGGATGATCTGAATCGTTCCATCTGGCGCAACACACAATTTTCATCCCTTGGATTTAATCAATCTAAAAAGTGAGCGAGAGGCGTGTTGCATTTTTTCCCATGGCTTTGCATATGAAAGAATTATTTGGTAGAGAAACAGCTGATAATCTGCGTTTTTTAGAGTGCTATATGTCGATTTTTAAGAAAACCGAGAAGTAAAGACTAGTACTACCATAGTACTAGAATGTGATAGATACTACCTCCGTCCCAAAATACTCGTCCCTTTGAGTTTTTGTTCGTAACTTTTGATCATTCGTCTTATTCAAAAAATTATGAAATTATTATTTATTTTGTTTAAGATTTGCTTTGTTATCAATATTTTTATATTTATACTAATTTTTTAAATAAAACGAATGGTCAAACGTTACAAAGAAAAAGTCAAAGTGACAACTAAACTGGGACGGAGATAGTAAAAGTTTTGTTTTTTTTGTGTGTCTGTTGTTGGTCCACTCGCCGCTTCTCGGGAAATTTAACTATTTGCCACTTTTAGGTTTGCCACTTATCCAAATGCCCCTCTTAATAAGTTTGTTCTTAATAATTTGCCACTGGAGAGAGATGATTTCTTAACTATTTGCCATTTTTTCCTACGTGGCGTGCCACCGTGTCGTGCCCGCATGGAAAGAAACGTGGATCCCACCCGTCAGCCCCTCTCCTCTCCTTCTTCTCCACCTCCGGGTGTCGTAGCCACCCCGCGCAGTGCCGCACTGTCGCAGCTAGTGAGGATCCAACCGGCGGCAGAGCAGAGGCAACCCAAGTGTGGAGGAAGTGCGTCGCGCTCGCGCCGTCGCAGGCGGCGTGGTGCACAGTGACGCCGAGGGCGAGGCTGCGCGGCGCCGCCGGCCCCAACAACACGGTGGCCTACACGGCGAGCACCGCGCCGCCCTACGGGAGCGCCGGCACGAGCGGTGCAATCTTGGCAACCTCCCTCGGGTCATCCGTGGCCAGCTCGTCGACGCCAGCGTTGTCGTGCTCGGCGACGGTGAAGGTGACCGCATCGTCAGGCTGGAGTGGCGGCGATGAAGGCTGAGCAGCGGTGGAGATGGCGGCGGAGGGGCTCTTCGCGGCGGTGGAAGCGACGGCCGAGGAGGTGTAGCGGCACCGGTGGAGGAGGAAGCGTAGTGGCAGCAGATGGGCCTCTCGCGGCGGTGGAGCTGGCGGAGGAGGCGTAGCGGCGGCGGACGGGGCCCTTGCGGCGATGGTGCCGGTGGAACAGCGGTGGTGGTGGGCGTGGTACGGCGCCACGCCGTACCGAAGAGAGGAGAGAGGAGAGGCTGACTAGTGGGCCCCACACCAGTTTCTACCCCTCCGTTGCCATGTTGGAATGCCACGTAGGTAAAAGTGGCAAATAGTTAAGAAGACATCTTTTAAGAGGAGAAAAAAAAGTGCAAACCTAAAAGGGCATTTGGATAATTGACAAATCTAAAAGTGGCAAATAGTTCAATTTCCCACTGCTTGGGATTGGATCCGAGAAAAGGAAAGTTGGCATTAGGTACATGTTATTGACTATCTTCTCATGGCATTAGGTACTAATCTTTCCACTTAACTCATTTATTCACTTGTGAATGCATATAGTAATCCAGAGCCTTGATGACATATTCATTAGCCCTCCTCGTGATTAGTTAGCTCAGTGGTGACAATTCCATGAATTACACACAGTGAGTTATTTGTGACATTAGAAAGATATCAGAGACATTGTTACGATAAGCTTGAGCATGCTATGATGAAAATATCCATTAAACTAGCATGGCAATTGAACAGGCTCGCCAGGATTGAGCCCTTGAGCATAGAACATTCGTCTACTTCAGCTAACTGCAAAGGTTAATGTCTGGCACAAAACGGAACCCTTGAAGTAGCAACATTGAATGGCTAGGTAAAAATAAAGCGAAAAGTACGGGGATTGTCCTGCTCAACTACTGTACTAATAACTAGATATTAGTAGCTGTAGAAGACGGCATTGACACTAGCGATTGTATTGATAGAACTGGCCATGGTGACGGTCCCCTCCATCATACTGACGATGGTAATCCACATTGTACTGAAGGCCTTCTCCAACATAGTAATTATTTTCGTCCTCATCATAGTAGTCATCATATTCATCTTCAGGATCATCATGGATACCAGCATTGCCTTGAGGATCATCACGGATAATGTTGCGTTCATCCCACAGTGGACAAGAGCAGGTCGCTTTCTTCTCCTTCCATTCTTTTCCACAGGTGTAGCAGAACTCATAGCCGCACCTGCAACAAGCATGAACAGGATGAATGAAACGTTCAAGTGAATCTGAGCATTAGCACATGAGAGGAAGTATCAAAGACTTTGGAGGCAGATCAATGTTGAATTGTTAGTAAAGGTAATAATAATATGAGGATGGCAGACTCAAGGTTGAGGAGAAAACACCTACACGCAAGTCATATGGTAGCAACCCTCTGCTAGTTCAATCATGTGCTTGCATCGGATACATTGACGCCATAGCCGCTGCTGTGCAAGGTTCTGTAGATAGGCATCTTCTAGACGAGCATGGCGGTACCTCCTCTTGTAGTCATAACAAGTCATCTGATGATGCCATATGACCTTACAGCTAATGCAGAAAGAGCCACTGCATTTGACACACTTCCTCAATGTGGCAGCATCAACAAGAGTGTACTTTGAGGATGATTCTTGCATTGGATGTATCAGTTCTCTCATGGACATCAAGGCTGAGCACTTGGGATATGGGCAATAAATCTTGTGAGTTGGAGGAATTTGTGCTTCCCTGATACGCGGCACCATGATCGGTAATAACCGTGGAGATAGGAACATCTTTGAACCCTCCACAGTTTAGCTTGGTAGTGCAACCATCTTGTGGGCAAGCTGGGAGCATCCCATGAAGTAGCTTAACTTTGACATGCTCCTTCATGCAGGAGAAGCAAAAGCGATGCGCACAGCCTTCAACTGCATGAATCTTAGAGACGTCAGTGTCTTCCAAGCAGATGGTGCAGTTCTCTTTTTTCTCCTTGCCAGCACTCACAACAGCAGCTTTGGCAATTTGAGTATGCAGAGAATCTGTTGCTAATTTTGTGACATAGTTGACTTGGGTTCGTGCAACACACAGGATCTCACATTGCTCAAATTTCTGTTTTGCTGAGAAAGCCTCATTGATCAAATCCACAAGCCTCTTCTGTCTTGGGCGCCATATTCCACTCATCTGCAATCCCAATTCCCAACAGCATTAGGAAATAAACACCAGATTGTATGTATTGTATCTATCAACAATCATGTAGTGCACATCATAACAAGACCAGTGATAGACGAAAAATAATTGAATAATGGGAGAATAGCTAATATGGTCCCTAAAGTTTCGCTCCTGGGTCATTTTAGTCCTTAATCTTTCCTATTGTCCAAACAAGTCCTTTAAATTTATCATGTGGGCTAATATAGTCCTTGGTCCCACCAAAATTGCCACATGGACATGCCATGTCACATTCCTATGCAAAATCTATATAATTTGTCCAATTTACCCTTATGCATAGGAAAATAAAAAACAAAAGAAAAAAGTTTAAAAAAATATGGTACATGTAAGAGCAAAAATATACCTCAAAAGGGTGAAAAAAGAAGTATTTTTTTCCTATGATTTACTACAGTACATGGTTGTGCAGCGGCTTGTTGTCAGTGAGGACGTTGAGGGTCCGGATGCCGAGGGCGAGCGCCGCATTGAGGCCTTCCACCAGCGCCATCGCCTCCAGCATCATCCGCCCTTGCTGCGCCTCCACGGAGCACCACCTCCCCCCTTGGCCCGCAGATGGCGACGGCGAGCACCCCGATGCCAGGGTCGCGATCACGCGGCCCCACCACCTCCCTGCTCGCCATGCCCTTGAACAGCACGCGGAAGAGCGCGCCGCCTCCTTCCAGGGGGAGGGGCCGCTCGAAGTAGTCGCCGTCGTGGGCCCACTTGTCCTCCGGGATGGCGGCGAGGTCGCGCGTGAAGAGGGCGTCGTGCGCGGCGACGCGGACGGAGGCGGCGGCCCGGGCGTGGTAGGCGCGGCAGGCCTGGGCATCGCGGTGGTCCTGCTCGGCTCGCGCGAGGTCGGCGGCGTGGATCGCCAGGGCGCAAGAGGCGTCGGAAGGCTCCTCCGGTGGCGGTGGCGGTGGCGCGGGGTGAGATGGGGCGGCGGCATTGGAGGATAGGGAGCCCTGGATGGCCTCGGAGAGCTGGAGGTGGAAGGCGAGGTCGTGGTCGGAGGCGGAGAGGGCGGCGGAGGAGGCGAGCGAGACCTGGTGGTGGAGGGCGGCGAGGTCGTCGGCGGCGGACATGATCGACTCAATTCCCTCTGCCGTTTTCTTCCTTCTCAAAAAGAAGACTCAGAAACCAAAAAAGAAAGGAAAAAGTACACCCAAGGTCCCTCAACTTCGTCATCGAATTACAAAATCGTCCCCCAACCACAAAACCAGATAACGGACATCCCTCAACTAACAAGACCGATCAATTCAGATCCTTCAATGGTTTTTGACCCCGGTTTTATCCTATGTAGCGGCTGAGTCAGCGTAGGACCCATATGGACCCACATGTCAGTGTGACCACATCATCCTCCTCTTTCTTTTGCTCTCTACTCTCCCCTTCTCATCTCTCTCTCTATTCTGCGATGCCGGCCGTGTGAAGCGGGAGAGGCGTCGGGCGTCGGCGGGCGGCGACGCGGGGACGGTGGTGGGAGGAGCTGCGGGTGGGCGACGAGAGGAGGAGCGGCACGCGGGCTCCCTCGCCGGCCGCCGCCCACGAGGCCCACGAGGCGGCGGTGGGGGAAGGAGCTGCGGGCGGACGGCAGGGGAGGGGCGGCGAGCGGCCGGCGGATGAGCAACGCACGGGCCGCGGGAGAGGAGGAGCAACGCGTGGGCAGCCGGGCGGGGGCGGCGCCACGACAGCGGCGGCGGCGGCCTTTACCCAGATGAGCAGGTATAGTGGCACCAAGCGGGAGAGGAGTCGGCGGCCTCCGTAGCGGGCAGTGGACGGCGCGTGGCGGGAGAGGAGTTGATGACGTCCGTGCATTCGTCTTTGTTCCGGTGGACCCTCCTCATCGACGGGCTGTGGGTCGGCATGAACGAGATCTCCGACTTCATCGACCCGCTGCTGCTCGATGCGATCGACGCGCTCCCGTCGCTCGACTGCTCCTTCATCCTCCCCAACGCCGCCTCCTCGCAGGTCCGCCACCTGCCGACGATGCTTGCGTACTACGCGTGGCAGCGCCCATGTCGTTCGAGATGATGGCGGTGCCGCCCCACCTCGCGTTCTCGCAGGAGCAGTAGCAGCACGCCACGGTGGCCGCCTTCGATCGGGGCACACTTCGCGCGAAGCCGGCCGCGCGGAGCAGGGCGGGGCGATGGCGGACGATGACGACAGGTTCGAGGAGGAGGAGGACGTGCGCCGCTCCTCCCTCGCCGCAGCGACCTCCACCACCACCGCCGCCACCCGCTTCCCCCTGCCTCCTCCTTCCTCACGACGACGGCGTCGTTCGTCGACGCTCGATCTCCCTCGTGCTCCCGCCGCCGCCTCCATCCCCTTCTTCCGTGTCATTGCCACCGCATCGCCAGCCGGCCGTCCGACCTCCTCGTCCCGGCAACCTCCTCCCCACCGCAGGCCGGCTTGCCCAGAGAGAGAGAGGAGGATGAGGAAGAGAGAGGAGGGGGAGAGAGATGATAACGTGGCGTCTTGACATATGGGGCCCACGCTGACTCACCCGCCACGTAGGATAAAACCGGGGTCAAAACCACCTAGGGATGTAAAACAAATGGTTTTGTAAGTTAAGGGATGTTATTGTGATTGATGGACGATTTTGTGATTCGATGACAAGGGACCTTTCGTGTACTTTTTCCAAAAAGAAAAAAGAAACCGCTGCTGGTTGGGCCTGGGCCGGCCCACCGATTAGCGGCCGATATAGATTTTCATTTCCCGCTGGCAACGCGAGGTTTCTTCTCCAGAAAATTCAACTTCAATTCCCCATCCAACTGAGCTGCATCGCCGCCGTCGCCGCCGCCGCCTCCGCTCGCCGACGGCGTCGTCCTCGACTCCTCCGCCACCCGCCTGCTCCATCTCCTCGTCTTCCTCTTGCCACCTTCTCCTCTTCCTCTCCTTGCAGCTTCCTTCCCTGCCTCCTCCGCTACAAGCCAGATCCATCCCCATCTCCGCTCACCACTGCCCTCGTCCACGACTCCGTGGGTAAGCACTACGGCCATCTTCTCCGCTACATCAGGCGCTTCAACATGCCTATGGGTCCTTTTCCTTTTTTATATATATAATTGCCCCCTTTCTATCTAGTGGAGTATCTTCTTGTGATTTAGATTGATAAACATAATATGTTTGCTCTTGTTTGAGAAAGGCAAAATTTGCACTTCACGTGGACACCAAACATGTAAAAAAAATGGCAGTTCAAACCGATTCCTCTTGACTCAATTCAACTATAAATTGAAATCGAATTCATTTCTTGTGATACCAGGTATCCAAAAAGGACAAACAAAAAGTAAATTTCTTCAATCTCACTGGCACGCTCAGTCGTCAATCCACATGTAAATGGCCTCGCCGTGCCGCATCCCTGCAGCCACCGGTTCCGGTGAGCTCCCCCCCCCCCCCCCCCCCCCCCCCTGCATTTGCACATACTAGGGTTTGCCCTGGACTTTGATTTTCCAGGTATCCAATAAGCTTTACTTCTCTAATAATATCTTCATGGACAGGCAACAAAGAGAACAATATCTCCCAAAATCGACACCATGTCTTGGATTGCCAAACCCCGTGCGAAGGCAAAGGCGCGGCTACCTCTAAAAAGAGGAAGAACAAGCCTGCAGGGGGGTTCAATCTCAGAAAAAGCATCGCATGGAATCCTGCTTTCTTCACTGAACAAGGTACAAGATTTCTTTCACAGCTACTAAATGCTTCCGGCAACTGAAAAACCTCTATGCTTCTGGCAGGCGTTTTGGATAACACGGAGCTTTCTATGCTTACTGGCTCCCAAGTGAAGGCAACTAGGAGCCCTGCCTCTGGATTTTCTTCTACCTTTTCCCCATTGTCTAGGTTTGGAAAATCTAGCAATACATCTGTGCTCAAGGAAGTCGGAGAGAATTCTCGTGGAAAATTTCCTTCAAAATGTTTGAGCGCAGAAAACAAGGGAAGGAAGTTGTTTGCTTCCTCAAAAGCTTCTGAGCAGGATGAACGAAAAGCACCCGCGGTCAGCTCATCACATAGCATTTTGCTTACTTATGATTAAAGCTCATGCAATTTCTCGTTCTCTTCTGGACAATTGCAGGGCACACAGGATAAAAGGTCAGCAAAAGCTGTCCAAAAGTCCATTCCACGACCACCTGCAGGATATAAATATCCTTATGGAGATTCTGGGATTATTGGATATGTCTTGTTTTTTTTTTCTTAACAGAATCATGCCATTGCCTGGTTAATACTCTTTTCATAAGTTTCACTCTTATTAATTATTGTGCTGTTGTTAGTCTTAACTTAATTATACACCAAAAAAAGTGCCAAACTCAAGTGGTACAGGTCAAATACAAAGGATACCAAAGAAGTCTGAACCTTCTCCTTCTGTGGTCTCTAGAAGTAGAAGTACCTCATCTGTGACAAATGTTCCCAAACCAACAACAAGGCCAGCTACAGGTAATCTTGCTCATAGTCCTCAACTCTACCAATGAAATCTTCCTGACATATAACTTAGGTTTCAGCACTTTTGCATGTCACTATAACTAATTCAGCACGCCACTATTTTTCAGTTACAAGTGAGCGTACACATAAAGTAGAGGGGCTCCCACTTGAATCGAAGACTGAGCGTTCATCTGTAATTAAATCTTCTGGACCTACCATAGGGAAGAACATGGTGAGTGATAGCATCAATTACATTTAATCGAGGGGAAACTCTTAGTACACCTCCGTTATTTGAAGCACTGCCAATTCTATCGCTGCGACTTTGTTGGATACCACTCAAGATCTCAAATCTTGCCCCTATATATGATATTGAATGAATTTGAAAACATCATAACCTTAAAACTACAAAGGATGTTACATGCTTATTTACTTCTACAGGTGCCTACTGTTACTGCCATCTGTCAAGAAACCAATGGTTCTGGGAAATGTGAAACTTTTTCACCATATTCACAAGATAACCCCTCCAGTTCTGTTGTCGCCCCTGCACGAATATCTGCTAAGCCATCTGCTCTCCGGATGCCTTCACCTTCAGTTGGCTTTTTCACTCAGGTGATCTATTATGCTCTTTCATACATATTCACTAATGTTGTTTCTTGTTTTCTCAGTGATATGAAAATAACGTGATATTTTTGCAGCTACTTTGATGTATCAATATATTTCTCTTGCACGTTAAGTGTTTACTTGCATCTAACCAGACGTTACAAATTAATTACCTGAAAGCGCATTAAAAAAATAACGGTGAATGATTTGTATGTAATAATTGCATATGTGGGTTACTGGATGATGAGGTGGTGCGAAAATTGTTTGAAACAAGAGATGGCCATCCTACAAAATGTATGTCTGAGTTGGTACAAAATTTTATTCTCATTCTTGGAGAAATTTTACTTTGGCCATCCTACAAAGTGTATGCCTATGTTTCATGAGTTTTTTTTTTGTGAAAATCTCAATACCTCATTTTTGACTAATTATTTCAGGGAAAAGCTTCTGTATCACATAGTGACAATGCTCAAAGAAATCCAGAAAGGTGCTTTAGTGGAAATATTTCATCACTTGTAAAACCCCCCAGGTATAAACAGCCTGTGGATCCAAAAAGCAGATTCCATCTAACAAAGCAGCTGCCAACCAATTTCTCTGCTGCTTCCAGTCTTCCTGTGCAACCTGCCACTCGTGATCCCAACGTCTTGGCCTCTTCTCTACCTGGTGTTGAGGATACTAACGTTCGTTCACTGAAGCAATCCTTATCAGAAAGTACTGTACCATACTCAGAAAAATCAGGGAATATAAATTATCAAGAAATGCCAGATGATGATTTTTCGTTGGCTGGAAATGGAGCTACTACAGAGTTGAGTTTTAGAGATAATGATGGTGGCAGAAATATCATGCCCAATGAGTGCAGTGTTGCGCTGTCTGTCGGACAGGATCTTAATGCTATTTGCTGCTCAAGCATTGAGCCTGCTGAGGATTCTTGCTTTCTTAAAGTCATTTGCTCCTCGAGCGAACCTACCGTGGGGAGGAACTTGACAACATCTTGCATTTCTTCTCCAGGGTGCACCCCAAATGATCTCAATTCTCAAAGCAAGTCTGACAATGGTGAAACAGCAGTTGACATAGAAAATTCACTTTCTGGAGAGACATCTGGTACAGTTTGTTCATCAGAAGGCAACAATTGCACTTCAGCTACAGATTCCTTGCGAAAATCCGATTCCTGCCATCAGCAGAATATGCTAGTTCAGTCTGTACATTGTACAGATCAAATGCCACAGTTTGATAGTTCAACAGGCATAAAACCATCTTTAGCATACAGCCAGTTAGACTCCAACACTTCTTTGTGTAGTGAAGTTCAGCTTACTTCATCAGAAGGACCAGATATTGATAGTGAAATGGAGCTTGATACAGATGATGCATTCACTGTGGAGGAACCTCCCCTGTTACATGTAGGGGGTGAATGTGACCATGATTACAGGAGTGCAGAATCTTCACATATGAACCTGGCAGCGCCTTCACCTCGTGTAGATCAAAAGGCACTAGCTGGCAATTTGACTGAAAAAGTAGATACAGCTGACGGTAGAACAGAATCACATCACTGTTCGACCCAGGAAAGACGACCTATTTTATCAGAAGAACAAGATACTGAAGATACAATTGAGTTTGACACCAAGTTGTCGTCTTCAGAGGGTGCATCAAGTATAGAGTATGTCTGCATCGAATATTTGAATATACAAAGTTAGTCATCTACAATTATATATTGCATTGATAGCGTGTCATTCTTATATTTCTGCAGGAGGATTAAGTCAGTGGGTAAATCAAGAACAAATACCATAAGTAAAGATCATCTAAAAAACTTGGTACCGTTTACAGAAGAATGGCTTGCTGTCATGGAAGCTTTTGGAGAGGTCAGTTTACTTGCATCATGGACATTTTGAGCTTGTCAGGTTGTAATTTACATGAGTAGGTTGTCGTGTGTCTTACACAACTGCTTGTTTTTGTTCTATTTGTATGGGCCCAGTCCAGTGTTCTTAGGAGAGGTCGAGCTCGGTTTATGCCCCTCAAATAAATTTTATGATATGCAACATGAATTGCCACCTAATCGGCTTACCTGAAGTTTACCTCGCCGTATAAGTTTGATTGAGTCTTCTGCTGTGAGGCCTATACCTGAGTTTACGTATGTTTTAGCAGGAAGTTTTGGAACAGAAGACGGGCGCTGTGCAAAATTCTCCTACCGACAAAGCTGCTCCAGAACCTAGTCCATGGTCACCGGTATGCCTTTCTGAAATTTAGAAGTTTGGGATGAAATTTCTTCAAACATATGTAGAGCGTTTGCCTTATTGTTTCAGTCAGTCAGTTTATGCATTACATGTAGTAAACGAAGATGCATCGCTGGTTCTTTTTGCGTAGGATCAGTTGTTGCCATTGATGGTAACAAAAGTGAAGTTAAGTAGGTTGATTGATGAAGAGCCATTCCTTGTGATGGTGTGATCTCGTGCAGGTTAAACGGAAAGCTCAAGATGTTGGGCCATTCGACTGTACCAAGTATTCCAAGAACGTCAGAACAAGTGACTGATGATACCCCTTGACAGCAATCAAATCGTTGGCCTTGGACTTGTCTTGAGGTCAGAGCACAACACGAAGCCTTGCTCGCAACAAGTTGGTCCTGTTGTTCCATGTAATTGGCTAACCTTGTACATGAGACATTCACAAGCCTTGCCACTGCGCTTACTTGCGCTCATTTTGTTGTTATTTGGTTGCCAAATTTGTAGAACATCGTTCGGACCACGTCCCAGGCAAACGCTTGGCTAACAAATCAATAAAGGGAAACCTCTTGTTCCATTTCGTCCCGGCTCCTCGGTAACAGCGTTGCTACCCCCTATCACTATCAGTTTATGTTTATTTTTGCTGAAAAACAATTTACTATGAAGTTATACATAACTAGCATAGTGGCCCGCGCAGATTGCGCAGCTAGCACCATTATATTTTCTCTCATATAATAGCATATATATTTTCTCATTATATTATTAAAATATATTACAATGACAACATAGTTTTAAATTTTGCAATAACTTTACGAAACTACTAATGTGTAATATTCATATTGTATTTTATATACGTTTTAGTTATTAATTATTTTTAATATCAAATTTTAGTTATTTGTAAATTATATATATTCCTATATGGACTCTAGACTTGTCTTTTAATATTTCTTTTTTCAATTCTGAATTTTTATTATTTCTAATTGTATTTGTATGTGGACTCTAAATTCATCTTTCAATATCCTTTAATTTTTAATTTCAAATTTCAATTACTTCTAAATTGTATTCCTATATTGACTTTAAACTCTTCTTCCCATGTTTTTCTTAATTTCGAATTTTAGTTATTTGTAAATTGTATTTTTATACGGACTCTAAACACTACTTTTCATTTTATTATGTTTATTCTGAATTTTAGTTAGTTTTAAATTCCTATATGGACTCTATACTCTACTTCTAATATTCCTTATTTTTTTAATTCCGAATTTCTATTATTTTCTAATTGTATTTCTATATGGACTCTATACTCTACTTGAATTTCAGCTATTTCTAAATTGTATTTCTATGTGGACTTTGTTTTTTCTTTTTCTTCGATTAATGTGAGAATTTCTAGGCCATGAGAGCGAACGTGGAGACTCCTTTTTCTATTTCTTTAATAATATAATAGATGAGCAAGGGAAGCAAGTAGCTTCATGGACTGTAGGAGTAGTACATAAAACATATGTTAAGATTTAACATTATCATTAGTAGTATATATTAGGGTGTTAGTTGAGGCCGTCTTGGAGGCGCCAGTCGGTGGCGTAGTAGGAGTTGGGGAGGCCGAGCCAGAACTTGAATGCCTCCGCGGCGCGCTTCCTCTCCCGCCTCCGATCCTGCCTCGCCTGCGACGCGTGCTTGCTGGTGAACATCCGCGAGTGCAGGTCCACGTACATCCTCTTGTACTTGGCCTTGTTGGGCTCCACCCCCATCTCCTCCATCCTCGCCACCATCTCCAGCGCCTTCCTGAACAGCGCCGCCCGCACGCACACGTCCGCCAGCGCCTCCACCACCTCCCCATCCACCTCCTTCTCCTTCTCCTTTATCTCCTCCCACAGCAGCAGCGCCTCCCCCGGCCGCCTCGCCACCGCGATCCCCTTCGCCAGGCTCCCGTACGTCGCCACGTCCGGCTGCACTCCCCGCGCCTTCATCCTCTCCACCACCTTCTTCGCCGACTCCAGCAGCCCCAGCCTGCAGTACGCCTCCACCAGCATGTTCCACGCCGCCCTGTCCACCGCCACCCGCGGGTCCTTCTCCATTTCATCGAACACCTTGTGCGCCAGCTTCGGCTGCCCCGACGCCGCGAACGCCTTCATCAGCGTCGTGTAGCTCACCGCCGACGGCGCGATGCCCCGCTCGCGCATCTCGTTGAACAGCGCCACCGCGCCCGCGCTGTCGTCCGTCAGCACGCACCCGTCGATGAGCGTGTTGTACGTCACCACGTCGGGCTGGATGCCCGCCTCAGCCATGTCTACGGCGAGGAGCTCCTTGGCCTTTCCGGCCTGCAGCTGCTGGCAGTAGCCCTTGATGAGGACGTTGTATGTCACGCGGCTGGCTGCCACCCCTGCTTGCCCCATCTCCTCCAGCACGGCGCGCGCTCGCTCCATGTCCCCGGCCGCCACCAGCGTGGAGATGACCGTGGTGTAGGTGACGTGGTCGGGGCGGCTCGCTGGCGACGTCTCTCCCTCTCGCCGCATCGCGCGCAGCATGGCCACCACGTCCTCCACGCGCCCGGCGTTCATGTACCCCTTCATGAGCGTGGTGTACACTCTGGAGTTGGGCGGGTAAGCCTTGGGAAGCAGCGGCACCTCGTCTTGTTCCCACGGCTTGACGATGTCCTCCAGCACACAGCTCTGCTGGTCGTGGCTGATTATGTGGTCGTCCGCGACAGCCCGGAACAGCAAGCAGATGTCGGTGCGTCTTTCGCGCATGGCCTGCACGATCCTCTCGGCCGTGGGGATGTCGCCGAAGCCGACGTAGGCGGCGACGAGGGAGTGGAACGTGGTGGCGCAGGGGGTGAGACCAGAGGAGAGGATCCGGTCCAGAACGCGCGCGACGAGGTCCTTGCGGCCGGCGCGCGCACACATCTTGATGAGGACGTTGTAGGTGAGCGCGTCAGGCGGCGCGTTCCAGGCGGGCATCTGGTCGAAGAGGTGGCGGAAGCGGATGCAGTCTCCGGCGTTGGCGCAGGCGCTGAGCGCGGCGTTGAAGGCGGCGGTGTCGGGGAGGGAATTAGTTTTATTGTGGTGGTGGCGGAGGTGGTGGAGGAGGGCGTCGAAGAGGCGGAGGGCGCGGGAAGGGGGGAGGCGCGCGAGGGCGGCGGTGTAGGCGCGGCGGTCGGGGAGGAGGCCGCGTCGGAGCATGGAGAGGAGGAGGGAATAGGCGAGGTGGGGGTTGTTGGAGCGGGCGGCGGCGGAGGAGGCGAGGGAGAGGGAGTTGGCGTCGAGGAGGTGGAGGGCTTGGCGGGCGCGGAGGCGGTGGAGGAGGGCGGAGGCGCGGGAGAAGGAAGAATAGGAGAGCTGGGCGAGGAGGCGGGAGGAGGAGACAGGGGAGAGGGGGAGGGAGGGGTTGGAGGCGAAGAGGTGGTAGGCGGCGTCGGTGTGGCCGTCGCGGAGGAGGGAAAGGAGGTGTGCGTCCAGCTGGGCGTTGGCATCTGCAGTGTGAGTGTGAGTGTGCGTGGAGGATGCAGCAGCAGGGGAGGAGGCGGTGTTGTTGGTGCCGGAGCCGGAGCCGGAGAAGAAGAATGGTACTAGTACTAATCTGGGGGGCGGTGGGGGCTTGCAAGAGTAGTAGTGCTGCACAAGTGCATTGGATGAGCTGCTGCAATTGCTACTCATTCTCCGGTGGCGGTGCGGGTGGGGGTGGGGATGGCGACGACGGAGCTGGACTCACCCAAGCATTGCAACTGCAGGGGAATGGAATTCCCACCAAGTCGACTGAGCAGGAAGCCAGGAAGAAGAAGAAAGGAGGAGAGATTGGGAGAGGCTGCTGGGAGCCTGGATGACGCTGACGTGTCCAATTCTCCGACTAATACTCCTGGCTGGCCTACTAGTGGCTAACGTGTCCGATTTCATAACACACACATCCGATTCCATTCCATTCGGCCCGGCCCAACATGCAACTTACCTATCCCAGTACATATGCCACTCAAATATAAACATCGTAAAAATAAAACAGAGTTCTAAGATAAAATAGAGTCGTAAAAATAAAATCCTAAAGGTAAATAGAGCTCTTAATCGAATCTTAGATATAAATATAGGGACCGCTAGTTAGCACAACTACACGGTGAATAAAGGTCGTACACTCATTACATGAGGAAACTCGCGCTAACACCCCTCTATGATTTAGAAACTTTCAACCAGAAACTTAAAAACTTTATGCCCATTCTAAAAAGTTTCAACTCATAATCTTAAACCCGATATCTCACTGGGAGGAGCAAGAAAGGGAACAACCCCCCCCCCCCCACCCCACCCCAGAAAAAGGAAGAAACAGAGGACGACATGGATGCTAGGAGAAGGAAGAATAGAATCCGACAACCCAACATCTAGGGCAGCAGTAGCTCATCTAGTGCTGGCGAGGCTTAGGCGACATCCGTGATATCTCACCATGGACAGGGAAGAAGGGGAACCAGGGGTCACCAGGGAGGAAGAAGAGGGATAGCTAGGGTGCACGGGATGTCGAGAAGGAAAGACAAAGCAGTCCTTGGCCTGCTTGCAGGCATGGGGAGCGGCGTCTCGTCTATCATGGCACATAGCTTCAATTGGTGTGAGAGGTTTGTTGCGGAATCAAGTGAACCAGGTGGGAGAGGATAATAAGTGAATAATTTATTTGTCATTTCATACTTGCTAGCGTACGTGCGCGGAATAATATTCCCGGATACATCTACTGTTTACTTTTCTTGTAATCCAAACATCTATCTTGTATGTACCTCTGAGAAGGTTCATATAATATATCATAATAGAATATGACAATAGGGTTTCTCCCATACTAATTACTATTTTTTCCACTATCTGGTCCGGGCCGGTAGACCACTAGGACTAATTAAATCAATGATATTTATGTGAACGAAAATCACATGCATTCGTTGATTGCTTTGGTCTGGTTTGATGAAACATACAGATCCATGCGAGGCAAGCAAGTTGTATTTAGCTACCTTTGCATGGCACAGTCTGCGCCCATAATTAAAGGCGAAAATGTACTATATTCGTGGGTATGATTACCTCATTTTATTTATTTCATCATTGTTGGATCAATTAATTGGATCTCCATCTTAACTTAGCTTAGCTTGGAAGGCTAGCTAGCTACCAACCTATATGCTGCAGTACTCGCATGATGATGATCGATATATATGCAACTAACCTACTGTTTGTAAGGCCGTATTACAAATTTACAATGCATTTGCACGCATGTCGATCGACTTTATATATACGAGCTAGTATATATCCTTCATGCATGATCAAATTAAATTAATTACAGCTTAGCTGGTTTAAGATTTGGCAGCTGCGTGCCTGCAGCCTCACTAAATAATCACTAGCAATATATATCACCACATCACGTAGTACCTCTGTTACAGGATTGCAGAGGATCCCAACGCTGTAGCAGCGTGAGTCGAGTATATATATATGTAATAATTAAACACATAGTAATTGTTAGGAGAGTAGTAGCTTTTCTTTCCTTACTTAACCTTCTCGTCCTGCAGATCGACTCGAGTGAGTTGTGTGTTCATTATATATCTTTTTTTTCACACACATGTACGTAGTATGATATACATGTATATATACTCCATTTGTTACTGTTAGCACAATATCGTACCAGCAGCTAGCTTAGCTGCATGCACGCATGATCCAAGTTGGTCGTCCTTTTTCTTTCTTCATTCATTCTTTTAGAATTGATAGTTTGGTCAACCTCTTGCAGCTTAGCTTTTTAGCTGCATCGATGATTTATATATGTGGGTCCTCTGGCTACTGACTTTGGGAAAAAGCCCAAATTAATTAAGCCTTGTCCCGGTCTCACACCGAATCCATGCATATATTGCATTTTCTCACTTCGATCATATGGTTCGACCAAATTACAGCCCAATGCTCCAACCTTTTGCTTTTCATAAATCAGCCGTTGCAGGAAACTAAATTATATTTCTAGACATAGAATTCTAAACTTATAGAGATTATTCATTCAAACCGTAAAAATGCTTACTTCCATCTAGCATGTGCATGTAAATTAAAAAAGTCAAATTCCTCACCAAAAGCAAATTTATATCCTGCTGAAAATGAATATATTTTACCCTTTTTTTTGCCAGAATGGTTTAAGAAGAGAGTAGAGACCATCCAATTGTCGACTAGGTGTAACTTTTCACGAACAGGGTCGGTTAGGTGTAACTTTTCACGAACAGGGTCGGTTTTGCGTTGGATTCTAGGGTTCTTGCGATGCTTGAATATTCATATTGGTCTTTATACATGCTATGGAATTAGTGGTTACTTGTAACTAATTCTTGGAAATTCTTTTTGTTAAAACTCTAATTTAAATGCTTTATTCGCGAGGGTGGATCCAAAAATGGTGGGGAAGGGGGGGGGGGCGCTCATCTTCTTTTTTTTTATGCAAGGGGGGCTCATCTTCTTCTTCCTTCTTTAGCCCCTCTACTCTTCTTCCCCTTCTCTCTCTTCTTTTCTCCATTGTTATCCAACGGGGTAGGTGGGCTTGAGCCCCTGTCACCCACGTAGGATCCGCTCGTGTTCATTCGTACTAATAGTTAAATCCAATTCAAGGTTAAAAAATAGTTAAATCCAATTTAAATGTTATCGAGACAAGCCACCAAATATGAAACAGAGCCTCATAATTAAACAACTAATAAGATGTAAATTGTTCAACAACATACAAAGTAAACTGGGCTAATGTAAGAAGCTAATATTCGTGTGTATTTTAACGTTAATATAGTCATGTGATTTTGAGCTACGACTAAAAATAATGCACCCACATTAATAAACACAAAATTTTGGGCCAAGCTAGGTTGATACTCATGAGTTTTAGGGACAAAGACTTGTAGTTATATGTAATTTCACCAAAGGCCAATGCTCATTTATTTTTTGGCCCAAGATTAATACACACAAAAATTTAGGCTAAAATGCTAATCTTCATCTGTTTTGGGCTCAACGTTAGTACTCATGAAATTTTGGGTTGAAAAGCTAATACTCAGTGTGTTTTTGGGGACATGGGTTAAAATTCATGCAATTTTTAGGACCACGTTAATTATGAAACCATGAAATTTTGAACCAAAGACTAAATTTCATATGTTCTCAAGTCAAGATTAATATGCATGAAATTTTGGTCAAAGGCAAATACTCGTGTGCCTTTTGGGCCCAAGGTTGATAATTTTGAAATTTTGGACATAAGGTCATTATTCATGTGTTTTTAAGTGGAAGATAGTACTTGTGTGTAATTATGCCAAAGGCTAACACTCATGTAATTTTTTACCGAAGTCTAATGTTCATGTTTTCCAGTTCTCGAGGGTAATACTTAATTATGAAAAATTTTGGATCGAAGGCTAATATTGACGCGCTTGTAACCCAAGGTTAATACTTATGAAATTTTTGACCAAAAGAAAATAGTCATATATTTTTAGGCTCAAATTTAATACCTGTGAAGTTTTGTCGGAAGGTTAATAAACATTTTTTTTGCTGAAGGCAAAAATTCATGCATTTTTAGGCACAACAATAGTGATCATGAAATTTGTACCCAAATGTAATATTAATGTGCTTTTTATGAAGACTAATACTAATATGTAATTGGGCCAAATGCTAATAACCTTTCATTTTTAGGCCCAAGGTTACTCATAAAATTTAAAATTTTGGACCAAAGTTCCAGTAAAAAAAAAATTTTGGACCAAAGTCCAATGTCTGTGTGTTGTCGATAAAAGGTTAATACTCATGTGTTTTCGCCCAATATTAACATGTGTTTTGACCCAAGGTTAACACTCGTGTGTTTTTGGGCCAAAGACTAATACTTATGTGTATTTTGGCCGAAGGGTAATGTTCATTTTTTTGCCCAAAGTTAATGCTGATGAAATTTTAGGCCAAAGGCTAATACTCATGTATTTTCGTCTAAAGTTCAAATTCATGCATATTTTGGCCCAAGGTTAATAGTTGAGAATATTTGAGTAGGACCATTTTGGCCATAAGATTAATTCTTACGAAATTGTTGGTCAAAGGCTAATATTCATGTGTTTTTGGCACAAATGAAAGCCCTTAATTTTTTTAGCCAGAGGATAATATGCATGTGTTTTTCGTCAAAGGCTAAATTTATTGCCTTTTGTTCAGTAGGTTAATCATCATGAAATTCTAGGCAAAAGGGCAATGTTCATGTGTTCCTAGGCACAAGACCTAGAAAGACTGATATCCGTGTATAATAATGCCACGGTTAGTACTCATGCATTTTTGAATTCAAGATTAATTCTCAACAACATTTTGGATCAAAGGTGAATGTGCATTTCTTTAAAGGTTAATACTTATGAAATTTTGGCCGAAGGTTATGTTTGTGCGGGTTGAAGGCTACAATTCATGTATTATCGTAAAATTTTGGACTTAGTAATAATGTTCATTTTCTTTTCAGCCGAATGGTAATATTAGTGAAATGGTAGGCTGAAAGGTAAACCTAATGTATTATGGGCTAAAATTCATGTATTTCTAGGCCTAAATTTCTTGACACAAAATTTTGAATATATGATCCATGCGTTTTTTTCCAAGTTTAATACTCATGAAAGTCTAGGGTCAAGTTAACCCATTCATTTTTGGCCCAAGGTTAATAACTATAACATTTTGGACTCAAATTTCTGTCAAAATTGAATCAACAATGTTTATTCAATTATTTAGTTAAATAAGTAAAGAAAGATATCATTGGCTATACCGTTAGAAGTATTTTGAACATGCCTCATAGGTTTGTCTATTTATACAATTATTTCCTAAAGAAAGACAAATAGTCCAGAGGTAGTACTAGAACCACCGAATATGAAACACAGCCTCATGAATCATGATTGAACAATTGCTAAATTGTAACATGCTTAACAACAGACAAACTGAACTGATGGTAGTTTAATGTAGTAGTTTAGAACTTAAAGTCGCAGTTTGTTAGAATGTTCTTGTGCAGCAGTAGTAGCAAGTAGTTATAGAAGATGCTGTTTGGTTTGGTGGTAGCCCAGTTTGTTGTATACGGGTGTGTTTCACGTTAAAATTGGAAGTTTGTTTAAAATTGAAACGATGTGACGGAAAAGTTGAAAGTTTATATCTGTAGGAAAGTTTTGATGTGATAGAAAAATTGAAAGTTTGAAGAAAAAGTTCGGAACTAAACTTGGGCCGTAGTAGTTGGAAAAACAGAGGTCCTCAATCTTCATGGTAGTGTTGGATTTATTATACTCCTAAGTCAGAAGTCCTTTTAAAGTCGAGTCTGAGCTTGGAGGTTAAGCTAATTACTACGAGTAGTACCACAAAATGATGAGTTTATTGCTCTAGTAGTTAAATACAGGAGGCACAGGTACCACAAATGAGTGACAGAGTCACAGAGGCGTGGATGATGCAGCAGCAACAGGGCAACAGCAACAGGTAGTGTACTGGTCCACTCAGCTCGGCGCAGGCGCAGCAAAGGCAAAAGGCAAAGCAGGCTCAGGCTGGCCTCTCCTCTCTCTCACCTTTTCCATTGCTTTTCCTCTACATCTGCATGCTTGCTTTGCTTTCTTTCTTGCTTGCTTTTCTCCAAGATTATTACACAGAGACAGAGGGTGCAGAGGCTGGCTGTGAGTGAGAGCAGGAGACTGGGATTGGGACCCTCCTGTCTTCTTCTTTCCCCTTCCTCCTGTCCTGCTCCTCTTCTTCTTCTTCTTGGAATACTCCTGCTTGGTTTGGTATTCTCTTCACTCCCCTGGCTGTTTCTGGTTGAGCTCTTTCTTGCCTGTGTGTGTGTGTGTGTGTGTGTGTGAGAGAGAGAGAGAGAGAGAGAGAGAGAGAGAATTG
The DNA here is from genome assembly GCF_000147395.1 of Oryza glaberrima. NCBI lineage: Eukaryota > Viridiplantae > Streptophyta > Magnoliopsida > Poales > Poaceae > Oryza > Oryza glaberrima. Next base: position 174,720 of record NC_068337.1, on the reverse strand, counting down.
GTGATTGCCCCTCTCTCCCCAACCCCAACTACCAACAAAATTTCAATCCTCTCTTTTCCTTTTGTTTTAGGACTTGTTCCAAGGAGGGAGCATATGGATTGATTCACCAGCCCGCACCCACTGTTGTGCTAATCAATCCATCATCAATTCAGATTACTGAGGGAGATGCCGTCTGCTTCCGCCGCTCTTGTGCTCCTCTTCGTCGCCTTCTCGCTCTCCAATGCTCAGCCTGGTCAGTCACTCTCCCTCTCACTCACCCTACTCCCTTCTTTTCTTTTCGAGTTTCTTGGAACTCAATAATTTCCACCCTTCTTTACCATTCGCTGGACCTCCTTCAGCTTCAGGGCTGGGAAATCAAATCCATCTCCAAATATAAATCTCTACAAGAAAATTCCATCTTTGATTTGATGCATGCAGGTTTCATCAGCTTGGATTGCGGGGGAGACGATGATTACACGGATGGCATTGGGATCCAGTGGACTTCTGATGCCAAGTTTGTCTCTGCTGGCCAGAAAGCGAACCTCTTGCTCCAAAATCAACAATTGCAGCAATATACCACCGTTCGCTCTTTTCCAGCAGACAACAGGAAGTATTGCTACACCATGAATGTCAGGAACAGAACACGCTACCTTGTTAGAGCCACCTTCCTCTATGGCAACTTCGACAACAGCAATGTCTACCCAAAGTTTGATCTCTCCCTTGGACCGACCCCATGGACCACCGTTGTCATTGATGATGCCACCACCCCAGTCGTCCAGGAGGCGATTATCCTCGCTGCTGCTCCAACACTCAGCGTTTGCCTCTCTAATGCCAGCACTGGACAGCCCTTTATTTCTACTCTCGAGCTTCGCCAATTTAACGGCTCCCTCTACTACACCACTGATGAAAAACAGTTCTTTCTTAGACTCTCTGCGAGGATCAATTTTGGTGCTGAAAGCAATGCATCAGTCAGGTATGCGCTACTACTGCTGCGTAGCACCATTGTTCATACTTTCGTTGCAATATCTGCCTAAAGAATTTGTTGTTGATGATGTTTTCAGGTATCCTGATGATCCATTTGATAGAATATGGGAGTCTGATTTAGTGAGGCGAGCAAATTACCTTGTCGATGTTGCTCCGGGGACGGAGAGAATATCAACTACAAAACCCATATTCGTCAGTACCAACGAAGAACCACCTCAAAGGGTCATGCAAACTGCAGTTGTTGGCAAAAATGGATCCTTGACCTACCGGATTGATTTGGAAGATTTCCCAGGAAATGCATGGGGAGTCTCATATTTTGCAGAAATTGAAGATTTGGCCCCAAATCAAACTAGGAAATTTAAGTTAGTCATTCCAGGCAAGCCAGAATTCAGTAAACCAACTGTTGATGTGGAAGAGAATGCTCAGGGAAAGTATCGTCTATATGAACCAGGCTACACAAATATTCCACTTCCATTTGTTTTCTCTTTTGGATTCAAGAAGACTAATGATTCGTCAGAGGGACCTATATTGAATGCCATGGAGATCTACAAATATATAGAGATTTCTGTGGGATCTCAAGATGGTAAGCAATTGTCTGTCTGTCTGTCTGTCTGTCTGTGTTGTAGAATAAATGGAAAAATACACCTGCTGTGTTATAATTTGGTCTTCTGGTTATATTGACAGCAAACATTATGGCCAGCTTGGTCTCACGGTATCCAGAAGCAGGTTGGGCACAAGAGGGTGGTGACCCTTGCTTACCAGCATCATGGTCTTGGGTGCAATGCAGTTCTGAGGCAGCACCTAGGATATTTTCAATGTAAGATGATCCTGTCAATCTGCCTTCAATTTTGAGTTTTTGTGCTCAATATTTGAACATTTGAGATCTAAGGATCATTTCTTGCAGCTCATTGTCAGGGAAGAACATTACAGGGAGTATCCCTGTGGAATTAACGAAGCTATCGGGGCTGGTCGAACTGTAAGATCAGAATAGTTTATTTTTTGCTCTCCCCTCTTTGTAGTTGGCTTTTTTCTGATAAATTTATTTCTTCAAATTCAGAAAGCTTGATGGTAACTCATTTACTGGTCAAATTCCTGATTTCACTGGATGCCATGATTTACAATATATGTGAGTTTTCCATTATTTTGATAGTGTATCCTGGAAACATTATTCTTGTAATTTAGCACTTAGGGTGCTTGTGTCTGCACTGCAGTCACCTTGAGGACAACCAATTAACCGGTGCATTGCCACCTTCCTTGGGAGAACTACCTAACCTGAAAGAGTTGTAAGTTATACACTTCAGTACACTTTCTTTCCACCCCCATGCTATTTGTATTGCAAGTGCAGTAAATATGAATTTGTGCTGTTATTTTGTTCTTATGATCCTCAAGACCTCAACATGCATCATTGCTATAGATTTTATCTCATTTTACTGCTTTATTCATTGTATTGAAACAAAAATACCTTACTGATCCAAGCCTTCACAGGTATATTCAGAACAATAAGCTGTCTGGAGAGGTCCCACAAGCGCTTTTCAAAAAGAGCATTATTTTCAAGTATGTGTAGCTTTTTCTTTAAGCATAGCTTAATCATTTGATATGAGCAGTGCATACTTTTGTGCCTATATGAACTCCAGTGTGGCTTAGCAAGCTTCATTTACCTTCGATGAAAGTATATATTTGTTTCCCATGTAAATCGAGTACCTAACTTGTGCATAGGATTGTGCTGTTTGTTCTGATCTGTTACCCGTATGCAGCTTCTCAGGAAACAGTGACCTTCGCATGGGACACAGTAACACTGGCCGCACTATAGTAATTATTGTATGTGCTGTGGTTGGGGCCATTTTGATTCTTGTTGCTGCTATTGTTTGTTACCTGTTCACATGCAAAAGGAAGAAGAAATCATCGGACGGTGCGTATTCTTTAGCTCATTGGGCATATCTGGTATGGTGTATGGTCGCGTAGTAATTACTTTGTGTCTCTAGAAACCGTTGTTATTGCGGCACCAGCAAAAAAGCTAGGCTCATTTTTCAGTGAAGTGGCCACGGAATCGGCGCACAGATTTGCATTGTCTGAAATTGAAGATGCTACTGACAAATTTGACAGAAGAATTGGTTCGGGAGGGTTTGGCATAGTATACTATGGAAAGCTTACAGATGGGAGAGAAATCGCAGTCAAACTTCTCACAAATGACTCCTATCAAGGCATCCGAGAATTCCTGAATGAGGTATGTTTCTTTTCTTGCCTTATAGTTTTTTCTTGAAATATAAATCACATACACAGTAAGTGTTAGCGTTCGGCCTAAAATATGAAGACTATTAAACTTAGGCTAAAAATGGATGACTATTCCCGTTTGGCCAAAAATTAACCTTGGGCCCAAAAATGGTTGACTATTAGCCTTCACCTCAATGACACAACTATTAAGTCTTTGGTCCAAAAACACATGAGTATTAACCTTGGGCCCAAAAACAAATGAATGTTAGCTTGGGCCAAAAATGCATGATTGTTTAGCCTTCAGCTCAAAAACACATGAGTATTACCTTCGAGCCCAAATCACATAAATATTACCTTCGCTCAAAATGTCATGAATATTATCCTTGAGCTGAAAAAACACAAGAATATTTGCCTTACTCCAAATACACAGGTGTATTACTCTTCCACCAAAAAAACATACAAGTATTAACCTTCGGCACAAAATTTCATTAGTATTGACCTTGGGACCATAAGTGCATGAATTTGGGCTTCGTCTAAAAATTTCAAGAGTGTTAACCTTGGTCAAAAAACACATGAATATTAGCTTTTGCCCCATAATTTCTTTAGTCTTAGGGCTAGTTCGAACCAGCAGTTTGGCTGCAGCGGTTCGCAGCTCGGAAACGGGGCATATCATTAGCATATAATTAGTTACGTACTCCCTCCATCCAAAAGTGTTAGGCAATTTTTTTTTGGTTTTTCTAAAAGAGATGATTATATTTGTAGTCTTCATGTGCTAAATTAATTGTTGACAGGAACCCAAGCAACCATCTTAATATTCATTGGTTGCATGCATATAGTTCCTTGATTTTGTTACATGGGAGATGAGTTAATTTCTCCTTGGTCTTGGTGACAAAAGAAATATGTCTTACATTTGAGGATGGAGGGAGTATTAACTATTATAAATTTAATAAATGGATTTATTTGATTTTTTTAAAGAACTTCTATATATTTCACAAAACACATCGTTTAGCAGTTTGGGAAGCATGTTGACGGAAAACGAGGAAGTTGTTGTTTCAAGTTGCTGAAAAGAACTCAACCTCAACCTTAGACCCATAAACACATGAATGTTAACCTTCTGCTCAAAAAATTCATGATTATTAACCTTGGGGCTAAAAATGTATGGATTATAACCTTTGACCCCAAAACAAATGATTAATAGTCTTCAACCCAAAAAAAATTGTGAGTATTAATTTGGGCCAAAAACTTATGAATATTATTAGCCTTTCCAAAAACTTATGAATATTATTAGCCTTTGGCCAAAGTGCACATGAGTATTAGTCTTGGGCACAAGTATTATCACTGGGGCCAAAAACACATGAATATTAGCCTTTGGCCCAACTACACATGAGTATCAGTCTTCAGTTCAAAAGCACGTGACCCTAATACCTTCAGCTGAAAAACACGTTACTATTTGCCTTCAGCCCAAAACTTCGTGAGTCAACCTTGGGCCCAAAAGTGCATCTATATTAGCCTTTGACCCAATTACTCATGAGTAGCCTTTAGCCAAAAACAGATGAATTTTAACCTTTGTGCACACAGTTTAATGAGTGTTGACCCAGGGCCCAAAAAGGCTTTGCGTTCGGCCCAAAATGGGCTGTTTTTCACAGTTTAACAGTTTAAGATATAAATAGAACTTGCGTACCTATTGCTAATTTTACCACTGCTTGGTAGATTGAAACCTTGAAGCTGAAGCTGAAGCCCAGTATATTCTGGGACACATTCATTTCCTACTTAATTGATAGACCTACACTAATGGGATGTGACCATGTTGTGTTACATATACTTATAACCTCAATTTATTTTAAGTAGTATAAGATATGAACATTTTCTATTTGGAACATCCTATGGACCCTCACCCTCTATGTAGGCATCCCTCATATATCCTTTTCTCAAGGTCTACTGGAAAACTCACATACTTTTTCTTTGGGTGGTTACTGCGATCCGTTGCTTAGTATAGTATCTGATGGACTTATGTTTCAGGTAACATTGCTTTCAAGAATTCATCATAGAAACCTGGTGAGCTTTCTTGGTTACAGCCAGCAAGATGGTAAAAATATACTTGTGTATGAATTCATGCATAACGGGACGTTAAAAGAGCACCTCCGTGGTAAGTTCCTATGGTCCTACCATCTGATGATAAATCTAGTTTGCAGAATCAACACCAAATTGTCGTTGTGTAGAGAATGATTCTTCTACAAGTAAATGTTCCATGCGTAGTTATATTTTAGAATATTAGGGTCTCCATGATTTCGTATGGTATCTCATTATCTCCTCCCCTCATACAGTAATTATTTTGAGAAATTTTTTGGAGTCATATGCATAGTTTGTGCAGTGGTTTCCACGATTTTATCAGATTGGTGCTTTTCACCTGATATTTCCCTAGATAATACAGCAAATTCATGCTTGAGTTTTCTTTTTCCAGTTTTGGATAAGGATTCGTGTTCTGAAAAACTTATAGGATCTTCACTGATGTATAAGCCTTTTCTTTTCTGTTCTGATGTTTACTTCTTTCCAGTCTTAACTAAGAACTGAATACAAACTGTCAAGATTTCAGAAGTTTCCATACTACACATAAATCAAGGCTCAGCTGCGGCTTTGTCTACTTGTCTAGCTCGTGCATGATTCTTTGACACTGAGGCTCAGGATTGACATGAACTTTATAATACTTTGACAGGAGGCCCTGATGATGTAAAAATAAATAGCTGGGTCAAGCGTCTTGAGATAGCAGAAGATGCTGCAAAAGGTTTATCTCCCTCCCTTCCTCGTGTACAATTTTCCTGTGATTATTCTACCAACATGCATTTCAAAGATTCTGAAGTCTTTCATTTCCATGAAAAATAAAATAAAATATCAGGAATAGAGTATCTCCACACAGGATGCTCCCCAACTATCATCCACAGAGACCTCAAGAGCAGTAACATTCTCCTTGACAAGAACATGAGAGCAAAAGTTGCAGACTTTGGCTTGTCAAAACCTGTTGTTGACGGGTCTCATGTATCAAGTATAGTTAGAGGAACAGTTGGATATCTGGACCCAGAGTAAGGCCATGTCTTTCCTGAAATTTATGAAGTCTATTCTTGTTATCAATGGCCTTGCAAATTGAATTGCTATATACCTTTGTAACATCTGATGCCAAGTGTTCCCCAAGCTCACCCTTTTTGCGTGTGCTCGTAGGTACTATATCTCGCAGCAGCTAACAGAGAAGAGTGATATGTACAGTTTTGGTGTCATTTTACTTGAGCTAATCTCAGGCCATGAGCCAATCTCAAATGACAACTTTGGGCTCCACTGCCGTAACATTGTTGAATGGGTAAGAAGTAGTAGGCCTTATGATGATACATGAACTTTGCATTTAGTCTTTCTTCCTGATAGTGAATTATCAAAGATATCCGAGCGATTGGCGCGGACAAAGATGCTGAGTGAAGAGTTGTCAATTGGCAGGCTAGATCGCACATGGAGAGTGGGGATATCCACGGCATCATTGATCAGTCGTTAGACGCAGGGTACGACCTGCAGTCGGTGTGGAAGATTGCGGAGGTGGCGACGATGTGCGTGAAGCCCAAGGGGGTGCTGAGGCCGTCCATCTCGGAGGTGCTCAAGGAGATTCAGGACGCCATTGCCATCGAGCTGCAACGGGAGCTGCCCTCCAGCATTCACCACCTCATGTCCAAGACGTCTCCCTCCGAAGCCGTCAACACGACAGGCAGTCTGCAAGACCTGGAGCAGAATGCGTCGTTTGATGAGCTGCTCATGCGCCCAGGTCTCAGGTAGAGGTAGCACATACGGATTACAGACTCTTCTAATACTATATTTCTAATATTCGTTGATAGGTTAAGCAAGCTGTGCATGACTTGTTTAGATTTGCCACCGAGCAACGAATTTTGGGTGAATTTGTCCTTCAGGTCGTCGTGCACTTTTGAAATGATCATGTGCATTCATTCTCGTTCATTCTTACATTGGCTCTTGTTCTCTTCTACCCCTCGAATTCTTGTATCAAAAACGACCAAAAAACAAGATCGATTCATAATACCGTGATATGATTATCAGAGCATTTCCTTTCAGATTGAACGGTACTGGCCGTGCAGCTCAGGCTGCATCTGAAATCCTGAACGAAACTGCCATCCTAGTTACTAGTAGATGCTAGTAAAACAATTCTAAGGAAAAAAGGAACAGAGATTTTGTCATGAATTGATATTATTAACAACAGCACACCCAAGTACTCCTCGACCTTGTTTTTGATTCAACACCAAACAACACCCAATTCAGCATAAGCTGGCCTGGTACCATATAGCCATTTACGTTTGGTTCAGCAAACCCATCAACAAAATAATCTCATGTGCACCACAAAAGCTACTAGCAACGAGTAACGTATCATGTACAAAATGACGCTTTTACTATGCCAAAACCAAGAAAATATTTCCACATGACGGCAAAAAAAGAAGAAAGAAGCAAATGCTAAACGGTTTATATATTCTCGAGTCTGCTTCCACCACAAGTATATATAAACTTGAAGGACAACCTCATGGATGCATCTTTGATATATATATCCTTTCGCCCAAAACAGAATCTGATGACCAAACGAGGCAAATGGTGAGTAACTTGCCAGCAAATTCCAGAACAAACACAGCAACAAATTCCAGAATAAAATGGAAGAGACCAAGCACAAACAGTACTAACCAATGCAATAAGAAGATAACTCACACCACCTATCCAGGACAAGGGGTAGCAAGCCATGCATATAATATAGTAAAAAAAGAAGTGAATAGAATGGTGAAACACAAACCTGGTGCTTGAAACGTCTGGTTACACACCCAGTTTCATGCTGGTCCACTTGAATCCAATGCCTTTCAATAAACACTCATGCGCCAATCCACAAGCTCAACAATCACCAAGTTGAGTATCTTGAGCCTGTGCAACCAATCAATTTCAAGAACTGAGAAATGTGCAAGTTAGCTGGGTGATAGGTCAAGTCGCATCTCCCAAAGATAATCACAGTCCAAAAGCTCTGTTATACAGATCATTTGAACCCAGCATGTGGAAGTTGTTTGCTTCAGTTGGATATAACATCCTTGACATGTCAGGCATGGAAACATTATTCCCTTGTCTCAAATCACCCCAGCCATCCCAATGACCATTTGTAAGATCTGAGCTTCTAGGTTGTTGGAGTGACATCTGTGTGTAAGAGGATAGAGAACCATGGTTCTGAGGTATAAGTCGGGATGCAAGATAATTATCATTCATAGGGTTGAATGCATCTTGAACATGTTCTGCAAATCCAACATTTTGATGGGAAGGCCCGTTCTGCTGCATAAGTAATTGAAACCTTGGATCATTTGATGTTTGCAACTGCGAAGGAAAAGTATGGGAAGTTTTCATCTCCAACCCTGAATCACTTATTCCAGGCATCCGCCCTTTACCCACAGCCAATATAGCAGGATCAACAAATTCTATATCACTTGTTTGTCTAGCTAACTGTGGTTGATAATGGCTAGTATTTATACCCAAAAGATCATCAAATGGGCGAGTTTCTGCAAAACATTGCAAACTTATTAGAAACTGAAATTGTTTTAGGAGAAGCAGAGAGAGAGAGAGAGAGAGAGAACCTGAGTATGCCGAACCATAGATCTGATTAGACCCACCCTGAGAAGAAAATCCAGGAGGGGGATTAGGCCCATTATGAGATGAAAATCCTGGAGGTGGATTCAACCCCTCATGGGATGAAAATCCAGAAGAAAACCCAGGAGGAACTCTTGCTGGTGCTGAAAATCCAGGAGGCGCGGATACTTTAGGCTTTGATGTGCCTGAAAAAGCATTTTTTTTTGTAAGTACATAGAAGTACCATGGTGAAAACATCAGTTACTAAAATGCTTCAACATAAAAACACAGTGCATTTTATACTTAATAGCTCCACAACCCAATCACATATGTTACAAGATTGCCAACATTGAATTAAAAGAGGGGAATGGGTGCACAAACATTGGATCCCTTCTGTATCCTAGCGAATATATCTATTTGTTTTGTGACACATTAATATTACCTCAAATATATAAAATAAATATTAAAATAAAAACATTAACTGCAGTACTGCATCTCACTGTTCATTAAGAATTTAATAAACAAGCAGCGTAATATAACTTCATACTACTCACCGGTAGCTAGCATATCCAACATAGTAAGAGAGTTGCTCTTTGAGAAACCTTCCTCAGGAGATTGAAATGCAATGCCACTCTGATAAATGTTTCCATGAGAATTCTGGGATGGCAAACTGAAATTCTGCTCACTTTTATAATTTCTCATAGATGAATCTAGGAGGCTTCCTTGATTATCTTGTCTAGCAAATGAAAATCTAGACTCACTATTGCTGGTTTTTGTTTTCCATGAACGTGCATCAAAAAGCACATCGTTCTTTTCAGATGCACTAAGCATCTTAGCAAAATTGTTAGCCGTTGAATACGACTCATCCCATGGATCAAACTCCAAAGACAAAATATCAGCAATTATGCTGCTCTCATCCTTATTTACACTTACAGCCTTGTCAAAACTGCCTATGTTATCAATTCTCACTGCACCAACTGCTCCAGGCTGATGGTTTTTCATTCTACGATGTTCAGAAACCTTACCAGGTGCATATATAGTCCCTAGCCCTTCTTGATGTCCATTTAACATGGTAGAAGTGCTGTCAACTGAAGATAACAGCCCAGGTTGCATCATTGTGGAAGTTCTATCACTTGATGTATGGTTAATCTCTTTACCATTCCACAGTGAAGTAGGAGAAGTGTTAGGGAAATGGACATATGGTGAAGACGAAGCTTGATCAGCAGCATCCAGCACTCTACCATGAGATTTATCAGTGGCTACTGCATAACTTTCTATGTCATTTAACTGAGGAGACACACTACTCTGGATATCTGAACACCAATCACGATGCTTATCTGAACTAGGCTGACATGTAGAATCATTACAGTCAGCAAGTTTCAAATTCTGACTAAAGGGCACCACAACTGAAGTACTTAGGATTGCATCCGGTTGTTGGTTTTCGGCAATACTTTGAACCCCATCTTTTCTGCTTAATGTTACTGAAGATACTCCAACAGACAGCCTATCAATATCCGTGCTCTCAGATCTAGTATCTTCGGTTGCTGTGTCAATAGCTGCTTGATTAGATTGGTCCTTTCTAATTACCAAAGTAGAAGTTTTAGAAGCCATGTTGGTTACTTGGTAATCACCATCACCATCCTTTACTTCTGATTTAGAAACCAATGGACTTAATACACAATTTAGAGGACTTTGCCTGGTACTGTTTACTGCGATGTCTTTCTTTGGTGATGTCGTTGACTTCGATGTAAGATGCCCTGATTCAGCTCGCTTTGAAGAAACTGAACATTCAAACTTTCCATTGTCATTTACAACCTGCTTCTCGTCACTTCCTTTTGACATGCCATCTGATGTGATGACATCATCGTTCCAAGCTGAAGGTATGGTAGAGAAGTCTATGTCAAGCGATGACTCCAGTGATGTTACAGCTTGGGTTTCCTTTGCAATACCAGGCTTATATGGCTTCAAGGTTTTAGACAAACTATCTCGTCCTTCCGTCATTTTCGGAACTGTGCTTGTGTCATCATTCCATGAAGAAGGTAGTTTTGTACTTGAAACAGTCGAAGAACTCGAGAATGAATTACTTTGAGGATCTGCTTTTGATTTAGTAAGAGATTGTGACGATGCCACCCCAGTTGCTGTTGTCCTGGTATTCAAATCGCGATGCCCCCTGCTCATACCAAAAAAATTTTAGCAACAAATTCACATTTTAAAACATATCATGAGACCCTAAGCAGCATCATACCATGAAGCAGCTGGTGGAAGTGTGGATCTCCCAGAACTACTGTTTGGAGGCGAAAGCCTGGATTGATTTGCAGTATTCTGTACAAAATAAGACCAGTTAATGTAGCAGCATGAAATCAAACAGAAATGAACATGTCCAGTGTCCCAATGGATTTTTCAGTATAAAAAACATACAGTTATTCCATTCTTGATTGGATGTTTAGCTGCAACCACTGCACTATATGAGAAATCTTCTGCTGGAGGAGGTAATACAGTCCCTGCGCGTCTTTGAGAAACATTAGACGCCATTTGGGGAACCCTACTCCTGTAGGAACGAGAGATGATGAGTCGAAAGCACCAATCAGAACTACTGAAAATCTTAGCATTTAGCAAAGCATAATAATTCATGCATAGTATAGGGAAAAGTTGATAGACTACAAATTCTCAGAACAGAAGAGCATTATATAGTAACAGTAGCAGTAGGCTTGGCAGGGGAAAAAGTACATATGGGGTACCATAATAAGGAACAGTGGAACTTTCCACACATATGTTCAACGAGCTCAGCTTACCTTGTATATGCTGAGATTATCTCATCTTTAGTGAAACTATCTTCCTGGCTTCCTACATCATGTAAATAGAGACAATCTGGATTTCCACAGGTCTAAAAAAGAGAAGAAAAAAGCCCTCAGAAGGATGGCAGTAGGTAGAGTAATGGTAAATAAAGCTGCCAGGATGAAGCAACGAGTATACCATGTTCCGCAGCCATGCATGGCAATACTTTGTAGTACCAAAGCACGCTCTGCAACAAACCATTAACGATTAGGCTAACTGCGTTATGTAAAAAAAACTGCTGCAATAAGGCTACAAAGCATAGAGGGTGACCTTAACACTTTCCCTTCCAAAACAAAATTGTGTACAGCTTGAATACACCTGATGGCCTCTTCTTCTTTGGCATATGTAATATATCTGAAAACATCACAATAATGAGCCCATTTTCAACACACACAGTGCATTCTATATACAATCTAAGTTTCACATTTTGGAATCTACATGGATCCAGTCGATGCTGAGGATTCCTAAGAGAAAGATGGAGCTGCATTCAAAGAACTACAAAGTGCTCAGACAGGAAAATTTTGATAATCCTTGAGGTAAATTCTATGAAATACCTGACATCTGCATATGCAAAGGTTCTGAGCTCAATCAGACTTATGATGTAAACATACAATTAGTACATACCATAGTTAATATAATAATCATGATATGACTGAAGCAGTCACGTTTGCATTTATCTGATTATTCAACACTAGAAATCTACATCTTTTGCTTTGGCTACTAGGCTGCTAGGTGTGGCATTCACTGATTCACAAATGGATATGGAAATTAATGATCCTTAGTCAAATCATACTGTTAAGTAGGTAATATAAATCTGAAATTAATTGCAAGAACATGGACATATCATATTTGAATTAGCCATCATTTTCATCTATATTTAAGCATATAATTTCTCAACAATAAATCACCTATGCTTAAATGCTCTAGGCTTGGAAAGTACAGGAGAGCATAACTTGAAAACACCACTTGTACATACGGTAAGATATATCTGATCACTTGAAATAATAGGTCATGTTTATCCATGAGAGAAACATCATAAACATGTGGCATGAGATTCACATAAACATACACGCTGATACTGTTGTTTGTTGGTGCCTGCTGGGAAGGAGCCCCAGTCGGCCGAGAAACTGAAACTTTCAGAACCTTGCCATACTGACCAAAGTATTCCCTGCGCTCAAGTATCTGAAATAAAAAATGAATTGTGTTGCCAAGGTGAGAAACAAAATATACACATTACTCAGTTGAAAAGAATCTGTCTGTGCACAATATGGTACTCACGCTTTCGTTGCATAAATTTGCAGGTAGTCCAATTATGTACACGAGGTTTCTCTGGATAACCCTGACGCTAGCAAGATGTTTCTTAGCTTCCACAGTTACCGCGGCCTTTGACTTGACCTTTTGGGTCTTCTGTTTCTTGTCCACATTTTTCTCCACTACCGTCCTGTTTCCATTAAAAGAAGCATAAGTACAAAATTTCCGATGCGATAGACAGGTAAAAGAAGTTGCTTATGGCGCTTTGCAAACCACAATTCACGACAACTGGGTGATGTTTCGTTTTGTTGAACTGAAGACCCTAAGCTCTTGTGCGGCCATCTTCGCATGTCAGTGCAGTTAGTGAGGTGAAAGGAAAAAAGACGGTTTGAGATGGAGGGACCTGTCACAAGTGGCAGCCATCTTGACAATCCTATCTTTGTCATAGCGAGTGCGGCATGCGGGGCAGCGGCCCTCAGTGTCCTCTTTCTCAGCCATATCAATGATGTGGTGCCAGCACCAGACACAAATCTGCAGTGAGATGCAAAAGGGAGGTGAATGGAAGGGGGGTGTGGAGAGTAGAGTGGTGGGGAGGGAAGGGAAGAAACCTCATAGCCGCATTTGCAGGGCTTGAGCTGCTGGTCAGTGATGTCCATGTCCTCAGCACAGAGCGGGCAGGTGCGGTCTCCATCGTCGCTCATGGTCATCCTTCGGGAGCAATTCAGCGGCAGGAGACATGAAAGATAATATTATTAGTAGTACATGAGATTGTTTGTTTGTGGGAATAACAATCTGTAGTAACACGGTGTAATCAATCAATCCCTAATAAGAGAGAGAAGCTTCCTATCATCAAATCGAATAAACGAGAAAGTGAGGGGTGGGGGGGCAAGCGCAGGGGCTGATCCTTCAAATCGAGGATCCAATCCAAAGAGTCTATTATGCTCCCAAGTGGATTGGAGCAACAATCAGAAAAGAAAAAGGGGGGGATCAGAGAGGGTGAAGTACTCACATTCCGATGGGGGAAACCCTAGGTAGGTGGTCAAAACGGGGGCGGCGGTGGGAATCGATCGATCGATGAGAGGGAGGGGGCGCCGGCGGGTGGATGGATGGATGGGGGGAGTCGCGTACGATCGATGGCCGTCTATGGAGTCTCTCTCTCCTCCGCTGCTTGCTGGCTGGTGTCGTCGTGTTCGCGTATGGTGGTGATGAGGAAGGAGGAACGAGTAAGGAAGAAGACGAGGGATGGAGGGACCCGGATCTCCTCCTCCTGTGCCCTCCCCTGTGCCTTCCTCTTCTTTTTTTTTCTTTCTTTTTCTTTTTTATTTTTAAGTAAGTTGCATATTCCAATATTTTCATTTTATTGCTACCTATTGTTACCACATTTACACTTTGGTCTGTTGATTCACATGTTAGCCACTTATCTTCTTCCTCCCTACCTCGTCACCTCTATTTTTCATTATCTTATATGCTCCCAACAAAAACATATATGTGTTGCTTCTGACCGCCACGGTGTCGTCGTCCACTATGAGTACAAAATCATGCTACATCAAGAATCATCCATTGCATGCTATTATTGCTAACTCTGACTCACTTCCCTTTTTCCAAGTCATCGAGCCCCCCTCTCTCAACTTTGTTCCATCGTTTGAACTGCTTGTTCGCTCAATGACTAGAAAAGGCATCAACTATACTATCTGCACGATTTAGAATATAACATTGCTTTGAAAGTCCTTTTCTCCCATTCATATCTCTTGTCCTCCCCATTGTCTATGTTAACCGCTAATATTAGTAGAGATTGCGCCCGATCAGGGGCCAGCACATATGGATTTCAAGCATGAGCACCACAGCGCCGGAGGACTTCAACTCAAAATAAACATTGACACAGCACATGAACATAGCTCAAGAGGCCACCGGCAACACAAAGCTCGAGCTCAAAGTGTGGATGGCATGGGCTAAGCGAGCAACTCTAAAGTATGGGTGACAATGATGGTGGCAAATATAGGAAGCCAGAGGTGAGGGAGAGATGAAAAGATGGAGATAACGAGTCTAAATTACACTAGAGGTAAGATTACCTAACTCAAAGTAAAAACATTTGCTAAAGAGTGATCCAATATAAAACTTTTGTAAATATACCTAGCCATTGTGCAATTAACTTTTTTTTTCCAATAGAGGGGGTCTTTATGTATGCCCAGGAGTACATGTCATATTTGGACAGTGCTCTGACCTGGGGCTCTTGCCTAGACATGTGCATGTAGCTATAGGCGTATGAAATTGGACGCTCGGGAATGATGCTTTGCTCAAGCGTGATTTGTCAGGGCATGATCCAAACATGCACTATGTGTTAATGTATAGTAGCCACTCTACTTTGGTTAAGTACCTAATCAGGTAATAGTGTCAACATATTGCATTAAGATGATTGTAGTGATCAATTATATCCAATTATTACCAAAGATCTTATTAGTTGTCACATACTATTTTGTGAATGGTGTTGACGCAAAGTAATCGTATAATAATCCAAGTTATATTGGGATGAAGGGCATGTGTACATCAAATAATTGATAAAAAAAAACAAAATCAAACACAGTTTTTATAAGTCTGAAAAGCTCTCTTTGTCCTTAATACAGGAATCCTTATATAGCATAATGAAGTATCTACATTATGTTGTTTTGTCAAACGAGTAAGGATTGTCTCGTTACATGTTCTTTCGTTCTCGTATTGCATTATCTGCTAAGCTACATTATGTGTTACAAATGTTGAAGCTAACTCACAAACCCACTCGTTGTCCTCCGAAAAATGAGTTAGTTGTTAAATAAAAAGATATGATTGAGATCAACAGCGAAATGACAAAATAGACTGCACGGATCTACAGCGATCCCACGGCATTTAGGCCCTGTTTAGTTCACACCAAACTTTTCCCCAACTCCCAACTTTCCATCACACCACATCATATCCTAAAATTTCCTACACATATAAACTCTTAACTTTTTTTTACAAACTACCAATTTTCCCCAAACTTGTCACCAATTATATGAAATAAACATAGCCTTAGAGAGATTAATAAATTAATACTATTCCGAAGAGGGTTAAGGGATATCCCCTGGCCTGAACGCGCAAATTAAACCGGAGGGCGAGCCCCTTGT
The DNA here is from genome assembly GCF_000147395.1 of Oryza glaberrima. NCBI lineage: Eukaryota > Viridiplantae > Streptophyta > Magnoliopsida > Poales > Poaceae > Oryza > Oryza glaberrima. Next base: position 158,689 of record NC_068337.1, on the reverse strand, counting down.
CTCCCTCTCCTCCGCCCACCCCACCGGCGATGGCACACGGCGGCGGCGAGGAAGAGGAGGAGCGGGTGCTGAGCCACGGCGACGTGGTGCTGCTCCGCTGCGACCTCACCATCCTCCGTGGCCCCCACTTCCTCAACGACCGCATCATCGCCTTCTACCTCGCCCACCTCGCCGCCGACCACCACGACGACGACCTACTCCTGCTTCCCCCCTCCGTCCCCTACCTCCTGTCCAACCTCCCCGACCCCGCCTCCGTCGCCGCCGTCGCCGACCCCCTCCGCCTCGCCTCCCGCCGCCTCGTCCTCCTCCCCGTCAACGACAACCCCGACGTCTCCCACGCCGAGGGCGGCTCCCACTGGACCCTCCTCGTCCTCGACAACTCCAACGCCGTCTCCGGCCCCCGCTTCGTCCACCACGACAGCCTCCCACCCACCAACCTGCCCTCCGCGCGCCGCCTCGCCGCCGTGCTCCGCCCGCTGCTCCCCGCCTCCGCGATCCCGCTCATCGAGGGCCCCACGCCCAGGCAGACAAACGGCTACGACTGCGGCGTCTTCGTGCTAGCGGTGGCCAGGGCCATCTGCAACTGGTGGCTCACCCGCGCCCGCCATTCCGATTCCGATTCCGATTGGTTGGAGGCCGTGAAGAGGGAGGTGAACGCCGACAGCGTCAAGGCCATGAGGACCCAGCTGCTGCAGCTCATCCATACCCTCATCCAAAACAACACCACCACCAACCAACATTCGTGCTAGCTAGCTGTTGCTCTTTCACAACTTATTTGTAGTCTTCGTGTTCTTACTGATATTATATATATGGTTTTCTGTGAGCACAGCAAGAACAACATGTACAAATAGAACAGGTCTTGTGTAGTAATCTTTTTGCAGAATTTTGGGGTCCAAATACTCTTTACTGTTGGTTATGGTTAATGAAACAATGCTATTGTGCCTATTATTTGAGTATAAATGGTTGAATCAGTGTTGGAGCTCATAGCCTTATGTTCTGTGATCCATATAGAACAACAACAGCAACCAACAGTCCTAGCTATTGATTCATTCTGTGCTGCTCTTGAGAGCTTAATTGTCTCTGTGCTTGCGGTGATTGTTTTCCCCTGAGCTTGCAACAAGGACATGTAGACTATACTAGGTCTTGTGTAAGTAAGTAGTAATCCATTTTGCAGAATTCATCAGTTCAAATACTCTTTATTACTGCTGTTTATGGTTAATGCAACAATGCTACTGTGCTTATGCTTGCAAGTTACTTGAGTATATGGTTGAATCAGTGTTGGAGCTCATGGTCTTATCTTATGTTTTTGTGATCCACAGATTAAATTGGTACATTACCTAGTAATGTTAGATGAGCCGAGTCATTGGTATTTGCATTTGGTAAACTGCAGCAAGGAGGGCAGCTATCTGGCATCTGCCAGTCTACCTACCACTTCCGGACCTAACAGTCATACATGCATCCTTAACTATCTTCCTTTTCTCCTCTCCTTATCAGCCCTTCAACTCAACTTCCTTCTCACCCTTCGATTGCATCTACCAGTCTCTGCCTGTCACAGCACAAGACTTTGGGACTTGGGTATGTGAACTATGATTCTTCTTCCTTTCTCAATTTTTGCTTTGTACATGCACAAGAGGAAAACAAGTAAACATCTTGAAATAAAGAATTATTACTTCAGCATGTTCTGCATGTTTTGTTGCTTGGTCTCAACCAGGCTTCAAAATTCAGCTATAGATTGCATAAATTCACTTTTTTTTTCCATGCATGCTATTTTGTTCCAGTATCACTCTTCTCTTCTTTTTTTTTTGGTCAATTCCTCAGTTTTACATCTAGCTCACTATGAGTTTCCCTCTGTTCTCTTTTATTCATTCACCACGTACAGGTAGCAGCAGAGGGGAGCACATCCATGACTTGTGTTCATAAATTTTGTGTTATTCTACCTTCTTTCTTTGTCATTTCACTTTGGTACATAAACTGTGCTAAAAATTTCACCAGTGCGATATGCAAAGCCACAAGAAGGTTGCTGCTGTGAAGCCTGTGGCTTCCAGGCCTTCTTCCAGATTGAGGTCCTTCTCAATGCTCCAGGAAGACTCCACTGCTATTGATTCTCCTTGGGTTACTTCCCTGGAGGAGATTATATTAAGGCGTCCAAAGGCAACGCGATTCACACACCCATTGAGTAATTCATCGACAGAAATTGCTGCAACCAGAGTCAGTTCGATACGAAATTCAACTTCTCTGTTTCCTGGAAAGAAATTTCATTTTCTTTCTGACAGTTACATAATTTTGCACCTTCTTTTAAATGATGCTTTTTATAATTATACATCTGTCCATTAGATTATTTTGAACCTACCTTTGACATGATCATATGGTCATTTTCTAACAACATGCTGAACTTTTTAGTTAGAAGACAGTGGAACACATACAACATACGATCAAAAGAAAGCAGATACAGGAAAGGGGGCCTGTTGGGACAATTTGACAGTGTCCCAGAGTGTCAGGAAGCCAAATGTCAGTGCGAAGAACAGTTTGTCCTACGATGGCTACAGCTGGAGGAAGTATGGGCAGAAGCAAGTGAAAGGGAGCGAGTTCCCACGGAGCTACTACAAGTGCACTCACCCAACATGCCCTGTCAAGAGAAAGGTGGAGATGACACCAGATGGCCGGATTGCTGAAATTGTATACAACGGTGAGCACAACCACCCCAAACCTCATCCTCCAAGAAAGCCAACATTATCAACAAGTGTGGAGACTCTGGTTGCCACTAATGATGCTGGATTAGAAAACAAGTTAGAAGGATGTGACCAAGCTATTGGTTCTGATGCTGTTGTTGAAGCATTAAGAGGTGGTTGTCACTGCTTGGATGAATTTAGAAATGGTAATGAGATCAGTGACTGCAAGAAAAGGTATGCTTATGCTGTAATTTTCATTCAGAACTTACTAATGTTTTTTTGTGCCAAAAATGTGCAAGTGGTTGCTTAAAATATCAAGTAGCATATTATGATATTTACGTTACAGACCCACAGCCTCCTTGGAGGACACTCCTAGATGATTGCTGTGAAATTGTCGTGTGCCTAGGCTTTTCCGTTTTGGAGTGAGATTTCATGATGGTTCATGTAAGAGAATTCTGGCACAACCGCATAATATAATTAATTTAGGTTCACATTTGGTAGCTGAATATGTTCAGGAAAAGCAGTAATGTTGATAGCTGAATAGGTATTGATTGGCAATGAATTCATTCACTGTAAAGTTGACAATCTATGTCGTGAAATTCATGCACTTTGTAGGACCTTGCTGACTAATCTATTCAGAGGAAAAAAAAATCAGCAACATGAAAATAGCTGCCCTAGAATGCCTCATCCAAGAATTGTTCCATGCCACTGTATATCAAGGTTGAGGTAACTGCAAACTAGGAAGGACTGCCTTGTTAACTTACTGATATGAAAAAAAGAAAAAGAGATACAGATTTGTGTATATAAGTCCGCTCAAAATTCCATATGCTGAAGAACACATGCAGTCGTACTTGCGATTGTCTGTGCTTGTTTGGAGTTAGTACACTTGTTTAACCCCTGAAATGTAATTGTCGCTTCACCTTTTGTATTTTCTGTAAGAAAATTGTCAATCAGTGCTACATAGTATAGGTTTGTGTCATGTGTTGCTACGATGTTAAGTGCTTGGATGTGCATTGCAGGAGTAATTAGAGATGCAGCACGCGCGAGTACGTGGATGATCAGAGGGAAGGCATAATCTCGAGATCAATCTACTCATCTTGGAACAATACCAGTAGCATTGGCAGCAATTATTGGCATGTTAACGTGGTATACTCCTCAAACAAAACAAAAAGGGGAATAATGTCAGTGAACTGAGTGAGGTGTTAATAGGCAATTGCTAGGCCTCCGAACTAGTGTGCTGTCACTCTACTAGCTAGATTAGGCATAAATTACCAAATGATACTGTGACAAAACTGAAATGTAACCACTCCAGAATCTTGGTTTAACACATTGTTTATGTGCAAATTGGTTTTATCAAATGATACCGCTGGGAATTGTTGTTGGCAACTAATAAGTGAATGCTGCTCAAAGGAGTTACAAGAGGAGCAGGAAACTGGATTTGGAGAGAACTGCTGCTGCAGGTCAGGTTTGTATGCACGTTGTAACAAGAATTCCCGATGTAAGCAAAAGCAAATTTGTTAGAAACTACACGCAACTAAAATTATACGCACAAGAACAAGATTGTCCAGCAGAAATCAAATCCCATATATGGTGCATAAACAAATGAGCTAGGAGTACAGTAGGCATGATCAACACTGAGCATTCTTCTACGCAAGCGCACAATCCCACCGCAGCAACCAAAACGATACAAATGGCCCAAGGGGGTCCAAGCAGCGCAATGGTGAATTGGACTCATCCCACCTTCCGATTTTACTCAGCACCGTCGCCTGGATGCCTGGAAACAGATATTCTATGATCAGAAACAAATGGCCAGGCAAAAAGGGAAGGTGCAAAGAAGCAAGGCAATAGTTCCAACCTCCAAGAAGTCGTCAGATTGCGAGCTTTCCGGTCTAGCTGGACGTTTTCTAGAGCACTTGATGCTCGCAACACTTCTTCAGAGATATCATCAGCATCATATCTCCAGTTGTATTCATCCTTCCTTGCATTGGAAGCCGAAGACCCCCCTCTTCGGTCTGAATGTCCAAAGCGCTAGCTTTAGAGGAGCACTCTAGCATAAAATAAACAAACCGAGAAAAAAATTATAATTTACCTGACATCTGTGACGATGGCATTGGCCTGCGAGTTGCAAGGAAATGTTACCTGTGTTTTGAGGAAACAACAAATATCTGCAAATTGAATAGCTGAATAGTAGTAAGCTGTTACCTTCCCATAGGAGGCAAGCCTGTAACTGAAGAAGACGACGGTGGCCTTCTCGTGTTCCTATGTTCAGCATTTAGAGCCGGATCCGACTCGGAATTGATTATTCTCCTACCAGTACCAGCCATCCTTGTTTGAGACAAATTCTGCTCAATGCAGCAATTCAAGTAACCAAAATCAGGCAATATAAGCAAATAAAGATTAAAACTAAGATATGTAAAAATGCATTTTCTTTTAGAAGAGTAAGAGAAAGAGAGAGTTTGGGGTTATGATAGGTTCTACACCCACCTCACTCTAGATTTTTCGTGGTTAAAAAATATGTAGCCTTGTGTGTATTATTTGTAGAAATTCCATAGAAAAGTATTGTATATCTGTATACAAGTATACATAGGTGCTCATTTCGTCTCATTTAATCAAGTGAATAAGTTTTAGCGATAATTATTTATCTATTGTATTTTATATTTTATACATAGTATAGCTAGTTGAAATCTATGCAACACAAGGACATTTTACTAGTATCACTAATCGAAGTGTTGATAGCTAATTCATGTGCTCAAGAACAGCGAAAGAAAAATGTGGATATCTTTCCTTACTCTTATAAAAGAGAGTAGTGGTGGTGGTGAGTGGTGAATCTGCCACCCCTCCCACCACCAACTCTCTACTATTTGAAAAAGAAAAAGGTCAAGTAGGACCAAAGGGTCCACATGTCAACCACCTCCATTACCAATTCCTTACATTTTATTAAAAGAAAAAAGTATGCAGGAAATGATGGTAATAATGGGTTAATAATAATTTTCTTTAATTAAAATCCTGTTGCAACACAGGGATTTTAATTAAATCAAAATTCCATAAACAGAAAGATTTCCATATACATTTATATACTGTCTGCCTGAGACTCTGAGTTAGCAAGAGTACCTCATATTTGAGATATCCTTCAAGAACATCTAGAAGCATGGGGCCACTTTCAGCACTCCTGCTCCCTTCAGCTCCGCTTTTGTTAGAAAAATCCTTTAATTCATTCTTCCAGAAGTCCTTTGGCTGATTTACAAATGCAACAGCCAACAATCAATAGCAGCATTAGCAGATGTTGATTTTGGACATATCCATCCAAGATTTATGAGATATGGCAAACTGTTACCAGATTACATTCAGGCAGATAAACTTTCATCGTGTGACTTAGCTGGGCCCACTCCAAGTATTCACTTACAAGTGCTGTTAATAACCTACCTGAGAGCAGTAGAAAATGTTCGACGTAAATCAATTATAAACGAAGAAGAAACTATGCAGCAGAAATGAAAGGCAAAGACTAACTAATCATCAGCAGGATAGAAAAAAGGTTCTTTCATAAGCGTAGAAGAGAAAGATGAAGTGAATAAAGATGCTACTTTGGCACAATGGTGGCATTTTGGCAAGCTGCAAATTCACAGAATGGTATGAAAACAAATCTCCAAAAAAGGAATCTAGAGAATCATATATATGAGATAAATTATTTATGAAGCAGCATGGGAAACAATCTGAACTTCTGGGTAGAAAAGAAGGCAAACCTGATGGTGAAGCATGCAGCTGCTTAGCTCGGTCATTGCAGCTACCAAGCAAAGCGGGATTCCCACCATCATCATTCTCCACTACCCTATCCTCCTCTTCTATGGCCTCGAACACACTTGCTCTTAGCTCAGCCTACTCAAGCAAGAGTGCAAGACAAGATCACGCCTTATGGTAATAGGAGGGTTTTCGTATGTAATGTAATGTAATGGTTCTTGAAACTGAAGAGAGCACATGGCTTTATAACCTGGCTTCAACAGATGAGGAAAAGTAGAGCTATCCACTTCCTTCCTCAAGGATAATACTATTATCTAAATTTCGGACATAGATTTAACAAAAAAATTAAATAGCAGATGTCTAGAATCTTGGCACACGAGGAATGGCATGTGCGTAGATCAACATTTTGCACTCTAATTGACAATGCAAACAAAAGTAGGGCAAGCGTGAGATCCCTTTTTGTTTAACAAATTGAAACCTAAATAGAGCAGTAGACTTTGTCAAGACGAGAAAATTCCTTCAACAAGTGCAGAGCAAGTGCGGCGCATGGAAGTCGAAGGTGAGAGGAAGCAATAAACAGTGAAGAGAAGCAATTCCGGCGGGCCGGAGATTGAGATCCGCAAGTAGTGAGTCAGATCCGCAGAAAGGTGAGCAAGAGAAGAGAAGAAGAGGGATGGGGGATTTGTACCCTGATCTTGGCGAGGACGCCCTTCTTCTCGAGGGTGCGGGTGACGAGCGTCTTGAGCTCCATCATCTCCCGCGCGTAGTCGTCCATCCCCCCTTCCGCCTGCCTCTCTCTCTCTCTCTCTCGGAAAACGAGGGGAGGCGGCGCCGGAGCCGGAGAAGAGAGAGAGAAAGAGGGGGGCACTGCGGCTGCGTCCTGTCTTTGACAGACAGGTGGGCCCCCTCTCTCAATCGCATCTACTAGGGAGGGGGTCCTTGGGTTTCATTCCTGCTTCAACATTCATCTTCTTTTTCTTTTCAATTGTTTTCATTTTGGTTTCACATGAGCGTTAATACATTTTTCTCTTTTTTTTAAGGGGGCTCGAGTATATTTTAAAGAGAATCTATTCTATGAGATATATCATACAAAAATATTTTTGTAGAAAGTAAAGATGCCAAAAATAACATGAAACTTATAGAAACTTCCATGTTGTGTAAGGAGGTCACATATTTTTTTTCATATTTTTTTGAAATTTCTAATTAGATAAATCAATCCTCTAAGGGTATTTTTGTTTAAATGGCTCGGCCCAATGAAATATTATACAACCATCGACGAAGTCATCGATATATTGTAGAAAGAGACAATGTCGGTGGCAAATCGTTGAACTGGGAAAGCTCAATAGCATGGAGTAAATTATCTCTACCTTTTAAAACTAACGGAGTTATCATATAAGAGTGCCCAAGCCGAGTCAAAGAATTAAATCCAACATAAAAACATCTGAGCGTTATTGTTTTCTCATTTTGATTTTACACTAGCCGCGTTAAACATTTTTCTCTTTTTCATAAGGCTCGAGCTATTTCAATCGTGTTAAATGAAAATTCTTTTTGAAGATTAGTATATATAGGTTTATATAATTGTATTGTGCCTGCCAAACATACTTCCTCAGTTTGAATGAAAATATATAGTGCTACTTTTGGATATGATATTTGACTATTTATTTTACTCAGAAATTAATGCAATTTAGACAGTTTGATTATTTGATATTATCTACTTGATCATAGGGATAGATTATATATTTTAAGAAATAAACTTAAATATTTTAAAACAAGTGGTCTAATCAATACAGAAGAAATCTTTTAAGAATTTTTTTTTGAAAACTTAGAGCAAATAATCGGTGACGATAATCTAGTGAAAACTTTCTTTCTCCAGATCGGACGGTAATCAATACCACTTCAGAACTTACAACCACACAAGGTCATATTGCGCGGGGGGATTGAAGTGAAGTGATATACTACGTCTTTCTACTCTCAAGTGAAGTGATCCTCTCAAAGAAGACATCTGAAGTGAAGCGGCCATTATTGGACAGAGATCCGCTGCAATCACCGCAAAACATATTTGCCGCTTCCCAAGTCAGCCTGGTAACTACTACTGAAAGAGGCCACCGATCCCCTAGCCACGCACACATGCACTGTTTACATCCTTTTTTCTACTCCTGTTTTTGTAATACAAGCTCTCTCATCCGTTGTCCTTGCATTATCTTAGAACTTGAGAACCTGCTTTGGTTGGCTTCCATGTTTGCCGAGTGCCTTATCAAGAGCCAAATGGAAGTCACTGAAGGGCGTCAACTCCATCCTGTACGAAAACAATTCATTTCTCCCTCATATATGATAGGACCTACATTTGTTTCATACTGTGTAATCCAACAGCAATTCAAGAAGAGAGTAGCATTACGTACTCGTATTTAAGTTTGCCTTCGTGCACCAGGTCCAACAGGTAGTCTATCATTGTTCTAGATTCCTCTGCCTTATCTGAACTCATCCACTTCTGTAGCCAGAATCCTCTTAGGGAAAGATCCTACTTAACAAAATAGCATTGTGTTAAATACTGTCTATGAAAACCATGCTAAGTAATTGACATAAACGACATGATACATGGTAGCACAAAGAAACGATATATCTTTCAAACTTCCATGCAGGGTTTCTTCTTTCGGAACTACATGATGTTTCAAAACTTTATGATATCACAGGTGATACTTTTGATGCAGAAACAAATTCTTGTGTTCACTGATCAGTCGTCTAACAAAGCCGCCCCTATGACTTGTGCTTATGAGACAAACGCCCCTGATTCTAATTCTAGACTAGTCTAGTATTACGATGCCAGAAGCTTCAAGCAGTAGATTGGTATAAACATTTAGAGTACACAACTGGAGTAAATTGCATATGAAATTAGAAACCCTGTCGACCACTGTTAAGGACCAAAGATCTGATGTACTAACCTTAAAAATGAAAGATGAAGTAGAAACAGTAACAGGTTTCTTGGACATTCCACCATATGTCACCATTGTGCCACCTTGCCTAAAGAGAGAGTTTATAAATATATGTGGAAGACAAAGACGGTTCTAATCAGAATTTTGTTCATGTTTAAAGCACTACCTTAAAAATTTCAGTATGACAGAAGCGGCATTTCCTCCAACACAATTCAACCCTAATGCAGGTTCTGGCAAAGCACCCTGATACCACAGTAAACAAAATAGCAGCAGTATAATGAAACAGTTGAGATTGTCCTGTTCCTTACTGTTAATTTTTTAGATAATTGTTTAGTGCGAGGCACTCCCATTAATTAAATGAAACAGCACTGTAACATTTAGCTGTGAAGCAGCAAAATAGCTTCCAGTAAAACTCATGACTAAGTTTAATTAGGAGCCCAAGCATTTCAAGTTTCTTTTTGTTTGATCAAAAGGGTGGGTACCCCTCCATTTCTATTAGCAGAAATGTAAAAGCGTCTACAAGGATCATCCATGTGTGGAAGCATTTCCATAATACAGGGGACTGGTTCAACAGTATCAGAGTGAGTAAATACAATTTACCACATTAGTTCATATATTTATTATGAAAAAGGGTGGACAAGTAGGTAGTTTGAGGTTGAATTAAGAAACGGAAATGCAGGCCTGTAGGGAGAAGTACCAATAAGCTTTTGATATTCTTGATGTCTAGCTGGCTTTCCGTAAACACATGATCTGCTCCAAGCTGTTTAAGTTTGTCCTTGGCCTCTTGTGAACCAGGCCTATAGAACAAATTATGGAGATGCTAGCGTAGTCATCATCAATTGGGTAGCTTGGATGCAGAATGCGTTGATGTAGTGTAGGTAGGCATACATACCTGTCCCTTATGATGTTGATGGTGTGAAGACCATGCAGTTTGGCGAGCTGAATGACGCACTGGCCGACAATGCTGGTAGCGCCATTCTGGACAAGAGTGTCACCTGAAACAAACGTATCCAGGGGTAGGGGTGAGACTTAATTACAGGGAAAGAAAAGAGAAGAAAGCAGTGACAGGAGACCAGGGGCGAGGTTAACAAAGTCGCAGAGCATCCTGAGCGCGGTGAGTGGGTTGACGGTGACGGTGGCGACGTATTGGGGAGGCACATCGGAGCGAACCCTGTGCCAGGCGGTTGCTGGGTTGACGATGTAGGTCTGCCAGGTGCCCAAGGAGGGCGGAGAAGGGATGACCCAGTCGCCGGGGGAGAGGAGCCGGGAATCGACGGCGGCGCCGAGGGCGTGGACCTGGCCAACCCCTTCGTAGCCTGCGACGGCGGCAGGGAGGGGAGGGCGAACGGGGTAGACGCCCTCCACGCGGTTGAGGTCGGAGGGGTTGATGGGGGCGGCCAGCATCCGCACGCACACATCGCGCTCGCCGATCTCCGCCGCCGGCAGCTCAGCCACCCTAAGGACTTTGTCGGGCGGACCGTGCTGGTCGTAGAGTACGGCAGTGGCGGGCGGGGACGTCGAGGTGGAGGTGGAGAGGCGCCTCGCCCTTGCCGTCGTCGTTAGTCGCTTCGCCGCCACCGGCAGCAAGCGAGCTGCCGCTGCCATCCCTCCACGCCAAGTGCTCTAGAAAGTACTAGCAACAACAAGACAAGATGAAGCCCATAACATTTTGTTATGCAAGTAACGAATAAGTTCACTTTAGATCCCAATTTTTGTCGCCGAGTCTTCCTAGAACGCTCATAACCGGATACAACGCATCCCCAACTTATAAAACCAATGCAAATAAGGTCCATTGACAGTATTGTCCCTGGTTTTAGCTGATATGGCGCATATGTGTCTCTTTTAACTAGGTCTTCATCACACGTGGCATTGACGTGACGCTTACGTGTCAGTTTGATCTAAAAAGAAAAATTAAAGGAGCATATGGGCCCTGTATGTTTTGTTTTAATTTGTTAGTTTTCAATTTTGCTCATTTTATTTTTTTAAAGATCAAACTGCCATGTCAATGTTACCTAGGATGAATACTTAGTCATAGGAGCCATATAGGCGCCATATCAGCCAAAACCGGGGACAATAGTGCCGAGGGATCTCGCTTGCACTGGTTTTGTACGTTGGGGATGTGTTGTATTCGGTTTTGAGGTCCAGGGACGAATTACAGACTTGGCAACAATTTTTGAGGGACTTAAAGTAAACTTATTCATGCAAGTAACATGGGAGAGCAAAGCCCAATTGCAGGCCTACCAATTCGTTCATAGACCGCAAATAAGCGGATACAGCATCCCAACTTATGAAAACGAGTGCAAACAAGGTCTCTCAACAGTATTGTCCCTGGTTTTTGCTGGCATGGTACCTATATGGCTCCTTTAACTAGGTCTTCATCCCACGTGGCATCGACGTGACGCTTACGTGGTAGTTTGACCTAAAAAGAAAAATTAAAAGAGAAAAATTGAAGACTAACAAATTAAAACAAAACATGCAGAACCCATATGTCAGTCAAACAAGTAAATATCTCAGCCGCAGAGACCGCCGCATCTGGTCTTGATTCCTCCTTTCCCTTCTACCGCCGCCGTGGCCACCATACTCCCCACCTTCAGTGGAGGTGGAGCCCTCCTCATCCTTGCTGGAGCTCCAGCCGAAGTCTGACAATGAGCCGTCCCATCCTCCTCCTCCTTCCTCCACGTTGTCGTCGTCATGGCAGTGTACACGGCGCACGCGTCTGGTGCTCCGCAACGTGCTCCAGAGGTAGCACGGCATCCCCACCATCGCGTGGCAGCAGCAAGAGCACGCCGCCATGGCCATCTTGTAGGCGCTCTTGAGCATGCACTTGCCATCGAGCTCCTCCCAAGAGCAACTCTGATGTTGCCGAGACCACCTCCACCGCGCGGAGAGGGAGGAGGTCAAGGACAACACGCAAACTCGAGGTCAACGAAGAGGACTTCAACTCCAACTCCTGCTCCGCCGCTGCCACCGCCGATGCCGCCAACACTGTGGCAACCTCACTCACCTCCGCCAGCCATGTCATCCGTGTCTACTTCTATGACATCCTGGCCTAATTAGGACAAAGCCTATGTGGCCCATGAGAGCTATGTGTGCATGTTTAATACCATGAGAGCTATGTGCGCTAGTTTAGCAAGGGTGGAACTAACTTATAAGGCCTCTTCCCTCCAACCATATCACTCCAGGGTTAACCCTTTTACACGAAGCGAGGACGAAAGTGTAAGTGGAGTGGTATGTGTAAGTGGACCCGCCCGTCGGATGGGCTGGCTATGCGGTTCTGGAGGGAGGACCATTTCATCTTCCGCCTCGAAGCAGCGACCGCCTACACGACACGTTGCCGCCCTCCCTGCGCGCCACGGCGAACGGCGTCGCCATGCTCGTCGACAATGCCTTGTCAATAAGTTAATTAGTACTTGAATTTGTACTGAAATTATATTCTCCGGGAAAAAAGACTTTGAATTTGTACTGAAATTATATTATCTCGAATAATCCGTGTAAATGGTGTGATCAAATTGCAATGCATGACATCCGATGATAAGAATAATCAAATTGCACGCCTTTTTGACGGCATCTTTTTTTAGGGTTTTAATATGTGGTTCTTGATCATCGATCATCTAGTGGCATTTGCTCAGGAACGTGGTACGCGTTATGCTTCATCGACCACCTCTGTGCCCTCAGCCTGGGCAAACTCATCCTGTTCCTTGTCCTCTCCTACGTTAGTAAGTTGCGGCGGTCACTACTAGCGTTTTCTCTTTGAATTCATTCAAATTTCAAAGAGAGGGGGAAAAAAATCTCGTCTTAATTAATTTCTTCTAGCTAAAGATAAAAAAGGCCTAAGATTGTTTAATAAGGCCTATTCAATAAAATGTTTAATAAGGCTTAAGATTGTTTGGAGAAAGATAAAAATACCAATAATAAAAACGGAAGTCAAGTTTACCAATATAGCATGTCTTACGGGCACTCGGCGACTCACCGTTGCAGACTGCTGTCGAGGTCTCGAGGACGGAGGCGGCGAGGGCGCGAGGCGTGCAGGCGGCCGCCGGGCGCGAGGTGCGGTCGTGCGGAGACGCGGAGGCGGCGAGCCGGCGTCCGGCGACTCGGCGAAGCGGCGAGGGCCGAGGAGGCGCGAGGTGCGGAGCCGGCTATGGCCTGTGGGCGGCCGGCGACCGGGCGACGGCGAGGCGCGCCGCGCGCGCGCGCGCAGACGGCTGGTGGGCTGGCCGGCTGGGCAGCGCGACCGGCGGGCGGCGACGTCGCGACAGCGAGGACGGGCGAGGCGCGTGGGCAGGCGGCCGGGATGGGCGCGTGCGGCGGCTGGCGACGCGTGGGCGTGGCGGCTGGGATGGGAAGGGGAGGGAGGTGAGGAGATGAGATAGGGTTAGAGAGGAATTGGGCCTTTTTTTTCTATTGGGCCAACGGGCCTGAAATGGTGGGTGGTGGGAGGGTTCAGTTTGGGCTTCTTTTGAGTTTTGAATAGATATAAGCATTTTTCCTTTTTTTTCTATATATACATATGTAATAATATAACTTCATATATGTATTTTTTTTTCCAAAATCTTGGGTATTCATTTGAATACCCATGAATTAAAGTGGGCCCGCCCCTTATCAGTCTTATGCCTGTGCACATCATGTCCTAACCAACGTCTAACTTGCTAAACTTGGCCATGTCGTGTTCTTTTGGTCTTGGTTCACACACATCAAACAAATTCATACATCCAAATGAGTGTTTTACAAGTTCGTATACTAAATTGCACCCACTTGACAAGTTTACGTACTGTCAATGCAATTTACTCTTTTTTTCCTCTACTCACTATACTAGACTACTATAAACTCAAGTCAAGCTCATTACTGTTCACTGGCACACATTGCGCTGCATTGCATCTTATTAAGATGATGGATCGCATACTAGGTTCAAACACAACAAGGTCTGTACGATACATTACATATTTACATGACATAATCTTAATCTTGGCCTACACACGCAAAGCAAGCAACAATATATGTCCCTCTCTTTTATTGAAGATCATCATCAGGATCTTTAGAACATATCCGTGCGGTTATTTGTTACTAGTCCCTTCTTCTCCATGTCATCCTTGGAAAATAGTGGGATCTCCAACTTTGGAGGCGCCTACAATGCATTATTGATTTCATTCACACACACATTCTACATTAGAATCTCATCATCCAAATTAAACACTCATGTATAGCAGCAGGATATAGCTAGTTACGTTACCGTGGCGCGTATAAGAGGCCAATTTATACCACGGAAAAAGGGATGTCCTTTTATCTCATTGGCTCCCTCGTAGGACCCTAGCCTGTTGGCAGGGTCCCTATGTAGCAACCTATACATTAGCTGCCTCGCCGCTAGGCTGACCTGAAAACTCAAACCGATTTAACTTCTCCAACTTAAAAAAAAATGACGCTTGATTTACTTACCGATATACTAGCAAGAAATCTGATATCCTTGTGCAAGATATTAGCAAATGTCCGTTGCCTCGTTTTTCCTCTAAAAGGTGTATAACCATACAACATTTCATATAGAAGAATCCCTGAATCAACAAATAGATTCATTACCACCACCTCATAACCATAACCATGTCTGATACAGTAATGTAACCATGCATGATATGATAATGGTGTTCTAAACTATTTTCACCTTTTAATTTTCAATACTTTATTTATTCACAGTAATTGAATAGACTACAAGGACTGTCTAACAAGATAACTATATTGTTGGTGGAAGAATTACCTAGAGCCCACCAATCAACAGCGCTTGTATGGCCAGCTCCTGTAATAATCTCCTGCAAACAGACAAGGATGCACAGACTCAGTACCAAAGATGAAATATTGGGAATGAATAAAAGCTTGCCAAACAGTGTAGAACAGGTAAGTTAGAAGACCATATGCACGTACAGGCGCAATGTACTCCTCCGTGCCAACAAATGAATTGGATGCTCGCATAGGTTCAGCAAAAAATATGGGGTAACTCCTGTTTTTTCTCCCTTTTTTCTCATCAGCATCTTCGGGAAGAAAGACCTACCAAATAACATAAAAAATACTTATTGTAACTTGGGATGATAATGAACTTATTGACATACATGCTGAAGTGTACGATAGATTGAAAACAATATTACACTAGTATAATAATATGTGCTATCCCTTGAGGATTAGTATACTGTTAAAAAAAATACTTACCACACGATGGGCAAAGCATGTTTAATGAGTAAAATGCATCGCTAGCACCGCAACTTGTGAGGTGGGTGCAATTTAGTCACCCATATTGTAAAATGCTCAAACAAGCCACTCATCTTGTTTTAGGGGGTGCAAAGCACATAAAACATGTGTCTTGTGGGTTGTTCGCAATGAAGTTATGCTCTATGTTAATTTGTTTTGCAAACATGGTCACATGATCCATAAATAAGAGAACGTGCAATACCACCAGTAGTAAAATCCAATTAAAGATGAATTTTGTTATTGATTGACAAGCACAATATGGTCGTGTTCATTGACAACGGGAGTAGTAGCATATACATGGAAAAAAATGAGTATTAGTTTGTAACTTTAATGCTTGCCTTGCCAAATGGCTAAAAAAAGCATGATGTTAGGTCAATATGACCTCCAATTCAAAAACAAATAATCCATGTGACAATGTATTTGGTAAGATTTGCACCATCGAAGCAAGATGAATGACTTATTTGTACAATTTGCAAGATGAGTGACTAAACTGCACCCTCCTTGCAAGCAGTGATACTGCAAGTGAATTTTACTACTCATATTTAAATCAAATGTGGTTCATTTTCTCATTAGCGCATTATAATTGTGACGTTTTATGATTCTTTTTGGAAGAGAAAGAGGTTCATGAATTAATATTACTTTTATGAGAAGAGATTTATCAAATTATTACCTGCGGTCTGCAAGATGTTAGACAAGACAAATCGAAGTCTGTAAGGGAGATGTGCCCATCTCTATGAAGTAAGATATTCTCTGGTTTTAAGTCTCGGTATATTATACCTGAAGACAAAGAAGGAAATAATACACATTTAGAAGTAGTGTCCTCCCCCTGTTTTAAATTACTCGTCATTTTAGGTTTGTCCTAAGTCAAACATTTTAATATTTGACATAATAAGATTGATATTTTTTAGATCCACCATGACAAATAGTTTCATACTATATACTCCCTCCGTCTCTAAATATTTGACACCGTTGACTTTTTTAAACATGTTTGACCATTCGCCTTATTCAAAATTTTTCTGTGAAATATGTAAAACTATATGTATACATAAAAGTAGTTAACAATGAATCAAATGATAGGAAAAGAATTAATAATTATTTAAATTTTTTTGAATAAGACAAACAGTTAAACATGCTTAAAAAAGTCAACGGCGTCAAATATTTAGGGACAGAGGGAGTAATTCACATGTTAAACTACATAGATTTCTAAAAAAAAATAGCCAAAGATAAACATATTTGATTTAGGACAAATCTACACGACTAGTAATTTGAAATGGAGGGAGTAACTATTTTCCAACTAAATATCATGAATTGTCAAAAAGAGACAAGACATCTATTACCCACCAAGTAAATGCATGGATTTCTTGTGAGGATTCAACTGTATTGAAGAAGTGCTATATGGTTCAATATTTATGTATGGCATGCAGTCAAAGTGGATAAATTATGAGTATTAAGGCCATGTTCTTTTTATGTAAAGTTGATAGGCATCCCTAGATATATTAATGATCATTGAAATAAGAGAATTTTTAATGCATGCAAGTTATCAATAATGATGTATATGTACCTTGGCAATGTAGGTATTCTAGTGCAACAACCACTTCGGCAGCATAGAACCTGTGAATAATGAAATAATATTATACAAATACTTATTGTCTTCTCATACAATAATTGAATCAAACAAAATCACAACAGATCAAAGTAGCATGTCTTTGCCACAATGATTAGCACATATGCTGCCAACGTGTGTTCAAAACAAAGCCACACACATCATCCCATCAGAACTAAGCGAAAACAATAGTTTAAATGATGACCTGACTGCATCTTCATGTAGAACCTTCAGAGGTTGATTATCTAGAAGCACAAAGAGCTCACCACCCGGGCAGTAGTCAGTAATGAGGCATATATGCGTTTTTGTCTGCCATATATTGAAAAGGAAAATTCATCAGAAAATACCACATAAAACTGATGTACTGCAAAAAGATTTCTATAGCTATGTTGGGGTATTAAGACTAGATAATAGGGATAGCTTCCACATTATAGAGTGAAATGGAAATGATTATACATAAATAGGACATCTTAGCTAGATTATTGATAGAGCAAACCTGAAATGATGCATATAATGTTGGAAGGAATGGGTGATCTAATAGATCAAGGATTTGGCGTTCAGCAGTAGCTCTGTGAACCTAGAGACATTATAATGTACTCAGAGATATAATGCAATAGACATAACTAGAAGTATAAACAATGTCTTTTATTCACAAAAAATGTACACATTTTAAAAGGTGAAACAAGCATCAAACCTTATTGCGGTTAAGCATGATGCTTTTATCCATAGCTTTCATGGCAAAGTATTCTCCTGTATTCAACAACTCTACCAAGTGTACACTGCAATTCCAATCATAATACACATTGTTGAAACAACAATTGTAAAATGAGTCAAATGTATTAGCAATAAAAGGCAACAATTCAATGTTTATCCAATTTAACCAAACCATGAAATGATTTACCTTCCAGTGTCACCAGATCCTAATGGTTTTACTGGCCTAAAATGTTTTAAACCAATACTTTCACCACTCTCGAGAACCTACAAGAGATATTAGTTATTAATATTCTGTAAAGGCTATTGTATTATACATCAGTATAAATCTCCTGGCTGTGATGGCATATAATATGGTAGGCAAATAACTAGTGTTCTATAAAGGCTGTTGTATTCTACAACAGAATAGCGATGAGATTAAAATGACACTTTTAAAACATAGAGGTTGACATGTAAATCACTCTCCCATGTTTGTCTAGATAATGATATATAACTCTTCCAAGTTTGTCCAGATAATGACACTTACAACCCTATTGTTTGGCTTATCTATGGAATAAGCCAAACGACATATTTGCAAATGAAAAGTAATTTGTAAATGAAGCTTTTATATACGTGTTCTTAGTGATCTAAAAGCAAAAGCTGAAAAATAAACTTCGATGAAAAAACCTCAAAATCAGCTTCGAATTTAAGGTTGAAAATTCAAATTTTGGCTGATAAGCATAAGCGAAAAGATGAGGCCGCTATATGCAGTAACCTTAAAGTGATGTTTGCGTAGCGAATTCAGTGAACTATAGTCAAATCATACCTTTTGGATGGCTCTCCATGATGCAGTATCCTTCATATGTGGATTTGGCAGGACTACTTTTGAGTGGTTAGCCCATAGATCTTCCGGTCTCTGAATGTGAGCATGGGTTACTGTTAGAACTGCAAGCACATATATGATGAATCAAAGAGTGATGCTTTAATCTGACCAAATTAGCATCCGGGAGTTCCTTTGCAGCCTCATCGATATTATCTGCGGTTTTCTTAACCTGGCACATAAACATTCCAGTTTATTTTTCCAACAAACTATGCTTTTATGCTTTCATAAAGTTGAAGGTCCATAGCAAAGTTTAGTAAACATTGAACTGTTTAGTTCATCCGGACCAATGCAACAACTTTTGTTTATCCGGACCAATGCAACAACTTGTTTACTCATGCAGTGTTTCTAGGCTTGCCTTGTCCAAATTTGGTGCAATTAGTCACTAATATTCACAAACAATTTGGCAGCATTGACACAGTAATCTAATGTGAGAAATTTTAATCAAAATTCACTCACTCATGGAGACATAAAAGGGTAAATTATGAGGAAAAATGAAACAACATGTTAAAAAATGGAAAAGATAAGAGAAAACTATTAATTATTTCTAGAAGAGAATGCTAGTCACGTAGATTAGATTTTATAATATGTGAGATGTATCACAAGTTCTGTAGCTAGTTTTGACTTTCGGGTATAGAGCATTTTTGCAATTCCAGCTAGGCTGAGTTTTTTTCTCTATGTTCCCAACCCATCTCTCTTGTATTCCATGCCCACGCTATTCAAATTGTTAAACAGTGCGTTTTTTGCAAAAAGTTTCTATACGAATGTTGCTTTAAAAAAAAATCATATTGATCCATTTTTGAAAAGAAATTGGCTAATACTTAATTAATAATGTGCTAATGGACCGCTCCGTTTCCCGTGCGCAACAGCTGTGTTTCCAACTCTTGCAAATGAACATAGCCTTCGTTCTTAATAAAACTCCAGAAGCATCAGACTACAAAACATGACAATGGGACTGCCCATATCTATTTGTGTTGCTTTTGTCAGTTGCACAAATATGATTTTTCAAGATACAAACCAGCACGACTCCCTCTTTTGCAGCATCATCCTGAACATGCTCAGTTCCATCCAATTGAACCCCAATAAAGTACTGAACATCACCCTGATCCACAGGCAAATTGGACTCATGTCAAATTACATACAAAAGAATTGTAGACAAATATAATGAATAACTCAGCAGAAACTTTTCCCATGTCTGTCACTATAGTACCTTTTGATCACGCATTGGTTGCAAGTGAAAGAGGTTCCAAAACTTTTTACCTGTCCAAGTAATGAAGGGAAGGTAACTTTACTGTGAAAAGACATATCCTATCTTATTATAAAATTGATGTCCACTAACTCTTAAAATACAACATGCAAGTGTGCCACATCATCATTCACAAGTAATTATCATCTAGAGTATTTTAAACCACATACAAGTGTACCGCATCATCACCCAATAGCAATTATTATCTAGAGTATTTTAAATATCATGCAAACATGCCATATCATTTACAATTTTGTTATATTTTTAGAACTCAATATGCAAGCAATGTCAAATCATTATCTCCACATCATTTTCACCTTATTTAAATATATACGTCTACCATTTTCTATAATGTATAGCATGTATTCATGTACATATCCCGCAACAAAGCGCGGGGTATCAACTAACTAGTATATTTATAAGTTGAGAACAAAAACATGCAGACAAGTGATGAGTAGCCTACCACTTTTTGTATAATTTATGAGCTGAACTGTGACCTCTGCCTGGTTATCTATGGCATCTCTTATCTTCCTAACTGTTGCACGATCAGTTTCAGGGCCTTGAAGAAACCTGCACAAAGGGCAGAAGAAAGCACCAGGCAAGTTGTTCACTAGTATTTTACATGAAAAGCTAACTTATACCGTTAAAGTGCAAAAATTTTACAAAAGCCTGAAATTTTCTATAAAATTTAAAAACCTTCCAGTAAATTGTGCAGCAAAAGGGGCAAGATGGGATCATCATTACCTGCAGTTTCTCCCTAATATTTCTTCACGGTTGTATTCTGTCAATTGCAGAAAGCTATCGGATGCAAATATCTGAAATATGAACCAAAACATACATTCATGAAAATTTAATATCCATATTAATAAAAAGAACAGGTGCGGTGTAAGAGGTAAAAGAGATTCCATATGGATCTTACAATGGGATTATCAGGCAACCTTGGATCTGTGATGACAAAATTCTTCTCAATACGTTCAAGTGTAGTAGCCAAGTCTATACCCCTCCTCATTTCTTTCCTCCTAAACTCATCTTCAAAGCTCTCAGGTCTTTCATCATCACTATCGATCAGTGGATCTTCATCTCTAGGTTTCAGCATGTTCTTCTCTACACTTCCATGGCCCATACCAAGAAAACTGCATGTACAAATTAAGTAAGACAAACAAGATAAATGCAAACAACATGTTATATAATTTGACTTGTATGCATACCCCATAAATGCACGCAGACCAGATTTTCTAGTTCTATTCACTTGATCAGGTACTTCATTGATCTTCTGAAGCGAGCTCCTTGTTCCGCTACGAGAATTTCGGCGAGATCCACTTTCAGAGCTTCTCTTACTAGGAACTTCGCTCATTGACATGCTTAGGGATTCTTGTGATTTTCTTTTTAAGGTGTTATTGCTTGATTCTGACAATGAGCGTGGATTTTTGAGAGCCAACAAGAGCTCAGACACTGAGCTACGGGCGTGATCCTTCTGTCGAGCTGTAAATATTAATTGTTGATTTTTTTCTCTTTTTTAGTTTGAAACCAAAAGTTGTAAATTTCCAAGACCTTATGGATAAAACCCTTTTGTAGCAAAAGATAAACATTTAGTAGTACCATCGTATTTGATGAGTGATTCTGAAAGTCCATTTGGACGAACAACAGTATCCTTTTTCCCTTCAGTGTATTTACTAACTTCCACTTGCATCCTGGAATAACAATGCAAACAGCCAAATAAAAATATGGTGCTGAAATGTAATAATCTGTTTATGTGATGTATGTAATTAATGTGATGGGAAAATAGCTGACCCGATGAACTTGAGGAGCCTGCCGTCCTCATCCTTGATAGGGGCAATGGTTAAGAGGTTCCAGAATGGCGTGCCGTCCTTCTTGTAGTTGAGGATGCGGCCACAATAGTTGGAGCCATTTGCGAGGGCTTGCCTGATCTTGTCAATCTCATGGGGGTTGGTGCCAGAGCCTTGAAGGAAGCGGCTACACACACAATTGATTATTAATTGAATAATTGGATTGATGTGTTTATGTGTGTGTGTGAGGATCGAACCAGTTCCTGCCGACAACCTCCTTGGAGGTGTAGCCGGTCATGTTGAAGAAGCCAGCGCTGGCGTACATGATGGGGTGGTTGGGGCGGGTGGCATCAGACACCACAAACGTCTGTTGGAACGCTGATAGTGCCGCCCGTAGCTCCTCCGACACCCGTGGGATGGCGGCGGCGCTCTGCTGTTGCTGTGGGTTGTCCTCAGAGCTGGTGCGTGCGGAGCCAGAGGAGGGTCGTGCGGAGACGCCCTGGGGGAGGCCTGTGTGGTGGTCGGTCTGGAGGACGAGGCCCCACTCTGCTGCCCGCTGCTGTGCCACCACATTATCCTCTTCCCTGTCGGGAATAGCAAGGAAGGGGGAGGTGGACGTGGGGGCGGCAGCAGCAGTGCGGAAGGAGGAAGCGGATGAGGGGTTGAACACCTCGAGTGATCCCCGGGAGTCACGGGGCAGCTGGTAACCCCTCTGCTGCTGCTGCTCCTTTCTCTCCACGCCACCATGGCCTCCTTCTGTGCCTGCAACAGTATATCATTTTGTTTTTCCTTTAAAAAAAACTTGTGCAACTTTTACTAATGCTTCACTATGAAATTCAATCTACTATCAAGCATGGGAATAATGAATACATAAGGAGTACTGAAATCATTCAATAATAGTTTGATAGAGATAAGTTAGCACCGAGCATTATTATAGAATGACGATTTTATCATATGCTCTGTAACTATGAGTCTACAATAAGGCATTAGTAAAAAAAAAATCAGTGCACTAGAATCTTCTCCTGCAATGATACATTCCCCTCTTCATAACAGCTACCATAACCCCCTTTCAAATTGCCTTGGGTGTGCCCGCATCTATAACTATACTTTCTATGTAGTTGATGCCCACTAATTCCTAAAACTCAACATGCAAGTGTGCCACATCATCACCAACTAGCAATTATTATCTAGAGTATTTTAAATCATATGCAAGCGTGCCACATCATCATCCACTAGTAATTATTATCTAGAGTATTTTAAATATCATCAAACATGACATATCATTTATAATTAATTTTATTGTATTTTTAGAACTCAATACGCAAGCAATGTCGAATCATTACCTCCACACCATTTTTACATTATTTAGATATATACATCTATCATTTCTATAATGTATAACATGCAATCATCCATATATCCCGCAGCAAAGCGCGAGGTATCAACTAGTTGAATTAGGGGCAATTGCTTATTTGACCCTGTTTTGAACTCTAACTACCAATTTGACCCTACTTTTTAGGGTTTGCTTATTTGATCCTCCTTTTCAAAATTGAAGACATGGTATGACCCTATTCCGTTAAGGGCGTCTAACGGTGTTAACTGAAGCACAAAATGTCTCTTCTGCCCTTACTCATTTGACCCTATTACATGTGGGACCCACCCGTCAGTTCTATCTTCTCCAATCCTATCTTCTCTCTTCTCCTCTCCTCCAAGGATCCACCACAGGGAGAGGCAGCAAAAGGCGAGACGTCGAGCCGGCGCCGGCCCTGGTGACGACCACGACGACGACGAGGAGTGGCGGCTGCGAGTTCTTCTCCTCTCCTCCACGGATCCACCACAGGGAGAGGCGGCGAAAGTCGAGACGGCGAGCCGGCGCCGGCCTTGGTGACAACGACGATGAGGAGTGGCGGCGGCGAGTCCGGGCGGTGGATCTCGAGCTGCGGTCCGCGAATCCGGCGTTGCCATTGCCACCTCCTCCCTCCATACAAGCGCCTGCGCCGGCGTTGGCCACGTCATCGGCCCGCTCTACCTGGCCTGGACAACGAGCTCCCCCTCGCCGGCGGGCTGGAAGCGGCAGGGGTGGACTTCCTATGGGTCGAAACTCTGCCGGCGCAGCCGCCCTCCCTCTACAAGTTGACGGCGGCACGGATCCCCTTCCTCCACGGCCGGCCGCCGCCGCCGGTGCTCCCTCCCTCCACCAGCGGCACCGCCGTGGATCCATGCTCGGCGCAGCCACCCTCCCGCCGCGAGTTGACACCGAAGTGGATCCTGTCCCTCCACGGCCCCCCGCCGCTGCCGGTGCTCCCCCCTCCATCAGCCGGCGCCACCGCTGATCCACGCCGGCGCAGCCGCCCTCCCTCCGCAAGTTGGCGCAGGTGTGGATCCCCTCCCTCCATGGCCCGCCGCCGCCGCCGGTGGTCCCTCCCTCCACCAGCCGGCTCTGCCGCTTACCTTCCCCGCCATAGCTCCCTCGCCGGAGAGAGAAGGGATCATGATAGAGAGAGAGACCGGGAGAGAAAAGGGTTAGATGAGGATAGAGTTGGAGGGTATTTTAGTCATTATGAAATGTGATTTTATTTTTTCTCTTTTTTAAAATGAACTCTTAACGGTGTTGTAGAAACAGGTCAGACGGAGTGTTCATTTTCGAAAAGCAGGTCAAATAAGCAAACTAGAAAAAATAGAGTCAAATTGGTAGTTAGCTTCAAAACAAAGTCAAATAAACAATTGTCCCTTATAATTATCACCACTCTCTCTCTTCCTAACCAAACACCTAAATAAAGTTTTAAGTATTCACTAAACCATTTCACATATGCTACCATCTCATATATAGTCATTGTCTTAGCTTTTTTACGTAGCTGGAATTATATAGTTCAAATCATCTTATCTGTAACATCTTCAAATCTTCAGAGTCTCCAGAATATATTCCATGTATGCCTCTATTTCATTGGAATCTTGCAAGATGGATTGGCTCTGGTGAAACCGCAATGGACGTGCCTGAGCTTATCCATTTGTACATGTCAAAATCGCATATTCTTTTAATAGAAAAATCCCTTTACATCCCCAATTTTCATCGAGTCTAACATTTATTCATAAACTTTAAAACCAGACATTATTCATCCCTCAACCATTTACTTTTCATCTTTTGACCGATTCAAATAGGTTAAAATATATATTAATTATAAAAGTTAGTAAATGATTGAGAAAAAATATAAACAAAATGATGTACATACTTTTCAAAAGAAAACGGTATTAAAAACTAAGGGATAAATAGTATCCAATTTTGAAGTTTAGGGATGAATTTTTATTTTGACGAAAGTTGACATGTAAAATGGACTCGTCTCTCTTTTTTTCCTTACTTTCAAATGATTATGAGTCATTCATTGCTTCCTATCCAATGAATCTGATTCTATTACACTGCATACCTTAGAAATTTAATTTGAAAAAAGTAGTTGGAATATATTTGAATTCTATGATAAATTCGCACATCATGTATCGTGTTTAAATAGATGAATCCGTAAAGCTACTTTAGCAAATTATCAAGTATAAAATACCCAAAGAATAGGAGTCTATAATTAAATAGATTTGAATTGTATTGCTTAATAAGTACTAGATTATCCTATTTAAGCCAAGTAAAAAAAAAAGTAGAGATGGGAGAGAAAATCTACCAGCATCTACATATACATATACAGTGGACACTGCTTAGGTCTGGTTAATATTAATTAGTTTATCAAAACCTCGCGCGAAGTTAGGTCATGATTTTGATTTTGAGCACATGGGGATCGATCATTATTGTTCACTTATCTCCTAGGCACGGTATGTTAAGATATAGTAATATGGTACTCCACTACAGTAGGAGTACTACAATTTAATTAGTTGGAACCTTAATAAGGAGTAAGAGCAGGTACAATAGCAGATTATTAGCCAGCTACAAACATATTTTAATGAGATAAAAGATAAGAGAGAAGAGCAGTGGGCTACAGATCTGTAGCCAGCTGCAGCACGGACTCCAAGACGCAATGTGCGTATGACAGGTGGGACCATATATTGATAGTATAGTAAGCAACTATTGTATGGATTGGCTATAGATGAAGTGGAGCCAATAGTAAGCTATACTATTAAACTTGCTCTAAGAGCAAGTTTAATAGTGTAGCCAACAACTAACTTCAATTCATCTATAGCCAATCTAATAGCTCATTCATACAATAGTTACATACTACACTATTAATATCTAGTCCCACCTGTCATACACACTACGTCTTGGAGTCCGTGCTACAGCTGGCTACAAATCTGTAGCCCGCTGCTATTCTCTCTCCTCATTTATCTGCTTAAAATATGTTTGCAGCTGGCTTATAGCCTGCTATTGTACCTGCTCTAAGGGCACCCGTAATGGTTATCTATAGGCTCTCTACAAGAGATCCATGTCAGCATATTTTCCTACTTGGAAGAGATTAAATGAAGAGAGAGAGCAAAGCTATCTACTAACCTGGAGATACTCTATAGAGAAAAATGAGGCAATGTATTAGAGGGCTATAAATACCCATGTAGACATACTATTGAGGTGGTTTGCTATTAATCTAGTCTATTGTTGAGATGTATATGTTTTATAGAGAGCAACTTACTTTACCATTACGTGTACTCTAATATACTCCCTCTGTCCAAAAAAGATAAACCTATCATGTCCAGATACAAACCTATGGTTTGTCTTTTTTTTTTTTTTTTTTTACACGGAGGGCGTATAGTTGTTGAGTCCTCGTTCCTAGGAGTAGTATATACTGTATTGATTGATGCCACCAAATAGCAGACAAGAGGCAAGCATGACAAGTTTTCGTCTCGCCAAGCTAGGCATGAATGCAGTTAATTAATTAGTTAATTAATCTCTGGCTGTCATCACTTCACTTGTGTGGCCTGCATGTGTACTACTGCAGTGATCTTATCTACTCGTAACTGTAGCTTTCGTAGCTGCTCCGATCGATCCTGTTCACTATTCCATTCCACTTGCACTTGTGGAGTAATTATATATATATAATTAAAAACGCAACACAACCCTATATTAAATAAATACGGATCGAGTATGTATGTAATAAAAAAATTATACACCACACCGTGGAAATAAAGAGACGATGGAATTGGATTCTCTGTGCGTACGGTATGATGGAGGGTATGAGTATATTCATCATGCATGCATGGACCATACATGCATATATGCTCTGATATGATGCTGATGCTATAGTGCTGGGGATCGATCGGATAGACATATAGATAGATACTCCCTCCGTCCTATAATAGATGACGTTTTTGATTTTTTATTTGTAACGTTTGACCATTCGTTTTATTTGAAAAATTAGTGCAAATATAAAAAAAGATAAGTAGTATGTAAAGTATTTTTGATAATAAAGCAAATGACAAACAAAATAAATAATAATTTTAAAAATTTTTGAATAAGATGAATGATCAAACATTGACAAACAAAAACTCAAAAAGACAAGTAATATGGAACGGAGGTAGTAGATATGCATATTGCTTTGATCGATTCAGATGCTCGCCCCTGCCTGCAGCAGATGCAGGTCTTGATCGATCGTTTCTCTATTTATATTTATCCATCAGATCAGATCACATCAGTTTCTGTACTAGCTTGTCTGAAAAATTAATTTTCACCGTTAGTTAATGATGATATCGATGGAGATGGAACGATGAGGAGTGGGTGCAAATTAATAAATTATTAATTAAGAAGCTAATTAGTTAGTAAAAGGGACAACATACAGAAATGTCGTCGTCGGCTACCTAGCTATTGATATCGATAGATCACTAGCAAGTATTGATCGATCGATGTACTACGGGACAGGACAGCATGTTGTAGTAGAGCGAGGCACGAATATCTACTCCGATCTGTTTCAAAAAGATTTATTTAAATTATAGAAATGAATCTGGACAATCGATTATGCATGGCCATGGGGAATCGATCGATCGACTGATACAATAATCTGGCCAACCAATTCATGAGGATCATATCGGATGTATTGGGCGATTATATTGGATAAGGCACATCCATCGATAATCCTGCACTTAATTTCTTTCCCTCACCCTGCGCCTGAGGGACCTCCGCCTATCACTCTATGCTTTCTACTAGCTATCTCTATTAAGAGTAAACTGCACTCACGATACACAAACTTACGTGGTGGGTGCAAATAGATACAATAACTTATAAATTGTACATTTTAGTATAACAACTTGTCTAGTCCGTGCAAACCAGGCCAAAACAAACCATGCATTCAAAATAATTTGATGTGGCATTGACACGGATGCCATGTCGCTTTCCTTCTTGACTCGTTTCAGTTCATGTTTGCATCTTCTTCACAAATTAAAGTTATAAAATCATAAGCATATGGAAATTTTGTTTCGTGCATTCTATTACACTCACCCATCCCTGACATAGTTCAATGCAACATGGAAATCGCTGACTAGCTACAAGTGCTCAGAGATATTGGTGAAGGGTCGATTGGCCATTACACTACGTACTGTTTTAATACGTGGCAATTAGTATGAGATGAAGCTGGCAGCTACACTTCTGTCGTTGATCAGTCTCATCACCAGCCACTCTTGTTGTTCCAGTCTTAGAAACTACTACTTTGGTATTACTACAGGATATGTGCTTCTTTCCACTACTGCAACCCATTTTCTTGCCCTTACAACGGTGTGCAACTAATTGTCTCCTCAGCCGCATAGTTCCGGTGCCACATCATGTTATTTTCAAATACACGGACTATTTTTGGCCTTAATTTATATGGGCTACAAAAGTTGTTGTACCGAAATACATAGTTTGCAAGTTGATCTATCTATTTACACCCACCAGATAAGTTCGTGTACCATAAATGCAATTTACTCCTCTATTAATTAGGAGTATTACTGCAGGCAGCACAGTAAACACTCGCTAAGTACATTAGTTTGAGTACTTGCTAGCTAGTAAATCCACAAGTACTATTATATACCAGAAAAATATTTAGTACATATTAAGTTATATGGAGTATATATGCATGCAGCAGAGAGCTGGCCTCAAAATCACCCTGCCCGTCAGCTTAATTTTGCATATATATAGAGAGAGTAGGTTAGATATTCTACATGCTTGCTTAACGAAGAAAGAATTGAACGATTGAGCAAATTAATTACTTCTTTCCTCAAAGTAGTGATTAAGCTACTCCAGCTAGCTGCTTATAGTATATTATTAACCGATCGATAAATCGGTCCACAAACGTACGATCAATCGAATTCAGTAAATTCAGCATATATAGATATAGATATAGATAGAAATTAAGATACTAGCTAGTAGTACATACCTTTGGAAGCCATGGATGAAATAAGCGAGCGAAGAGCCTCTGCTGGCCTAGATGAGATGAGCCTCTGCTAGCTCTCAAGTCGATCTCAACTCAAATTAATTGCCTCCCAGTACTTGGATTCTCCGATCCTCTGTCTCTCGATCGATCTCTTGTACTGGACTAGCTTAGCTACTGGAGCCTGTACCTAAGCTCTTCTTCTCCCTCTTCCTCTTATAATTAAATTCCTCTTCTTTGCCCCCCCCGGCCCCTCTCTCTATCTCTCTATATATAGTCCCAGCCGCCGCCGCTCAATTAATTTATCGATCTTGTCTTGAACAATTCAGTATATCCCCGATGGATCCATCCATGAATTAATTATTAATCAGATCGATTCACTTCACTGCTTAATTAATTATACACACACATTAAAAAGGACATATATACAGGACAAGAGATGCACATGTATATGGAGTGGGCGTGTCCACAATTATTATAGCTAGAGCTAGCTAGCTAGGCGTTCATCTGTAATTTGTACAGTACGTATTTGTGAAACCAGCCGTACAGCATGGACACTCCATACTCTACTGTACATCCATACTCGATCACGTTTCATCTAAAAATGCATAACTTATCTAGTACTTATAGTACACGAAAACAAAGCCTCCTCGATTTAGTATTTACTTTAATTTTATTTTAGAAGATCTTTTTTGTGGAAAGGCGAAGATCTAGACCACTCTAACTCGGGAGATAGCCTGATTAACTGGCAAACTGTCTGCAAACCGAAGGTTCCGGGAGGGGCTGGTCTCCTGAAATTAGAACGCTTTTCTAGGGCATTACATCTTCGTTGGTTATGGCTTAATTGGAAAGAGGAAGAAAAGCCTTGGGTGGGCATGAACCTGCCCTGTGACGAATCTGGCAATAGACTCTTCCAAGCTGCAACAACTATTTAGGTTGTAAATGGCGCCAAAACAAGATTCTGGCATGATAGTTGGCTACAAAATCGCTTCCCAAAAGACATTGCACCAAGATGTTTTAGCTTGGCGAAGAGAAAACAAAGATCTGTGCAACTTGAACTTACAGACAACAAATGGCTAGCCTCTTTTAGACAATTTACTTCCGTGGAGGAAATTCATGAGCTCGTACAGCTAGGAGGCTTAATTCAATTGGCCTCGCTATCCCAAGAACCGGATGACATTACCTGGAACTGGACTGATTACGGTTCCTACACAGCCAAGAGTGCGTATCTCTACCAATTTGAAGGTTCTTTTGCAAAACTTGACTTTCTTTCACTCTGGAAGGCTCCAGCGGAGCCCAAAATAAGATTCTTTGGATGGCTTGTCCTTCATAAAAAAACCCTCACTGCACAAAATATACTTCGAAGACATTGGCCGTGCACTTGGATTTGCCGCCTTTGCACTTGTTCTTTTGAAGACACAAACCACCTGCTCAATGAGTGTATTTTTACTAGACAAACTTGGAGTCTAATCTGCCAATTTCAAAATCTGGGCCCATTGGCTACGCCCCACCCCCCCTCATGTTGAAACTTGGTGAACTGGAGCCAACCCTGCGGGAAGCAAAGATCAAGTGCAAGCGATCAGAGGCTCATTACTAACTACTTGGTGGAATATATGGCTAGAAAGAAACAGAAGAATTTTTCAAAATTCTTGCCTCACAGTAGGTGAAGTAGCACACCTTATTAAACAAGATATGGACTTGCGCAGGCTTGCTTTCAAGCCCCCCTGATCCTCCTTTCTTCTTAAGTTGTATTTCCTCTTTGTTATAGTTCCTGTAAACTTTTTGCTAGGTTTCGCCCTTCCCTAATTTAAATTCCGGCAGATCTCCTGCCGTCGTTCTCCTCAAAAAATTTGGAATTATAAGTATACAAACTTGTACTTAGTTTAATTAATTTGCAGCCTCAATTTAGCTTTTGCATGATCTAACAACTTTTAAATTCATAATTGATAAATATTGAGTTGTATGCATTGAATTTATAGCTAGTGTTAATTAACCCTACTTTTTCCATGATCAAATAAATCTGAAATTCACAATTGAAAAGTTGTGTATTCGGTTTGGAGCCTCAATTATACTTAGCTTTTATGATTCAATGATTCCAAAATTAGTATTGAGTTGCATTCGGCTTGAAGTCTCAGTTATAAATTTTTCCTGAATTTATAGTTATAAAATTTGCCATTAATTGAAGAAATTGACTTTTTCCTGGTTTGGAATGCTAATTATAGCTGGTCTATGATTTAATAATTTCATAATTCGGAAGAAACAAGTATTGAGTCGTCCTCAATTTGGAGTCTAAATTTTAGTCTTTTCATGGTTAATAATTCTGAAATTCGCAATATACTTGGTTTAGAGTATAATTTATATATTTTCCATGATTTAAATTTCTCAAAACTGGAATTAATCACTGCCTATTTGTTCTCTTGTTGGACTCCCAATTTAGCTTTTTTCTTAATTTAATAATTATAAATTTCAGAAATAATAAGTACCAAGTTGTATATAGTTTGGACTCTCGCTTTGATATTAAATTAAAAAAAATAAAGAATCCACTAGATTTCCAATGTTCTATCCTATTTACACAAATTCTCGATATGATGCACTACCACATAACAACACATTAGTGTCCCCATCATCAGTGCCGGCGATGAGGGAGGATCGGAGAGAGATGGGGATTCGACGGCGACGATGACGGATTGAGGGGGCAGACGGGGATTCAGGAGATGGCGCGGCAGATGGGGATTCAGGAGATGGCGCGGCGGTGATGGCGGAGGATGGCGCTTTGATGGATCGGTGATAATGACAGTTCTAGGGTTTGGGGTGTTTGGGAGAGAGAACCGGGATAGGAGATGACGGGGCGACAGTGGCGCGATGTGTTGGCGGCATCGGGGATGATTGGGGGAGGATGGGGATTTTGTGAGTGATTTTCGGGTGGGCGGAGTGAGAGGGGGTGAGCAGCTGAGGGGAAACGTGGGATGATTTGAGGTGTTGGATGCGATGAATTTGGATCATCGGATTTGATGAATGAGGTTTGTAGGACTGCAGTTGGTAAATTATATGGTAGAAATGAAGCTACCATGTCATGGTCTTCATGATTCTTTTTGAACTTGTCTATTCTGGATAAGCTTTCCATCGACTGATTTTACTTTTTCCTTAACCGAATCCACTAAAGAATTTTACCAAATTCTAGCGTTAATAGACCCTTCTTTGGCACCAGCCTGAGCTTGCGCATCAGATTGTGTTGCGTGTGCGAGACCGTGTGACTCGGGCCAGCGGGCGCGAGCTTGGCCATAATCCTCTTGCTGAGTTTCGGCACTACCCCTACAACCACGACGGTAGGCGCCGGAGGCAGGGGTAGTGGGAGCAGCCTAAGGGGCAGAGGCCTAGAGCAGCTGGCGAGGAAGGTGCGTAGCATGGCGTTCTCCGCGTTCGAAGATGGTAGTGAGTGTGTGCCATCAGCCGGCCCTCGAGATCGGGAACGACCATCGGCACGTCAAACAAGATCCGGTCCCTCGCAACCGAAGAGCAGTCAGCCGACCACAGCGGCAGGGAACAAGATTGACTATGGCAGAGAACGGCCGAGTTTGGATAGCGGAATCCGGTTCGACCGAAGCGGTGGAGGTGACCTTGGCACGACCAGCGCCAAAGGGCGTCCGCCCGCTGCGATGGCACTGCCATCAGGGAGATGGGTTTGGCCGTGACATTTTAGTTTTATCGTGATCCAAATATATAATTCAGGCATAAATACTGCATCGTGGTGCCAAATACCAAATTAAGTAAAGAGAAAAAATGTTTTACGTCTGTTTTAATTAAAATGACAAATTTAAAAGTAAGACAGATGGCTAGTTGGCTACTTTGTATCTGTTTGACATATTCTAAAAAGCATGTTTTTAAATTTTACTATATTATTAGTAAGATAATTATTATATTATGCATTGAAGTACTCTGTTGAATCTATAAAACAAAAACCCTCAATCTCTCTTTTCAAAAACTTTTGTGCATTACTAATCCGGTGATATACTCATACATGCAACAACTAGACAAATATAATGGAGCCGCCTAACCAATTGTGAGACAACATGGTAAGAGTATAATACTGTAGCGCTAAATCTCATCGATCGATTGGCGAGAAGAGAGCAACTTCATCGCTTTCCATGCCAGGTTGTCGGCCAATTTGGCTTGTTCACTTGCCATCCATCGCTCCATGCATGCATCTACATTATATTCGATTCATATACCTACAATCCTACATATGCATCCTTATCTATTCTTCGAGATAGAAGCAAACATACATTAAATCGTACCCATATTTTTTTCCGAAGGAACGTAGCTCCTGCAATTAAGATAATTAGTTAAATTTACAAGAAAAACTATTAAAAACTCTGACGCTATCAAAACAAACCAACCATACAATCCCTGAGAAGATGAACCTGCTACACCAAAGCACGAAAACGCTAACTCTATCACAAGGGTGTCATCGTTGCTCTCCCACACCCAAGTGTCCTGAGCTAGCAAAACAGGAAGGAAAAAACTCGAAGGCAATGCCCCCAAGAAGGTAACGCTGATAGAACAACATCATCGTCTCATCCAAAATTGATCAAGGCTCGAATTTGGAGAACTCCCCTAAGGCAACAGAATACAAAGGGCCATAGCAACACATCCAACAAGGTTAATGGAGGAGGAACAAATCGAACACAACAAATGAGAAGATGGAATGGAATGGAGTGAACTCACCTTCGAAACTGCCAAGAGCCCTTAGAAACCCTAGTTTGATTGTGCGAAATGAGGGAGAAGTGTATGGGCACGGGTAGAGGGGTATTTCACTACCTCAGCGCCAACAGGCTTGGCATTGAGGTTGGGGAGGTCAGCACAGATGCGGGTGGCGCTGACCTTTGCCACGTCAGCTTGTAGGCCCAGTCTCCTGCTCGACAGCCTGTGACGGTCGTCACTACCTCAGCGCTAAGCAGCATGCTAGAGCTCAGTGCCATCGGCCCTAGCGCTGAGGTTGGGGTCCATTTTTATGATAGTTTTCGGCTGGACCTATTTTGAAATAAGTTTTCAAAAAGGAACAAAATGTGAAATTTTCGATATCTATCAGTGTCACGGTGAAATTGAAATTGAAAAAAAAAGTCTTGTGCCCTTGTGCTTGGAGGCTCATCGAACCCTGAGAAAAAACATGTGGGAGAAAAAGAGGGGGCAGAGCACGCAGGCGACTTCATTACGTCGCGAGTTTGTGCCGCATAGGAATTTTGAACCATAAGTACCTGTCCAACCAGCGTGAATAAAGTAGTCTCTCTCGAGCCTCTCGTTGTTGTTGACTATGCATATATATAGAGAAAGGGACTTTAACTCCCTCAACAATGTTCCGAGTATGACTCATGCCCTCCAAACGCGAAACTGGGTATATCGACTACTCCAACTATAAGTACAGGTGCAAACTATGTCCCATGGTGGTTTTGCAAGCGGTTTTGACTGACGTGGAGGTGTTGACCTTGTCTTCATCCTACCTGGCGTTGACGTGGCTCTTCTGTGGCATTAGAATTTAAAAAATATGTGGGACCCATATGTCATTGTTGATGGAAAACACGGCGGCCTGGGAGATCTACTTAATCCCAGTGCAGGTCCAAGGCTAGCCTCGAGTGTGTTAAGGGCGTGCCGGCTGGTTTGATCTTGAAACCAGCAAGGAAAACAATAAATAGAGTGAGTCAGCCGATAGCCAATCGGCCGATAGGCCGATGATGTATCGTTAGTGATCCTAGCCGATGTAGTTGAACCAGATCGGCAATGGATTGAAATATAAATTAAGCACAAACCCTAAATATGCCTCATCGGCAGTTATATCATTTGTTTGGTTTATCAAACGTATTTTAGAGGATACTATAGAAATAGCTGATGGAACAATATTTAGAGCAAGATAGGTAAATAAAGATAATTTACTAGCTAATACTCTAGTACAAGCTTATATAAACAAATCAATCTATAGAAATATATCAAATAACAATCAACTACCAAGTTTGCAAACCCGGACGATACTGATCTAGACTTGATATATTTATTGGAGTGATATGTCTATATAAGTGGTAAATATACATAAAACTAGTAAAGAAGCATGTATATTAGGTAAGATTGGCTGAAACTCTGATACTATCCTTAATTATGATTAATTCCAGGTTAGTTTTTAGGGTTCAAAACAAGACTAGGGATGATGCATCGCAAAGTATATAAAGAAACCTAAAGTCTAAACAATCAAGTAATTAAACGCTTTTCAGGATGGTGGATGCCTCAGCTAATCTAATCTAGTAAGACGATTTAGCCGATATCGGTGAGAACCCTAAAGTGAGAACTAGTTGATAGGGCTAAAGCGAGATACTAAGACTAGATTAACTAAGACATATGATAGCAGATGGGTCATGATAAAACATCTAAAGCGGCATAATAGCTCCGATAGCACAAGCCATCGAGACTTACCTCTTGTTGAGAGAAGTCGCCGAAAAGAAGAACAAATGGGTGGCGATGCACCAAAGTTGTATTGGATTTGTTGTCTTCTATTACAATGATCTGGGGTCTATATTTATACCCCGAATACAAGCTTAGGGTGTGTTTAGTTCCACTCTCAAATTGAAAGTTTGACTAAAATTGAAAGTTTGAAGAAAAAAGTCGGAAGTTTATGTGTGTAGGAAAGTTTTGATGTGATGGAAAAGTTGGAAGTTTGAAGAAAAAGTTGGGAACTAAACAAGGGCTTAGTCCATTATAGACATGACTCAAACTTTCCTAAAGATAAAATACAAACAAGACCGCATGACGGTCTCTTACCATATCTCTAACAAAAACTGACATAAATACCCTAATTAATAGATACAATTGCCTTAATTGAGCTCTATCTATAATTGGCGATGGCGGTTATTCCAAACTAGGCCAAAACCGAGCCCAAGTCATATCGTATCAGTCATTCGCCATATCGGCTAAGCCAAGTCTGTACTCTGTTTCCAGCCGATACAATACCAGCCGATGCGTAGTCCGACTCTAAATCTAACTCGATCTTGCACCAAATCTGCTTCGATTTTGTTCCTTCCTCTCTGAGTTTGATGCAAAATTCCGTTGTTAACAGACATTCATACAAAATATATATATGGGCCCACATGTCATCCTCCCTCCTTTCTATCTTTGCCTCGCGCCATCGCACCCACGAGCTCGGCGGAACCGCCTCTCCCCTCTCTCTTCCACCACCAGCGACTGCCTCGGATGGCTAGGTGGAGCTTCAGCCATGGAGGTAGCCGTTCTCCTCTCCCCCACCACCTCTCTCCCTCTGCCCCTCCTCTCTACGACGCCCGCCCATTGCCTCTAGGCCAACCCTCTCTCCTCACCTTTCTCTGGCGCCGCCTCTACCCGTCTCCTAGATGAAGCGCACAGGAGGACCACCATGAGCTTCTCCGAACCATCGAGCTAGCTCCACACCACCCCGCTGAGCCATGCGAGGTGAAGAGGGCTCGTGGTTGCGATGTCAACGCAACATAGGATGAAAACCCGATCAACACCGTCATATAGGTTTCACGTCAGCCAAAACCACCGAGGGACATAGTTTGCACCGGTTTTGATAGTTGGAGGAGTCGATATACCCGGTTTCACGTTTAGAGGGCATGAATCATATTTG
Source organism: Oryza glaberrima (assembly GCF_000147395.1). Classification (NCBI taxonomy): domain Eukaryota; kingdom Viridiplantae; phylum Streptophyta; class Magnoliopsida; order Poales; family Poaceae; genus Oryza; species Oryza glaberrima. The sequence goes on along the minus strand of NC_068337.1, from coordinate 121,951 downwards.
GACCATAGTTGAGGGGGTTAAAGTTCACTTTTTCCTAGAGGAAGGTTGGTAGCAACTCTAGCTACCGGCCTAGATGGGGGAATTTTGGATGCATATATATATATATATATATATATATATATATATATATATATATATATATATATATATATATATATATATATATATATATCTGAAAATTGGCCATGCCATAGCCTGTGGGCCATCTCCAACCACATGCCCAATTGCTACCTTGAACCGTCACAGCGATCTCGCCTCCCCCATGTTACTTCCATTCCCTCTGTTCCATATATATTATAAATCGTTCTGTCTTTTTTAAGTCAATCTACAAATTTTATAGAAAAAATATAGCAACGCATATAGCATCAAATTAATTTTATTAAATCTAACATTTAATATATTTTGATAATTTCTTTTGTTTTATATTCAAAATGTTACTATATTTTTCTATAAACTTGATCAAAGCTAAAGAAATTGACTTTGGGGAAAGTCAAAATGACTTATGTATGAAATTTATAAACGAATGGAGTACTATTTATTTATTATCAGTTTGTGTGTTCAGCACAGAGTCCTAACATGATTTTCATTTATTTAGTGACATATACCTATAGTTTGTCAAAATTTAATAGTTAATAATATGAAAGATGATTTTCCCAGACAAATGGGTTTTTTATCTATACCATTAAAATTACGCTGGTAATAATACTGAGAAGGTCTTGTGGTCTAAACTCACCTTTAAAAATGATTTTTACTATTGAGCATTTAAGAGGACCGCCCGAAAATATCTTTATTTTTTTTGAAAATATCTTTATTTTCACAGGTGAGAGCCTCCTAGCGAGAAGGCCTATGCAAATTGAGGAGCGGTAATAAAATGCGCCGGCCCATCCATGAGTCGCGCAGTCTCTTACCTCTCTCCCAATTCTCTCCTCCTTCGCTCTATTCCATCTATGTCGCCACCACTGCCAACCACCGCCAAACTGCTCCTCTCCCTCCCTCCTAGCGACTCGACCACTGAGCGCGCTGCCCATGGTCTTGGGAGTGGCAAATCTGCTCGCTTTGCCTCCTTACCCTTCTTCGTCAACCCCCTCGGTGACGATGGTGGCTCGGTGATGACAACCACGACGAGGCATTTGACTCAACGACAGCGACAATGACTATGGTGAGGACATCGTCGCATGGCTGCAGCTGCAATTGCATGAAGAGGGGCACCGTGATGGATTTGGCGAATTTGTGAATTTGGGATTCTGCGGGCTATGATTAGATTAAAGTTTCCATTTTCTTTTGCACCAAAAGACATTTGCATGGACATATCTCTTTAGACTATCGCATTTGAAAATCAATTCACAAGCAGTCTCCTTAGAGTACTCGCTTCTGAAAATCTATTTTTCATAGACGGTTGTGGAACTGGTAGTTAATTTGTTAGAGGCTGGTGGCTCGGCCGCCTGCACAACCAGATTTTGTCACCATCAAAAACTATGTTCGTAGTAGTGTAACTTCTATTCATTTATTTATCATCAGTTTGGTTGTTCTGCTTGATCATAGCTGCAACATGGTTTTTGTTAAGATCTATATATAATTGGTGTCAAGTTATTGTGCAAGCTTATATTTTGATACATGAATATATGACATTACTATATATATTATATATACGCCCTACAGTTCATCTTCCTATGTTTGAAAGTGTGATATTAATTGTTCTAGTTCAATCGCGCGATGATTTTGATTTAGATCTTCGAGTGGTTATCATCCATGCATGATGTCAAATTGCCATACATTTGCATTGCTTAAGTTTTGTGATTATGTGATATCATACTGTTGACCTCTCCATGAAGGTCAATAACCATTAGAGATGCCATGTGATCTCTCTAAAGTCTTCGATTCAGAACCGTTAGAGATTAGTATAGGTTATTTCTAATGGTTGTTTAAAAACAGTCAGGATTATACGTAATAAATTTGTCAAATAGAAACTTATCTCGTCCTTATATAGCTAGTCAATTGAAATGTCATATGAATCGGCTAATTGACTAGCTATAGAATGACGAGATGGCACTTGGCAAAAATCCTGTTTAGTTTCCAAACAAAAATTTTTCACTCTGTCAGCCTGTTTAGTTTCCTGTCACATTGAATGAACCGGGACTAAAGATGATTTTTAGTCCCGGTTGGTGTTGCCAACCAGGACTAAAAATCATCGAAATTTTAAACCGGGACGAAAAATGATCTTTAGTACTAGTTCCTATCCAAACCGGGACAATTGTGGTTTTTCCCCACTCGGCAAAGATCACTTAGTAGTGTTTGGACACATGCATGGAGTATTAAATATAGAAAAAAACTAATTACAAAGATTACGTGTAAATTGCGAGACGAACCTTTTAAGCCTAATTGCGCCATGATTTGACAATATGGTACTACAGTAAACATTTGCTAATGGCAGATTAATTAGGATTAATAAATTCGTCTTGCAGTTTCTAGGCAGAATTTGTAATTTGTTTTGTTATTAATCTATGTTTAATATTTCAAATGCATTTGTATATTTGATGTGACATGTCAAAAATTTTGGTTCGCGAAGTAAACAGGCCCTTAGGTGTCGAAAACGAAAAGTCAATCAACAGCAAGCGATATATAGATAATTGATCAGCAAAGTCCATTGGTACACAAAGATGCTAAGCTAGCTCATCAGATTACATAAAGAGTCGAGGGAAATTGACTAACCTAGATAGCTAAAACTAATTTAAGAACAATATCAAATATGTAATCGATCGAGGAAGCGATAACGAAACGAACGATATGCCGACACACATGTGGCATGCATATTGGCAGTGGCACACACGTACGTACGTACGAATTAACGCATATGGCCGCAGAAACAAATTAAATCGATAGATCTAAGTGATTAGCAGCTAGCTAGCTTAGAGTGGAAGTAGGATTACTCTCTCTGGTATTAGTAGCTAGTAATTAATTGGTGGAGGTGGAGCAAGAGGAGGACTTGGAGCTGCTGCAGCAATCTTCCTTGAGGCCGCCGCTGGTGCTCTTGGTCGGGAACAGCTCCAACGTTTTCAGCGGCCGGCAGCACGGCGGGATCGCCATGTCAGCAGCAGTTGCCGACGCTGACGCCGATGCAGTGCTGCAGTAGTCCACCGCCGCCGGCCACTCAGCTTGCTGCTGCTGCTGCAGGTGATGACTTTGGGCAGCGGCGGCCGCAGCGTATGGGTGATGGTGGTGGTGGTGGTGGTGTAGCTGCATCACCGCGGGGTGCACCTGCACGACAGCACCGGCAGCAGCAGCAGTGGGAGCCGGAGGCACCGTGGAGGAGGGCGGTGAGGGTTGCTGCTGGTGCCGCGCGCAGAGGCGGCGGCGGAGGCGCTGGCGCTCGCGGGCCTTGTGGTTCTGGAACCAGTAGAACACGTTCTTGCCCTCGATGCGGCCGTAGTAGGCGAGGTGCGCCGTGATTTGCTGGATCTCTGCCGCGTTGGGCGTTCGCACGCCGCTCCTGTACATCTCCTCCAGGATCATCAGCTGCTCCGGCGTCGGGCACCACCGCGTCGAAGGGGTCTGAGGCATCCTCCTCAGCTACGTACCTACACACGATTTCTCTATCTCTCTCTCTCTCTATATATATGTATCGAATATCGATGGATCACTAGCACTCGATCTAGCGTGACTAGCGCGAGTGACACGATATGATGAGATCGAGTCGTTGCAGCTGGTAGAGCTATCTGATAAGCTGCTTATGTATATATAGGCCGGAGTTGCTAGCTAGCTAGCCAGCATATATAACCAGCTTTACTTAGTTTATGATTTCTTGGATAGTGGAAAATCTTATTCAGGCACTTATTAATTGGAGGCGTCTACAAATTGGGCGCCAGATTTTTCCAAAAAAATCAGTGCGTTGTTTCACCATTATTTATAGAAACAATGTTTCAGCACTTAGCGAAAGAATATTTCTGTTCTTAAAAAAATTGAAACACGATGAGATCACTAGATAAAACAATTTGGTTTAACATATGCAACAAAACGATCTAAGCCATTGAAATACTTAAACCCTGTGTACAACAAAACAAACCCAGTGTACATCAAGATAAAAATATTAAACACTATCTAAAATCCACTGCAACATTTGATCTACACATAAAGAAACATCACGAGTATATTAGCTGAACATTGCTTTTAAACCATTGAAATATCAACGAAACCTGAATGTCGAAAATAGAAATATGGAACACTATCGAAATATCCATTGCAACATTTGATCCAAACACAAAAAACATCACGAGTACACTAGCTGAAACACATAAAAAACATAGAACCTAATCTAGATTGCATCTCCTCCTCTCTGACAAACACAGGGTTGCCCGCATTGATCTTCTCCACCGCCCTCATAACCGAATCTAGAGGAGGAGAAGGGGGAGGGCGGTGGAGATGAGGAGGGAGTGCTCCAGGGAGAGAGAGGGAGCCGGCGAGTCTCCTCCACCACCACCACCGCCGTCGTTGCCACCTCGCCGCGCATGCATCATCCTCCGTGTCGGCCACCACCATGGGGACGAAACCGCCGTCGACGTCGAGGAAGAAGAAATGCAGCGGCGGATCCGACGAAGAGACGACGCGGGCGAGGTTGACGGGAGAGAGGAAGCAGCGCAGGCGAGGTTGGCTGGGGAGAGGAGGCAGCACAGGCGAGGGAGCTCGTGTAGAGGAGGCGGCGCCGACAGGGAAAGGAGGCGACGCGAGCGAGGGAGGCGTGGGGAGTCCTAGCGACGCGAAATGAGACGCGCGGGCACATGATATTTTTCTCTCTCATCAGATGCCCGTGTATAAGGATTTTTGATATTAATTAGGTGCACGTACACAACCTAACTATATTCAAAATTTCAAATAACGCCAAATAAAAACATGATAGTAAATCATAAAAGGGACGAAACAAGACCCGCTATCAACAAAACTAAAGAGAATAAATAACCATAATATATAGTTTCAACTAGTTACTATTTTTATTTTTTTTTCTCCGAGGTATATTTCAAGTTTAAGAAATTACCGGAACCTGATTGAATCAAACGAATTTGTCTCCAAGGATTACTATTTTTTAATACATGAGCTATGCATACCTCGTAGTACAACACCAGCTGGGTTATTGTTTGTTTGATTCCTAATTGTTGGTTGATCTTATTGGTTAGTATCCATACAAAATGGGGGAGATACAATTTTCCACCGGTTTTCTTCCCAACAAGAAAATAAGAGATTAAAAAAGTTGTTGTGATCCGTAACAACTAATTAGATTCCTAATCAAAATTGGCCCCTGAGTCTCACCAATGCATTTATATGGGGTTAAGACACCAAGAGGAGGCCGATGACACATAAGTCTCTATCGCTAAACCCTAAACCATAGAGAGCTCGATCTATCTCAAAGCGTAGGAAGGGGTTCGTGAGGCGATCCCTGACCAGTGTCGCTGCCAATGCACTGAAGGATGTTGTCTACATGATGCATCAAGAAATTAAGTTAACTATTTGTAACTATTAGGTTTGACAATTATCCAAATTACCCTGTTAGATTTGCTTTTATTTTTCCCCCTTTAATAAAGGGGTGGTTTCTTAACTATTTACCACTTTTGCCCGCATGGCATGCCAACGTGGCAACCTAGGGTGAAAAACAGTGTGGGATCTTTACTCGTGAAAAAAGATCGTATAGTGAGGAAATCAAAGATACTGATGAGTGGATCTCACATTTTTCACCGTGGGTTATCACGTTGGCATGCCACGTGAAGAAAAGTAGTAAATACTAGTTACTAAACCAGTTCTTTAGAGAGAAAAATAAAAGTAAATTTAAGAGGGGCATTTGTATAATTGCATGCCAAACCTAATATAGTGGCAAATAGTTAAATTTCCCCAATGCATCAACCCATCGGTGACCACTAGTTGATCAAGCTGGTGATCAGTAGCCACAGATCTCCTGCAATCTCGAGCAGGCGGATATTGCAATATATGCATCAAGAAGGAAGAAAATAAAATAAAGGATGGAAGTAGAGATCAAAGGCAAGTTCAATGGCTTCATAAAATTAATGCTTAGTACAAAATTAATTCCGCAATCAGCAGTGGTGGTAAGGCTAAGATTCAATTTCTGCAATTTAGACTCTTAACTCACTAGTAATTAGCAAGATGGATCGAGCTAGCAGCTGGAATCTGGTATATATGTCCGCTTCACTATTTCATTTCTTTTTCTTTCCGTAGAGCATCCCAGCAGCTCCTCTATCACATACGCCATTCCGAAAATAACGTATGGGGGAAGAAAAAGGGGCTCCAGCAGATGCGCCATCACAGCCTCTAATTTTAGCGCATCCACCATCCTGGAGAGAGGAACGTCAAATTGGCATTTCTCTCTCCTTATACCATCCCACAACTGTCTTCGGATCAAATTCGCGCCACAATTAGAATCACGTCCTCCCCAGATTCAGGAATAGAGGTTGGGGAATGGAGGTAGAGTGGTGGTACCAACAGGATCTGGTGGAGGTAGTCGGAGTAGAAGCAGTGTCGCTGCACATCCTCCTCCGCGTGCGCCTTCCGCCACCACTCCCACCGCACATCCCCCTCCGCGCCTTCCTTCCATCGACGCTCCCACCGCACCTCCAATTTTTGCGCCCGCCTTCCACCGCCGCACCTCCCCCTTTGCTTCCGTCGCCGCTCCCACCGCACATTCCCTCCGCGCACGCTTTCGGTCGCCGCTCCACCCGCTTAGCCACATCGGCAGTATCGCACATCTATGAGGCTGGGGACTGGGGTTGGGGAAAGGCGTTATCTCTTCTTTTATTATTATTATTATTATTATTATTATTATTATTATTATTATTTTCTTTCATAGTAAACGTAGTACTTGTTTTATTAATCAACCATCCATATATGTGAGAGATTAAATTAGTAACTATCAGTGAAGCATGTCTAGAGAATAGTGATACATTGTTTCTTTTAACTAATCCAAGCTTTAAAAAAACACATACATAGAAAAGTTGGTTACAATATATTATTAAAATATATAAAAATTGAAGATGTTTTTGTCGGTATTTTGGTACGTCATCTGTGTATGAGTTGGTTTTTAAGTTCATTTCTTTTTGGAAATACATATCCGTATTTAAGTCGATTTTCAAGGTCGTTCACTTTTGGTAATACAGAAGGAATCATATAAGAAATCTGTTTAAAAGAACTCGCATGCTAACTTGAGACGATCGGACTCCTAACTATAGCTCATGATTTTCTAAAAATATACTCCCTCCATTCACAAAAGTTACACATATTACTTTTGACACCAATACCAAGGAGAAATTAAATCACCTTGGATGTTACAAAATCAAGGAGTAAATGCAAGCATGCAACCAATAAGTATTTAGATGACTCTTTGGGTTCTAATAAAACATTTAATTTATCTCTTCATTTAAGTCTTGAATGCATAAAGATTACAAATAGGAACAACTTATTTGAAAAAACTCAAATGTGAAATAGGTGCAACTTTTGTGGATGGAGGGGGTATATATCCAAGCGAACTCCCATAGTGAATTTCACCTTAACTAAATCATATATAACATTTAAGATCAAAATAGACTTCACCCGTTGCAACGCATGGGTATTTTTTCTAGTATTATTAAAATATATAAGAGGTGATATGAAGGGTATAATAAGGATGATATGGATGATGTGTTGAAGTAGGAAGAAATATAGAAAAGGAATCTTTATTAGATAGTCATCCAAACCGAGATGTGGAGTAGCCAATTTAGATGAGCTGCTAGGCATGCTCTTATACCGCTGCGCATGCATGTAAATTTCACAGGTTCCGTTCCAGCTTTAAGCTGTACTTTTTTCTCTTCGTCTACGTTGAATTGACAAACAGTAGTACCACAGCTGCAGCGCAGCGCAGTGGTGCTAGTTAATGTTAAATGAATGGCTAGACGTTCAGAGGTCAGAGAGTACGTAGTGTGGAATGGAAGAGGGCAGTGATCGCTGCAATTGCATATATGCAGCTAGCAGGGACAGGGACAGGATGCATGGGTGCAAGAGGATACGTAATTGCATGCACACTGTTGTCCTTAGCCGGCATTCAAGTGAAATCTTGAATGCGATCGATCATCGATGCCCCTTCAATTCTCTCTTCAACTACACTAGACAGCAGAGGAGGATGCATGTGTTTTTAAAGTTTTGCCTGCCTGCTAGCTATAGCTTGTAGTACGTACTACACCAAGCTACGAGAGAGAGAGAGAGAGAGAGAGAGAGTAATGGGGAATGCATTCATATGCATATGCTAGGCTGTGTAACACACAACACAACCCTTCTGCCTTGAGGCTGCAGTTGGTTATTGGGTACTGCATCATAAGGTGATGATGGAGAGAGACACCACCTATATATCTCTACAGTTCCTTCAGTTCTCACTCTCTTTTTGTTCTTTTCCTACGTACCACTAGACCCTCTGATGAAGGCCCACCCATACATTACATGCACGCTTGACTGACACAAATTGAAGAATGACCTCCCAGCAATTGACTATATGTGTATATTATTTCAATTAGGTAAGTAGTATTTGCTAGCTATATGCTGGTATTTGCATCACATGGGACTTGAGATTCTTACTTGCACTGCAAATTAACATATCGCGCGTTCTCGATGTAGCTGCCTAAAATCCCCAAAACAGACAGAATGCTAGATGATATAGCCACTGAAAATGTGGAGTGGCTGAACATGTGCCGCTCCTTCCACTACGAGCGTTGTCATGAGTTAGAGCAGTTCTTCGACAAAGAAAGGGGTTTTAATTTGAACTCAAACAAGTACTGTTCTAGTATACTCCTACGCACTGTCTCATCAGCAGTTAGCAGATGCTGCCAGGCCTTCAATATATTGCTGCATATATTTGCCGCTCGAGCCATAAAAACTTGCAGATCGAGTTCATGCCATCTGTCATCTCGATACCTTTTTTTCTTTGCTCTATCTCTCCTCCCCAGATCGATATCTTCCTTCCTTCCTTCCTTCTGATCCCATGCAGCTAGAGGCCATTCAAAACCTAATTTATGGACCTGTTTGATGAGTTAAATAGCCTGTATGTATACTTTTCCTGCTGACTGCATTATGCCCATTGCACCACCTACTTCAATGCAACTCTGATCGATTAATTTCATGCATATGCATGACACTTCTTCAATTAGTACTTAGCTAGCAAATGTGAAATTAAGGTCAAGTGCCGGCTTGCTATGAGTTGTGAGATCTATACCTAACCCACTAGATCTAAGCTCAAAACATGCAAAGTTGCAAACATACCACATCATCCACTAGCAATAAGTACATATCAAAACTTATATATATAAGCATGCAACATCATTTACAATTCATTGAATTTAGGAAAATTAACCTCGCAACACACAGATAACATGGGGGGGCCCTTGGGTCTAGCCTGTGAGAGTCCCTCGCTTGCGTACTGAGTACTCCCTCCATCCCAAAATAAACCAACCCCGTACTAGGATGCGACACATTCTAGTACAACGAATCTGAACATAGAGTATGTCCTGATTCGTTGGAGTAGAATGTGTCATATCCTAGTACAAGCTAGGTTGATTTATGTTGGGACAGGGGGAGTACAGGACACGGGTATCGGACGTATCACGCGAGCACGTAGGTTGCAGAACGATATCAATTTGTGGCGTTAATTGTGAGAACAAGACCGACACGGATAAGTGATGACGTACGAAAAATCAGTTTAGTAGAGAATCATCTTCAATTTTTATAATAGATAAAGATTAGTCTAGTCCCTCTAAACCCTCCCCACTACCTAATACCTTCTTCCCACCGTCACCCAACTCAAAAACATATTCCAATGTTCTTCTTTGGTGTTCCTTTCAAAATGTTCTTCTTTGATGGAGCTCTGGTCTCAATGTTGCCAAGAAAGACTTCTCCTAAGGGCTTGTTGAGGAAGTCAACATTGTCTTCGATGGTAGCCCTTCCTCGCGATCTCTCCCACTGACGTCTCTCCATGTTGAATAGAAATGCTGAATACATCATCTAGGCCCTCGTATCAAGAATATTTAGCATGCTCGAGTTGACTGAGATTTAGCCAAGCTAGTTACATAACAGAGTCTCAAGGACTATAAATTAGTTGTGAGGATTGATGAGAGGAGGTATACGTGGCTGGAGTACGTACTAGCTTTCTAAATGGAGGGGTGAGGTAATTAATAAACTTCACAACTATCAATTCATATGTATGATGTACTCCTTCCGTCCAAAATACAAGCATTTTTAAGCATAGTATCAACTCAAATATTTGTAACTTTGGCTATTAATAGAAAAAATATAAAAAATAAATTATCACAATATGCAAATCTTTTTATTTAAAATTGCAATTATGTAAAATTGATGTTACTAGATTTATCATTAAATAAATTATCACAATATGCAAATTTTTTTATTTAAAACATATTACTTTTACAGATATCGTTTGTCAAAGTAGCATCTCAAAGACCGTGTCAAAGTCCGAAAGTGTTTATATTTTGGGACGGATGGAGTAGTAATACATATACAATGAACATCGTTTAATATTATATATATATGACAAAAATTAGGCCTTTCTTAACTAAGGCTGTGTTTATTTCGTGTGCCAAAATTTTTTTTAAGTATGCGGACACACATTTGAAATATTAAAGTAGACTAATAACAAAACAAATTACAGATTCCACCTGTAAACTGTGAGACGAATCTATTAAGCCTAATTAATCCATCATTAGCAAATGTTAACTGTAGCACCACATTGTTAAATCATGGCGTAATTAGGCTCAAAAGATTTATCTCGCGATTTACATGTAAACTGTGCAATTAATTTTTTTTTGTCTATATTTAATGCTTTATGTATATGTTCAAACATTTGATATGACGGAGAAAAGTTGGAAGTTCGAAAAGAAAAGTTTGAATCTAAACAAGGCCTAAATATTAGACGTACATATGGACTTATAAATTACTCAAGATCTTAACCTGTTCATGCATGGGCTGGATGATCTGGATCTCTAGCTAGTATACACTGACACAGTCTAGCTACATGCATGCTACTAGCTACTATATATATATATATATATATATATAGAGCTGGAGTACGCAGTACACATTCCATGAATTAGCTCGCTCGCTTTACAGGTGAACAAGTTAAGGGTTTTCCAAGTTAAGGGTTTTCCATGTCTGCAGGTACATTAATTGATTGTGCATGTTTGCCTGGCCTACTGTTTAGATTCCAAAAAATTTGATAAAGAACATCACATCAAATATTTGGACACATGCATAGAGTATTAAATATAGAAAAAAAAACAATCACACAGTTTGTATGTAAATTACGAGACGAAGCTTTTAAACCTAATTTTGCCGTAATTTGACAATGTGATGCTATAGTAAACATTTGCTAATGATAAATTAATTAGACTTAATAAATTTGTCTCACAGTTTACAAGCGGAATCTGTAATTTGTTTTGTTATTAGTCTACATTTAATACTTTAAATATATGTCCGTATACTTTAAAAACTTTACACCCTAAAACTAAACAGAATTCGCTTGAAATCGATCAGCAGCGCGACTCTTGCTAGGGAGACAAACTGTTACCCAGTCAGATGAGTGACAGTTCGAGAGAGAGAGAGAGTCAGGCGCATGGGATCAAAGGAGTCTACTCGGCCACTAGAGCTAGTGTAGTACTCCTTGATAATAATGCCATCATTATGTTGATTACATTATGAAAGTCTGAAGTTACTCGAATAATAGTAACTTTTAGCGTCAAAAGTTTATCGATCCCAAAACATAACATAACTTCTCTATCTATTCCCTTTCAACAAATCACAACCATTCCGGTTAAATTTTTCCATCTACTTCCTCATTTTAAGTAATTCACGTACCATCTCTAATTCTATTCCACATAATTTCTTAATATAGTTCCTCAATCCAAAATAAATTATATTTAGAGACTGGGGAAGTAGAAATTTTATTTGGCTATCCAAGAGACAGGCATACCAAGTGCACGCTCATTACCTATAAATGGATTATGATAAACTTCTGATTTGCTAGTGTCACGTCCAGAAATTTAGCCTAAATTTTCAGACTATTTTGTCTATTAAATCCCTGTCCAGGAATCAGCCAGGGTACATAAAACGACAAGTAAATATACAGATCCAAACGTAAATAAGCGTAAAATACTTACAGAAGAGGCACTTAGTCCTCACATTGAAACGAAAGTAGCAGCAGCAGAAAAAGACGATCCTAGCGGGGCTTCAGCTCCACTCCACAGACAAAACTCAACTGGGGTCTGAGCCTTGGTCCTCAAACTTCGTCTTTAGCTCAGAAGCTCTACACTTCTGAAAAGAGGGAACAATAGCAAGGCTGAGTGTAACCACCATACTTAGCAAGCCACACCAATGATGCACTCATGCAACGGGGCACAAAGGGAGGTTTGTGGCTATTTGCATAAAGACAGTTGTAAAGCATTTATAGTTGAAAACGGTAAAACAGTTGTTTAATTAAGGTAATATTAAATCTCCACTGATCAACGCTACACCACGTTGAACAGGCCCAACCAAACCACCCAAATTACACCAGTTCATTAACCAATTATTAAGGATGGAACTAATCATGGTGAATCTGATCGATCACCCATAACCGCAGGCACGGCTATTCAAATAGTTTTACTCTGGCCAGAGGTGCACAACTGTACCCACGAGACACAATCCACCAGCATGTCACTGTGCCCGGCCAGACACGTCATCATGTCGAGTGATCATGACAAGACCCTTTATATAACTTCCTCGGACCAATAGATGCCACACCTCAGGTTTTGTCCCCGCCCCAGCAGGCAGCCCACCCCCCTGGTGCCACGGTGAATCCGAAAGCAGCAAAGGTCGTCGCAGGGCCCATCCATACTCCACCACTCCCACTCTAGCCTGGGTACGTCAGCCGGAGGAAAGCTATACTACAGATCAAGTAGTTACCCATTCCCGCTTGTGGTATGCGCGGTAAGTATTCCAGTTCATCCCGCGAACCGGACCTTAATTGCCATGGTCGTGACTAGCAAAACCATGCACCCATAGCCCACCATTAAGTCGTGTTTTATTTGGATAATTACGACCAATAAAACAAGGTCGGATGTCTCGAGCACGCAGCTCGTCAAGATACGAGATGTCTAATGATGTGATTATCCCATTATGTGAGCTAGTGGTAGTTAAGCATGGCTAATACTATAGTTCTAGCTAGGTCAACTTAAGTAACACAAGCTAGTCGAATTATCACCCAAGTTTGACAAAGGACAGACATCAAGTAATATGGCACAAACGAACATATAGGTAAAACCCTGATCCCACATAATTAGCAAGACATGCAATTTTATTTGCAAACAATAAAACATTTATAAACTAGGATCAACATGCTCAAGGGGAATGTGTGACTTGCCTTGCTTCTTCAATATAATCTTCTGAACTCTTTCCTCGCGACCGTGGACTTCCGAAACGGCGGAATCTACGTGCTGGCACGCAAAACAAGAAAAAACTCTAATAAAAATCAAGTAAACAATACATGAAAAGGAAACAAACATGTAGAGCTTAATTTTAGATGAATTTTGCAAGTTGAATGACTCAATTTGAAGTTCGTATAAATTAGATATGAATTTTAGAAGTTTTGAGCCATTTAAATGGATTTCTAGAAGTTAAACCGAATTTATTGTGCAATTAAAGCTATTTATGGCGTCAGCCAAGGGGATTAGGTGGGGCCTGCGCGGCCGAAGCTCACCGGAGGGTGGCGGAGATGGAGGGTAGCGTGGGGAGCACGGGAGGGGGTGTGGGGAGCTCGGGCAAATGGGGAGAAGGGGAGAGGCAGCCCCGGGGAGCATTTTTGATAGGCTCGGGGAGGAGAGATTGTGGCCGAGAGGGGTGGCAACCGGCTAGCGACGCGGAGGAAGAGAGAGAGAGAGAGGGGGGGCGGATTTGAAATTCAAATCCGTGCCGATTTGTGGGCGCGGCGCGCGTGTGGAGTGGAGGAGGTGGGCGGCGATCGCGGGCGACGTGGGGGAGGGGAGCGTAGTGGGCACGGGGAGGCGACGACATGGGGAGAAGGCGGCCATGGTGGTTTTGGCTTGGGAGGCCGGAGGTAGGGGAAGAGCTGACGGGTGGGACCGCTGGTCCCACTTGTCAGCGAGGGGAGGAAGGAGGAGGAGGGAGGCAAAATAGACTTTGCCCAGGGAAGCAAAAGGGCCGGGCCGAGGGAGAGGGATAGGCCGGCCTGAGGGAGAGAGAGGGGGTGCGCGGCTGTGGGAGGTGAAGGGGGATTGGGCCAAAAGCGGCCCAAAAAGGAGGAAGGGGAAGTTTAATTTGTTTTACAATTTAATTTAATTGATTAAATGGTGTTTGTATTATTATAATTACTTCTTGAGCTCTGAAAATTCACAGGAAATTTCAGAGAGTTTATTAGGGCACAGAGAATATTACAAAATATTCCCGGCGAAGATTTTTAAAGGAGTTTTTAATTTCCTCTATAATTTCACTTGATTAAATTGCTTTAACTTTTATTTAATTTCTAGAAAATGTATTATTTAATGATTTTTAATCCCAAATGAAAATTGGGGCGTTACAGCTAGGACGCGCATGAGCACCAATGCGGCACAACCATTATTGTCCAAGCCCAGATGGATTAGGGTTCCCTACCAGGGGTGGACCGGTGGGGGTTGGAGGGGCAGCCAGAGGAACGGGGAAGGGGGGAGGCTGTGTTTAGAGAGATGGTTGTGGAAGTGTCTTACCGGGAACTGAGTGATGGTGAGATGGCAGTGGCACTGCTAGTTGTGGTCGGGAAAAGGCGATGGGCGGGGTCAACACAGCGGGAAACGGGCGTCAACCAACAGTGGCGCATGCAATGGGGGTACATGGGGTACATCACGTGTAGAGGATAGGAGGAGGGTTTTGTTGTGGAAGAGGATAAGGTGGAGGAGTGTACATGTGAGTTTTGGCTTACTCACGTCCACTCACGTATTTGGAGGCCCCATTGGGAAGTTACCTGGTTGAGTGTGCTAGCCAAGCTACATGCGTGCAAATTGTAGGGCCATGACCTGATCCTATGGTGTACGCTAGATTGTACCTAGCAGATAAATGACAAGGATTTATACTAGTTCGGGCCCTTCTTGTTATTTATTACGAACGTCACCAGCGTTGTCTCTTCTTCAAACATGTCCATTCGACTCTAACAACAGCAAGATGCACTGATACCACTTCCTCTATGCCGCTCTATGCACTGCGACCGTCTCTAAGGCTTTCTCTGCTAGTCCCCTTCGACACTGGTGCAATACTCAAGTTGGTCGACAACCTCGCACGCACGGTATTGGCAGCACCATTGTGTGCATCTTCTCGAGTTGTCCCTAGGCTTGGCAAACCTGGTGTGATACATTGTTCTCCAGTGTCACCATATTTGTCTTCAGCACATCATTTTACACCTTGGTCCTTGGAGCGATCTTGCGCACGCACGACCACTCTACGATGCCCCTTGTGCGTCATGTGGCTCGGCTACCTCGTCATCAGCACCACCGACTTCAGCTACATCGACCACAGCTACTCTATGCATGGCTTCATCGACCATGGCTACTTTTTACCCTTCACTTTAGCTACATCGATTACAACACAAAAGGCTATCATCTGTGTTGAGCACTCTCCTAGGATTTTTCTCCAATATAAGCGTCTGTGCTGCTCACGCTTGTATTGTGGGGGATGTTAGAGTATATGGTAGTAAAAGATATCTTATGATAGAATTGATTTGAATAGACTTGTTTCCTTATATACCTCTTCTTCTACATGTACTCCTATATATACTGGTCCCTGAGGTTTAATATAACGTGTCTAATATTTATATATTCTTCTCACCCGACACTATTCAACACGTTGGACTAACAAAATAGTATAACAAGACAAAAATGAGGGAACGAATGAATGTTTTGCTTGTTTCTTCAAAATGTTCCTTTGCTGCTTGATCTACAGATCAATTTTGCAAGTCGGGTGCCGATCTAGATCATTGAGGAATTTATAACAACGAACCAAAATCAATCGATGCGATTTAGCTAGCTAATTAGCTAGACGGGCGGCCATGAGTAGTGCAGGTAGGCGCAGAGGTCCATGGAGGAGACGCCAACGTAGGCAGCAACCTGCTCCATCTTGTTGGCGTCGCACAGGTGGAGATTCATGCCCGCGCCGCCACACATCTCATCCCTGGCCAATGACGCCTGCATTTCCGGTCACCACTCCGGCACACTTCTTGTTGGGATGATTGCAGCAGCAGCACCACCACCATTGCTGAGATTGACAAGCGACGGCGGCAGCTCATGTGCAGGTGCATTATATATTATCGTTGCCGCCGGAGCTGGAGACGAAGCGGCCCTTCACCCTCGCCCTCTCGTCCGCAAGCCTCTTCCGGCAAGCGTACTGATCAATGAATACCAAATATTAATGCACGTACACATGATCAGCTTTGCAATGTTAAAATTAAGAATACTTAATGCAGTACTAATTACGGAATTCCTAAATCATGTTATAATAAAAATTAGGACCAAAATCTTGCACATTTCTAACCTTCTGATATGCTTCACATTTCGTGCCAGGCCTCCTCCTCTTTGGGCATAGGCGGGGCCTGGTCAAGCAACGAACTTTAACGACTAACACTAACCCAACGAGTTAGGGTTTAGGTTTCTAGATGAGGTTAGGGGTGGAGGGAGCGCGAAGAGGGATAAAATTCTAATCCGGTCTTAGAGGGATGACCGTGGGAGTTACCAAGTGGCAACTCGTTGACAAGGCGGCGATGGCACCGCTGAAGCCTTGGGATCGGTGGCGGGCGGTGGGCCAATGTTGCTAGTGAGGACAAAGTGGAGCAAGTCATTAGAAGACAGGGACGGTGGTGGTGTTTCATATAGCGGGAAGCCACCGAAAACGAGAAAGATGACGAGATGGGGACACCTTACCGCCAGCAGCTTGAGAAAAAGAAGAGGCGGGGAGGAGGGGAGGTTCAACCGGCGCCATCAAGGTGAGTGGAGGAGATGGGGGAGGATTGGAGGAGGAATGGCAATGGCGGCGGCAGTGGGAGTGAGGAGGAAGGAAGAAGGGTTAGGGTTTAAGGTGTTGGCACGAATCTTAAAGCAATCTAAAGGTCCACAATTATCTGAGATATATATTAGGAGGTTTTTCTATCAAATAATATACACTAGGTAGTGGAACTGCTCAACCAGTAGTAATGAAATACTTACGGTGATCCTCTTGCCGAAGTTGCGGTGGCTGCGCTTGCTCCGGTACCTTTCGATGCGCTCCCGCCGCTCCTCCGCGCTGTACCTCCCCTGCAGCTGCAGGAAATGGAATGGCGGCGAGCTGATGATGCCATGCCAAGACGAAGACCGGCTCGAATGGTGCATGCTGCTGTTCTCTCTCGATTGATCGATCGATCTCTTTGCTTCAATTCATTACTTGTGTGTCTACTGTTGGCTTTGGCAAGCTTTTATAGACATATATAAAATGGAAAATGCTAAAACCAGCTGCTTAGTACGTTTCTCGTGAATAATCATGCATGTAGCTGGCTAGTTCAATTGTCACCGAGATAATAAGTTTAAATCTTGTTTGTTTTTTAGCCACGTACACGTTGCCGACCTCGAATTCGATAGTCTGTTGCCAGCCCACCATGCGCGCGCGCGCGCGCGCCCACACACACACACACACACATATATATATATATATATATATATATTATGTGTGTATATATATATTATGTATATGTATATGTATATATATATACATATAAATATATGTATACACATACACATACATATACATATATACACATACATATACATATATATACATATATATATATATATATATATATATATATATATATATATATATATATATATATATATAGAGGGAGAGCCTTTTTTTTTTTTTTGACAAATTGACCCTTTTCAAAAACTTATTTCGAAACTAACCCCTGCCAAAAACTTCAACCAAAAATAAACCGTCGGCTCAGTGCCAGGTTGATCGTGTCAGCGCCAACGGACTTGGCGCTGACATCGTGCCACCGTGGCGGCAGAGCCGATCCCCCAGCCGACGTGGCAGGCATGTCAGCGCCAACCGATTCGGCGCTGAGATGGCCAACATCAGCGCCAAAGCAGTTGGCGCTAAGTCCTGGGGACGTTAGCACCAAGGGTTCTGGCGCTGAGGTGGAACTTAGCCGTTTTCGGCCGAGTCCCACCCCAGCAGGCCTTCTGTCTGGCTGGCGGGGGGGACCTCAGCGCCAGCCAAAATGGCGTTGAGCAGCTGGCTCCATTTGGCATTACAGGTGTAAGCAGCTAATTAACAGTTGTGCTTGCCAAAACGTACCACATGTTCCATTCTTGTGCAGTTACTGTACAGCTAGTTGTACACACACGTCACTGCAAGTAATTACCCCAAACTTCACTGCATATTTGTTGTATTAATTTGAGTTTGTAACGACTCGATCATGCCATAAGATCAACAAGAGCTCCAGGGATGAAAGAGCATGCATGAAATGTAGCATCTCATATATATGTTTGGGAATTGGCTGGTGGATGTTGATAAAAAAAATTAAGAAACTTATTCTTGTTGGAGCATCCGCTATATGTTAGGCTCTTTGGCTTAGTAAGAATGATATTGTTCTTGATAAATCACCATCAAAATCTTATTTGCAAGTACTTTTCAGGATGGCTCTGGTGTTGGGCTCAAATACAAAGGTAAGATATCAAGCTAATTAATGATGCATGTCGTAAATTTGAGTCAACGATTATGTAGCTCTTCCCCAACTTTGGGTGGAGGTTCACAGATAGAATTCATTAGTTGTGGGATCTCTATTTTGTGTTGGTGTCTGTTGGTTTGTGTTTGCTTGATGTTTTGTTACTTTGGTTCTAAACTCACTGTGTGAGTTTGCTTTTGTGTGAATAGCAATATTTTTACAAACGGACCTCTTAAGTGGCAACCAACGAAAATCGATTTTCACTGACAATTGCTGAAGAGGTACCAACGAAAAACATCACCGCACTAAAAAAATTGAAGACATTAAAAACCACCACCTACTGCCACCTAGCTACCTCCTTTCCAGACCCACCCACCGCCTACTCCTCTCCAGCCACCACCGCTTCCCTCTCCTCCTCCCTGCCGCCCCACCGGTGGCGGCGGGGGTTGCAGTGGCGGTGATGGGGGTCAGCGGTGGGGAGGATAGCGGCTCGGCTGAGCTCGACGGGGAGGGTAACGATTTGATAGGGGAGGAGCTGCGACGACTTCTCCATGGCAGCGTTCGAAGGCGGAGCTGGCGGTGGTGACTCCATTCGATGGCGGATCCATCGCCGCCTAGTCCCAGCTCCCTCTCCCCATTCCTCCCTCCTCCCCTTTCCCTGCCTCCACCACCCCCTCTCCCTCTCTCAGATCCGATACGCGGGGAGCGGTGGAGGCTGCGACGAGGCTCGGTAGTGGTGGCGACGACCACCACACCGCGAGCCATCTCCTCCTTGAATGACGCTATCAGCCACCGCCTCCATGACGAGCTCTGGGCACGCTGTTGAGGAGAGAGCAGAAGAGATACGAGGGAGAGAGAGCCACGGAGGGAGAGGGGTTGAGGGATCAATTGGATCTGAGCTTATATGTTGAGAGAGCGGAAGAGAGATGAGGGAGAGGAAGTAGCACGCTACTTGGTGACTTACATGGAGGTGATGTCGGTGTTGGACCTCCTTTTAGTGTTGTCGACTGTTTTTGTAAACAGCCCTGTTAGGTGACCGTCTATGAAAATTCGATTTTCGCGGGTGGTCACCTAAGAGAAGCGCCTGCATAAACTAATTTTCACACGCGATCCTTCTTAGATAAAAAATATATTTTTTTGCATATTATGCGTTAGACCACAGGAGCTTCTCATTATCTTTACAAGTGAAATTTTAATGACTCACTTGTTAAATAAAACATGGTGTTTGCGAAAATCGTTTTTTAAGTGAAAATATACTGACATGTGGAGGGTCATTAATATCAATTTATATGGGTTCATTAATTTTTAATACCAGATAGGCTTAAACCACCTCTATATTGACTGAGGGTGTAAATTGAACGGTTTTGCGAGTCAGGGGTAAAATATCTATTGGAGTTTAGGGGTAATTTGTATTTTCGTTATAGTTGATGAGGTAAATGGGTCTAAGCCGTATTTTCGTAATAGTTGAAGGGGTAAGTTGGTCATAACTCTATAAGAATAGATTAGTTCGTAATATAAGTATTATATTCTGATTAAGCTGCAGCATCATGCATCCAATCGACATGATTGACCGATCAGTTTGTGGATGATGTATCGATATATGAATGAATTGCTAAGAGGTAGGAGTTGGTAGCAGAGTAGCAGTGATGATTGAATGGATCGATCAGTGGCCGCGGGGTGAGTAGAGATCGATGGAGGAGACGCCGAGGTAGGCGGCTAGCAGGTCATCGTCGGCGGTGTCGCAGAGATGGAGGCCAGCCGCCTCCTGCTCCTGCCTGGCCAGCGCCTCCTGCACTGCCGGCCACCACTCCGGCACATTATTATTCGTCGCCGGCGACACCTCGACTTCAGCTGCAGCGCCGTCGTCGGAGGAGTTGCGGGCGAAGCGGCCCTTCACCCTCGGCCGGCTGTCCGCGAGCGTCTTCCGGCAAGCGTACTGCAATTCATTAAAGCAACCATGCACATGAATTACCTAAGTAATGAGAGAGAAGGATCTATGTTAATTGTTGATTAAAATGAAATACTAGTAGTTAGTTACTTACGGTGATCTTCTTGTCGAAATTGCGTTGATTGCGCTTGCTCCGGTACTTGTCAATGCGCTCCCGCCGCTCCTCCGCGCTGTACCTCCCCACCGCCTCCTCCTCCACCCGGCGGAGCAACGACGACGAAGATGATGATGAGCTCCAGCCCTGATGATGATACATTGTGGTAGTTAGTCCAGGTACGTACGTGAAGGTAGATACATTGATCAGGCCATTTATATATGGCCGCCTTGGCCTCCACTTCCACTGCCACTAGCTTCTCTTCAATTTGATCTGATCTCTTCAAAGGAGTCAACTCTTAATTTTGGTTAAGCCCTGATTTGACATGAGCTGCTCCACTTTGTATATAGCATATCCCTGTATTTCCTTGCAATGATGAGAAGGAAGCTGGCATGTCAAAGGTATGCAGGCTAGTAAGGTACTAGTACAAGCATCAAAACGACTGATAGCCACCACTGCCACTAGCATACTCCTAGATGACAGACAGAATGGAAGCTCGCTGTTGCGCACAACACATACATCAGCCCAACAGCAACTAATCAATACAAGTTTTCTCGTAAAGAGAATCTACCTCATCAATCGATTAGTATAAAAAGTGCCACAATCAACAAGCTACCCGGCAATCTCAACACCAACACTACGGCCAAGGCAGCCAGTACAGACCATTCAAGGAGACATGGACAAGTTGGGTATATCTCCTACCTCTTCCACTCACATCCTTCAACCATGCATATTCCCTGCTGTACACCAGGGAATATGCCATTGTTCAACACTGGCACTATTGCTCAAATTGCTATTCACCACAAATTAACATCAGGCCCTACCATTTTGCTGCAAGAATCCAAACTCACTATTCTGGGGTTGGATATGCCAATTTGGCTGATTCCAAGGTTTTGTCATCCCTGATCATTAACGATAGGATGCTCGGATACAGTCATAAAGGCAAGGATATGCAAAATTGGATAAATGAAAATAAAGATGTGCAGGAAGCTCACCGAATGCTGATCATGATTAGATACAAGTATAAAAGACGGTCCTCGATAAGATTCTCCCTCCAAAGTCCGCAGCAATCCTATGGTAAGCTTTTTCAAAAAGTGACATCTCCCAAGATTTTGGTGAGGAACAATCATGTCCCCTTTGAACATTGCAGCCTACAAGATAGAGATCCACAGGAATCTGTGTTGTTTTTCAACCATCTATTGGACAGAAGTTTGCTGCTCTAGATCCAGGACGCAGTTTTCAATTGGCAATTTGTTGGTGAGGTAACTGGAAGTGTCCTAAATCCACCACAGGTCTGCCTTCTGCTATGGCACAGCTTCTGATTAATCCCTACAGTAGCCCACTTAAGAATCGCGTATCATGTTGAGTTGTTGACTTATCCTGACAACTGAGCTCGACCAACCTCAAGTAGGCCTAGCCAACCCGACAGGATAAAGTCAAAGGGCACCACGGAGTAACCTTGCATAGAGATTCATTTTCCTTTCATGTGCAGCAAAATTCTTAAATTGTAAGTTCTTACAGTTGCTATGATTTCCTTTTGGATGTAACCTGCATTGGTTTCAATTAAGAGCACCATCACTATCAGATGAATTAAGCATTGATAATTAGGTGCACAGAAAAAGAAATTACAAGAATCAGTAGATGGGAATTATGAAATTCAAAAGGCGAGAGGGAAAGAGGAAGGGTGGGGGTAAAGATAGTGACAACAAGTGGGACTATTATGATAGTGTGCAGTTTTTGTAGATATTACTTTTTCTTCTTGTAGGTCAACTCTAAGAATAGTCGCACCACTATAGCATGAGTGGAAAGCAATAATTGTTATGTTGATATGTATACAGAATTTACAGAATTGAGTAACAGACTAGACAGAAATGCAATTGTACCAAGAATTGGCATTAAGAGACAAAAAGTCAGCAATTTCACTAATTTACTCCTACAGGTATCTTAAGGTACAACACTATTCGTATGTAGTGTGAAGTTAGGAACACCCAATGAGTCAATTCAAATGTCATGATCTTAGGCAAATGAGACCCGACACTGATGAAGGCTGGTAAGACCTCAGTCTAGTGGCATGAATGATATAATTAAAAGATTTTTGTTCAGTCTCCACATCTTCATTTGGGTGCATCTGTGGGGGTGAGGCCTTCTATTGCTTTCATGGTCTCTTAAACCTTCTCCATATCAAATCTGAAAGATTGAAACTGCATACTGAATTCATGCTTCTATTTCTTTCGGCATTAAATCAAAAAAAAAAACTTGATCAAGGGGGAAGGACGACCCCCTTGACTTAGCTTTTAAGAAGGGGTCCCATCAAAACCTAGCCAGGCAGGAACCTCACCAGCGCATGCGTCTTGCTAGCCTGGGACCCTCTGCAACTGTAGCACAGGGAGGTGAGCACAAATGTGGCTCCCAGGATTCAATCCCTAGGCGGGTGGCACTTCTACTGGGTGCTCTACCAGCTACACGTTCACCTGCTTCGGCCTTAAATAAAAATTATCTTTATTCTAAACAAGCCACACCAAGTCTACACTGTCTTGAAAACTGCATCCATAAAAATTAGCAGAAGGGAGGGAAAAAGTAGCGAGATCACGAGATTCATATTATGATCCAGATGCCATATTTTCAGCATCATCAGAGCTTTTTTTTTCTAAGATTTTGCGTACTAGAATCCAATTTTGCGTACTAGATTTTGCGTCAGTCCCTGGAACAAAGAGCACAGCACATAGTTGTGGTCTCTTGGTGACGTGATGAGCAAGGACCAGGTTGCATCGGTCTTGTTGGTTGTGGCTAGGAAATCGTGGGAGGGACAGTATAAGGAACAGGGAGACATAATTGTCTGATTAACCTTATACTTAAGATTAAGCAAACACCACCCTTTGAACACTAAATAAAGGATGACTTAACTGGAACTTTAATGCTACTAATCTGATACGGTCCGGTTAAATAAAGGATGCATTCCTCTTGGGCAGGGCTGTCAAATGAGCGTTCAGACTTGACAAGCATTGCGAGCTTGACTCAGACTCAGTGGAGCTGAGCTTGAGCCCAAAACAGGCTCAAGCACTCATTGAGCTAAGCATGCAGTTCACTCAATAAGTCTTCAATCACATGTTTATACCATAACACTAATATATACTACCTCTGTCCCAAAATATAAGGGATTTTACCCAAGTAATTATATGGGAAAAATCCCTTATTTTTGGACGGAGGTAGTACTGTTTTATAGCCTTGTGATATGCTCATGCATGTGTGTTTAAAGTTAAACTATCCTTACAGAGCTGAACTCAAGCCTATGTATGCTGGAGTACCTAAAATTTTGTAGTTATCAAGTCTCATCTAGTCCACCTCGGGCTTATGTAAGCTCAAACCTCAACTTAGGCTTGTTCAACTCTAGATTGGCTCAAGCCTGCACAGAGCTAGAGCTAAGGTTACCTAGTCTTAGCCAAACCTGACTTTCGAGAGGCCTACCTAAGCAGACTGGCTATGGTTGTAGAACAGCTCCCACGTGGCATCATGGCACATTGAACTTATAACTACATGAGTTTGTAATTATCTAAATAAAGAGTATCCTGTCACACAGTTCAAGCAACAATATCTCTACCAATACAATATAAAAAGAAGTCAAGTACCAACTCTTGTTTTTCATTATTCATATCACACTGATAACAGACAAGGAATTCGTGTTTAGCGGTATCCTCAAAAAACCATACCTGATACAGGATTCAGCGTGCACATATGTTAGCAATATCCCTCATGACTCAACATAATCTATAATCTGGTATTGTAGAGAAAGTGGAATAGATGCCTCACCAATGTGGGGAGGTGAACTCTCATATATATATAGCAGAATTACAATCAATGCTAGTGCTGAGTTACAATCAAAACTAGGGAGTTACATAAGACCAAAGGTCTAGGAGAGTAACTATCTAGGAGTGTAAAAGTTTAGGAGATAAACAGCCTATAGATTAATAAATAATCCTAATACCCGCCCGCAGTCGCAGCGGGAGGAGCACGAACGCACAGACTGGACCGAAAATCAGTAAATAACTGAACCGGCAAGCCTTTGGTCATGATGTCCGCGAACTGGTGCGATGAAGGGACATGAAGTACCCGGACTTGTCCCAAAGCCACCTTTTCACGGACAAAGTGGATGTCGATCTCGATATGCTTCATCCGTCGATGATGCGTGGGATTCGCTGTCATGTAAACAGCACTGACATTGTCACAATAGACAATAGTAGCCGAAGCAATTGGGACATGAAGTTCCAGTAGCAGTTGCCGCAACCAGCAGCACTCGGCGACGGCATGAGCAACGGCACGGTACTCCGCCTCAGCACTGGAACGAGAGACAGTAGTCTGGCGCTTGGAGTCCCAAGAAACCAGATTGTCTCCAAGGAAGACACAGTAGCCGGACGTGGAACGACGAGAATCGGGACAACCCGCCCAATCCGCATCGGAGTATGCCGTGAGGGACTGAATCGGGCCGGAGCCGATGTGGAGGCCAGTGGAGAGGCTGCCCTTCACGTACCGGAGGATACGCTTGACCAAGGCGAGATGAGGCTCCCGCGGATCATGCATGAAGAGGCAGACCTGCTGAACGGCGTAAGCCAAATCCGGCCGAGTCAACGTGAGGTACTGTAGGGCGCCAGCGATGCTCCTGTACTCTGAAGGATCGGCAATGGGCAGGCCGTCGGTGGCGGAGAGCTTGGCACGAGTGGCCACTGGTGTCGATGTAGAGTGGCACTCGGACATGCCGGCCCGGTGAAGAAGATCCACAGCGTACTGGCGCTGCGAGAGGAAGAGCCGGCGGAGGAGCGCGTCACAGAGATGCCGAGGAAGAAGTGGAGGTCACCAAGGTCTGTCATGGCGAACTCAGAGCGGAGGCGAGCCATAAGCTGCTGAAGTAGTGACGTGGTCGAAGCAGTGAGGATGATGTCGTCGACGTACAACAGAAGATAGGCAATATGATCTCCATCTTTGTAAACAAAGAGAGATGTATCTGACGCCGAAGGCAGAAATCCCATCTGTCGAATGTACGTGGCAAACCGCTGGTACCACGCACGGGGAGCCTGCTTGAGACCATACAGGGACTTCTGCAATAGACAGACAGCATCAGGGGTAGCGGGGTCAACAAACCCGGAGGGTTGCTGACAATAGACGGTCTCCTGTAGGTGACCATGAAGAAACGCATTCTTCACATCCAGTTGATGAATTGGCCAAGCACGGGATGCAGCGATGCTGAGAACAACCCGTATGGTGGCCGGTTTGACAACCGGGCTAAATGTCTCGTCGTAGTCGATGCCATGCTGCTGCGAGTTACCACAGACCACCCAACGGGCCTTGTGACAAGCAAGAGTGCCGTCAGAGTGGAACTTATGCTTGAATATCCACTTGCCCGTCACAATGTTGGCCCCAGGGAGGGCGAGGAACGAGACGCCAAGTGTCGTTGTCAACCAACGCCTTGTACTCATCAGCCATGGCAGTGCGCCAGTTGGGATCAGCCAACGCACTGCGATAATTGGCCGGAACAGGAGAAGCAGCGGTGGCGTGGGTAGCCGTGTAGGTCAGCCTGTCAACCGGCCGTAAAGAGCCAGTCTGGGAGCGCGTCACCATGGAATGCGGCTGAGGAGCAGCAGCCGTGACAACCACATTGGGTGAAGATGATGGCGAGACCGTCACGGTGGGCCGACGGGTGTAGACATGGCGGAATGGTGACACGGTGCCGGCTCGGGTGGCATTGACCGACGGGGCAGCGCCGATCGAGGAGGCGCTAACCAAGGGCGTGCCAGCTGAGCGGGCGTCACGTGCTGCAGGGACGGTGTCGTTCGGCAAGCGTCGGCCGAAGAGGGGAACGTACGGTTGCTCAACCTCCGTGGAGGGAGCCACCGTGAGAGGTCGCGGTTGCTCAACCTCCGAGGAGGGAGCCACCGTGAGAGGTCGCGGTTGCTCAACCTCTGATGAGGGAGCGACCGCTGGAGGGAGTCCCTGCAGCAAAAAATCAAAAGACGAGGGAGCAGGGGGAGTTGCCGCGAAGGGAAATCGTGATTCGTCAAACACGACGTGGCGCGAAATGATGATGCGGCGAGTGGAGAGATCCAGACATCGGTATCCCTTGTGGGAGGCCGAGTACCCAAGAAAAACACAAGCTGTCGAGCGAGGGGCAAGCTTATGTGGAGTCGTGGCACTCAAGTTTGGGTAACAAAGACAGCCAAAGACGCGAAGGTGGGAGTAGTCTAGGGTGGTGCGATGTAGGAGCTGAAAAGGTAGTGAGTGGTGAACAGAGGAGGAGGGTCTCCGGTTGAGAAGGTAGGTGGCGGTGGCGAGAGCCTCAGCCCAGTAGGACGGAGGCATAGAGGCCTGTAAAAGAAGGGTGCGTATGGAGTTGTTCATGGTGCGGAGCATCCGTTCGGCTTTACCATTTTGGGGGGAGGTGTAAGGGCAAGAGAGTCGTAGCTGGGTGCCACGACTAGTAAGAAATGAAGTGGTGGCGGTATTGACAAACTCTCTGCCATTATCAGCCTGAAGGGTTTTGAGTGGTAAGCCAAATTGGGTGGAAACATACTCGGCAAACTCAACAAGATCACGATGAACATCAGATTTGTGTCGGAGTGGAAAGGTCCAACAGAAATGACTGAAATCATCAAGCACCACTAAATAATATTTAAAACCCGAAGTACTCAACACCGGAGAGGTCCATACATCGCAATGGACAAGCTCAAAGGGAGCGAAAGTGCGAGATAAAGACCTATCGAAAGGTAATCGGGTATGTTTGCCTAACTGACACGCATGACATAAAGAGGTGTCTATTTTATTACAGGAAATAGAGGACATATTCCGAAGACTGTGGATGGCGGCTGGACCAGGGTGACCGAGACGACGGTGCCAAAGCGTGGAAGAAGTGGCAAGGGAGCAGGACGCGGTGTTGGAGGGAGTGGCAGCTGGAAGGGTGTAGAGTTCCCCGTGACTATTGCAGCGAAGAATCACCCGCCGGGTCTGAAGGTCCTTAACAGAGAAACCAAATTCATCAAACTCAATGGAACATTTATTGTCGCGGGTAAACTGACGAACTGAAAGTAAATTACGAACTAAGGAAGGGGCGACAAGGATGTTTTTGAGTGCAAATTTGGTGGTTCCTATGGGTAGAAAAGAGGTGCCACGACAAGTAACGGGAATAGTTTAACCATTTCCAACAGTAATAAAAGTGTAAGAGTTAGGCAAGCGTGTAACGAGGATACCATCAGTGGAGGACATATGAGATGTCGCGCCAGTGTCCAAAACCCAATTGTTTGGGCTTTGGAAGGCCATCTGGTTCAGTGCTGCAATGAGGCCAGCTTGCTCCCAATTGGGCTGGCCTGTAGGAGCAGATGTGGGCGACACAAATGGCCCAGCATGTGGTATTGGCCTGGGAGTAGTGGGCCGTCGGAGCCGGCCCAAGAAGGCCGGCCGAAGAGGGGCGCCAGGCCTGTTGCTGGGCCGGCCAGGGGTTAAAACAAACCCAAGGCCCGGCCGGCCTCCAGCTAGGGTTGGCCACCCAGCCGGTCGAACTCCCTCCAGCAGAGAAGCCGCCGCCACCAGAGGAAACGCCGCCGCCACCGCCGCTAGAGAAGGCCTGGCGAGCGCCACCACCACCCCCACTGCCGCCGCCATTCCCTCCTCCATTTCCGCCGCCGCGTCCACCGTTTCCCTTGCGGTTGCGGCGGTTCGTGTTGCCGCCGGTGCGGGCCTGACCAGCAGGGAAGCCACCGCCACCAGTCCCACCGCCCGGGAAGGTCTGGCGTGCGCCGCCACCACTCCCACTGCCGCCACCCCCACCGCCAGAGGAGATGCAGCCGCCGGGAGGGCAGGAACCGAAGCCGAAGCCGCCGCCGGCCACCAGCGCCGTGGCCGCCGCCACCCTGGCTTCGTTGGCGATGCGCAACTCCTTCAGCAGGAGGGTGTTGCGCGCTGAGGTGAAGCTTGGGAGGACGGCTGCGCCAGCGATGTTATCTCCGGTGTTGGAGAAGCGCTCGTTCAGGCCTCGGAGGAGGTTAAGCACGAGTTGGGATTCAGTGACGGCGTGGCCGACGTCGCGAAGAGCGTCGGCAGCGGTCTTCATCTTCTGGCAGTAATCGTCGATGGAGGAGTCGCCTTGAATCATGGAGTGAAACTGGTGGCTGAGGAAGATCGCTCGAGGCTCTTTGTTGGCGTGGAACATGTCCTCGATGGCGACCTAGAGCTCCCGCGCGGTCTGATCGGGCTCCATGGCGAGGTCAAGGACGTTGTCGGCGACTGACCCGAAGATCCAGCTGCGGATGTAGCAGTCGGCCTGTTCCCAGGCTGGGTCATTGGGGCGTGTTGGAGCTGAACCGTCGATGTGAGCCATCAACCCGAACTTGCCGCACAAAGATGTGAAGAAGGCCCTCCATTTGTTGTAGTTCGGGTGGGTGTTTTCTAGGGTGATGGGGACGTGGGATTTGACGGCGACCGTGGTGTAGGGGTGGAGGAATTCGCTGGTGGTGCTGGAAGAAGAACCACTCGAGGCCGAAGAGGTGGAGGACTGAGTTGATTCAGTCGACATGGCTGGGATGCAGCTGTGATGGCAGCGTGCTAGAGCAGCGGAAAAGAAGGTAAGAGCCTAGGCTCTGATACCATGTGGAGAAAGTGGAATAGATGCCTCACCAATGTGGGGAGGTGAACTCTCATATATATATAGCAGAATTACAATCAATGCTAGTGCTGAGTTACAATCAAAACCAGGGAGTTACATAAGACCAAAGGTCTAGGAGAGTAACTATCTAGGAGTGTAAAAGTTTAGGAGATAAACAGCCTATAGATTAATAAATAATCCTAATAGGTATGAAAAAAACGAACAGGCTTCTTACCTTGGATGCTTTCTTCTTAAAGGACACAGACTTGAGGAAGCCCAAGAAAGGAACATAAATCGGATGTTGCGACCTTAATTTTTTGGTTCGCTTTTCTGCAAAACCAACAAAACTTCAGATATGCTTAAAAGATATGCATAAATCTCAATTTCTTTGATTGTCTTCATACTAAAATCAATGCTCAATACTTCTTATATAAACTAATACATGTTAAGCTAAGTTCAAACACAATGAAACAATAGATCCCTTAAATTGATCTTCCTCAAAACCTAGTGAATCATTTCACTGTTGACTTTATACTAGCTGCAAGCATGAAAGGACAGGACAGAGAACAAAATAGCCTTCGTAATTAGAAAAATCTCAAGAATAGTCACCAGTAAACACAAAAGGTAACAAATTCAAACTGTTTAACAATGCCTACTTCATATCTTACCTGATCTAGTTAGGGATATCTCCACCTCACCACTAGCATAAGAATAGTTTAGTAGTTGTTCATGTATTTTAGCAACATCTCCCTCCAGAGAGTTTGAGTTTTGCTTTGCCAACTCATCAGTTTTACTGGTTGTATCAATGGATCCTTTATCATAAAGAAAAGCAGTCAAGGCAGTCTCTGGACCACAGGGAGTATGTTCCACTAAAATAGTTGCTCCTCTGTCAACTGGCTCTACTTCATCGCTTATAACTTGCGGTGGCATCATAACATCCTTGCATGAATTACAGTGCAATTGAGCTGCAAGATCTGGTGGCGCCTCATCATCTTTCCCACATGGAGGCAACTCTAGCGGTTCTGCAAAATCTTTGTGAGTCACAGAAAAAACTGAGATGTCACTGTAAGAGTAGAGGTCCTTATTCTTAGAGTAAATACTGGAACCAGAAAGAATGTCATGATCCTGTGTTGCCCGATCAACCCTCTCACAGGAGGTCAACCCAGAGTCACATTCTGTACAAGCTTTAGCATAATCTGGGAAGCCAGTAGACTGGTGAGGGCACTTATTCACGACACTCGTGTCAGAAAGTTCCATACTACATGGAATAGCATAACACACCAAGTTATCATCAGAAGATAAGGGAGCGGTAAAATCTGCAATGAGGTTCATTTTACTTGACTCTGTACCATCTAGTTCCATAGCGTCATGCAGAGATTCAACATGTTTCTCAATGCCTTTCAGATCAAAGGAAGAGACAGCAGCAGTCTGCACATCATGAGCCATAACAGTTTCATTGTTTCCAGGATTATCCAAATTGGTAGCAACACTATGCTGCTCACAAGATGCTGGCAAGGTAGACAATACACAAGTCATAAGACTTTCACCTCTGCTAACTTGCACAGGCCCTTCTTGAGTTTCAACTGGGAATAGGATTTCGTTGCCATGGCTTAACTGCTCTTGCTGCTCGACAAAGAGGGACTCATCACCATCATAAGGTACATGACTTGATGCTTCGGTGAGAGCATTTATGGGTAAATACAGTAGTTCATCTTTATTGGCAGAAGGTTCTGGATTTATATCAAGAGATTGCGGTTCTCCTTTGTAAGACAGCAATTCATATTTGTCGGAAGAAGGTTCTGGATTAACGTCCAAAGATAGCAGATCTGCTTCATGAGGCATAGGATCCCAACCAATCCAGTCAGCAAGCTTGAAGTTTGCTGAATTCAACTGTTTATTTGGTAACAGCCCGTCGATTCTAATGGTTTTCTTGAAGAAGTGCTTTTTCCTCAGAGCCTTGGAAATCAGTGACCTGAGAATGAACAAATGGCTTAGAATACATGGCACAGCATCATGATTCAGACTAAACTGCCTAGCTTTCTAAAATAAGCTCCGGATATCATATAAGAGATGTGCAAGTGACCTGCAGTTGACGGATAGAGCAGCTTTGGCTCGTTGGGTAGAAAGGCCAAGCAAATAAGAAGATAAATTTATGGCATCATAGGGTCCTCTAATTTCAGAAGCAGTGTGAGCAGCACTTGAGATGATGAGATTCTTTCCTTTAGTCCACTCCTCCAAGAGCTGAAAAAAGATGAAAAGGCTTTGGTTACTAAGGAACTAAGTATTAGTGTTACGATATAGAGAGATATGCGAAGATAATAAGGAAGAGCAAGAGATGGCCAACCTTGGCTTCGGCTATGGCCTGTCTCCTTGAAGCAGCATCAGCGATGAGGGGAGAATAGGCGATCTCCAAGTGCAGGCCCCTCTGCAGCGCAAGCTTGAGCATGGGGAGCTTGAGGCGGAAGGGCAGCTTGTGGGAGAAGTCGATGGAAACGATATCAAGGTGGTCAAATGTGGCCTGACAGAGGTGGTCGAAGGCGGCTTGGGTGAGCGGCCGCGCGGCGACGATGTCATAGGTGCAAAGGAGGCGGGCGGCGGAGGGGGCTAGGGCAGAGGTGCAGGCGGCGGCGGAGTCGAGGGAGAGGGTGATGCGCGTGTACTGTAGGAAGGGATGTCGGCGGTGGTGGAGGGGGGCAGAGGGCGGCAGCAGGAGAGAGGAGGCAATGGGTGCATGGGAGTCAGCGAGGAGGGCACGGTGAGGGTGATCGAGTGCGACGGCGGAGTAGCCGAGGTCAAGGGCGCGGGCAACTATGCTAGTGTTGGTGGTGGTAGATTTGGAGTCGTCGGGGAGGATGCTGAGGTCGAAGAAGCCAGCAAGCGCCATGGCAGACAGTGGTGTAGCTAGGAATTTTTCCTTGGGTAGTCCTTCAAAATTGCAGGTTAATACAACATACCAAAATTTTATATACAAGTTCAAAGTTAGTGAAAGGGCGATACAAAATTAGAAATATAACAATATAATAATAGTGTTATAACAACAATAGTCGGCTAACTTAATAAGCAAGTTAAAATATGCAAATATTACAGAGATTTTCTCCCATCCTTGGAGAGGTATATACCTCCTCGTATTTGAGATATACCTATCCATAAAAGGAGTTACCAAAATTAATCTTACATGTTGGAATAGGATTGGAAACTTATCTTTATAGAAATTTGCGACATTTTCCTACATTTTTTATAGGTATAGATATTTGTGCTAATTAAGAAGAGGTATATACCTCCAGACTAACACTATGAGGTATATATACCTTTATATACCCCACAACAACTAGAATAGTCTCGTCGGTGCTAATCATAAACTTAGTTTTCTCACCAGTTAAACAGGTTTAATTTTTACTTCTCAAATTATGAGGTATATACCTCTCCAAGGATGGAAGAAAACATCAGTACTACAATATAGATAGTTTAAATACAGAAGATCTTACAAATAAATAGAAAACTACAATGTCATTGCTTCACTCTACGCTTACGTATTGTTAGCCATGATGTCACAAACTTTGGAGAAGAAGTCACAAATCACAGTTCATAGTTCTAATTCACCAATTGACACTACCATCTTCACAGTTCATAGCAAGTCAGCAGAACATTCACTGATTCACTTGTTCAAAAATCAAAGTTGATAGAAATATAGATTCATTTGATTTCATAGTTCTAATTCACCCATTAGCAGTTAGCACTTCACCTCACATAGCCGGAAGGGGCGGCACATTCACTAATTCACTTGTTCAGGAATCATAGTGGATAGAAATATAGATCCATTTGATGTCATAGTTGTAATTCACCAATTAGCACTTGACCTCACATGAGCATAGGCCGGCAGGGGCAGGGAGCAGTGGCGGGCCCAGCTTTTTGAACTTGTGTATTCGAAATGGGAAGAGGAAAAAATTTTGTTCATACACCTAAAAGCCTAAAAATTAGCTTGTATAGTATAACACACTAATAATTATAATATATAGCGTATATAACATAAAATTGGTAAACATATCAAAATGCCAACATATGGAATACAAAAATGATAGGAACTGATAAATTGGGAAGAAATCTTACAATTTAGAGATTAACTTTTGGACGCTTGATATTTTGAAAATAAGCGATGATGTCCTTGTCCTTGGCTTGCAAAAAGAATTCCCTTTCAATGAATGTAACTAGACAATCATTCAAATAATTTTGCCCCATCTAGACCAGTAGACCACTACTCAATTTCTCAAATACTCAACTAGGCAAGCAAGCAACTATACTAAATCACTGAATTGTAGTTCCCAATCCATTTCACCAAACACCACTTTCACCAAACAACAGTCAATAGGAAGCTGGGGAATAGGGGAAGGAGGACGAACCGGACTACCGGAGCTCCTCGCGGTCGTCGACGGTGAAGGAGGCCAGGAGCCCAGGAGGGGCTCGGCTGCAGGCTGCTCGCCTCCTCCTGCCGCCGATGCGACCGCGCACCCCGCAGCCGGCAGCCGCCGCACACGCCAACGCCGGCCGCCGGCCGTGCGGTGCCGCCCGAGGCCCCGAGCCGCCGACGCGCCGCTGGCCGCCGCTCAGCCGCTGCCTGCCGGCCTGCCCAGCGGCTCGCCGGGACGCGCCACCTCCCTGCTGGCTGCTGCAGCCGCCAAGCCGCGCCCGCGCCCCCGCCCAGTCGCCGGCTTGCCGCCGCCGCGCCGCAGCCCGTAGATCCGCGGTCCTCGCCGCCCGCCGCCGCACACACCGGTCCGCCGCCGCTCCAACGCCCTCACAGCACAGTCTAGGGTTTGGGGAATGGGGATGTGCCGGCTGTTGGGCCGTCAGAGAGGGAAAAATGGGAATTGGGCTGAGTTAAGGCCCAAAATGAGTGTGGGCTGAGAGGAAAGGGGGAGGGGAGTGGGAAATTTGGGCCCAATATAGGAAAAAATGGTGAAACAAGGCCCAAATGAATAGTTGAGGCTTCTTCTTTATGTTTTTGAATACATATACGAAGTATAGCGAGAATGCTCAACTTCGAGCGCGCGGGGGAGGGGACAAAATCGTTCGCTCCCCCCTCACCCCATCACGTGCACACCTGGGCCCCCACCACATATCCCCTGTCTCCACATAT
The DNA here is from genome assembly GCF_000147395.1 of Oryza glaberrima. Taxonomy (NCBI): domain Eukaryota; kingdom Viridiplantae; phylum Streptophyta; class Magnoliopsida; order Poales; family Poaceae; genus Oryza; species Oryza glaberrima. The sequence goes on along the minus strand of NC_068337.1, from coordinate 87,413 downwards.
CACTTATACACACACAACTCCATTGCAATAAATCACCCACATATTTTAGAAACCTTCTATTAAGGAAATTTGGTTTATTTTTTGTTCCACTAAAACTGTTTCACCTAGTGAACTCGCAATGTTTTACTATGTATAGATCTAATGTTGCAGTGAACTGAAATACTCCATTGCAACAAAAAACCTACATATTTTGTAAACCCCCTATTAAGGGATTTAGGTTTATTTTTTGTTCCACCGAAAAATGTTTCACCTAGTGTGCTTATAATGTTTCACTATATATAGATCAAATATTGCAGTGAACTGAAACATTCTTTCGTTATTTGCTAAAACATTGTTTTATATAAGCTAAAACATTGTTTTATAAACGAGTGAAACATTTTTGATCTACTTAGTGAAACAATTCTGATATACCTGGTGGAACATCGTGCAACATTTAAAAATAATTCAATGATAAGCTAAAAATATTTCATCGGAATATATCCATGTGTGGTCTTGTTTTGAAGATTTAATTGCAACGAATTTAATGGTACAATCAAATCATGATTTGGATAAGTAATTTAAGAGAAAAATCAGTTTAAAATAGTTTTGCACGTAAATCGGGCGCTGACATCATGCTAACGTCAGCGCCCGATTTTTCTCCAAACAAATCGGGCGCCCGAGCCGTAGACTCGTCTGAATTATAGAGCATATATAACTATTTTTTGTCTAAAAATCTTGGGTATACATCTGAATACCCCTTCAATCATAGCTGGGCCCGCCCCTGGCAGGGAGGTTGGAGGGGCAACAATCAACTAGGGCGACCAACTATGTTCCTTCCTTCCTAAAAAAAGAAAAGTTGTGTTCTTTCCTTGTTAGGGGCGGGCCCAGAGGTTGGGTATTCGAAATGGGAAGGAATAAGAAAAAGTTACAACCCAAAGCCTAATATTTGAATGAATAGGCCTCTTTTTTATCTTTTTCTATACACATTCTAAATATAGGCTTCATATATATAATCTTTTTTCCAAGATCTTGGATACTCATTTGAGTATCCATGAATCATGGTGGTCCTACCAATGTTCCTTGTGTTCATCAACCAACTCTTTTTATTATCATATACTTTTATCGTAAATAAACAAGAGATACTCTCTCTATTCCATATTGATCATCATATAAGTTTTTTCACAAAGGCTAAGAAAAACTAAAAGTCTACTGTACTTCCTATAAACGCTCTCAAACTGCCATGTGGTGCTGTAATAAATTAGAAGCAAAAAAAAAAGCTCGCCATTGGTTTTCACTTAAATCAGTGGACTCATTATTTTTAACCATTACATTAACTTTTAAGGAATAGATAACTCACCAACTGGTGTGCCTATCAGATCTATCTCAAAAAAGATTGCTCTCTCCCCTTCTATCGTACATGCCAATGTATCGTACATGCCAGTGTAACGTACGTACATATGTATTCCCTTCTCTCTCCTTTTCTCCCATTTTTTAATAACTCACTATAAAATAATTTAAATTTTAAATAGCTAAATAATCATGATTCTCAATTTATATACAGCATTAAATTCGTTTGTATTGTTTTTATTTGTAATTAAATAAATACTTCAAGACCTGTATTGCATATATTTTGCTAGGTAAAAAGACTAAAATACGATTGGACATTGACCCTTAGCGTAGCAGTCGAAAAACACTATAAAGAAAATTGACTAATTATGCCATCTTAAATCATTCCACATATATTATAAATATGTACGTTAAATATCCTCTGGGATGCAAGCTATCACCCATCACATCTTAAAAAATAAAACATCTAACCATCATTTTGCACTTTAATCGATAGACCCGTTATTTTCAGTCATTTGATCTATCATTCTACACTCATAAGCTGCTATGTATCACATCTTAAAAATTAATAAAAATCATGGAAATTCTAAAAGAATGAAACATCCGACCATTATTTCAACCACTAGATCTATATTTAAAACAAACTACAAAAAAAAACAAAGTAACATCCCGCTCCCCGTCCCCCTCCCCCTCCCCCTCCCCCTCACATGGATTAACAAGGCACCATCTTTGCAAAGCCAGTTAAACATTCTCTGCTTAAAAGCACAAATGATAAGATGAACTATCATCATGAAAGTAACATGACCAGAAATGAAATCTACAAGACTACAACCACAGCCATAATATATTGCCATTCTCCCGTGATTTTAACCAACAATCAAGCAATCAATCCTTAGAAAAATGAACCAAATCTGAGGGAGAAATTTATGTCATTATCTGAACAATTTCAGCACAATATAACATTGCCATTATCTGAACTTGGATATATATCTATTTATCTAAGACAAAACAACAGGACAATGACAACTGCCTGAATAACCAAAGTTCTCTACTTCCGGTGAGGTGTGTGCTTTCAAATAATTGCACATACACCGTTGGAAAGTGCATAATTATCCAGAAAATATAGTTAGTATATATAAAGATTATGAAACATAGTCTTGAGTGAAAAGATTAAAGTGATAATGTATGGACCAAGAGTTATATTGAGTGAAAAGATTAAAGTGATAATGTATGGACCAAGAGTTCTTTAGATTGAAGTGATATGGTCTTATGATGAACTTTCAGTGGTACATAGGGGATTTTTTATAACAGGTAACATATATAGGGGATTTAATTTTCTCGTTTCATTTTCTTCCATGCAAATGTTGAGTACATATGTATTTATTCATGTTCTAAGTCTGAACTATCACACAGGTTAAAACTAGGGTTTGGGATACCTTACAAACATATCTGGAAACCATGCACACCGCCGCCACCGTCATCGTGCTGCATCGCCCCCGCTGTCGTGCGCCGTGTTGCCGCCGTGCTGCCGCGGCACCGCCCCAACTGCCGTGCTGAGAGAAGGAGGGAGGGAGCAGCCTCGCGCTGATTTCTCTCGCCTCTCCTTTCGCTCTCTCCTCCCGAAGGGCTGCGCCACTGCGGGTGGGGAGAATGGGTTGTGCCGGTTCGGTTCGGTTGCCTCTCAGTCCTAGTGGTACCAAAGTATAGATGGCCAAATGGGCCGCCCGGCATGGCCCGACATACACGCTGGACCGTGCTGTGCCAACCCACGGTCTGCACACACGGCCTAGTAAGACTCGGTCCATGCCAGGCCGACCCGAAGGCACGACAGTTTATTGTGCTTCTCCACAGAATAAGTCTATGTATCCTCCCTAAACTTTGTGGGTTGTGTCCATATGGCTGGAAAGTAAGTCTATTTTGTATTCCTCTTGTCTCTGGGCTTTGTCTTATATGGTTAATTAACTCTACTTTTACGTCCCTATACTATTTTTTTCCCGATCGTGCCATGCCAGGCTGGCCCATCGTGCTGAGGGAGCGGCCCAAGCACGGCCCGGCTGTCGGGCCGGGTCAGCACGAGCACGACCCCAGAGGTGAAATGCGGCCTAATAGAGGTGGTCGAAGGCGGCCTGGTGAGCGGGCGCGCGGCGACGATGTCATAGCACTGTTGGGGATACCCTCTTTAGTCCTGGTTTGCAACCCCTTTAGGCCCAAGTTGCAAACCAGGATGCCCAATCTAGGACTAAAGATTTCCAGTTGAAATAACCGGAACTCACCAACACCGAACTAAAGGTATTTCTCTTTTTCGTTGTTTTTTCTGCTTGCATATTGATTTCGAGCCGAACTCACCAACGCCCCCACATCGAGTTGCTCCTGACATCGATCCCCAAATCTCCACATCAATTTGACATCACAAATCGAAAAAACATACTCAACAACAAAATCATCCACAAATTCACAAATCAGTTGCATGAACATACTCAATAACAAAATCATCAACAAATTCACAAATCATCTAAAAAAATCACAAATCATCATAGATCCACCCGACATCGCTCCACATTGCTGCCGCCTCCAGTTCCCGCTGCCTTATGCGCCACCACCTGCCGCCTCCCCTCCCACCCCATGGTTGAGGTGGTCGATGGTGAGGATGGTGCCCCATGGGTCGACGAAGAAATGGTGGTACCTCTCCAGCATCAAGGGCCCTCCCTGCATCTCCCTCCCTTGCAAACTCGGCGCCACGGTAGGTTCTTCCCCTCTATTTCTCTCCTCTCCTTCTCCTCTCCTCTTCTCTTCTCCTCCCCGACGTAACTCTGCTTTACCTCTAGTCTCATCTTGTTTCTTTCTGCTACCTCTGGTCTGCTTAGCGCTGCACAAGAGAACCAGGGGGAGGGGGAGGAGTAGGGAGGGCAAAGAAGATTGGACGAGGAGGCCGTGCGACGCTATAAATAAGGGTGTGACGTGTGCGTCTCTCCCTTCCCTGTGCGCAATCTTTTGTCCCGGTTGGTATAAACAATCGAGACTAAAGTGTTTATCTTTAGTCCCGGTCAGGGACTAAAGATCCTCGGCAGCTTGACACCTCCTAACAACAATTGAACGGGACTAAAAATGATCTTTAGTCCTGGTTGGTGAAGAGCATAAAGTGGCGTTGGGCTTTTGAACCGGGCCTAAAGATATTCTTTAGTCCTGGTTCGAATGGTTCTTATTCAAATCAGGACAAATGTGATTTTTGCCATCCGGGCAAAGATCAGTTCTCCAGTAGTGTAGGTGCGAAGGAGGTAGGAGGTGGAGGGGGCGAGGGCAGAGGAAGAGTCGAGGAAGAGGGTGATGCGTGTGTAGTGTCAGCAAGGGCGGCGGTGGAGGGAGGCAGAGGCAATGGGTGCGTGGGAATCATCAGCAAGGAGGCCACGTTGAGGGTGATCACGAGCATGACGCTGGAGTAGCTAAGGTCGAAGGCACGGGCGATTGCGCTAGTGTTGGTAGGTATGGAGTTGACGATGGGCAGGGCGGGGGGAGGGGGGAGGATGCTGAGGTCAAAGAAGAAGCCGGCGGGCGCCATGGTGGACAGTGGATTATGCATATAGGCTGTGGGTAGAGAAGCCCTTGGGCCTTTCCCTATATGGACAAAGTCCACCTTGACTCCCTCAATGAACTCGAGATGGAAAGTTGACTCTTTCCTCCGCATAACGGCCATCAGGCCTTGTAATGAAAATGAGTCCTGTGCCAACTCTGTGTGTGTATGTTGTAAGGGCATCCACAATGTAGTGGAGAAGTGGGTATTAGGAATTAAAATATTCTTACTACTAGGTAAGATACATTGTGGAAGTAGTAAATAACTACTACCAAGCCATAAGTTTACTACCAGGTTATAGCACTTTGTGGTGGGTCCTACCTAATTTTTAATTGTGGCATGGCTCATGTTTGGGGTTCTTTTTCAGATAGGTCCCACCTTATTACCCACTCTACATATATATATACATTGTGGTGCATCTTCAATCTACTATTACCATCTTACATGGGCCCACCTTACTACCTACTTACATACATTGAGGATGCCCTAATGAAATTTAGGGCAACCAACTGTGTTACTTTCCTTCCTCGTGCTTATCAACCAACTCAACTCTTTCATTCATCATACTGTGTAATATATTTTTGTCGTAAATAAACAAGAATTAGTAATTAAGAAAGAAAAAAAAACACCAAGTAGCAGCATCGGAAAGAATGATCCTTCGCTGATTGTTTGTTAGGTTGTGTACGTTCTTGCCGTTGCCGGCCATATAGGAAAATAAAATTCTTGAGCTTGACCCGATCAAACAACAAGACCAAGATAACAAGAGGGGCTACTTGCAAGAAACAAATTTGCTGACTGCAAACACGCTTGCTATCGAGGGAGTACCTGTCTATCTCGAGTCGAGTATATAGCTCTGGTAGCCGCCACAACAACGGAGCAGATGATGAGTCGATTGATCGGCGATATGCAGCGCCACCGCCGCACGCTGTCCACCACCGTCGTCGAGGAAACCGTCGCCGCTGCGGCCACGCTGGTTTCCAAGTGGCATCCTGATGACCACCACTCCTCTCTCTTCCTCCATGCCTCCTCCCCGGAGGCCGACCACTTCCTCCGCGCCGCCGCCGACCTCCACCGAGCCATGCTCTTCTTCGCCTCCGACCCCACCAACGCCCACAACGGCCACGGCCTCGTCCAGGCCCATCATCTCCTCGACACGGCCATGCGGAGGCTTCAGCTCGAGCTCCCACGACTCCTCGCACCACCACCTGCAGGCAGTCGGGACCGCCTCCGTGCGCTCGCCGACACCATGATGTCCGCCGGCTATGGCAAGGAGTGCATCTCCACCTTCAAGGAGCATCGCCGCGCAGCGCTGGCCGCCACGCTCCGCCGCCAACACACCACCGTGCAGGTGCAGCTCAGCAAGCTTACCTGGGAGCAGGTCGACGACAACATACAGTCCTGGCTCGCCGCGGCACGAATCGCCTTCTCGTCCGTCTTCCCCGCGGAGAAGGAGCTCTGCGACACTGTATTCGCCGGTGACGCCTCCGTCGGCGACGCGGTGTTCGAGGACGTGGCCAACAACCAGGCAGCAAATCTCCTGGCCGTCGCTGAGGCCGCGGTGGCGCGAGCGCGCCGCGCGCCGGAGCGGCTGTTCCGTGTGCTGGACGTGCACGACGCTCTCACCGAGATCCTGCCCGAAATCATGTCGGTGTTCGGTGACAGGTCAGAGGTGGCGAAGCGTGGCTGCTCTGCTCTGTTCAAAGCCGGTGAGGCGGCGCGGGGAGCGCTGGCCAACTTGGAGGTGGCCATCGAGAAGGAGCCGTCCAAGGCCACGGTGGCCGGCGGCGGAGTGCACCCGCTGACGCGCTACGTGATGAATTACCTCGTCTTCCTGGCCGACTACGAGGGAGCCCTTGACCGCATAAACCAGCAACAGGGATCGCCGGAGAGATCGTGGTCCATCGGTTGGTTGGTGCAGGTCCTGATGCGCAAAATCGAGGCCAAGGCGGGGAGCTACCGAGAGGCGGCGCTGAGGCACCTCTTCATGGCGAACAACACGCACTACGTGGCCAGGAAAGTGGCCATAATTCCATCTCTCGGGGACGACGACGGTGAAGCCCAAGATGCGGCGCGGCGGCACGTGGAGGCGTACGTGCGCGCGGCGTGGGGCAAGGTGCTCAAGGCAATTGCTGCGGCGGACGGCGTGGAGGTGGAGGAGGCTGTGATGCAGGCGGTGGCGAAGCAGGAGAAGTGGGTGGCGGCAGACGAGGAGATGGGTCAGGTGCTGAGGGCGGCGGCGACAGCGGCGGTGGTACCCAAGTACAGGATGTTGTACCGCCGGCACGGGGCAACGCTTCGGCTGACGCCGGGGGACGTCAACGCCATCATCGCCGAACTCTTCGGCGGGATTATTGCAACGCCTAGCTCATGCTGACTCTTGAGTCTTGTCTTGCATCAGTTAGTTTCTGGAGTAGCGTAGCTAGCAAACTAATTTTGATTTCATATATATGATGATGCATGATTGTGCTCTGTTATTATTACTCCTACTTACCTCATTGTACTAGCTAGTAACATTATTAATATAAGCAGAACGAACCATCATATTTGTACTCCTAATTATATTGTGTACCGCTATAACATTAATTTCCTTGTGGTTGTTGCAATGACGATAACTTTACTACGTAACGGGGCGTATCCTATGTACACATACCCTCGCGTGTACACACCGTGTACACCAACTAAAAATTATTAAAAAAATTCTAGAAAGTATTACATTTACTTCCAATAGTATTACATCTACGTGTAAAGTCGGATCTTCAAATTTATTCTACATAGAGAGTAATAAAAAAGACAAAATTCTTACAGAATTACAACCCTAAAACTATTAGATTTTTTGTTTTTTTGTTACAGCTAAAATATAATGAATTTGAGGTTAAGATTTTATCCTTAGGTATAATACTATTGAAAGTACATGTATGAATTTTTCTAGATTTTTTTGTGATATTTTTAATTGGTGTGCACGTGTGTACACGTGAGAGCTTGTGTGCATAGGATATGTTACCCTACGTAACATAATGCTTCGCTTGTTCTCACAATCAGGGTTGAAAATAAGCCTATAGATTGTACTAACTGAATTACTAGCTCCTTTTGTGGTTTTCAGTCAACAAGCTAATTAATTAAGCTAGGAGTTTTCTTCCCATTTCAGTTACCAATTCAACCGTCTGAAGCAAAAAAGAAGTAGCAACAGGACTCCTTCATTGTTGGACTCTTAATTATTTCGTTTTGACTACCCAGATTACATTGAATTGTCAACACATCGATTGCTAAATAGTCATATTTTATTCTCTGTATGAGACTGATTCTTAATTGCCGTTACTTAAAAGGAGTTGTAAGGGCATATACAATAATGATTAATAGTAGACTATTAAAGTTCTTAACCAAATAAGTTTACTGACTAACATGAGTCATGAGAGAGAGGGGAAAGAGAGAGAAATTAACATTATTCTTATGTATGAAATGGTTTAAATTCTTAGCATTTATAAAATGAAACTTTGCTAATTCGGGATAGAGAAAAGGAAAGAAAAATAATAAAATTTATTTCGGTGTATTAATTATTAGAGTATTTTATCGTCTCAACCGTTGTAAGAGAGAATAGTATATATCCAAATGAACTAAGAGTCTATATATATCATAGGCTACCTTTGAACATGCCCTAGTAGTGAATCAAAATCAGTCTCTTGAGATGTTGACTTGTTATCATCTATTAGGATTAAAATAAAATAAAGGTGGGGCTCCACAAGAGCACTATTAGGTTCTTTATTAATTACCTCTTCCCAGTGAGCCCGTGAGCCCATCTAGAGAAAAAGAATGGCCCACTTGTGTTTTCCTGTTCTACGGGCCGGCCATCAGCCCATAAGCTAACCCTATTTTTTTCCCATTATACATATATTTTATTACACCAAAACGTTTATATAAATATATAATTTTGAGAAGAATCAATTTTCTGAGGAAACTCTGCATACATAAATTTTATAGTTTGTATATATGAATTTGAAACAAACAAAAATGCAATTTGGAATAATGAAACAAACGTGCATGTGTGCTACAAGGCCCAAGTGTCTAGGCTGTCCCCGTTGGATTCGGCATGCTATAGAAAAAAGGGACTATAAAGAGAACTGTCGAAAGTTTTTTAAGGAGAAAACTTTATATAATTGCAATATAATTTCACTATAGCTATAATATAACTCATATATAAGTATTAAAATAATATATATAACATTATATCTAAATTATATAGAGATGATAATATATTTACAGTGCAGTCACACAATAGTTACAATGTACTTACACTATAGTTGTAACTAGGGTGTAACTGGAGTATAACTAAAATGTTACTCATTTAACTTTTCAAATATATGCAGTAGATCAAGTGGCTAGCACGCATGGCTTCCAGGATGGAGACCCTGGGTTCGAGCCCCTGCAAGCACACGCGTACAGATTTTTTTTCCAAATCTCGCGTGGATCGCATGGCCAGAAAATCATCTCGCGCGGATCGTACGGCCAGAAAACTAGACTAGAAAAGAGAGTATGGCCCGAATGGCACGGCCAAAAATGGTAAGTCCCACTGGTATAGAACCGGGCATCAAAGTCGTTCGCACATCACTCACCAACACGGTTGATTGCGCATCAGCCATGAAAAAAATCATCTCACGCGGATCGTACGGCCAGAAAACTAGACTAGAAAAGAGAGTATGGCCCGAATGGCACGGCCAAAAATGGTAAGTCCCACTGGTATAGAACCGGGCATCAAAGTCGTTCGCACATCACTCACCAACACGGTTGATTGCGCATCAGCCATTTTCATGGAAAAGGTATATGGTTCCGAAGCTTTCCTTAACTGTTAAAACCAGTTCACTTTGCATTCCCGTACAGTTTCGACCATGGTTTTATCATACTGTTGTAAACATTTCCACAGCATGGACCAGTGATGAGAGGACGCTAGGCATGCAAATCAACATCGGGCCAAGCATATTGATATCAAGGAGGCAGTTGGGCGCTCAGATTGACACTACCTAAGAAGATTTATCTTGGGGAGACGGCTGAGTACTCAGATTGATACTGAGAGGACCGAGACGGGGCAACACAGAGGGCATTGGAGCCCTTCCTCATGTAGCTGTGGCCGCTCACATCTCCTTGATTATCATGTGGAGCTTAGGCAACAACTGCTCATTCTCCAATGCCAAGCCATGGCAGCCTCCATAACAACGATGAGCGGTCGTTGCCGGTTCAGGGTCTAGGATCCCTTTCCCCTCTCTCTCTTCATAATCTTTCTCTATCCCGACGGTACCCTCACTAGCCCCCCTCGATACCACCGGCGACCTCGCGCTGCCTTAGCCCTAGAAGAGGCCCATCTGACATGCATGACAAATGGCATTTTTTGTTTGCCTCACTACTGCAGAGGGAGAGAGGAAACAGAACCCTCACTCACATATGGGCCCCATGATCATTTTTTAAATAAAATTGTACCACATTAGCTATGGTGGTCAAGTCAACATGTCACGTCAAATAAAACCGTTGCACAAACTAGCCAAAGAAGTAGATTGATTTGGTTCTAACAGTCACACCCCCAGGGTTTAGTATTTCAGTTGACAAAATTCTAGTGGGGACAAAATTCTTTTAAGACGCTCATTTGACATACTAGATGAAACCCCGCGGGTTGTTGCAAGAGTTTAATATGATAATAGTAGAAATAACGTGTAATATAACTAGATGATGTAAGCTTATAGAATTTGTATTTCTGATTGATCATTGGAAAGGCTATAAACCACTTAAGTTGATGTGGTTTATGATAATTTAAATAGTATATAGATTGATATGTAATTCAAAACTGAAAGTAATGTGTGTTGAAATATTGTGTAAATTATGTGGGATGATAATTTAACATGCTTGTATTTTAAAGCTTTAGAATATATTAAAATATAGATGACATAGCATGTTTGCATGAGAATTATGATGTAATAATTGCTAATGGATGATGATATGGTTTTTTTTATATTTTGAGTTTTAGGATGCAGTTGGTTAGATACCTAGCTTTTGACAGCTAGGACCTGGGTCCTGTTTGGTTCCATGGGCTAATTATTAGCCCCCCACCTTTTAGCTCTAAATTAGCCCCTAAGGATCCAAACATGTGGGCTAATTTGGGGCTAAAGTGAATTAGCCCCTCTCAAAACATTAGCCCCTCCAAGGAATGCTAATGGGGCTAATTTTTTGTGGGGACAAAAAAACAGCCATATCTCCCTCTCTCTCTCTCCTCTCTAGCCCTCAATTAGCCTATGGATCCAAGCATATCACCCTAGGCTAATGTTTAGCCTACCAATTCAAGACTAAACATTAGCTCTTAAAATTAGCCCTGGGCTAATCTTCCAAACAGGGCCCTGGACTAGTTTGACATGTATATTTCTCTTCTAGCCACAGCCGTGGCTGATCTGTCCGAAGCAATGGGACATATATTCAAAGTTCAATCTTGGTCATGGTGCCTTACAAACACTCTAGTGGGCGGTGGCTAGATAGGTTGTTTTCTAAATTTTTTCTGTGGTCATGTAACCGTAGCTTCAACGGTTGGAATAACGAGATGTCGATTTGACTTTCTATTTCTATTGTTGTAGAATTTTTATGAAGATAATACCATGTTAATTATAGAAAAAATCTAATTTACACTGAAACTATTTCATTGGATCACTTAACCCTAAACTATTTTTCGGTTCATTTTATTTCTAAACTATTAATTTTTTTCACTTTACTGGTTAATTATATTTCTTTTCTTTGTTGCTTAAATGTTGTACAGCCATACATGAGGCCATTATCAAAGTTCTAAAATAGTTTGAAAATTTTTCTTAACTATTTGCTTAAAATTTAAAATCTCTATGTTTAAAATGGTCTCAAAGCTTCCAACCTATGTAAACAACGATTAAAAGATTCTAGAAAATGCTGAGAGATAAGTTATAATGCATATGTATCAATCTCACCAAATTCCATTGTAAAATATGACCTATATAAAGAGAAACGAAACAAGATAAATATCATTAGGGAGTAAGGTAAATCATTTTTAACAATATGGGGGTAAAAATGAACCATGAAATTGTGTAGGTGGTTAAGTGTTTCGGTGAAAAAGTTTGAAAAAATATAATGGACATTTTTTCTTAATTATAATTATATACAGGCCGACAGGCGATCGATGTTGATAGGCATATATAACAGAGGTAGTTTATGTATAGAGATGTTTATGGATGAGAGATGCATCAAGTGTTAGCTCTATAGTGTGACAGGTCGACGTTATATTAGGCGGTTAGGGACGTACATGTTGGGATGGTGCAATATGCATACTAGAATATGTATAGTTTGTTTGTTTGTTTTTCTGGTGAGAACCAGCAAAGTAATAAGTATGGAGATATTAGCTAGGTAGAATTGTTTTTTTATTTGTAATATCATCTTATCGAGGATCGGAATACTATCAGATTATCAGATTTTAGAAAGTACATATTTTTTACATAATATCTATCGATAATATGTTTATAAATTAAAGCATATAATATTGATTTTGATAAATTTAATTGGTTTTTATGTAAACTTGAGCATATTTATTCATATTATTTTTAATCGACCTTATTTTAAATAATATTTGGTGGGATTATAGTGATCGTAGTTTTGGGATACTATCTAAAATTTCGTAAGATCATGTGAAAATCAATAGTAAGATCAAGATAGTATGAAAATTCGGATACTAGGTGGAACTAGTATCGTTTCGCTTGTAGTATCAAAAGATGGATCGGGATACTGATAATGTTGTATATGGGAGGAGTAGTTGATTAATTTGAGAGAACTGAATTAGGGGTTTGAGTTGACATGGATGGATCGCGTGTCCACATGTTGCACGTGACGTGTGCACGTTTAGAAACAATGAGAGTCAATACTGCCATGTGAGTTATTTTGCACCGATTTTAATAGTTAGCGTGAAACACCATGAGTAGCAGGATGTTGAGGTCCGGAATTCGAAGTAAAATTCTTGATTTGCCCGTTCCTGGTCTTCATGGGAAAGAAATAAGAAAGATTATTCCCCTGGAGCTTGTCCACTAGTATATTATAAGAATTGTCCTCCCTTGTCATTTTACTTCTTACGCGGGGTTTATGGACAAAAGTTAGCCCGGATTACTAAAGAACTTTGTTGCGGGAAAAGGAGGGATTTGCTGAGTTCAAAAGCAAGAGTACTTCAGTGAAAAAGCAAAAAATTCATTCCCAGTTTGGCTACGAGTACACATGGGACTAGGCTAACAAGTATCTTTGTTTGACCCTGGATTGGGGTTAAAGTTCCTATGTTTAATGGAGGGAGAACGCCTGGACTTGAACTAGAGACCTCGCCCGTGAAGTAAATCATTGCCCTACGATCCAACCAATTGGGAGTAGTCGTTATACCAGGTTTACGGTTGATAAATATGAATCATACACAACGAGTTAAAATGGATTTTTTCCTTTGTGAATCAAGGCAGTATTGACAGTTGCATTTGTTAACGTGGCGTCCACATGGTAGCCCAGTCATAATTTCTCTTTTAAACAAATAGAGTGGGGCCTACAAACCATCCTCCCACCTCTCTCCCTCCTTCCTTCTCTATCCCACTACCCCCCCCCCCCACTCTTCAAGTCCTCTTAGTGGCAGCAAGGCGGTGGACTTTTTCCTTTGGAGGTAAAGATGGGAACTTGGTTCAACCTTTTGGGTTGGGCATTAGGGGTGTATCTTCACGTACAGGGTTTCGATCGACATCGACGCAATCATCTTCACCCTCACCACATGATACGATGTGGCTCCAGGTGTTTTCGGGCTTCGGCACATCGCCGTTGGAGGCCACTGGTTTTGCACTCTATGCGCCCTCGGTCAAGGACACCAGCACCATGGGTAACAGGCGTAGAATAGAATCAGAGTTGGACTTTGTTCTATGCTCTCTTAAATAGAGAGGCACACTAGCTTTTCTAACTGCATGACGATAGTAGCATAGTCGAGGGATGACTGGATGCCGGCCTGATCGAGGGTTCATTAACACCCTGATACACTATAGTTATATTGGATCGGGGGAGGAGTGTTCTTAATCAATGTCCCAGAAATATACGTTTCGACTTAACCTCGTTAATAAATATAGTACCTCGATGTTGTTATAATGTTTGGAATTTCTACGATGTTGTTATTCGTGCGGTGATGGAGGTGGCTTGTGTTTTTCAATCATTTGTGTTTACTAGAAAAAATGGCCATGCGTTGCAACGGGTAAAACCATTTTTGAATCACATACATTATACTCTTTGGTTTGGGCTAAAAGCCCATTTCCTTACTTTTCAGCCCAGACCAGCCCAGCCACACTACCTCCTTCCTTTTCAGTCTCACTTTGTTTTGGGCTAAAAGCCTACAAGCTCAATTTTTTTTCCTTTCTTTTCAGTCCCAGACCAGCCCGGCCGCTACCTCCTTCCTTTTTCAGTCTTAGCCCAACCCGTTACCTCCCTCTGCTTAGCCCGTCTCTCTTTGACCTAGCCCACAAGTGAAAATGTAGACCCAACTCGCATAGTTGACTGCCGTCTTCAATCTCGGAAGACGTCTCGTGCCCGTAAAATGCTAGAATCGATCCTTCCATCAAATCTGATTGAATCTTTCTCGATCTCCCAAAATTGGTTGAGAGTTTTTATATAGTCAATATGCTCTTTCCGTTTTTATCAAAATTGGAGCGAATCTATCAAACACGGGACAAAAAGGTGACTTTTAAATACAGAATCAATCTAGTAAATAAAAGCGGAATTGAAAGTAAAAAATAAAATCATGGGAAATAGTGAGGGGTAGTGGGGAATCATTTTTGCAATCAATTGAAGGATGCAACATATGGGTAGAAAGATTGTTGTGGCCGCGCGGGTTCTAGTGTTTCGTCCGGCAAAAAAAACCGTAAAAAATGAATCCTTACCCACGTGTAAAAAAACAATGTAGAGTGATGGAAAAAAAAGAAGTAAGGCCAAAAAAAGAAAACGAAAAAAAACAGAAAAAACGAAAAAACCACGGACAGAAAAAGGGCGGATGGAGAAAATTAAGGCGAAGAAAAAAAAAAGCGAGGAGAACGGAAAAAGGAAAAGGCGGCGAAAAAAACAAGAGGCGAAAAAAAGAGAAAAGTGGCGAAGAAAAAGGGACGACCAAAATAATTACGGGATACGGAAAGCATAAGCATTTTTTTATTAAGTATAGAATTATTTATTTTTTGAAAAAGTTTGCACTTGGGCATCCTAACCTGTCTGTTTACACAAATATATTTTCAGATGCGGTCTCAGATACGCATGCGAACATGGATTTTCACGTGAGAGTGCGCTATCCGATTAGGAAAATGCCAATTTTTACAAAAACATAGGAGGGGCGGACCACTTAGCCGTTTGCGAAAATATGTTTTAGTTGTTTGCAAAAATCATTTGTATAGTAGTAATTGATTTTAGGGTAATTTGTTTTCAGGGAGAGGCATTCAACTTGCTCATGGCGTGTGCAAACACCCCAGTGAAGTCGATAGGTGATGCATATTTTATAGATTGTTTTCTTTTGTGCTAAAATTTTGTGAGCAAGCTGGGGGTGTTAGGGCATGTACAATGGTGTCTAATGACGGACTCTCTTCGTTATCATGCAAGTAATTTTGGTGAAGTGGAAGAAAGAGAGGGAATTAATGGGAAACATCGTTGCTATGCATGACAACGGCTCAGAGTAGACTCTTAGCATTTATTAACGAAAAGTTTGTTGCATGGGGTGTAGAAAAGGAAAGAAGTATAATATAAAAATATGAGTGAATTGCATCTTGGGCCTCTTTTTTTTACCATTGTTGCAAGTTGGACTAGGGGTAAACAAATATTTTCACTTTGGACCACTTATGTTTACCCATTGCTTCACTTTGGGCTGGCTTCTACCTCTAGCTCTCCTTCCTATTCTCCATATCCCAAATTAACCATCACCAAACTGCACTGGCTGCCCCATTAGGAATGTGACGAACCTGGCGCCCGGCTAGCAAACGGCTTGATCGGCTGATCCTCTCCATTAGGAAGGTGACCAGCAAGCCTGCCATGTACCCAACAGCGTGGAGGTCAATGTGTCCGAGACAAATGAATGGATGGTTAGTCCGTCGGTGAATGGATGGATCAGCATCGGCATTGGCTGGAAGCGTCCACCAAGCCACACTGGCGTCACTACGCGTTTGACCATGACCTTGAGCACTGTCGCGCTGTCGTCAGTGCCGCGCTCAGCCTTGAGCCCAACTCAACTCTCGACCTTAGTCCAAATAGCTCTGGTGCCTCACTTAAGTCGAGCTCGACCGACAGCTTCATGCTACACTGCATCTTGAGCCCACCTAGCATCCGATGAGGGAATAAAGAGAGTGAGAGAGCACAAAGAGGAGAGAGGGAGCTGTAGGTCTGAGAACAGCCCCAAGGTGAAACTTTTGTAAATTTTCCTGGTCCAATATGAAAATGTAGATATACCCCTGGTCCAAGCTGAAAGAGTGGTAAAAAATAGTGACCCAATATGCAGTTTACTCTAAAAATATTTAGTTCATTAATAGAGTAGTTTAGAAATCTTATTGTCTCTACCATTGTAGGAGGATAGTCTATAGTAATATTAATTAATATAGAGAGCTTATATTAAACTCTACATTTGTACATGCCCTTAACCATACAATCCATTGAGCCATCGGACGGACCCCTCTTGTGTGTGCTCGTGATACTATTGTGCGGTTGGAAGAACGAGACGTGGATTTGATTTTCTGTTGTGGAAGATACGTATCAACCATATACAGGCCGGCGGGCGATCGATGTTGATAGGCAGGTATAGTAGAAAGTTTAAGTATAGAGACGTGTCATAAATGAATGCATGAGAGATGCATCAAGCAGTCTGATGTATGCTATATTGTCTTAAGACTCATCTTAGACATGGTTGCATACTAGTACACCAAATAATATATGTTTTTTTTCTTCTTATAGATTTTTCTTTTAAATTATTTATCCGATTTATAATCCGATTACACCATTGTGTTTATTGCAATTAAATCTTTACAACAAGATCTTACATGACTATATTTTGATAAAAGAAATATATATGTTGTAAATTACTTTTATTATATATGTAAGTTACTTTTATCATATATATAAATTACTTTTCGATTTGATTAAATTACTTATTATACAATCATAATGTTGTGAGTTGTTTATTTTATTATCTTTTTTAGTCAATTCCATATTTTGTACTGATTAAATTTAATTTTTAGATAGACTCACGTTTTTACCTTCATAATGGAACTACTTTTAATGTCATGACAAAGTTACTTCCTTTTTGTCTTAAGTTACTTCTATAATATATGTAAATTACTTTTAAGTTTTCCTGAAATTACTTTTACATGTCTAAAAAGTAATTTAGTGAAATCTAAAAGTAATTTAGATATACTATAAAAGTAATTTGTAATTTTTCATCAAAATATAATCATGTGAGATCTTGTTGTAAAGATTTAATTCTTACAAACACAACCGCGTGTAATCGGATCATAAATCGGATGAATAGTTTAAGAGAAAATTTTATTTAAAACATAGGTGATAGAAATATATTTTCTACTTACTTGATGGGGACTAGTACTACAGTTAAGACATCTAGGTAGGGTATCTCGTTAGCACTAAAACGAGAGGCCTCTTGATTTAGATTTTGCATATACTATAATACGTCCGTCCTATAGTTTTGTGGAGTATAGATTGTTTCTGTATGTAATGTAATTTTCTGAGGGCCAAATTAAGTTAATTAAGGAAGTAAGAAGAAGAAATACCAATAAAGAGCGAGATCGATAATATATAGAAGTCGTTGATTAATTTGAGGGAATTATATATGGATCGGTCGTCGCCCCCAAAACGTACGTGTCCACATGTTGCACGCGACGTGTTACGTGCACGTTCTAAAACGATCAATTAATTAATTGATTATCCGCGCGCGCGCGGGCGGGTTCAACGAAGGATTGTAGATTATTATAATTACTCTGTTTCAAATTCGTTGTTCAATCCTCGGCTCGGCCGTGGCTGCTAGCTGCCTGCCTTTAAATTCTTCCTTCCTTCCTTGGTAGTGCTTCTGCCCTCTACAGCTGCATCTGCTAATTAAGTTGCTAAGCCAGGTGCAGGTCCAGGTGGTGCCGTGGTGGTAGTAGCAGTAGTAGCCAGGGCAGGAATATCTATCGATCGATGAGCAGCAGCGGCGGCGATGGGGGTGGGTACGATTACTCGGAGGATTGGGTGGTGAATTCGCGAGGGATGCGGCTCTTCACCTGCGCGTGGATTCCCAAGGAGAGCAGTAGAGGCGTGGTTTGCCTGTGCCATGGGTACGCGGTGGAGTGCAGCGTGACGATGCGCGGCACGGCGGAGCGGCTGGCCAGATCGGGCTACGCCGTCCACGGCATCGACTACGAGGGCCACGGCCACTCCGACGGCCTCCAGGGCTACGTCCCCGACCTCGACGCCCTCGTTCGCGACTGCGACTCCTTCTTCTCCACCGCCACCGCCTCCTTCCCCCGCCGCAGATTCCTCCTCGGCGAGTCCATGGGCGGCGCCGTCGCCCTTCTTCTCCACCGCTTGCGCCCCGACTTCTGGACCGGCGCCATTCTCGTCGCCCCCATGTGCAAGGTCCGTTCAACTCCATCTTAACCTTTGACTCTGACTTTTCCTTTTTCTTTTTGCCCGCCACATGCATGCCATCCACGAATCATTCAGTCTACATATGCGTCCCCAAGATTAGATTAGATATTTAGATTATACTACATAACAGAACAGGCTGTCTCTTTCTCATTTTCTAAGCTACCTACCGGCCGGCCACTTTCAGATTATTATCTTCTTTTAACGCAACGCAAGGAAACGTTTCTGACTGCCTCAAATATCATGGATGCATGTGGTTGAATACTAGTAAAATGCGTGGTTGCAGATCGCGGAGGAGATGCGGCCGCACCCGATGGTGGTGCGCGTGCTGAAGGTGATGACAAGCATCATACCGACGTGGCGGGTGGTGCCGACGAATGACGTGATCGACCTGGCATACAGGATGCAGGGGAAGCGAGACGAGATCCGAGGGAACCCACTGTGCTACAAGGGCAGGCCCCGCCTCAAGACCGCGTACGAGCTGCTCCGCGTCAGCATCCTCATCGAGTCCACCATCCTCCCCCAAGTCTCCCTCCCCTTCCTCATCCTCCACGGTGCCGCCGACCGGGTCACCGACCCCTCCATCAGCGACCTCCTCTACCGCTCCGCCTCCACCACCGACAAGACCTTCCACCTCTACACCGGCATGTGGCACGCCCTCACCTCCGGCGAGCTCCCTCACAACATCGATGCCGTCTTCCGCGACATCATCGACTGGCTCCACCACAGGACATCCCCCACCTCCGCTTCACATGTGCAGGACCACGACTTAAGTATATCTTTCGAGGCGGAGCGCAAGGCCAAACACGACGACACCATCCATTGCGGCAAGCAAACATCATAGTGATCACCTACCTACTGTATAATATGGCTAGCTAGCTGCTATACCTACTAGCATGTATGTCTTTACTATACTACATATATCCTTTTAAAAAAATATATAATGCTATTGACTTTTAGACTTAGTTTTGTTTGATCATTGTCCCACATGTTGGTCAAATTGAGCCAAAGTTTCTTGATTAAGGTTTTGCCTAGCTACACTCTATATGCCTTGTCATACTTACGATAAAGTAAGCCACCAACCAGCTAGACCTTAAGCTAGTTAAGGTCCTAAATTTAAAAATGGAAAAAGTACGAATTACCCCCTGAACTATCGCGGTCGACCGAATTATCCACCTAAACCCGAAAACCAGACATTACTCACCCCGAACTTTCAATACAGGACGAATTACCCACCTCGACCCAATCCGGAGCGGTTTTGTCCTGCTTGGCGTACGCATGGCAATCCAGTCAGCATTTTATTTATTAAAGAAAATGTGGGTCCCATCTGTCATACTCCTCTCCCCTCTTCCTCTCTCTCTCTCCTCTCTCTTCTCTCTCTCACGGGGCAGTGCACATGGGCGGGGAGGTGCGCGGCGGCGCGAGGACGGGCGGCGGTGGGCTAGAGCAGGCGCCGCGTCGGCACCTGTGGCCGGTGGTGGAGGGCTTTGCTAGGTGGCGGCTGCATGCCGCAGAGGCCAAGTTGGGGCAGAACACGGCACTACTACGAAAACCATCTTTCGTGGCGGCCATTTTGGGTTTCCGCTGGCGAAAATCGCAGCCGCCACAAAGCAAAGGCTAGTGAAAATGTTGATCTTCGCCAGCGGTTATTTACCGTCAGCCAAAACGCATCTTCGCTAGCGGCCGAGAAAGGAACGCCCGCCAGCAAAGAGAACTCTTTGCTGGCGGTAGCCTTAGGACGGCCGCCAGAGAAGACATGTCTTTGCTGGCGGCGGACTTAACGCAACCGCCAGTAAAGAAGTATCTCCGCTTGCGGTAGCCTTAGGTCGGCCACCAGCGAAGATAATTCTTTGCTCGTGGCTCATAGTATTTTAGGCCACGTGGCACGCTAGGAAAAATGAACTAAGGCTTCTGTGGATGGACACGTGGCCCGACAGTGAAGATATGGACCGTCCTAGCTGGAGTTCGACGAACCGGTGCGGGAAACGGAGGCGGGAGCGGCGAACTCTGGGAGATAGCCAGAGTTGTCGGGAGTCGTTGTCGCGAGATGAGGAGGGTGTGCGTGGTGAATGGGTGCTCACCTGGATGCGGCGGAAGCAGACGACGGTGGCGCCCCCTACTCAGCTCACGGGGATGGAGATCGGCGCAGCCTACTCAGCCCACCGCTAGCCTCGGCTCCTCGCCCGCCGTCAGCCTCGGCTCCTCGCCCATCGCTTGCAGCCGCCTCCGCCCCCGGTAGCCGCCTCCGCCGCGCCCTCCGCCCGCCAGTTGCCTCTGCCCCCGCCCGCCGTCGGCAGCCGCCTCCGTCGCTGCCCGCAACCCGCCAGCCGCCGGCACCCGCCTCCGCCCCCACCCACCCCAGCCTGGCTCCTTGCCCATCGCCCGCCAGCCGCCTCTTCTTTTCACATCGAGAGAGAGAGGGAGAGGGAGGGCAGAGAAGGAGAGAAAAAAATAAAGCACTGACAGGTGGGCCCCACCGATTTTTATTTGTTTTTGCTGACTGTATCGTCACATGTGTGCCATGTAGGATAAAAACTGCTTCGAATTGAGTTAGGGTGGTAATTCGTCCAGTTTTAAGAGTTTGGGGTGTCAAATGTCCGGTATTGTAGTTTAGGGGGTAAATCGTACTACCGCAATAGTTCCGGGGAGGAGGGGTAATTCGTACTTTTTCCTTTTAAAATTAACACCCTTTTTCCATACTAGGTGGATAAACTAACAGGCTGGCCTAACACTATATGGGTTCTTTTTGTACTGCTAATGAAATGGGTTGTGTTGTGCTAGCCCATGACCCGTGGTCGGAGCCTAGGCATGGCCTAGTAAGAAGACGGGTTGTGTCGTGCTAGCATGGGTCTATTTTAGGCACATGGGCCAGAAGGGACCATTAGTCCATTAGCCTTATATATGGCTCAAACAGTTCAAAAAAGAAAAGAAAAAGAAAAAAGTGCTCGCACAGACAGTCGGAGATGACTAGGGTTAAGGACTAGGGTTAAGGTCCGGTTAGGATATGCTCTGCTTCCTCCTGCATATGTCGCCGTTGCCACCTACGTGCTTAACAGTCTCCTACATGCTCTGTGGCCTCTTCCTCCTCGTTAGTGACCACACCGCCTCTTCCTCCTTGTTAATGACTATGTTGGCCTCCACGCTCATCGCCAATAAGCTCCTCGTGCTCCACTCCTACACCAATGGCTGATGCTACATCGCCATCTCTTATCTTTGCTCGGTCATCAGTGCTTGAGACCGTCGGTTGATGCCGTGCGGTGCCAACACGTTAGGCGTTGGGATGGTCCATGGACAAACGGATTGGGTAGTGCTCGAACAGTGCTCGTATTTATAACTAATTGTTTTTTAAACAGTTAAGCTGGATTGAAATTAAAAGAGTTCATATGTATATACCTAAGCGATTAGTGCATGATAAATAATGAATAGTCTATAACTCTAAGACCCTCTTTGTTTAGGCTTACAAGCCAACTTATAAGATAAAAAGTCTAAGCTTAAACAAACAAGCAGCTTATTCGTTTAACTTTTTTTAAGCCATAAGTCACTCTAATACTATTAAGCCAAAAGTTAGGTTAGAGAAGTTTTTTTTTTTGCTTATGTGAGGTAGATGTATGACTCCACCATTAAACTTAGGACATTAAATCCCCCGGCTTATAAATCATATATATAAGCCAATAAGTTGACTTAAAAGTCTAAGCCAATAAGGCTAAGCCTAAACAAAGATGGCCCAAACACGCTGCAAATTAAATTGCGATGAGATTAGCAGAGCTAGCCACAATTAACATGTCTATGGGATTTGCACTAAAAGTGTGGAGCTAGCATTTTGTGTGCAAGTTGCACTATGGTAACAAAACTAGCAGCTGCTCGTATATATGTGTGTGGGTGTGTGTAAAATTCATGGAATCGATGCTCGATCGATCGATAAATAGCTTTAACCAACTTTTGTTCTAGGTATGCCGGCCAACATGCGTGCAAAAATATATGTAGTGCAGATGATGCAGGCGCCGCGCCCGAGCGCAGTGGAAGAAATTAGGTACGTACCAACTAATTGGACATTCACAAAGCATGCCTGCCCCTTCCATGCACTTGAAGGGCCAAAGTAAGCTGCCTATACGTACGTACGTGCGATCGATCGATGCTGTCCATGCCGTTCCGGCTGCAGCTAGGGCCATCCGTCACCGATCGACCGTAACGTACGTACTACTTGCAGGGGTACTACACCACGCACTACTGCTGCACGTACGGCTAGCTAGGATATATAGTGGAACATTCAGTAGATCGATATTGCTCGGTCACTTTTCTCACCGTGAGATTGTGATCACTATACTACAGAGCACGCCGAGGGATCGGGGAGAGATGACGACTGACTCTGTGAGCTAGGGGACTGAGATGATACTTGAGTATTTTTTTATTGACCCTTAAAAATGCTGTAATTAAGCAGGTCTAGCGCTAGCTCTTCAATTAACCTTGCAAGATTTGATAATTAATGCATGGTGGAGTATGACTGTGCGAGATGCATATATACCATTTCAACCTTTCATGCCCTCCTGCGGCCGTGCATTGATCCTCAGGAGTCAGAGATGCATGGTCTCTTACAATGTTCCAGTGGTCTTCTTGTTTGGATTATACTCCATTGATCGGCGATCTTTTCGCCGCATCGCAGTTGTGCACTACACTATAATACCATATATGTATGTATCGCGCATGACCTGCTGCTAGCATCCACACGTACGTTTCTTTTCTTTTCTTTCCGTGCGCGTCCAGGTGGAAGGCACTGCACGGTTAATTTCCTTGTAATTCATACACTACACAAAATAAAGTATACGGAGATGACCGATCGACATCAATATGGATGCATGCATACATGTCATAGAGGATCGATGAGCTCAGCTAGCTAGCTCCAAAAGCAGTGGAGTGGCAAGAGTGGCCACTAATTATGGTTGAAAGAAACAAACTCCTACTTTACTCTTGTTAATTTATTTATATACGCTGCGGGCTGATTTCCATTTTACTATTTATAAATTGATTTGGAGCACAGATCGATACGTGCTTAGACCTAACAGTAACAGGTCGATCGATAAGATATATGGCATGCAGTTGCAGATGACGCGAGCGAGCTGAGCACCTCCTATATATATGTAGGATGCATTGCATGCATGGGTCAATAACTAATAAGCCAGACAAGCCAAGCGATCAAAGCACGGCGTATACATACATACGGAGTATACATTGTACGTATAACTAAAATAGCTAGAATCAGAAAGAATGCCACCGTCGTCGGCGGCCAAGACCGGCGGCGCCGTCCATGACCATAAACCAATTATCATGCCGCCCGAGTCGGAGAGGCAGATCAATAATCTTCCAGACGTACTGCAGCCCCGCCGGCGGTGGCGGTCCTCGCTCGCCACGGGCTTCCGCTCGGCCCTGGCCTGCACCATCGTCGGCGTGGCCTCCATCTACGCTCCGCTCGTCATCCGCCGCCACCTCACCTTCCCGGCCTTCTCTTACGTGGTCACCGTCATCGTAGTCACCGACGCCACGCTGGGAAGCTCCCTGCGCGGCGCCCTCAGCGCGGTCCACGCCACGGCCATGGGCGCTGTTCCATCGGTGCTGCCACTCTGGCTGGCGCACCGCACCGGCGCCGGGGAGTCGGTGCTGGCGACGACGGCGGTGGTGGCGCTGAGCACGTTGGCGGTGGCGGTGGCGGGGTCGACGGGGGCGGTGGCGAAGCGGATCGCGCTGGGGCAGATCATCATCATATACGTGGCGAGGTTCAGGGAGGAGAGAATGCGGTCGGAGGCGGTGCTGCTGCATCCGGCAAACGTGGTGGCGTGCACGGCGCTCGGGGTGGCGGCGGCGCTGCTGGGGGTGCTGCTCCCCTGCCCGAGGCTGGCCACGCGCGACGCCACGGACAAGAGGCTCGCCTACTTGGAGGTGGCGGCGGAGAGGGTCAGGCTGCTGGCCGACGCCTTCCACTTGATCTCCAGCGACGAGGCTGCAGGTGATGATGAGGAGGAGAGAGCATCATCTTGTCGTTGCCGCAGACGGCGGCGGCAGTGCGTGGCCGCGTGCATCATGTCGCAGGCCGACCGAGCAGCCTCCGCCGGCGCCCTCCTCCTCCGCCGCATAAGCTCCGCACAAGTATGTACACTATACGCGTGCAGCAAATCAGTATACTCCAGATAGTAGATGCATGCGTGCAGATGGCCGGCCCGATCGAAGAAGAGTCGTCGGAATCTAGTAGTGCTAATTAGTTACATATGAGATATGATGATCGAGTAATACTATATGAGGAGATCTTACCCCATGGCCCTTGCCGAAAAGAGATGCGAGTCACACTAGCTAGTTAGTGAGTGGACGCACTAGAAATCTAGAATGAATTGAATCCACTAGAAGCCAAGGAATCCGGCGCAGTAAAGCAAGCGTCAGCAACCGCACTAGCTAGGATACCGGTACCCAGCTAGTAGGATTAATTACAGGTTAATTATACTAAAATTAATTAGTATTAACTAAGTAACTATATGCATATGCCATTATATTGCAGGGTGACTTGCAGTGGGAGCGAATGCCGGCGCTGCTGAAACGGTGGTGCAGCAGCAGGTGGGATGACGACGACGAACAAGCTTGTGCGCGGCTGCACGAGTTGATCGAGATGCCTCTGCGAGGGATGGAGATGGCCTGCACCCACATGCTGCAGCAGCCATGTTGGCCTAACACTAACACTAACACTATCAGCAGCATCTGCACGACACCAACATGGCTGCAGCACGCTACCGACCATGTACGCCTCGCTTTGCTCACAAAACGCATTCCGGCCAGCTGCAGCAACACAGGCACAGGCAGCATGGAGATGGCCAAACTAGCGCCGGTCTCTGTTGGTGCTCTGGAGCAGCAGCAGCAGCTGGCTCCTTTCCTCTTCCTCTTATGCTTGGATCTCCTCCAAGGATCTCATCCGGCGCCCCAACGTCCACCTAAGCTGCTGCTGTCTGTGTCTGCACACTCAGACGCTGCTGCCTCCCAAGTGAAGGTGATCCCAGCAGCAACAACAAAAGACGACGATGAAGAGCAACCGGAGCAGACGAGGAAGAAGAAACACCAGTGCCCTCGGCAAACGACAAGAAGCACCATGAGGAGGAGGCTGGTGGCCGCGGCCAAGTGCAGCTTCTCGCTGGGCCTCGCCGTCCTGCTCGGCCTGCTCTTCAGCAGCGACCACGGCTTCTGGTCGGGGCTCATCGTGGCCACCACCATGGCCACCGGCCGCGAGTGGACCTGGGCTCTCGCCATCGCGCGTGCTCACGGCACCGCCCTCGGATCCGTATATGGCGCGCTGGCCTGCCTTGTCATCGATCGCATGGAGCTGCGCTTCCTCGCCCTGCTCCCCTGGCTCATCCTCACTGCCGGCTTCCTCAAGCGCAGTCGTGCCTACGGCCCCGCTGGCGCTGGGGGTGTAGCAGCTGCGGTGTCTGGCATCATCATCGTTGGCCGCCGCTACGACGAGCCGCCCATGGCCTTCACCGTCGCACGCCTGGTGGAGACCTTCATAGGCCTCGCCTGCATCATCGTGGCCGACCTCGTCTTCCAGCCCGCCGCCAGGCCGTCCACCAAGGCCACGGCACAGCTCGACCGCTGCCTCGCCGCACTCAAAGGCTGCTTCAGTCGGGGACGACAGACGACGACCAAAGTGAAGGTGAAGGCGGTGCAGGAGCAGGTGGCCCTGCTGGAGAGATGCGTGGCAGAGGCTGCCGGCGAGCCCCATTTCCCGTGGTCGCCGCCGTTCCCGGCGAGCTGCTACCACAAGGTGGCGGGGAGCCTTGGCAGGATGGCGCAGCTGCTCTACCTCTACACACAGGCGCATCCAACTCCAATACCAGCAGCAGACGAGGATGCAACGCAGCGCTTCCACTGCCTCGTCTCCGCATCCCTGGAGCGAAGCGCCGACCTACTCCTCCAACTCGGTCGTATCAGCAGCAGCAGAGACGAGGAGGACCTGGAGGCCGGCATCCGGGTCAGCAGCGGCAGTGACACCTGTTGCTGTGACGACGAGGAGGCACCAGAGATGCTGGTGCGGTCGTTCCTGTCACAGCAGCAGCAGCAGCAGCAAGATCAAGGAGCAGCATTAGCATTGGCTTCCATTGGGTTCTGCATGGGAGAGATGGCCAAGGAGGCCCTGCAGCTGGAGGCCTACATGCTCGACCTCATAGTACTCCTCTCTCATTAGCATCTACTGTACATCTCTATTCTGCTTGTCTACTACAGCACATAATCAATTCAATCTTCTTGCCAGACCGCCAGCTGCATGCCTTTGCTTGTGCGTCCATCAACCCACACTAGCTAAAAGTTCAAAGTTGGGCTACCTCCGTGTTACATATTATAAGATGCTTTAATTTTTTTTTCTAAGTCAAACTTTTATAATTTTGACCTAGTTTGTAGAAAAAACATAGCAATATTTTCAACACCAAATAAACATACTATCACAAACATATTTAATGTTAGATTTAATGGAACTAATTTAGTGTTGAAAAATTTACTATATGTTTCTATAAACTTGATCAAATTTATAGAAGTTTTACTTGAAAAAGAAAATCAAAACGTCTTGTAGAATGAAACAGAGGGAGTAACTAACAAGAAACAGCAGAAGCTGCACCAAAAATAAAACACAGCAATGCACATCGCGCACATACAGGCTAGCTAGCGCTGCCAAGTGCCAACGACATCGAGCGCACTTCAACCCGTAATCTCTTTGAAAATATATCTGAAACATCTCCATTCCGATCCCTTCTACACCTCACACAAACTAGCGCTATATGTAGTAGAACACCAACCTTCTACACCTCAAACATGCTGGTTGGATGCAAATGGAGCTAGCTTCTATCCCACCAGGTTAAGCGTAACCATTCCCTGCTCAAAATTACGACACCATCTAAACAGAGTATGCATATGTTGGTCTGCATCTATCCCTACAAAATACTAACAAGGAGACCAAGGAAGGCCTACTAGTTTGTCCCCCTGTCTCTACCTAATGCAATCAAGGCAAGGCAACAAAGCGTGAGGGTCATCTAGCTCATTTGCATTCCTTCCGCATGGTACTTGTCCAAGTCAGCATCCAGGTCTTCAGCAGAAACCTTCCGACTCCCACGGTCTCCCCTCCCTCGCCCACGACCCACATGACCCCGACCACGCCCACCAAATCCGCCCCTGCCCCGAGGCCATCCTCTTCCACCCCTGCCAGGTCCACTGAAAATTTCAGCACTGGACATGTTTTACTCAGAATCTTCCTGACACACTAGGCTTAAAAAAACACAGTGCAAATTCTGTTGATTCATAATATCATATAACAAAACAATTTTAAATGGTTCCCTGGAAAAGTAAACAGTCTCACTCCACATTTGATAGACACTGTAATAGGGCCAGGGCATACTATCTGCAGGTAACATTGAGGCAAGAAACAAGGTTTCCAGGTGATTCTTAATAAATACAAGGGATACATGTCTCAGGTGATCCTGTCCTGCTTGGACTTTCAAGGCAGTCTAGTGGCACTGTATCCAAGGTTCAAAATATCCCCTAGTTTCGGCAAAATTTGGTTATCTTAAATTCAAGACTACCTAAGAAGAAGACCTGGCTAGTTACTTCAGGATTTATAGGTAATTCAAGTAATTTAACAAACAAACCATATTGCAAGATCTAACGCAGATTGGTGGTATGTGTCTATCATGCTGAATGCGAGCTCACAAGTTTGAGTCCTAGGAGAACCTACTTCGTCTAAAATTTTCTATATTTCCATCAGATCTTGGCATAAACTCTGATTTTGTCTCAAAAGTACGGCAAGATTTTCCAAGAAGAACCGCTTTTGAAGTTCAGTCTTGTCAGAACCCCATTGTACAAACTTTACTGGTGACCGGGGAAGCTCTGTCTGG
The DNA here is from genome assembly GCF_000147395.1 of Oryza glaberrima. Taxonomy (NCBI): domain Eukaryota; kingdom Viridiplantae; phylum Streptophyta; class Magnoliopsida; order Poales; family Poaceae; genus Oryza; species Oryza glaberrima. The sequence continues at coordinate 58,952 of NC_068337.1, read as the reverse complement.
CAGACATTATCAGCTGGTACTTATTTGTGCAGATAATAATCAAACTATGTACTACTGACTATGCCTACAGAGCAGAGCAGGTTTATCTTAGGCCCTCATTGGCACAGCTCAGGATCCAAGATTTCTAGAAGTTGGGTATTCCTAGCTTCACAAATTCATGGATCTACGATTACATTGATAACATTTAGTTAAATCATTTTTTTTCACATTTTGGATGAATTTCAAAATTTTAAACCACTATAATTTATCATACAAACTTCAAATCTACTGTCTGGAGCTGTGCCAAACAAGGTCTTAGCAGTTAATTTTGAGAGTTAATTGTTTCATGGGGAGAGAAAAACAATGCTGTATATGGAAGCTACTAACCTTTTGGGAGGAAAATCGAAGTATCCAGCTCGTGCAGCGAAACCAAAAAAAGCAGGTGGTGGTGGCTCAATATTTATACCAATGAGCTCAAGTTTCATAGGTTTGCCATCCAGCTGCACATTGTTGTACCTCTTAACAGCAGCCAGGGCGTCAGATTTTCTGGAAAATACAACCTCTGCAGTTCCCTGGCAAAACAGGGTATGAATAATGAGCATTTTAACATAAAAAGAGCGACACATATTAAGTAAAAGAAAAAAGAAAGGTGGGGGTTTGGAACCTTGGATCTTCCACTCTTGTCATAGTTAATAGAGTAACGCTTGACATCGCCAACCTCAGAGAAGAGTTCCTGAGTAAAGTAAGCAGCAAATTGTAGAGCAATTTAGTGAGAATGAGACAATAAATAAATTGTGAAAAAGGTTAATGAGTGCTCTAAATGTCTGAAAACATACAAAGCTGAGGCTTGTAGGTGGGCTTAAGAGTATAATAATGAAGAAAGCTGTGGTTTTCCTTTCCATAAGAAAAGGGTTCAGTTGTGAGTGTGTGTAGGGGTGTACCCTAAATAATAAGCAAAATTGGTTTGGTGAAATGAAAAGATGGGGGGAGTTGAGGAATATAAAGATGACAATTCAATAAGAGTAAAGGTAAATGCAACTATCCAGGTACGGTGAGTTGAGATTATAGTAATTTTTTTGGGAGAAAAAAAGAAAAAGAAAAAGGAGGAGCGGGTGGTGGTACCTTGATGTCCTCGTTGGAGACGGCGTAGTCGAGGTTGGAGATGTAGAGCTTGGTGCCGGTCTCGACGGGCGTCGGGTGGGCGTAGGCCGTGGGCGGCGCCTAGGCAGAAACCCTAGTGAGTAGATGGTGGTCGTCGGGTCGGGCGAGAAATCAAGAAAAAGAAAGGAAGAGAAACAATACCTGAAAGGTGATGGCGTGATCGGGAAAGGCAGCGGCGCGGGTGGCGGCGCGGGAGTGGAAGCAGCGGGCAGAGGACGCTGGACGGGAGCGGCGCTTGTACTTGTTGGTGATGAGGTCGTCGAGGGACATGTCCAGCGAGTCCGCCGCCATCTTCTTGGTGTTGCGGCGGCGGCGGCGGCGGCGGTGGAAGGTGGAGTTGCTTTCTCTTCCTTGTTTGGGTTGGGTGCGGACTGGGGAAGACGAGACCGGAGTGGAGTCAACATGGGCTGGGCTGGGCTGGGCTGTTCTTCCTTTTTGTTTTGGGCTTTATTTTGCTCTTCTCTTCTTCTTCTTCTCGTCCTTTCCTCTTCTTCTGGAGTCTAGACGGATCTATCTATCCACCGAATTGTTCAATCCAAAGCCAAACCAACAAGCAAGCAACCAGCGAACCCTAGCTAGAGAGAGATTCGCATCAAGGAAGGAAGGAAGGAAGAAGAGCAGAGAGACTCATTTGAATTAGAGACAGAGATGAAGCCCAAGCCCTTCAAGGAGGAGTTCACCTTGGGTTAGTTCCTACTACTCCTCCATTCCTTCCTTTCAAATTTACTATTCATGTTCATGGATAGTATTGACTGAGATCGAATTCAGAGGAGAGGGCCAAGGAGTCGGCTGCCATGATCGCCTCCTACCCCGACAGGATCCCTGTACTATTTCTTCTCCTATTCTTTGATGCTTCATCACTGCTATCAATTTTCACTGCAAATTCCTCGTGCTTGCTGCTACCCCAACATACAGAAAAAAAAAACACACACACACACACAACACCTGATTATTCCCTTCACCCGTGCCAGCCGACTGCTATGGCGGCATGTGATTCTTTTGTTGTATGTTTTCTTCTTCACATGCACTTCTATAAACATATCATTGGAGTATGAGACTCATCATTGTGTCACAATAGTGCATCATATAATCATGTGATTGTTCAAGATGTTATTCAAATTCGTTCAAGTTTCTCCTGAGCGGCACAAGAAACTCAGGATAGGAGCTTTACCCATACCGTACTGATGATGATTGCTCAAAAATCAGACATTGTATATGGTTCTCCTTTGTGTCAGCCAGTAGTTCTTGCCAACACAAGTGCACATTTGCGTGTGGCAGTTTCATGGCAGAGCATATACGCGATCCATGGTTTTGGGTAATATTATCTAGCTTGTAATAAGAGGATGGAGGTGCTGCTTCATTACATATTCTATTTTTATTCATCTACCAACAAGGCTGTGATCACACACTTTCTATTTTGATACCATTGTACAAAATGAAAAAGGGTAGGTAGGTGGCTTCTATTATTTGCGAGTTGTTGACCTTGGCCATTATATTTCTTAGCTGTTTTATGTTACAGTGAATCAGGATTCAGGGTCAAAATCATATATATGGAGCACCATTCTTGCGGTATTCCTAGATATAAATAGTTTAAGTTTCACTGCCGGCTTTTTTTTTTCAGCAAAGTTAGCTTCAGTCAACTCTGTTGTGAATTGATTTAGATGGACCTTATGGATCATTGAATTCCATGGAAATACACTGAAACTGATGAGACGTGAGACTAAATCACCGACTACTTTTCGTTCTGCCCTTAATTGAAGGCCATATTTATTTGGGTTAATTAGATCTGTACCATTAAAAATTTATCGGTTTTGATATATACCATTACTATTTGTGTATTTGTAAAGATGCCATTGTTGCTTGTTTGTAATCTCAGTGATGCCACTAAGATATGTATTTTTGCATGTATTAGACAAAAATACCCTCATCTTCTACTTCTCTCTTCCCTTGTCCTCTCCTCTTTCTCTGCTCATGCTCCTCTCAGACCCAAATCCCGTTGTTGGCGATGCTTCCCTGCTGCTCTCCGATTGGGTCGACCCGTCTGCGTCCGCCGCCGGAGCTCGCGACGCTGGACAACACCGTGCAGGTCCACCGGTGCTCTTCATGAAGGCCGTCCTCGCTGCGTCGGGCATCGAGGTGGTCATCAGTGACGAGGTGGAGGAGGCAGTTGCTGGACCGGAGGTGGCGATGATGGCGCATCGGGCAGCTGCGAGCGTGGTGAGGGAGGTGCAGGAGCTCGCAGGAGAGAAGTGGCCACTCTTCACCGCTCTTTCCTTGGTCCTTCGATACTTCGGCATTGTCGTCGCCACCGCCCAGGGCTCCTCGCTGCGAGGAGAGGCGGACGGATCTGGGACACCATCGTCACTATCTCCATCAAGCGTCGGCCTCCATCTTCCCCATTTCCACCTTGCCAGCCGCAGAGAGGGACTAGGGGAGGGAGGAGCCGCATTGTCGGGGTAGTTGGAGGAAGATGCCGTCGGCGGCGGGGACCGAGGGCCCCATGGCAACGTTGTCGTCAGTGTGGAGCTCTGTGCAGGAGGACGCCAGTGGCCGCACGAGGTGGAGGGAGACGCGGACATCCTGGCCGAAGGAGCACCGGAGAGGAAGGAGATGGCGGCTGCGGTGGCCATGTCCATCGTTGGTCACGCTTGCCGCTGCCGTTGCCGAACTATCGCCTGTCTCTCGCGCCGTGGAAGAGAGGAGGAAGGAGAAAGGGAAAGAAGGGGAAAAAGACAGGTTGGTTCAATTTTTTTCATAAATGAATCCAAGGGGTAATTAGCATATCTCGAATATGTGTAAAATTATAATGGCACGGTTCCAAATACGTGAATACTAGTGGTATATTTTGAAATCAACATATTTTTAATGACATGGATCCAATTAACCCTTTAGTTTGTTTATGTGTTGCTTGAATTTTATGCTAACATGCTAGTATCTATGTTAGCAGGTAATTATCTAAAAAAAAAATCTATGTTGGCAGGTCATTGTTGAGAAATTTTCGAGGAGTAATCTTCCAGAATTGGAGAAGCGCAAGTAAGTAGCCAGTCTCCTGTTCTCAGAAGCTGGTTGAATTTGGAAGCCTGAAAAGCAGTAGTAATTGCAGGTACCTGGTTCCATGTAACATGCCAGTTGGGCAGTTTATTTTGATACTTCGTTCCAGGCTACATTTGTCTCCAGGAACAGCGTTGTTTGTGTTTGTCAACAACACTTTGCCCCAGACTGGTGAGTTTTGCATATGAAGTAGTGTTTTTTTGGGTCCCGCTTGATCCTCTGTTGAAGCTTCAGACATACTGTACAATTTTGTTGTGGCTGCAGTTCAGCTGATGGGCAGTGTGTATGAGTCATACAAAGATGAGGGCGATGGCTTCCTCTACTTGTGCTACAGCAGCGAGAAGACATTCGGTTGACCAACTCCTCCGTGGAGATCTGCTTTTACCTCGGGCGTCAATAACATATGCATGTATATATATTAGTATGATTAGAAATTACAATGATGTGTTATATATACTGTATATTGATTGATGTGAATGAAGTGTTACGAGGAGGAGAAAAGTTTCATACCGAACTTAATTATCCCACGTAAATTTGTGAGGCAAATTAAGGAGAACATAGATCACTCATTTTCAAAGCAGGATACAGAGAATTTTAGAGTTTAAATTTCCAAAGAGCTTTGTCCGAGCAGGCGATCACTCTATCAAGTCTTAAGTGTTGGGATACGCGTAGGCTACGATAGAATAAATCAAAATTTTCTATCGCGTAAACCAGAAACCATGCAAGTATTAGATCATAGATCGTTACCACTCGACGCGCTGCGCAGCGGAAGAAGACGTTGAGAAGTCGAAGGAACTCTCGCGAAGTAGCACGCGTCGATGTAGAGGAAGTAGTCGATCACACCGGCTCGACCTTCTCCTCCTCGTGCGTTCTCCTCGCCGTACTCCCACGCCGATCAGCACCGCAAACCAGCGGCGCCTCTACCGGTATCCACACGTACAGGGACGGAACGCCACGCGCATATGTGCTAGCACCCGCGCGTGGCTAGGGTTTTGCTCGGGGAGGGAAGTGACGGCTAGGGTTTCTCACGTGATGCCATCCTCCGCCGGTCACACCCCTCACGAATATATAGGATCCATCACTCGGGCCTCTAAGGTTTGTAGGACTCCTATCCGAATTAAGCTCATATTGGATCTCTATCCAATCCTCTTATTCCGGCCTATTAAGCGTGCGACCCTGTAGGTTCATATATACTCGGCTGTAACCCGAAAACTCCTTTTCGGTCCACGCGTCAACAGCGGCCCCTAGCAGAACGTATTGACCCACCGGGCATACATAAATATCATATCGGCTGAACCTTTAGTGTATACTTGTATGAATCCCTTTGCCTCACGATATCGATTAAGCTCAAGGCTAGATATGTGCCATCCTCTAATAGCTCAATCATTCACTCGAACCTGTTGATAGATTATATAACTTGTGATTGACTCCTCAATCACCTTTGGCATGGCCATGCACTTCCATAATCTACAACATCGAGGGGCCCAGAGATATCTCTCTATAGGAGGGGCAAATCTCATTTTGATTATTCATATCCCATTACATGTTTCATAGCATACCCGAAAACTACTTTTATAACTACCCAATTACGGAGTAGCGTTTAGCAGTCCCTAAGTAAGCTACTACATATGTTGAGAACCATGATAATCTCAGGTATAAGGATTCAACACCAACACTCAATGAGATCACTGATGACACAACACATATGGCTCTTGCAGTGTCTCATGTTGGGTCTATCCAACAACATGTTCACCAACATGTGTCCACATTATTAATTTGGTATCTCTATACCATGATCCATGAGACATGATCATCAATTAATACATGTGCTGATCATATAAACATATTTGTTCCACATATGATATTTGATCAGGGATCCTTTAGAAATAGTAACAAACAACATAAAGAGTCTCGTGAAAGAATCACATATTCATTAACCAATAAGGAGTTATCTATTTCAAGGAACAATGTCGGATAAATATGTAAACATATTATGTGATACAATCATCTCTATGATTGACTCTAGGGCATATCACTAACATCAAGTGCACCCCAACCATTTTCCTTCACATGTAAGCTTGCTTGTACATACAGTACAATGCTTGACTTCAACTTGGAAAATGGCATCCATGTATATATGTGTATGTTTTATATACTGATAAGTACTCTAGTTTTGAATAGTCCACTGATCTCATTAGTTTGATTTAATTTTCAGGAACGAACAATGCAAGGCGTGCGTGCATGTGCTAATTTGAGATATATGACCGGATGGATCTAGGCTTAGATCATGCATGCATCTAGCCGGTCCTGAAATATACGGTATATATATATGGAAATACTTCGTAGTAGGAGTCATGCATGTGCGGATGGCGTCATTGCTTAGCTTAGCAATAGCATCGATTAGAAAAATCCAGGAACACACATCCAGATGAGTGTCATGACGACGACACAACTCGATCAATTAATGAGTGTCATCAATTAATACATGTGCTGATCATACAAATCGATCGATCGAGTGGTTTGTATTTTGTCCACACAATATGTATATGCCCATAATAATTATGTTATCAATTAATTATCGTTTTGTCAACAAAGAAGGAAGAAAATGGAAGTTGCTCTGGAGCAAGCAACCGCGCAGACCAGCTGCGGGCAAAACGTGTTTTTTTTATGTATAGTTGGATGACGTCGATCGATGCTGGCTGTCAACAAGACAACAACAATCATCAGTATAACTAATTCAGTGCAACTGAAATTTCTCCTCAACGTTTAGCGGCAGCAGCATCCAGAAATTAAGATGAGCCAATTAGAGGTGGTTGAGATGGAGGACAAGAAGCAGCAGCAGCAGCAGCAACGAGAAGCAGAAGCATCAGTAGTGCCTTCATCGTTGCGAGCTGCGGCAACCAGGAGCCTGTCGTCCTTGTCGTCGTCGTTGCGCTGGGATCATCGTGGGGACGACGCACTGAGATGGGCGGCCATCGAGAGGCTGCCCATCTTGGACAGGATGCGCACGTCGGTGCTAATCCTTGATCAGATTAATTGTTGTTGATGAGCTAGAATCAAAAGGGGCCGGCCGGCGTTGAGCAGCACTAGCTAGCTAGCTAGCATGATCAACGAAGAGGTGGAGATGGAGGACAAGATCAAGAAGAAGCAGCAGCAGCATCAAGAAGAAGAAGAAGAAGAAGAAGAAGAAGAAGCAGAAGAAGAAGAAGAAGAAGAAGAAGAAGAAGAAGAATAAGAAGAAGTAGAAATAGAGGAGAAGGCGGTGTCAGTGCGCGCGCTGTCATCGTCGTTGCGAGCTGCGGCAACCAGGAGCATGTCGTCCTTGTCGTCGTCGCTGCGCTGGGATCGTGGAGACGTCGACGCCGCTGCCGAAGAGGAAGCTGAGCTGACATGGGCGGCCATCGAGAGGCTACCCACCTTCGACAGGATGCGCACGTCGGTGCTGTCGTCGGAGGCGGTGGACGTGCGGCGGCTGGGGGTGGCGGAGCGGCGGGTGTTGGTGGAGAGACTGGTGGCCGACATCCAGCGCGACAACCTGAGGCTGCTCCGCAAGCAACGGCGGAGGATGGAGAGGGTGGGCGTCCGGCAGCCGACGGTGGAGGTGCGGTGGCGCAACGTGCAAGTGGAGGCCGACTGCCAAGTGGTTTCCGGCAAGCCGCTGCCCACGCTCCTCAACACCGTGCTCTCCCTGCAGCAGGTGCTCACCACCGCGCTGGGGTTGAGCCGCCGGCATGCAAGGATCCCCATTCTCAACGACGTCACCGGAATCCTCAAGCCTTCCAGGTATGTCGATAGTTGTATTCCTCCCATCCAGCTCGATCGATTAATTGATTAGCCTCTCATGGTGATCTGAGGTGATCGATCCATCGAGATGTATGTGTTGTGTGCAGGCTGACCCTCCTCCTTGGGCCTCCCGGCTGCGGCAAAACCACCCTCCTGCTCGCCCTTGCAGGAAAGCTCGACAAAAATCTCAAGGTTATTTACTTCTTCATTCCCAACCAATTGCATGTGATTCTTCCACCAATTAAGTATCTAATCACAAGTAACCAGCCAAACAGCAGCTACATATTTTGATCATCAATAATCGGCTACTCACTGTATTATCACCGCATTGCATAATGCATTTTGCATTGCAGGTGACCGGCGAAGTTGAGTATAATGGGGCCAATCTGAATTCCTTTGTTCCAGAGAAGACATCAGCTTATATTTCTCAGTATGATCTTCATGTCCCTGAGATGACTGTCAGACACTTTACTTCTCTGCAAGGTTTCAGGGCGTTGGCACTAGAGCAGGTACATATAACACATTTAATTATCTGTCTCATGTTTGTTTACTTACTCAACTTAACCAAGTACCGTTATTTTTCTTGTGCAAACTAGAGATCATGAAGGAAGTCATTAGGAGGGAGAAGGAGGCCGGGATTACCCCTGACCCTGACATAGATACATATATAAAGGTAAACACTAACCACCCATTCATGTATTCCTTTTATTTCTTTCCCCTTGTCTCTGTTATAGGAATGCTTTCTTTTGCCATCTCTATTGTGTAAAAGAAGCCAATAATGATGGAGGTGACTCTGCCACTCCCACCACCTCTCGAGTTGAAGGGACCTTTTGAGGACAAATACATAGTTGTGTGTGTTGCTTAATATGTTATGAACTGATATTTGTTTAGGAATTATATAAGATATTTCAAATTTAAAACTTATAACATACTTTTTAAATTTCATTGCAACACATTGGTATTTGGATAGTGTATCTAAACAACAGTGAAAACTTGTCTCATTTTCCTCATACAGTTTGGCGTTGGAAAAAATAGTTTGGTGTTTAGCCATTTGTAATCTAAATGGCATAAGCTCTACCATTACAATTCAATTAGGTATTTTTGTAGGCAATATCTGTGGAAGGCTTAGAAAGGAGCATGCAGACAGATTACATTATGAAGGTAACTGGTCCAATGAAGAATGCTCAGTCCAATGATCAATGCTCAGGGATCTTAATACATAACTTTTAACCTTATGTATAATGTATCTCTTGCTTAATAGATTATGGGACTTGACATTTGCGCTGACATAATAGTCGGAGATATAATGAGAAGAGGAATTTCAGGTGGTGAAAAGAAGAGACTAACCACAGGTGATTTAACCGTATATATATACCAATACCAGGATGGCGTTTGTATCTCTCAATTGAAATATAGCAGTAATAATTAAAACACTCAATTCAACAACTAAAATTCTGCAATTATGTATGGGAGGATCTACACCCTTGTAAATTCCAATGCTAAACATAATAGTACTATTGAACTACACTCTAGCTAACCAACAAATACATGTAGTGTTCCAATAAAAAAACAAATACAGGTAGTATATATTTTCTATTCATAAAAACATGTATGCTAGCCACCAAACTAAAGGTATCATGCCAGCAAGTTTTTTCCAAACAAAAAACAAAAGGAATAGGGTTATCTTCATTTATGCCATACAAGCTCAATTTTTTTTTGGGACAAGTCAAGTTGTTAATTCAATGCAAGATGCTTGTTTTTCCTTTTATTTATATTGAAACATCGTCTTGGAACCAGGGGAGATGATAGTTGGACCTTCAAGAGCACTTTTCATGGATGAAATATCAACCGGGTTGGACAGCTCTACCACCTTCCAAATTATTTCTTGCCTCCAACAAGTGGCTCATATCTCAGAGTCTACCATACCTGTCTCTCTCCTTCAACCAGCACCAGAGACTTATGATCTTTTTTATGATATTATCTTGATGGCTGAAGGAAAAATTGTATACCATGGGTCTAAGAGTTGCATTATGAATTTTTTTGAATCATGCGGGTTCAAGTGCCCGGAAAGAAAAGGAGCAGCTGATTTTCTACAGGAGGTACATGAGAAAAGTACTATTAGTTCAAAAAGTCTTACTGATCAGCGAAGTGAGATTGTTTAAAATGAACACTATCAGCATCAAGTACTTGTTGGAAATTAATGACTTGAAGTTGAAGTGTGTGTATTTGAGTTGGTGTGTATAGCTCCCCAAATTGAAACAACAAGAGTTAATGGTTTATTTGATATGATATTGGAGAAAGAAAAGGAGGAATACAAGACACTTGGGCCATGCATTTTATCTAAATAATTAGTTAGGCATGATAAGAAGTGGATATTTGAGCTTCCATAATTCTAATATAATCTGCCATGTCATTTGTCCTACTTAGGGATTTCGTCCGATGCAATATGGATAAACTAAATTGGACATTTTAGGTTCTATAGTATTCCAAATAGCCATTGTTTTATAGAGACATGCCTTTTTAATTAGTCTCTGCATTTTGTATATTGTACTTATAATGTTGGTACAAGTTCAAGATACAACTTTTTAATATTAAGCAGTTGAGTATTGGTTAGTATGATGTGTCTTTGACTTTCCGGTTAATATTTCTCTTCTAAACTTACGTATAGGTTTTGTCTAAGAAAGACCAACAACAATACTGGAGTCATACTGAGGAAACATACAACTTTATTACTGTTGATCACTTCTGTGAGAAATTTAAAGCATCTCAAGTTGCTCAAAATCTTGTTGAAGAGCTTGCGAATCCCTTTGATAAATCAGAAGGACACAATAATGCATTGTCCTTAAATATCTACTCACTAACCAAGTGGGATCTCCTCAAGGCATATTTTGCAAGGGAAATCCTTCTCATGAGAAGAAATGCCTTCATCTACATAACAAAAACTGTTCAGGTAAGGAAGTAGAAATATCTCTTTTGGAGAAAATTGCAGTTCAAATGTTCATAGTTTTGAGTATAGATGAATACATTCTATGATACAAAACATCCAGTTTTTGACACCTGATTTATGATGTTACACCCAATGTCACGTAGCTATGTTTTCTCATGTTTACTATGCACAATTTAGGCTACAGATAGTACTATATCAACACCAAAAACAATGGAGGTTGTAATATATCAAGGTTTCTAGTTGAAATTTGATATCTTTAAAATTCTTCCTATATTTCAATTGACACATGAATTACATTAACTTTGGCATTATTATTTTTCAAGGAATTGAGGTTTTTGTTAGAAGAGTATATCTTACATAATATGCCCTCCATTCCATAAAAATCCAATCCTAGCTACGAACCTAGAAACATGCGTATCCAGGTTCGTAGCTAGGATTGGTCCTTTTTTGGGACGGAGTAGTATATAATATAGTTGTTTGAAATTTGGATGAGCCAAAACTTTAGTTTTTGCATTTTCTCAACAAATTAACATATTACATGTTCTTTTTAGCTTGGATTACTTGTTGTTATTACTGGGACAGTGTTTCTACGGACACATATGGGGGTCGATAGGGCCCATGCTGACTATTATGCTCCTTCTTTTAGTTAATGGTTTCCCTGAGTTGGCTATGGCAGTTACCAGACTTCCTGTCTTTTACAAACAAAGAGACTACTATTTCTATCCGGCGTGGGCTTATGCAATACCTGCTTTTATACTAAAGATTCCAGTTTCTTTAGTTGAGTCAATAACTTGGACATCAATATCTTACTACCTAATTGGCTATACTCCAGAAGCATCCAAGTTAAATTACACTCTATTGTAAAAGTCTTGTACACATGAAGTACGCATTCGATTGCACTGTATTATTGGCTCTTTCCGGTTGTTCTTATGTGTGAACATTTCATACCTATGAGGTCACCTGTCACCTAAACATTACGGCCACCATATATAGGGCAAACATAGGTGTATTTATTTTTACTATTAAGGTTTCAATGATGTTGGCTACCAAAATAAGACTACAGGATTTCCTTATATAAAACTATCTAGACTCTATTTTAGTGTTTATTCGTATTACCTCATCTTTAAGATGCAATGACTATGTTGTGTGTTAACATACTCAATTCTTGTGTTTAGATTTTTCCGCCAGCTCCTCATTCTATTCCTTGTCCACACTGGAGCATTATCGTTGTTTTGATGTGTCGCCTCATACTGTCAAACAATGGTGGCTGGTTCAGTTGGTGGTACCATGTCATTTCTAGTCATCCTTCTATTTGGGGGCTTTATCATTCCTCGACGTAAGCCACTGTCTCTTTTCCATAATCCCTACTATGCTAACAAGACATCATTCGAAATTTCTACTAATTCTTGTGTACTTGGTTATGTATTAAACAATCATTGCTAATTAACACCATGCGTGCCATATTTTACAGCATCTATGCCTAATTGGCTAAAATGGGGATTTTGGATCTCTCCATTGTCATATGCTGAGATAGGGTTAACTGTAAATGAGTTTTTGGCACCACGATGGCTAAAGGTACGTGTTGTTGCATCCTTAGCCTATCTTTTAGATAAGGTGAGTACCTTCTACTTAGATTCCAATATGAAAAGACTATTTTTTTCTATGTTATTAGACCACAACGTCTGGTGTAACACTTGGAAGGAGGGTAATAATGGATCGAGGACTAGACTTCTCTAGCTACTTCTGTTGGATTTCCGTCGGTGCATTGGTTGGGTTTATTTTGTTGCTTAATGTAGGTTATGCCATTGGCTTGACCATTATGAAACGTAAGTATGATATGTGAAATAACATTAAATAATACATCCACTATCCATATTTATCAAAGCATATGCCCCTTTGATGTTTTTAAATAGTTCCATTCTCTCAACCATTATTCTGATACCATATGGACCTCAGCTCCAGGAACTTCCTATATCTCGTGATAAGTTTGCCACATTTGATCGAAGAGGCAAATACATGTCCAAGGACATGGACAATAGGATGCCTAAGTTACAAGTAGGAAATGCTTTGGCACCTAACAAGACTGGTTAGTTCAATCTATACATTCTATGACTAAATGCATCTCATATTAAATACATCAATAATGTGATCTTGTGCAGGGACGATGGTGTTACCTTTCACACCACTTACAATATCATTTCAAGATGTGAACTACTATGTAGACACCCCCGTGGTAATTCTAAACTCCTAATAGTCAAGACAATTAGTAGTGGAAGAAAATCATGCTTAGTTGTTGACTGTTATGAATTTCAGTAGTCAAAGAGAACAATATATTCACTTGTTCTATTAGCATGTGCTTCATGGCTATTCCCATATATTTAGAAGTATAATAGGCTGAAATCAATGTTGAGTGTATTCTCAATTTAGGAAATGAGGGAGCAAGGTTACAAGGAGCGAAAGCTACAACTACTGCACAACATCACAGGAGCTTTCCAACCAGGGGTTCTCTCAGCACTCATGGGAGTTACTGGAGCAGGAAAAACAACTCTACTTGATGTTCTTGCTGGAAGGAAAACCGGTGGTGTTATTGAAGGAGATATACGAGTAGGAGGTTATCCTAAAATTCAACAAACTTTTGCAAGGATATCAGGCAACTATGAACAAACCGATGTTCATTCCCCACAAATCATAGTAGAGGAGTCTGTTGCATATTCAGCTTGGTTGCGGCTACCAACAGAAGTTGATTCAAAAACAAGAAGAGTGAGTTTTCATTGTTAAAACAAAATATAAAAAAATTGAAATATACATGTGTAAATCAATATAATAATATTATTACAATTTAATATTGCATAATTGAGATGGAACTATGATCTAACACATATATAATTTTTTTGCCATCATAGGAATTTGTTAATGAAGTTATTCAAAAAATTGAGTTGGATGATATTAGAGATGCTTTAGTAGGACTACCAGGGGTAAGTGGGCTATCTACAGAGCAAAGGAAACGTCTCACTATTGCAGTGGAGCTTGTGTCCAATCCTTCAGTCATATTCATGGATGAGCCAACATTAGGCTTGGATGCACGAGCAGCTGCTATTGTCATGCGTGCGGTGAAGATGTCGCAGACACAGGTCGAACAGTTGTGTGCATCATTCACCAACCAAGTATTGAAATATTTGAGGCCTTTGATGAGGTACTTTCAAGTTATTGTGTTGCATATATAACTCAATAGTCTTATCTAGGACTAACTATGAAGTGTAAAGAATAGCTCTCATGGAATTAAAAAAATACGCTTTAAAGTGGTCATATGTTACATTAATTATTCATAAGAGTTTTAGCAGACTTGTTCAACTACACACGCCCTCTATTACTATATCAGATATGAAGAAAAAAATATGATACATATTTGTACGTAAACTTACTACATAAACAATACATGTAAGATGATTATAGTCTAGGGGTATTTCAAGTTACAACTTCTATGGAGTATTCATTTACTTTTCTAGACAAAAACATCATGTTGATAACTCGACATGTCTTCATTACCAAAAGTTTCTTAATTTGCTATAGTAGATAGATCTTTACGGCTTAATTTACTGGGCTAAGAGCATACAACTGTAACCTTTTTAAGTATTCATGGTGTTGGAGAAGTTAAGCATGAATTTTTTTTTCAATAATAATGGGAGATATTTTGTGTATATTTATGTGCATTAGTGATATTAAAATTCTTTAGTTTGCATGAGTAAAATAAAAGTGAAATACCTTATAACTAATTAGCTTAAATATATATTTAGCTTATGCTAATGAAAAGGGGTGGAGAGTTGATATATGCTGGGCCTCTTGGCCTCCATTCATCTAACGTCATCCACTATTTCAAGGTATCAATTGACAACTTGAATTTGTTCATTTGTATATTGCTTGTATAAAAGTATCTAGCTAAATAAAATTTGATTCGTATCACCATTCATATATCTGTGATGAAAACCAATTAAAGTTGACCTAGCTACCTACATCTGATTTCGTTATTTTCATGACCTAAGTTTTCAAGAAGTTACAAACTAATCACTAGTTATGATTTTTCTCTACATTTCCAGTCCATTATTTTCTATTTAGCGTCGTGCGCATGTGCTACAACGGATCCAAACTAATATATATTAAGTCTAAACTACAAAATTATATTCCATTAAATCCTTAATATGTGTGCATAATTATGAGGCAAGTTGACCACAAATGTATATACATATGCAAAGATGCAATACTTTCCTACAAAGTTTTACAACAATACATGTATTCCTACATTTTTACAGCCATAAAGGTTTTTAAATGGGCGTGGGTGAAGAACATATCATCACCCTCAACTCTCTCTATCTATATATGTATAATTGGGTATAGTAGGCATTGTATATGTAGAGCGAGTTGTTCGTATAAATCCATTATCCAGATGTTACATTTCCAATGTACATTGCATATGATGAAGCAAGCAATGTGAATCTTTTGATTTCCTTAATAAATATATGTCTTTTGTATTTTCAAGAAGTAATTTATTTATGTCACATTATTCTTACAATTCCCTTCTCCAAGCATCACTATTTCCAATGTACATTGTACATTACATTTATATTACGTGTCATATAAAAATCTATTCTTT
Organism: Oryza glaberrima; assembly: GCF_000147395.1. Taxonomy (NCBI): domain Eukaryota; kingdom Viridiplantae; phylum Streptophyta; class Magnoliopsida; order Poales; family Poaceae; genus Oryza; species Oryza glaberrima. Next base: position 43,383 of record NC_068337.1, on the reverse strand, counting down.
GGATTCCATGATTTCTAATGTCTGTATTAGATGATGGGACGTGCAATATAATCATAAACACACTTCTTTTGAACCGTGGAATAAGAATATATTTTTTCACTATCGAGTACCTAACCTTTTCTCTTTGATTTTCCAGACAATTCTTGGGGTACCCAATATCAAGGATAACTACAACCCATCAACATGGATGCTCGAAGTTACTTGTGCATCTATGGAAGCTCAATTGGGAGTAGATTTTGCCCAAATTTACAGGGAATCAACCATGTGCAAGTAAGTTTTTAAAAACTCAGCACATTTGGATCTAGCGCCATTTATATATCCAAAACAAGTTACACATAAAATGCAAGGGGGCTTGGGTGCCAAGAGCGGTCTTGATAAAATAATTGACCAAATGATACTTAAGTGTGTCATCACGCCACTTGTAATTAACAATATTCTCACCTGTGGGAAAAACAAACTTGGTATGATGTAAGTAATTGGTTATTGAAGGGACAAGGATGCTCTAGTGAAGAGTTTGAGCAAACCAGCTCTAGGCACGAGTGATCTCCATTTCCCAACACGGTTTCCACAGAAGTTTGGGGAGCAACTAAAAGCCTGCATCTGGAAGCAGTGTTTGTCATATTGGAGAAGTCCTTCCTACAACCTAGTGCGAATTGTATTCATAACAATCTCCTGCATTGTCTTCGGTGCATTGTTCTGGCAGCAAGGCGACATCAACCACATGTATGTATTGTGAACCATCACTATGTCCATCCTTGATAAACATATATAGAGGAAGCATGTTCATATGCATATGATTGATATGATTTGTATTGATCCTTTTTTTAATTTCTTTTTTTTTGTTTCATTGGTGGGTAGAAATGACCAACAAGGTCTATTCACCATACTAGGGTGCCTGTACGGCACCACTCTTTTTACTGGCATCAATAACTGCCAATCGGTGATGCCGTTCGTCTCCATTGAGCGCTCTGTCGTTTATAGGGAGAGGTTTGCAGGAATGTACTCTCCTTGGGCCTACTCCTTGGCACAGGTATCTCATATCCTCAAGACCTTAACCTTATATGTAAAAGACTTAGTTGTATTATGCTTGGGCTTAATATGACTTTCTATTTGTTGTTCATTTGCATCTTGGGGCTGGCTGGAGTAGGTTGCAATGGAGATCCCTTATGTGTTGGTGCAAATACTGTTGATCATGTTCATAGCTTATCCGATGATAGGGTATGCATGGACTGCTGCAGCTAAGTTCTTTTGGTTCATGTACACCATAGCGTGCACGCTGCTGTACTTCCTCTACTTGGGAATGATGATAGTGGCACTCCCCCCAAATATCCAAGTGGCATCTATATTGGCATCCATGTTCTACACCCTGCAGAACCTCATGTCTGGCTTCATCGTGCCTGCACCAGTAAGCAAAACCATCATCTCACCTGAATAATTATTGCTTAATAATGTAAGTATGTATACATAGCATTACAAAATGCATAAATATATGGTTTACTGATATGGCAGCAAATTCCGAGATGGTGGATATGGTTGTACTACACTTCCCCATTGTCGTGGACACTCAACGTTTTCTTTACCACACAATTTGGGGATGAGCATGAGAAGGAGATTTCTGTATTTGGAGAGACTAAATCTGTGGCCGCCTTCATCAAGGACTACTTCGGTTTCCGCCGTGACCTACTGCCACTAGCAGCCATAATTTTGGCCATGTTTCCCACCCTGTTTGCCATCCTTTTTGGTCTCAGCATCTCCAAGCTCAACTTCCAAAGGCGATAAATAGCATAGAAGTGGCATATGACATGCTTCATTCCTTTGGCACATATACATACATATACAATTGGGCACACCAAGATTCTATACTCACTCCAATGGTGGTGGCGTTGAACCTACCACCCCTCCTACTTCTTAATATTACATAACAACTAAATTTAAATGGATATCCCTATTTCCTATAGGAAAAATGTGGGTAACACATTTCATGTAAAATATGATTGATTTATTTTAGAAAATATTGTGATATTTTTCCTTTTATCCGTAGCAAAGCACGGGCATTAGCTAGTATTTAGAAAGTTGTTAATGAACCTTTGGTCCAATCATTTGATGAGAAAAATAAACAAATCAATTTAAAAGGAGTAAAACTTAGCAAACCCCATGTTTTATTTCAAAGTTGCATAAAACCCTAGATATTATGACCGGTGGCACATAACCCCATGTATTATGGTTGTAAAGTTTCACAAACCTTACTCTTATGCACGTTGAGCGAATTAGTTATAAAACTTTAAAACATAGTGTATTTGAATACTTTTTAATTATTGAGTTCTTTACTAAGGTTGATAGTTTAACTGTTTGCTACTTTGAAAGATATCGTTTCAAATATGGTTAAAGTAATCAAGATTTAAATAAAGATGGGGTTTACAAAATTTAGACCATAAAACCTGTGGTTATATGCGACAAGTGACCATACCTGTGGTTTTCTACAACACTGACAATAAAATATAGGGTTTTCTAAAATATACTAGTTTAGAAAGTTAGCAAAGGGGTTGAGAAAAAGATGTACCAAGAAATCCAAGGGATAATCATAATTCTATACTCAAACATGTTAAATTCCTAAAATTTTACAAAATACCCATTTTTCATGTTGTAAAGATAGTTTTTTTTACTCTAATTAAGAGATAGAAATAGAGCTTTCCCTTATTTTTTTTTCTTTTTTAACTATCACAGACTTGCATGGATGACACATAATAGATACATATCTTTTTCCATGTGTATTTACTTGAACTTTTGGACCAGTGTACTCATATTAAGAAGTGTGTACGATTAAAAGTAGGATTGATATGCCTTAATATCTCATACTAGTAAAGCAAAGGCAAAATATTATGGACAGGTAGGGTGTCATGAAAATCATAAAGTATTAAGGGCTCATTTGGAACTTGGGAATTCTTCTAATCCTACAAAAATTAAACCAATTGCTATAAAAGTCCATAAAATTTCTAATGTTTCGAAACACACCCATAAACTTTCTAAGTCCATAAAATATTAGCATAAAAAAGTGAATAAACAAAAATGACCAAAACCACAGCATTGTCTCTCTACCCCTAGCATTCTCTAGCAGTGTGAGAGTTTACCTTTCCCATGGATGGGTGGATACTGACACTAGTGGTACCTCAATTTCCATCATTTTTTAACAAATTCCAATGGAATTTTATTAAAATTTACTATTTTAAATTTGAATTTCTCAAAATATATTCAAAATTTACCTCGAAACGTGATTATGTCCCGGCTTGAAATCTCAAAATTTTACGGTTTTCGACTTTTCCCCTTCAAAACATGGACCCTAAGAGCGGAGAGGGATTCTAATCATTCGGGTGGATGTCCACTCGTTTATCGCATGTCAACTAAATTGTTATGAAAAAATTGATTAATATGTAATATATCAGTCCATAAACATGTAAGGTCAAATTCGATTTCTACAAGTTGTAACAACAATAACAAAATAAACTTTAATTGGTATATGTATATTCACAGTCAATTATTATTTTTATTACAATTTATACTTGTTTGCTGAGCAATATATTACATATTAATCTACCGTATCTTTTTTTGAATTTTTTTATAAACCCTAAACCCTACATTATTTAGTTGATATATGATAACCGAGTGGACTTCCGTTGAAGTGATTATTAAAAACGCTGCTTTACTCTATGCTTTTAGGCAGACACCTGCTGCCTTGAAGAAAAAAGTTATATACATGTTTAGTAGAAATTGGCAGAAGTATACCATTGTGTTTAGTAAAAAGAGTTCGTGATTATCGGAAGCGGAGCACGTATCGGCTACCTTCTGCATCGGCTTATACCGAATTGGAAAGGGAGAAGCCGATGTAGCCGATTCTGGCAAGATGACTTTGGAATTATTGTCGGAATCGATTGAGACATTGTAAAAGTATTGCTAGGCATGGATTGAGTCCGAAGGAGGCAATTGTATCTATTAATTAGGATATTCTAGTATTTTCTTTATAGATATTTTGGTAAGAGTCTGCCTGAGGGACTTGTTCGTATTTTAGAGTTGTAATAGAAGTGGAGTCGTGTCCGATGTGGACATATTATGTATTTTGGGTATAAATATGACCCCGATACCTTGTAAACAATTAACACCAGTTCAATAACACTTTCGGCGCATTGCCACTTTTTTCTACTTTCATTGTTTCGACGAGTTCTTGCTTTCGAGTTGGGCTGCATCGGTTTCGATCTCCGACGAGAGGTAAAGCTTGTTATGGCGGCTTGCGTTCTCGGGATTAGTGCTTACATCTTTATGACACTCTAATATTGTTTATGTGAATCGTCGAGTTATCATATATGCTATATAATTTAGATCGATCTTACTATCCGATCCTGTCGGCTAGCTTTTTTCCATAAGAATCAGCCGATAGAGTTAGATAATATCGCCGAGTTAGATTATATAGTATATCCACCATCTTGAAAAGGCTTTCATTGATTTGTTTAGATCTTATGTTTCTCTTTATACTTAATGTTGCATTAGTTAAGTTTGATCTATTAAGTAAAATTTAGAACCACAATCTCTAACATGTCTCATGATTGCTAATAGAGATAGTATCGGAGTTTCAGCCGATCTTACCTGGTTTAGCTATCTTGTTCCTTTTCTATTTACTTGATGTGCTAAATCTGCCCTTTATATTAAGATCTCACTAAAGTGAAATATATTAAGCTCGATATCGATCTACCTAGGTTATCTTAACAATAGATTGATTCTTGTTTAATATATTTAACTTATAATGATATCTTAGTATAAAAATGTATCGGAACAATAGCCGATACACGCTAGATTTACCTATCGGCTATGCTATGAATACATATAATTTGTCCTTTGAAATATTTTTAAGCATAAGTGATTTATACTGTCTCAGCGGTTGTCCGATCTATCCTAATCACTTAGTTTAAACATGTTTTGAAGTATAGGTTATATATTGCTAATATCTAACATACGTCATCGGCAATCCAGCTGATCCGCCAACTGGCACGCTCTGAACCCAAAAACAGGGGTGTGAATTCGCAGCCCCTCCCTCCAGAACCGCTTAGCCAGCCCATCCGATGGACGGGCCCACTTACACATACCACCCCACTTACACTTTCGTCCTCGCTTCGTGTAAAATGGTTAACCGAGAGTGACATGGTTGGAGGGACAATACCTTATAAGTTGGTTCTAACCTTGCTAAACTAGTAAGGTGGTACTAAACATGAGCACCCAATTCTCATGGGTCACACATGCCAAATCCTAATTGGGCCACACAGGCCAAATCGTAATTGGGCCGGGATGTTACATGCAGCGAGTTTGCACGGTGAGTGTGTGAACTCGTAATGTGTTCATGATATCATAACAAGTTTGCATGATTAGGGCACGACTTCACACGGAGAAAATTGGGTGGATGCGAATTCGCGACACCGTGGATCGCATGATTAAATAATTAATTAGCATCACTATAAATTAATTAGTTGGTGGTTATTTCTAGTGTTATTAGCATTTAATTAACCGCTAATTCATTGTCAACATTTAATTTAGTAGGCATTTCGCTGTCCAGCCAAGCGAACTCGCGCGGGGTCAGAGATTTTTTTTATGTTTTAGAACTTTTAAATAAATAATTTTAATAATAGACCTTCCAGGAACTTATTTTTAAAAATGAACCTTTTTGTCACGCCATTGTAAATGGCATGGCCAATCTGAGCTACCACGCCATTGGTTGTGGCGTGGCAAAGGTTGCCCCGTGCAAGTCGTTGCCGTTTACAAGGCCAATTGGGCGCTGACGTGGCTACTTCCATGCCCGCCTTGTTCGCATGGCAGGGCAAAAATCCCAACTATTTTATATTTCTGAAGAAAAAAATATGATAAGAAAATTTCATGTGTTAGGAATATTTTTATTAATATCATGACCAATGTTGTTTATGATAAACGTGACAAGTTTGTACTTAGAAAATTGGTACTAAATGGGTAAAGATCGGATAAAGTATCTGCGGTATTTGTGAGGTATTACTAGAAAACTTCGTGTGGTTTTGATGGACTTGATTTATGTGTTGAAGATATGAATGGTTCAAGCATTGTCGATTCCTTATTCCCTATTTTCACTGCAATTTGGAAGGATGGAAATGACTAAATCCGGCATCACAAAGCAATCACTTGAATGCTAGTTGGAACAATATCGTGATAGGATGGAGGAGTAAGAACGCAAGTAGAAGGAAGAAAATGCAGTAGGATGCGGAAGCAACTTTATTAATAAAAATGAAACAGATCCATTACTTTTCGATTCGTGAACCATACAATAGCAGAAACCATTAGGAGCATACGATAATAAAGCTAAATCGTCGCATAGATGAACGATATGGGTTTCTCTGTGGCAATGAATCAACGACAGCGAATATTAAATATTCACAATTAGCACTAGTTATGGAACAATACAGCGGTGGAATACAACAATTTCTACACCAAAATAAGCACAACATGCTACATAATCACAAAAACCTAAAAATATCGTGTTCGTGCTATCCCATGTCTAACCCCACTTTTAACCATATCATAAAAAAAACCGTATTTCCACATAAATAACTCTAACATAAACGAGTACTACTCCATAATACACCTCGATCTACTCCGATCCATCCCCATGAATCTCATTACCACATATTTCAATCACATTACATTCAACATTAAACATTACAAATACATGCAAAAACGAGAGAAAACGACAAAAAAAAGGTATACCTTACGGGATGGGCTCCCACTCAAAAGAGCTTCAAATCGGAGCAAAAACACCAGATTTTGAGTAGATTTGGATGGATTTGGGGAGGGGGCGCCGGTTTCTTCGTCGTTGGGAGAGAGAGAACAGCGGGGAGGAGAAGAAACAAGAAAGGAGGAAGAAAGGGGCGGCGGTAGCGATCGGGGGATATTTCCCCCCACCACGCCAGCGAGATGGCATGGCGGTGTTACGTCACTGAGCCTGACATGGCAAGCCCAACCACCGTCTGCCTGCCACGTCGGCCCCCGATTAACCTTGTCAACCGCAACGACTGCCACGGGGCACCTTTTGCCATGCCACTACCAATCACGTGGCAGGTCAGTTTGGTCACGCCATCACGGGTAGCGTGGTGAAAATGTTTATTTTTAAAAATAATTTCCTGGAGTATATTATTAAAATTATTTATTTAAATGGTCTAAAATATAAATAAAATTCTGGGGCTAGCGAGTTCGCGTCCCCATCTAGCGATTGTGTGCCCTGCCTTTCCTAATTCTTTTCAATCGTGTGTATTCATATAAAATAATAACATATTTTTTTAAAAAAATCCTGCCTTGAAGGCCTGCAACTGCAAGGCTGCAACTCCAGTCCAGAGTGGAGACTGCAGACCAAGTGAGTGAGTGAGTGACCAACCCTTTGCACTTTCCCTGGCCAAAAGGGCAAGCAATGGTACTACTAGCAAGCACGCACACTCTGTCATAGTCATATCGCCCGTCCGACGCCGGTTCCCCACCCCCCTTTCTCCACTCCCAAATCGCATTTCTTGAGCTTCCCAGCAACACAGCACAAATATGGCCAGGAGATGGGGTCTCTTCTTCCTCCTCTCCTGCTCCTGCATCCTCTCCCACGCGCTTCCCTGCTGCTCAGGTCTGTGTGCTTGTTCCTCTGCTTCCATCTGCACCTTCAGTTCAGTTCAGTGTGTATGAACTATCAGTGTTGTACAGTTGCTGCTGGCGTCCACAAGGCCAGATCTTCATTTCTGTTCCCATGTTTTTCCCTTTTCCTTCCCTCTAGCTCCCTAATGCACCACGTTTGCTCCTCCATTTGGCTAGCATATGACTAGGGTTTTTCATCATTCCTTTAATCCTACACCAGTTTTAGAGGTATTTCGACTTGTACAGTCCTGTTTGGTTGCAAGAGCTTAGCGTGACGAGGGATTGGATTTGACCAAATTAACAATTTGGTCTTGTTTGAAAGAGAAATTTGATAATATACTATCCAATGAAATGGGGGAACCACGACATAACACTATTTCGTCTCTTTTCTTACTATTAGTAGAATAGTACAAGAGCATGGAAAGGAAATCTAATTTATCTATGTTCAACCCCACATCCCACCTAATGGATCATTAGTCCTTTTTAATTGCCTGAATCACGACCGTTTCCTACTCATGGGTATTACAAATTATGTCCTGATTTTTTTTACAAAAAAAACGACTACTCTTTGATTAAGTACTAGTACATCTTAGAAGGCTGACCTGAGCTTTATCAGGACATAATAAAAGCCTTTGGTTTGCTAATGATGACACTCAATGACTAATTAATTATTTATTAGTTAAAACTGCAGGCAAACAAACTGCCCACGATGACCTGAATCCAGAACAGGCAACTAATCCAACGATGCCAATCACGGTCCCATCTACAAACCCAGCACCAATAATCATCACTGTTCCTTCCACAAACCCTACCATCACAATTCCTTCCTTGAATCCTCTCCCTACACCCATTACTGCCCCCTCAATGGTGAATCCTTCCACCTCACCTGCACCTGCGGCATACCCGCTACCAACGCCTTCAACCTCTCCTCCTTCTGCATCATTAACCAACCCAACATCAAACCCAATGACGCCTGCTATCAGCATACCACCTCCTGCTCTCACCACAACTCCACCCACTGCCACAGGTCTTTCTGGGCAGCAACTATGGTGTGTGGCCAAGGCTGACTCAGCAGATATTGCACTTCAGAACGCACTGGACTACGCGTGCGGCATTGGAGGAGCAGATTGCTTAGCAATACAACCATCAGGCACTTGTTATTATCCAAATACCTTAGGTGCGCATGCATCCTATGCTTTTAACAGCTATTACCAGAGGAGCCCTGCACCCTCCAGCTGCGATTTTGGGGGGACGGCAATGCTTGTCAATGTCAATCCCAGTAAGGATGAATCTCCTCTCATTTCAGTGTCATTATGTTGGTGTTGTAAAGATCATTTTATGCGTGTATATTTCCTTTGCAGGCTCAGGAAGCTGTGTTTTGGCACCGTCAATGTCGTTACCATCAAGGTGAAAATCATTTCAACTCTGAAAACATGAACACTCTAGTGCTTGACCGTGCCCTTTTAATATATATTATTAAGAGAGTTTGAGAGTTGAGGCTGAAAAGCCCTTAAGTCTAAAAACAATGAAATGTTGTGTTTACTCTTGCAGCTCCGTGTCTGGGTACAATCCTGCATTGACAACTCCTACGGCATCATCCACTATTACTCCTACTACGCTATCTGGTTCAGGTCCATCAGTGCTGAACCCGGATGGCTCAGGATCTGCCAGTAGTTCTGAGTTTGGTTCAGACATTCCAGACACGAGCAATTCTTGGCGCTCAATCTCCCCCAATGGCTGGTCCTTGGCAGCTTCGTTTTCAATGCTTGCATGGGCATACATGATCAAAGGAACAATTTTGGAAACAGAGTGATTAAAACGATGTAAAGAGCTAGGGAATTCACTCGGCCAAGTTGTATGGCGCGCAGGTAGTGGCCGGAACTAGGAAATAGAAACTAAACTAGGCTTGATAGACGACTGGTCAATAGCTGTTGTAGTGCGTGCGAGGGCCGAGGGGACCCTTCTTCCTTGAGTGACCGAAGAAAGAAAGAGAGAAAAAAAATGCCTCTTTTTGACTTTTGAGCCCCTGTTCCCGGCTGTATTGCCGGATGTTATTGCGTGATATGGTGCGGGAGCAGTAGATAGCATGGAAGCGCAGAAGTTCAAGACAAAGTTGAATGGCATGGAATTGGAAGGCATGAGGCATCTTAGCCACAGGAGCAATACAGGTGCCCGAATCAAAAGAGCCAAATTCAAGTCACACGAGTGAGATTGTTTCAGATGATTGAGATTTAAGCAAAGCTCTCAACATCAAGACAAAATATATATACTACCAGTCTTTTTTTTTTTTGAGAGCTATATACTACCAGTCTTGTGTTTGCTTGCACTTGCTTACTTGCTCCACTCACCATACCTACTAGTACTGACCAACCTACCCTGTTTTCCATGTATCTACTGAGTATTGTTCTTGCCAAACGTCCAAGGCTGACTGCAATGGACTCTCCATATCAGATTTGTTAATTGTTAACCCAATACTTGTTCAGTAGTTTGATTCTATACTACGAATAAGTTCAATTCCATATAAGTCAATACTGGTCGCACATCAATTGGATATATAGGAATCTAGCAAACTGCAAATGTTCAGTTAAAGGAAAGTTCTGCTGGTCGGTTTTGGGGAAAAAAAACGGTCGTGTCATGTTCAGAAACTATTTGGATCTCAGGGTTAGCTGCAGTAGGTCCAGAACAAATTGAAGGCCAGCACTTAATATTTTGAACATGAAAGGCTCTGTATACTTTTATCAGAAAAGAAATTGTAAATTTTGATCAGAAAAGAAGTGAATTACTAGTTAAAGAATCTGTCGCATGAGACTTGGTCCTTTTGGAACCTTGGGTTGGGTTGGTTGCAAGTGATGTGAAGGTAGGGTATTGGGACACTCCACCAAGAGCTAGCTAGCTTAGCATTATTTTCCATAAATACAAGATTGTTGTATTGAATTGTTCGGCCTCACTTTAAAGGATCCAAATGTGCTACCTACATTCCCACTGTCCAGCTCCACTGCTTCAGCCTCCAGCAATTAGTTCTCTTTAGCTATAAGTAGCAGCACCTCTCCACTCTTCTGGTCTCACACCAATTTCCTTTGGAGATGCTCGTCTTGCATCCTGCGAAATTCAGGTGCTTCCTTTTCTCCATGTTTCTGGGAATATTAATATGATCTCCTGTAAGTATTTGCCCCTTTTTTTTTCTTGTGTTTCCATGCTGCAATTTTTTTTATGATGGTTTGGTTGTGATCTTTATCGAATATGTCTTCTTTCTTGGATGATGTATTTCCCTCTACTATTCTCGTCAGTTAACTTCGACTTTGTTTAGTGCATGGAAGCTGAACAATTGTACTTCATGATTGTGCCATTGCTTAAAGTACAAAATTAACTGACAAGATTGATTCAGTCAGCTATCAAGGAAAGAGAATAAAGATGGCATTCAAGGCCAGCATTCAGCAATACTGGGCAAACAATTATCATTATCAACCGATAATAGTTACAACTTTGCTTTGCTAACTTGACCTGTACAATTCAAATTATATTCCAACTGATAGTCGTCAAAATGTTCAGTAGGATCTTTTACCATTTTTTGTTTGTTATTGTAGCTGTCATAAAAACTAGACATTGGCTACTTTCTCCTCCCTTACCTCTTCAATTTTCTTGCCTCTAATTACGCAGTACTGTAGCAGTAGTAAATTCAGCTGGTTAATTGCTTAGGTGGTTGATCTCACATGGCCTAGAAGACTACGTATACTAGTCTTCCAGCTACTCCAGCCTGTTTGTCAAACGCCCTGCCAAAATCTAAGTAGTCAATCTTTTTTTAGATAATAGCTTTGCTTGTAGTAACTAGTGGTATCATATTGGGCTTTAGCATCCAATGCTAGCTATAGAGTATATGATTGTAATGTTGATTGCATGAAAGAAAAAAAGAATTGCCAGAGTAGAGTAGGAGAGAAGACTGCTTTCCATGCATTGCCAATGCCAACCAAAGCACCAATTCATGTATGCAGATTAACCAAAGATGAAGCATCAGCTGCTCGGCGGCAGCGGTGGTGCCTCTGTGCCCGCACGACCAACCAAGTCCTCCACAGAGCAGCGGCAGCGGCAGCGCCACCAGCTAAGACTAGGCCAGCCGCGGCAAGGAGTCCTGTGAGAGCGAGCGGCAACAGCAAGGATGAGAAGAAATCGGAGTCGGAATCGGAGGCCCTGAGGCGGGAGGTGGATAGGCTACAACGGCGCAACGAGGAGCTAGAGCAGCAGCTCGCCCTCGCGCACCACACGGTGGCTCAGCTCTGGCAGCAGCAGCAGCAGGTAGCAGCAGACAAAAACTCCCAAGCGCCTCCTTCCACATGTAGGAGTATTCCCCCAGCCCCAGCACCGCGGCCTCCTCTTCCTCCTACTAGTGCTACCGAAATTCCTCAGGGAGTGCCTGTGCCACCTCCGCCGCCACCACCTCCTAATACTAATAGTAACAGTAACAGCAGTAGAAGAAATCCTCCAAGGCAGCAAGGGCCTTCCAAGGCGACGGCGCTGGTCAACGTGTACAACTCCTTCAACACCAACACCGCTGCCTCCGGTATTGTTGGCGAACTGCAGAACCGATCCACACACTTGTTAGCGGTCAGTCATTCTATGTGATCAGATTTCCATTACCGAAGATTGATAGACTTCCATTGCCTAATTAGAGGATTATTACTTGCCTTGTTTCCGGTGGCTGGGACATGCATTGCAGATCAAAGCAGACGTACAAGCAAAAGCAGGGTTGATTAACCATCTCATCGCTAAACTCCAACAAACTACATTCGCCGATGTGGACCAAGTGCTCACCTTTGTGGATTGGCTTGACCAACAACTATCAACTCTGGTAAGTGGACTACATTTCTTTCTTTCTTCCTTCTTATAAATTCCTTTCATCCTTTATTTGTTTGCTCTTATTATTGATTGACGATCGATCCATTTCAGTCTGATGAGACAGCTGTATTGAAGCACTTCAGCTGGCCAGAGAGAAAAGCCGATGCACTCCGGGAGGCGGCCTTTGAATACCGCCATCTCAACTCTCTTCTCACACAGATCTCTAAGTACCCTCCCAATGACGATCCACCCTTACTTCCTGTGAGGCTATTCTCACCAAGACATCAGCCTTGCAACATAAGTATACACTCAATCAAAAAAGCTCTGCAAGATGTCATTATGATGAGATATGTCACTTCTCATCTGTTTGCTTGTGAAATGGATGTCAGGCTGGAGAAGAGCATGAGCAGATTGGTGAATCTGAGGAGCTTGGCGATGCCGTCGTACAAAGAATTGAGGATACCCACTGACTGGATGCTTGATTCAGGGATTGCTTCCAAGGTACTAGCCATGTTCTCATTTCGCTTCGTTTCTTTCTTTATTGAGGCACAAGGCATGAAATCCCAAGCAGATGAGGCTGTCATCACTCAAGCTTGCAAAGGTGTACGTGAAGAGAGCCCTCAAGGAACTAGACAGGGAAACAAGGGGTGAGGCTCTCCTTGCTCAAACTGTGCGTTTCGCCTACAGGGTTCACCAGGTAATTAATGGAGTACTTATCAGCAACCAAGCTGATGGATGATCATGACATTTCATGTGCTAATACTGTTTGTTTGCATGGTGTATAGTTTGCTGGAGGACTTGACTGCGAAGCAATGCGCCTATTTGAAGATCTGACACAGCGGCCTCACAAGGCCTCCTCTCCTCCCTGAGCTTTCTGAAGATGAAATGAGATATACAACATTCACAAGCATCAAAATTGATTGTTGATGAGATGAGATATATGTGGCTTGTCAAAAGGGGTGATGGAAAAACTAATGCGGTGACTCTTTCTGTATACGTACATATAATCTACTAGTTCTTTAAAAACACGTTAGAGAGATTACTCCAATGTGAATAATAAAGACTAATCTCAATAAGGTACGCATCCATTGATGTACTGAGATATCATGAAGACAATACCAGAAATACAATACTTTGTATCTGATAATGCAGTTCACTTGTAACCTACAACACACCAACAGTTGTGTATCCACAGCCCAAGTGTTGTCCTCCATTGCACCTACTGTATAACCATGGTTACACTCTCTAGGGGTGGACTGTGTTATAAGAGTTCGACACTAACTCTGCACTGTACTACTGTTATAACTTCAAGTCTACTTGAACCAATTAAGACTCATATATTTGACTATTGTCCAATCAAACTGATCCACTGATTTAATCTGCACTCAATCGTACCTTAAAAAGCGTTATTACAAAGTTTGTAACCAAACAAAAACTATTTGTTTCAAAGGATCTTTCATTCTACACATATGCAGAAGAACTTTTCTGAGAAATTTTTCGGAGGAGTACCGGAGTGCCGGCATTCTTCCAACGGAGTTCGAGAGAAAGCCGAGATTGGCGGCTTTCTTCTCTCGCTTGTACCTCGGCGGATGCTTCCTTTATCAAAGTAAGTGTTCGAGTTTCTTTATGTTCTTTAATTTGTTTATTCAAATGAGATATGTTCTCATCAGTGCGGATTCGTTGCTTAGTGTGCAATTGAGTGCTCTAGTACTAGGACTCTGGATAAAGAAGGAAGTTCTTGCGCAAGGCTAGAGTAGTAATTAATAACTTAGGCATGGTGTCTAGGTTAAAAATTACCTTAGTTTTTTGTGTGCTCCACGAAAAGTGAGGTAGACGGCTGGTGGTGACAGCCCTGTCCGCCCTTCGTATCCCTCCATGTTCGGGTACATCATAGAGCTCAAGGCTGGACTCAGCCTAACAGACCAAGGGAGGGCTGGTGCCCAAAGCATTCGATATAGTCTTACCTTTAACTTAATTAACTAATTAAAAGAGATAGGAATCCTCTCTAGACTATTTATCCTAGTTTTTGTCCTTGGATTGAATCTTGATCGTAGATAGTACACACACATTCCTCGTGTTCGATACCTTTAGAATACTCTAAGGGGAATTGGTACAAGGGTATTATGTGCTCTTGTAGATTTATCTGTGATCGTAAGAAATGCCAACATTAATATTCACAAACTTTATGTGTAATGATCCTGATGCTACCACTAGTGAAAATTTTAGGTAGAGGAAAAAAGTTTCACGCTTTTTTCAAAGGTTAACACTTACGTGTTTTGGCGAATGGGTATAATTGGCGAAATTATTGGTCAATGGCAAAAAATCACAAACTTTTTCTATCTTAATGTTAATATTCTCAAAACTAATGCGACGATACTAAAACTAGTAAAATTTTGGGCCTTAGGTAACATGTCTTGTTTTTTTCAATTGGTTTATACTCACGTGTTTCGGTCGAAGGCTATAATTCGCAATTTTTTTTAACCTGGAAGCAAAACTTCACGAATATTTTTTGTAGTAACATTAATATTCACAAACTTCGTGTGCAACAATCTTGATGCTAACACTATTGAAATTTGGCCAGATAATAAAAATAATGTGTTTTTTTTCAAAGGTTAACACTCACGGGTTTTGGTCGAAGACTATAGGCCACGAAAATATTTGTCAATGGCAAATTACCACGAAAATTGTTTATCATAATGTTAATATTCACAAACTTCATAATGTGCAAAGATCCTGATGGTAACACCAGGGGAAAAAATGCCTCCTTTTTTCAAAAGTTAACACTCATGTGTTTTGGCCGAAGTCTATAGCTCACAGAATTTTTGGCCAATGACAAATAAGCATGAATAATTTTTATAGTAATGTTAATATTCATAAATTTAATGCACAAATATCCCGATGCTAATACTTGAAGATATTTGGGCCCGTGAAAAAAAAACTCATGCCTTTTTTTTCCAAAGGTTAATACTCACGTGTTTTGGCAGAACCCTATTACTAACAATTTTTTAACAGGGAGGCAAAATTTCACGAAATTTTGTGTGCTAACGTAAATATAGAAAGTTCACACGCATTTATCCTTATTCTAACACTAGTGAAAATTTTGTCAAGAGTGAAAAAATCATGCATTTCCAAAGGATAACACTCATGGGTTTTGGCCGAATGCTATGCCTCACGAAATTTTTTGTTGATAGCAAAAATCATGAAGATCTTCTATTTGAATGTTAATATTCTCAAAATTAGTGCACAAAGATCCTGATACTAATAATAATAGTAAGATTGGGCCCTAGAAAAAAAAACTCTTGCATTTTTTAGTGGTTAATATTCATGTGTTTCGGCCGAAGGCTATAACTCACAATTTTATAGCCTAGAGGCAAAATTTCATGATTTTTTGTAGTAATATTGTTATACATTAGCTTCGTGTGCAAAGATACTGATTCTAACACTAATGAAATTTTGGGCTAGGTAAAAAATATCACGCGTTTTTTCAAAGGTTAATACTCACGAGTTTTGACCTAAGGCTATAGCTAACAAAATTTTTGACCGATGGAAAAAAAATCATGACATTTTTTTGTTATGTTAATATTCACAAACTTAAATTTCAAAGATCTCAAACCTAATAATAGCAAAGTTTTTGGCAGAGGAAAAAATACATCTATTTTTTCCAATGGTTCACACTCACATGTTTTGGTCGAAGGCTATAACTGACAATTTTTTAACCTGGAGGCAAATTTCACGAAATCTTTTTACCAATGTTGATGTTCAAAAACATCATGCACAATGATCCTGATGCTACCAGTCTACCACGGGTGAAAAATTTTGGCCAGAGGAAAATATTCGTGCTTTCTTCAAAGGTTAGTACTTTCGGGTTTTGGCCGAAGGCTACAGCTCACGAAAATTTTGGCTGATGACAAAAAACCACATAAAATTCTTATTGTAATGTTAATATTAACAAACTTAATGTGCAAAGATCTTGATGCTAACACTAGAGAAATTTTGGGCCATGGGAAAAACACTAGTTTCTTAAAGGTTGACTCTCACATGTTTTGGCCAAAGGCTATACCTTACGAAATTTTTGGCCAATGGCAAAAAATCACGAAATTTTTCTCTCTTAATGTTAATATTCTTAAAATTAATGTGCAATGATCCTGGTACTAAAACTTGTAAACTTTTGGGCCTGAGAAAAAAATCTTGCACCTTTTCCAATGGTTAATACTTGCGTGTTTCGGCCGAAGGCCATAACTCATGATTTTATAGACTAGAGGCAAAATTTCAAGAATTTTTTTGCAGTAAGATCAATATGCATAAACTTCATGTGCAACGATTCTGATGCTAACCCTAGTGAAATTTTGGGCCAGGTAAAAAAATCACGTGTTTTTTCAAAGTTTAACACTCACAGGCAGTTTCAGCCAAAGGCTATAGCTCATGAAAATTTTGGCTGATAGCAAAAAAACCACGAAATTTTTTTATTGTAATGTTAATATTCACAAACTTAATGTGCAAAGATCCTGATGCTAACAATAGTGAAGAAATTTTGGGCCATGGGGAACAATCACTCGTATTTTCAATGTTTAAGACTCACGTGGTTTGGCCGAAGGCTATAGCTAACGGAATTTTTGGCCGATGGCAAAAAGTCTTGACAATTTTTTTGGTATGTCGATATTCACAAACTTAATTTTCAAAGATCTCGATTCTAATACTAGCAAAATTTTTGGCCTGAGGAAAAAATACATACGTTTTTTTTCCTAAAGTTAACAATCACGTGTTTTGGCCGAAGGATATAACTTATGAAATCCTTTTGTACCAATGTTAATATTCAAAAACTCCATGTGCAATGAGCCTAATGCTACCACTTGTGAAAATTTTTCCTAAGGAAAAATATTCATGCTTTTTTCAAAGGTTAACACTCTCAGGTTTCGTTTGAAGGCTATAGCTCACGAAAATTATGGCCGATAGCAAAAAACCACAGAAACTTTTTATTGTAACGTCAAAATTATCAAACTTAATGTGCAAAGATCCTGATGCTAATACTAGAGAAATTTTTGGCCATGGTAAAAAACACTTGTTTTGCAAAGTTTAACACTCACCGGTTTTGGCAAAGGCTATATAGCTCACGGAATTTTTTGGCCGATGGCAAAAATCATGAAAATTTTTATCACAATGTTAATATTCACAAACTTCAGGCGCAAAGATCTTGACACTAATACAATAAAATTTTGGGCCCAATAAAAATCATGAGGTTTTTTTTCCCAAAGGTTAGCACTCTCATGTTTTGGCCAAAGGCTATAGCTCACTGGTTTTGGCGGAATGCTATAGCTCGCGAAAATTTAAGCCGATGGCAAAATATCATGAAATTTTTCTATCTGAATTGTAATATTCTCAGAATTAATGTGCAAAACATCCCAATATTAATACTAGTAAAATTTTAGGCCCGAGGAAAAAAATCTAAAATTTTTATTCATTGGTTAATATTCACGTGTTTCGGCCAAAGGCTACAGCTCACAATTTTATAGCCTAGAGACTAAATTTCACAAAATTTTTGGTAGTACAATTAATATGAATAAATTTCATGCGCAACGATCCTGATGATAACAATAGTGAAATGTTGGGTCTGGAAAAAAATACATGCATTCTTTTCCAAGGGTTAACACTCACGTGTTTTGCCCGAAGGCTATGACACAATTTTTTAACTTGGAGGCAAATATCACAATTTTTTTGTACCAGTGTTAATATTCAAAAACTTCACACACACTGATTTCACGAAATTTTTGGTAGTACGATTAATTTGCATAAATTTCGTATGCAATTATCCTAATGATAACACTAGTGAAATTTTGGGTCAGGTAAAAAATCACCACGGGTTTTGGCTGAAGGCTATACCTCATGAAAATTCTTGCCGATGACAAACAACAAGAAGCATTTGATTGTAATGTTAATACTAACATACTTAATGTGCAAAGATCCTGATGATAGCACTAGAGAATCTTTGGGCCATGGCAAAAATCACTTGTTTTTCAAAGGTTAACTGTAACGTGTTTTGGCTGAAGGCTATAGCTCACGGAATTTTTGGACGGTTGAAAAAAAAATAGAAATTTTCTATCTAAATGTTAATTTTGTCAAAATTAATGTGCAAAGATCCCTATACTAACACTGGCAAAATTTTTGGCCTAAGAAAAAATCATCAATTTTTTCAATGGTTAATACTCACATGTTTTGCACGAAGGCCTTAACTCACAATTTTATAGCCTAGAGGCGAAAAATTACACTAAATTTTTTAGTAAGAATAATATACATAAACTTCATGCGCAACGATACTAATGCTACCAGTAGTGAAAATTTTGGCCTGAGGAAAAATATTCATGCTTTTTTCAAAGGTTAATACTCTCGGGTTTTGGCCGAAGGCTATAGCTCACAAAACTTTTGGCCGATGAAAAAAACCACAAAATCTTTTTATTGCAATGTTAATATTATCAAACTTAATGTGCAAAGATCCTGATGCTAACACTAGATGTGTTTTGATCGAAGGCTATACCTCACAATTTTTTAACATGGAGGAAAATTTCATAAAATTTTTGTGCCAATGTTAACATTCAAAAAATCCATGTGCAATGATCCTGATGCTACCACTAGTGTATCTTTTGGCCAGAGGAAAAATATACATGCTTTTTTAAAAGGTTACTACTCTCGGGTTTTGGCCGAAGGCTGTAGCTCACAAAAATTCTGGCCGGTGACAAAAAAACCACGAAAACTTTTTATTGTGCTGTTAATATTAACAAATTTAATGTGCAAAGACCCTGATGCTAACACTAGAAAAATTTTGGGCCATGGGGAAAACACTTGTTTTTTCAAAGGTCAACACTCATGTTGTTTTGGCCGAAGGCAATAACTCACAATTTTTTTTTTTAACATGGAGGCAAATTTCATGAAATTTTGTTGTACCAATGTTATAATATTAAAAAACTCGATGCGCAATGACCCTAATGCTACTACTAGTGGAAATTTTGCTAGAGGAAAAATATTCATGCTTTTTCAAAGGTTAACACTCTCGGGTTTTGGCCGAAGTCTATATCTCTCAAAAATTCTGGCCGATGACAAAAAACGACAGAAAATTTTTATTGTAATTAACAAACTTGTAATATTAACATTACAATAAAAACATTACAATCAAACACGTGAGTGTTAGATCATGATGCTAACATTAGTGAAATTTTGGGTCATGGGGAAAAACACTTGTTTTTCAAAGGTTAACATTCACCGGTTTTGGTCTAAGGCTATAACTCACGACATTTTTGGCCTATGGCAAAAAATAAGAAATTTTTTTATCACAATGTTAATATTCACATACTTCATTTGCAAAGATCATGATACAAATACTAGTAAAATGTTGGGCCCGAGAAAAAATCATTAGGTTTTTTCCAAAGGTTGACAATCTCGTGTTTTGGCCAAAGGCTATAACTCTCGAAATTGTTTATTTTGTTGTTAATATTCACAAATTTAATGCACAAATATCGCAGTTGTAATACTAGCAAAATTTTGGCTTGAGGAAAAAAAAAATTCATGCCTCTCTTTCCAAAGGTTAATAGTCATGTGTTTTTGGTTGAAGGCTGTAACTCAGAATTGATAAACCTGGATGCAAAATTTCATGAAATTTTTTGTACTAACATTAATATACACAAACTTCATGCGCAATGATCCTTATGTTAACCATAGTGGGAATCAAAGGAAAAAAATGTGTTTTTGAAAGGATAACACTCACTGGTTTTGGCCGAATGCAATAGCTCACGAGAGTTTAGGCCGGTGGCAAAAAATGATGAAAATTTTCTATCTGGATTGTAATATTGTGAACATTAATGTGCAAAGATCCCAATATTAATACTAGTAAAATTTTAGGCCCAAGGAAAAAATCTAACATTTTTTCAAATGGTTCATATTCAAGTATTTTGGTTGAAGGCTATAGCTCACGAAAATTCTTGCCGATGGCAAAAAACTATAGAAACATTTTATTGTAATTTTAATATTAACAAACTTAATGTGCAAAGATCCTGATGCTAGCACTAGAGAAATTTTTGGGCCATGGGAAAAATCACTTGTTTTTCAAAGGTTAACACTAACGTGTTTCGGCCGAAGGCCATAACTCACAATTCTATAGCCTAAAGACAAAATATCACAAAATTCCTCGTCACATCAGCTATCATATCTGCCCAAGGCTTTTGCTGAGGTGCTCCTTGGATCTGTTGTTGCATCTTGTTAGGGTTACGTATAAGGCATACCCTCTATCCTACGACTTATGGAATATACCGATAAGGTATACCTTCATGTATACGGTTGGTTTCCGTATATGCTGTTAGGAATTCGCCTCAAATTATGGAAAATATCTCCACGAAGTTAAGGAATCGCAGAAGTCCTACTCGGAAAGGGTAGAATCTCTAGTATATCGTGTCAGTTTACATATCTCTAAGTCTTACTTGAGGGTCAAGGTATTCCACGATATAAAAGGGACCCCTAGGGAAAGGAGAAAGGGGCATCGCATCTCATCACCAACACACCCACCAAAGGTTACAAAGCGGGAGTCCACGGAGCCAACTCGCCGGGAGATCTCGTCGAATCCCTCGACTACGATCTCATCGGTATCGCCTGTTTCGGTTACTTTCTTTGTAATATGTCCTCTTCATCATCAATCCCATATAAACTGGACTAGGGCTATTACCTGATAAGGGGTCTGAACCAGTATAATCCTTATATTTTGTCTGTTTTGATGTCATACTATGTAGACCCCTGTTCCAACGTACCCCAATACTTTATTCATCCGGTCCGCGAGTATCACTCGTCGACAGTGGCGCGCCAAGTAGGGGAACTTGGTGCTCAAGGATCTACCAGTATGACTTCAGGACTTCCCGACAACGGTTCCATCGCCAGCGCCAATCAAGGAGCTTCTACCTCGACACCGCTGGTGTGGACTCCAGTCGGATCTATTGTCTTTCCGGTCTATACCGTCACACCAATCTCGACTAGCCCAATCATCATCGGGAGCGAGAAAGGTACGGCAACGACTAAGAGAAACGACGCCCCGCCGACAATTCCTCCTACTCCGGTGGAGAACGGAACATCGATGGCCCAAACACCTGGGAGGAACCCTCAGGAGGCTTAATTTCACCCTCCATGTGAGAGATCAAAGCTGACAAGGATGACCGCCCCAGGACCGAGAACTTGGTGTCCTGTGCATAAGACAACCAAGCATACTCTCGAGGACTACCCGGTGATACTCCATGTGCAAGCTGAACTCTACGCCTGTTGGGAACGGGGGATACAACGCACTTCTCCAACAAGTACCACCTACCGTCCGATCCATAGGTCTAATGCTCATGATCTCACCAACTGCAGGATCTTCCTCAGGACCCTCAAACCAGCGCATCATCACGTCCAATAACCACGAGTTCAAGTCCCGTGCGTTGCCAAGGAACCAGATGCGGCACCAGTTCCAGATCGGTTCGTGGGATTCGTCGGTGCGAACGAGCCATCCATGTTACACCTCTTGGAAGGCTACGAATCCTTTTCGCAGTCGCCCAGAGATGTGAACGTGGTCGACAATACTGAGACAAGCGCATCCGCAGTTGTGAGAACGCCGGCTCACCAATTGCGGAACCTGGATGCGATATTGAGGGAAAGTCCTTTTGATCCGGTAACAAACCCAGACGCCAGCCGATGGGCAGAGCGATTGCGGGAGACCGTGACAAACCTCAACGCCGCATTCGCCGAAGCCGCAGGCGGTCCAGAGCCGAATGGGAAAGGAGAACGACCCACTGGAGACGCGGAAGGAGAAGACCTCGACGGAAGAGATGCCACTGGCAGCCGTTCCCCTCGAAGGCGTGATCCCACACCACCACGCTGTGAAGATGGTGACCTTCGCGAACATCTGAACGGACGTCGGCGTAATAGGAGGGAACGCAACGAGAACGAGCGTCGCCGCCATCGTTCTCCTTCTCGTCGTGATGACGGCGATCCGCACCGACAACACCGTTATCGCTCTCCCTCGTGGCGAGAACGGGACGACGGCCAAAAGAACATCCCCAACGAGAATCGCGACCGTCGATCCCGTGATGACCGACACGACGAAGACAACCGTCGATATCGAAATTCCCAATCTCCTCATCCGAGTCGAGATCGGGGACGTGATCATCGTTCGAGAAGCCGAGCTCCTGATCCGAGCGACCCCTCATCCTCGTCTTCGTCATCTTCTTTGGATCGACCTCCACGACGACGTCGCAACCATGGACTACATCCAGCCCCGGGCAACGGACGCAGGGCATTCACACCTGCACTCCGTAACATGCGATGGCCCGAGAAGTTCCGACTAGGGTCGATTGAGAAGTATGATGGAAGTACATACCCAGAAGAATTTCTGCAAGTCTACTCCACAGTTCTCTATGCTGCTGGCGCAGATGACAACGCCCTGGCAAATTATTTGCCGGCCGCACTGAAAGGATATGCCCGTTCATGGTTCGTCCATCTCCCGCCAAACTCAATCTCTTCGTGGGAAGATTTATGGCAGCAATTCCTCGCCAACTTCCAAGGGACATACAAGCGCCACGCTATTGAGGACGACCTACATGCTCTAACCTAGAACCCGGGCGAATCATTGCGGGACTATATTCGGCACTTCAATGAATGTAGAAATACGATCCCCGAGATCACCGACGCTTCTGTCATCCAAGCATTCAAGTCTGGCGTCCGAGATCGATACACCACCTAGGAGTTGGCAACACGCCGAATCACATCCGCCCGAAAAATATTCGAGATCATCGATAGATGCGCCCACGCAGACGATGCTCTGAGACGCAAGGAGGGAAAGAGCAAAGCGGGAGAGAAGAAGAAGTCGGCCGACAAAGACGCACCAGAGTCGAGCAAAAAGAGAAGTCGCAAAAGTGGGAAGCGCAAGTCTTCAAGAGAGGTCCTCGCCACAGAGCAAGTGGAACCATCTAGGCGCTCCAACCCCCAGGGCGACGACTCTCGCAAGCCATGGTGCCCAATCCACAAGACGAGCAATCACGCCATGGAAGATTGCTACGTCATCAAAAAGGAGCTCGCGAGACAACTAGCAATCAAGAGAGGAAAGCGAGTACGAGTCGTCGAAACGGTAGAAGAGGCCGCCACGGACAACTCTGACTCCGCCTTTCCAGAGTACGACCTACACGTCTCCCACATCTTCGGCGGATCCACTTCTTACACCTCTAAGAGGGAGTACAAAAAAGCGGAACGCGAAGTCTGCTCCACTTCACAGACAACTACCGCCAAGATGAAGTGGTCCCAGCACAAGATCGAGTTCTCGGAAGCGGACCACCCCAAAATCGCGACTACACCTGGGAGATATCCGATCGTGGTCGAACCTACTATTCGGAATATCAAGGTGCAAGAGTTCTCATCGACGGCAGGAGCTCGATCAACCTACTCTTCGCCAGCACTTTAGATGCAATGGGAATACCCCGAAGGGAGCTGACGCCTACAGTTCAGCCCTTCCACGGGATTACCCCGGAGTCGTCGTCTAAACCGCTAGGGAAGATCACGCTACCCGTCACCTTCGGGCACGCTGAAAATTTCCGAACAGAGCAGATCACCTTTGATGTTGCGGAGTTTGACACCGCATACAACGCCATCATTGGGAGAACTGCACTTGCGAAGTTTATGGCGGCCTCGCATTATGCATACCAAGTGCTCAAGATGCCTGGACCGAAAGGAACAATCACTATTCAGGGGAACGCCAAGTTGGCGGTACAGTGCGACAAGCGGAGCCTCGACATGGTCGAGAACACTCCCAACCCGCCCGCCACAACCGAGAACCCGAAGAAAGTGAGCAAGCCCAAGAAGACGGCAAAACTAGATGGCACAATCAAGATCATCCTGTTTTCTAGCGCCAACCCCGACAAGACCGTCAAGATCGGGGCATCACTGGACGATAGATAGGAACTCGCTCTCATCACCTTCCTCCGAGACAATGCAGACGTGTTCGCTTGGCAACTGTCAGACATGCCGGGAATACCTAGGGAGGTGATTGAGCACAAACTAATGGTGCGACCCGATACCAAGCCAGTTAAGCAGAAACTGCAGAGATTCGCACCCGATCGAAAACAAGCCATACGAGAACAGCTCAACAAACTTCTCAAAGCTGGCTTCATAAGAGAAGTCCTCCATCCAGAGTGGCTCGCAAACCTAGTAATGGTACGCAAAGCCAACGGGAAGTGGAGGATGTGCGTCGACTTCACCGATCTCAACAAGGCGTGCCCCAAGGACAACTTCCCTCTTCCTCGAATAGACCAATTGGTGGACTGAACGGCCGGTTGCGAGTTGTTAAGTTTTGTTGACGCTTACTCCGGCTACCACCAAATCAGCATGGCAAAGGAGGATGAGGAGAAGACAACGTTCATCACGCCTTTCGGTGTATTCTGTTATACCAAGATGCCCTTTGGATTGATAAGCGCAGGCAACACATATCAGCACGTGTCACGCCCGGAATTTCTATCTAAAATTCCAAACGCTTACATGTGCACGAACCCTCGTCCAGGAATCAGCCGAGGCACACAATAACAAATTGATAATAGAGTACAATTATTACTCTAATTAATAAGCGAATAAAATGTCATTACAGAGGTAGATAGTTCCTCTCAATCAATAAAGATCTAAGCAGCGGAAAATAAGATAAACAGCGCAGACGATTCCACTCCACAGGCAGCTTGACCAGGGCTACACCTAATCCTCCACACCATCAGCATCACTGTAGAACTCCTCCTCTGATGAATGATTGCAAGGTGAGTATATGACATACTCAGCAAGCCACGCAGCAAATATGCAAGTGCACAGGATAACAAAGGATGGCATAATAGGGTTTCATTTGCATAAACAGCATTTAATAAACATTTCAGAATTTAGTAAAACAGTTGAGTAATAATTAAACAATATTATTCCAACGCTATACAACATATCCTGTTGCATAGGCCCAACCATTCTGAACAACCAATCCCGGCTGCACAGTTCTATCTCCAGACCAGGAATATACCATTCCAAACCAGGAGCTAATCAAATTATTACCAGTCATAGTATCTTTTATTATGATGAGAGGTATGAGACTAATCACGAAAGACATTGTTAAACCCGCCCATAACCGCGGGCACGGCTATTCGAATAGTTTTACTCTGACCAGAGGTGTACCACTGTACCCACAAGACACAGCCCCACGACATGTCACCATGCGCCTTGATACCACCAAGGTACCTCAGAAAGGAGCTGTGACAGTACCCCTCGCACAACACAATCCACCACAGCGCACCGTTCCTGGATCATAATCACCCCCTTATAAACAAGGCATGGACTCCCCAGCGACCCCCGTGGGCTTATCTCCGCCACTTCTCAGTCTGGTGCCCCGCAATGAACTATGCTATACAAAAGGTAAAGCCGTTGCCCACGCTGGCTTGTGGTTGGCACGGTTAATGTTTCACAACCGAAACTCGTGAACCGGTCCTTAATTGTCATGAGCACGACCATCAAAACCATGTGCTCACAACCCACCATTAACAGGTTTTAGTTGGCAAATTAATTAATTAACCAATCATGATTAACCATCATGAGTTATCATTAAGCCATCATTGAATAATAGTGAGTCATAAGTTATCCCAATAGTGTGCTAATGTTTCTAAGCATGGCTAAGCAATCACATCTAATATCTAGCTGAACCAATATATAAAGCTCAACTAGTCAATTTATAAGAACCCAAGGTATCAAGGAATAAAGTAATCAACAACAAAAGGGCTATAACAAACAATAGGTTAATTCCACCCAATGACATTCGAAAATAAATGCAATAGTTGAATAGAAACAATAGCTTTAAACGGGATCAACATGCTCAAAGGGGTTGTTTGGGATCTGTGTGACTTGCCTTGCTGGCCTTGGAACTCTTCAAATTCTTCTCCTGCGAAAACGGACTCTCCGGAAACGTCGGAATCTAAACAGAAAAGAGCAAAACACCAAAACAGCACATAAACAAGCATGAACAGTACATGTGGATATTTTTAACATGTAGATCTCAATTTTAGAAAAATTTAGAGACTTGAACCAACTAAATCCGAGCTAAGATGAATTAGTTATGAATTTTTAAAGATTAAATCGGATTAAAACACTTATATGGATTTTAATTGAATTATGACGCAATAATGAATTATTTTTGAAAAGGAAAAGAGGATTTATTGCGTCAGCGGCTAGGGTTAGCGGTGGACCGGGTGCACAGCGACGGTTCACGGGAACGGACGGCCGAGATCGATCCATCCAAAACGAACGGCCGAGATCGACCGGTCCACGGCCGGACCACGGCGGACGGCATCGATGACGTCGGCGATGACGTCATCTCCGGCGGCGACCGAACCGCGCGAGCTCGCCGGCGAACGACGGCGTGGCGGCGCGAACGGAGAGCACCTACGGGTAGCGGACGGCACGGCGAACTCACCGACGACCAAAGCGACGGCGGACGATGACCGGACGACGTCGGCGACGAGGAAGAAGCGGCGGAAACCTTCGGCTTGACGACGGCGACGGAGTTCCGGCGGTCGACAGCGACGACGAAGGGGCGGACGAGGACGGCGACGCGACGGCGACCACGACGGCGGCCTTCCCGAGCGACGGCGACGACTGGAGCGACGGCGGCGCACGGCTGGAGCGGCGGCGACGACGGCGGCGCGAGGACTCACGGCGCTAGGGCTCTACGGACGACGAGAGGCGAAGGCGAGGGTGGCGACGGGTAGCGGAGACACCGGGGATCCTTTTATAGGGGCAAGAACACGGCGGCGAAGGCCCACGGCGGCCGGCGACGAGAAGGAAAGTCTAGGGTTCGGAGGAGAGAGACCGATCCGATTCGAGATCGAATCCTCCGCTTTCCAAACGATTTTAGCCGAAGTTCCAAAAGGGAAAAGGTAGAGGAGATCGAGAAGATCATTTCCCCTCTATTGATTTCACCGGAAACGGAAAGGATCGGCCGGATTTGGAAAGAGACGGCGGCGGCGCGACGCTAGGGTTTCGGGCGGCGGCGGCGCGAGGAAGACGACGAGTCTGACAGGCGGGCCCCACCTGTCAGCGGGCGGACGCGCGCGCGAGCGACGGCTGCGGCTGCGGACTGGGCCGACTTGGGCCGAGGAGGAGAGAGAGAAGGTTTTGGGCCGACTTTCGGCCCAAAGCCAAAAGAGACTTTTAAAAACCTTTTTCCATTTAAATTATTCATGAAATGCAATTCCATTTATTAAAAATACTTCCTTAGCTCAAATAAATCCCAGAAAAATCTAGGAATTATAGAATTAAGCAAAGTATTTAATAAAATTTTATCTAGCCCCATTTTATATTGGAATTTATTATTTAAAAAAATAGATCTTCTCTTCTAGGCTTTTAAAATCAATTCTAATAATTCCAATTAAACAACAATCTATATATTTGAAATTTTTAGGGTGTGACAAACCTACCCCCCTTAAACAGAATCTCGTCCTCGAGATTCGGAAGAACTGGCGAACAGATGCGGATGAGCTGACTTCAATTCATCTTCTCGTTCCCAAGTTGATTCTTCTTCCGAGTGATTACTCCACTGAACTTTACAAAAACGGATAACTCGATTCCTGGTTCTTCTCTCATCTGTTTCCAAGATACGGATCGGTTTCTCAATATAGGTCAGATCCTCTTGGACTTCTATCTGTTCAAGATTAGCTTCTTCGGTTGGTACCCTTAAACACTTTTTCAATTGCGACACATGGAACACATTATGGACTCCTGTTAGAGATTGAGGTAACTCCAACTGATAAGCGACCTCTCCTCTTCTACTGACAATCTTGTAAGGTCCCACGAAACGCGGTGCCAATTTTCCTTTAGTGTGGAAGCGATGAACTCCTCGAAGAGGCGTGACACGAAGGTACACATAATCTCCTTCATCAAAACTTAGATCTCTACGACGACTGTCGGCATAACTCTTATGACGGGACTGGGCCACACGCAATCTTTCTTGAATGATTTTTACCTTTTCTTCTGCTTCCCTTAGAATATCAGTCCCAAAAACCTGACGTTCTCCCGTTTGATCCCACAAAAGTGGAGTGCGGCACTTCCGACCATACAGCGCTTCGTAAGGAGCCATCTGAAGACTAGCTTGATAACTGTTGTTGTACGAGAATTCCGCATAAGGTAAATTCTTATCCCAACTTCCACCGAAGTCTAAAGCACAAGCTCTCAACATGTCCTCCAAAATCTGATTTACCCTTTCGGTTTGTCCGTCTGTCTGCGGATGATAAGCAGTACTAAAGTTCAGCTTAGAACCCATCTCTTCTTGAAGCTTCTTCCAAAACTGTGAAGTAAACTGACTACCTCGATCAGACACTATTTTCTTAGGGACACCATGCAAGCACACAATCCTTGCCATATACAATTCCGCCAACCGACTTCCGGAATATGTTGTCTTTACTGGGATGAAATGAGCCACTTTGGTAAGTCTGTCGACTATCACCCAAATAGAGTCGTGGCCTGATGATGTTCTGGGTAGACCAGTGATGAAATCCATACCGATTTCCTCCCACTTCCATTCAGGAATCTTCAAAGGCTGCAGCAAACCTGCGGGCTTCTGATGTTCTGCCTTGACTCGCTGACAAACATCACATACTGCTACGTATTCTGCGATTTCACGCTTCATACTTGCCCACCAAAATCTTTCCTTGAGATCCTGGTACATCTTGGTACTACCAGGGTGAATGGAGTACAAAGTATCATGAGCTTCCTTCAGGATTGCATCTTTTAAACCTTTGTTGTCTGGGACGCAGATTCTCTCGCCCAACCATACAGTTCCTTGCTCATCTTCCAAGAAACCGATAGCTTTTCCTCTTCTCATATTCTTCTTAATTTCTTGAATATCGGGGTCATTAATTTGAGCTTCTCTAACTTGATCAATTAGAGTAGGCTTTGCTTTTAAGGCTGCAACAAAACCTCTACTAACAATTCCCAAATTTAATCTTTCAAATTCCTTGCATAACTCCAATGGCAACTGTCGTCCTTCCGTAGCATTGCAATAACCTTTCCTGCTAAGAGCATCTGCTACAACATTAGCCTTTCCCGGGTGATAATGAATTCCCATGTCATAATCCTTAATTAATTCCAACCACCTCCGTTGTCTCATGTTCAGATCTGGCTGAGTGAAGATATACTTTAAACTCTTGTGATCGGTGTACACCTCTGTACGAGTACCGAAAAGATAATGACGCCAAATTTTCAATGCATGAACCACTGCAGCCAACTCAAGATCATGAGTAGGGTAGTTCTTCTCATGCGGGCGTAACTGACGAGATGCATAGGCAACCACCTTCCCATCTTGCATCAGAACACAACCTAAGCCAAGCTTAGATGCATCGCAATTCACTTGGAAACCCTTCTTTGAATCAGGTAAAATTAAAATAGGAGCTGATGTTAAGCGATTCTTCAGCTCTTGAAAACTCTGCTCACATTCTTCTGACCACTTGTACTTTACATCCTTCTGAAGCAGTCGTGTCATGGGCTTAGCAATCTTGGAGAAATTCTCTATGAACCTCCGGTAATAACCTGCAAGACCCAGGAAACTGCGAATCTCTGAAACTGTCTTCGGTTGTTTCCAGTTGGTTACGGATTCCACATTACTAGGATCAACGGCAACTCCTCCGGCTGATATGACGTGACCAAGGAACTTTACTTCAGACAACCAAAATTCACATTTGCTAAACTTGGCATACAACTGATGTTCTCGCAGCTTCTCTAGTGCAAGACGAAGATGTTCTTCATGCTCTTCTTTTGTTTGGGAGTAGATAAGAATGTCATCAATAAAGACCACCACGAACTTGTCTAGGTATTCCATAAACACCTTATTCATTAAGTTCATGAAGAAAGCGGGGGCATTGGTAAGTCCAAAAGACATAACAGTACATTCGAACAATCCATACCTAGTGGTAAAAGCCGTCTTAGGTATATCCTCTTCTTTAATCCTCAACTGGTGATACCCTGATCGAAGATCTATCTTGGAGAAAACGGTGGCACCTTTAAGCTGATCAAACAAGTCATCAATTCTGGGCAGCGGGTACTTATTCTTGATAGTCACATCATTTAATGCACGATAGTCCACACACATCCTCTGGGTATGATCTTTCTTTTCCACAAAAATAACTGGAGCTCCCCATGGAGATGAACTCGGTCTGATGTATCCCTTTTGAAGCAAATCGTCGACTTGCCTTTTGACTTCTACCAACTCATTGGCTGCCATTCTGTAAGGTCTCTTATGGATCGGAGTTGTTCCGGGTATCAGATCTATTCTGAATTCAATATCTCTCTTAGGCGGCATACCAGGTAAATCGTCCGGGAACACGTCCGGGTATTCCTGTACTACGGGAATCTCTTCCAAAGCTATTTGGTTCAGACTTGACCTTAAAGACTCAGAGGACAGTGCATGAACTGTTACAACTCGACCATCATTGCTGGTGAGAGTTACTTTTCTGTTGGCACAGTCTATCACACCTTTATACCTGACTAACCAGTCCATCCCTAGGATGACATCAAGATCTTTGGATTCTAACAAGATAAGGTTGGCCAGAAATGGCACTTCTTGAATTTCTATTCTGACAGAGGGGCTACGTTGCAAAGAGAGTACTTGATTACTCGGGGTACTAACCATCAAAGGACGTCTAAGATCTTCTACTTCCATCCCATGATTTCCCGCAAAACTCATAGATAAAAATGAATGTGTAGCACCAGAATCAAAAAGCACTGTTGCAGGAACTGAGTTAACAAGGAACGTACCCAAAATTACATCTGGAGCACCTTGAGCTTCTGCAGCAGCAACATGATTGACACGAGCCTTTGGCGTAGGTGCGGTAAAGTTACTCTGGGTAGGGACAATCTTCGCGCGTCGGGGCTTCGGACACTTGTCAGAGTAATGTCCTGGTTCACCACAGTTGAAGCATACTCCGGGCTTGCTGCCTTGCTCCTTCTTGGCAGGCTGTTGTTGTGTTGGAGCTGCCACAGGATGTGGAGCTTGATTTCGGATGTTGTTGCCAGCATTGTTGTTGAAGAACTGACGCTGCGGACGAACAACAGACGAAGAACCTCCTTGTGGCATGGACTGGGGTCCTAAAGTAAGACGCGGCCTCTGACTATTCCCTTGTTGTGCCTTGAAGTGAGCAATCCGACGTTTCTTCTGCTCCATGCGGTTGTACTTGTCCTCTTGACGAATAGCCTTATCCACTAACTTCTGGAAATCATGGTAATCCCCAGTCATGGGTGGGTAAGAAAGCTCATCATTAAGTCCTTCCAAGAACCTCTCCTGGCGCTCTTCATCAGTGCGCACATCTTCTGGAGCATAACGAGCCAGACGATTGAACTCGTGCAGATACTCGGTGACCGTGCGAGACCCTTGGGTGAGCGACCTAAATTCTTTCTTCTTGAGAGACACCACTCCCGATGGTATATGCGTCTTCCGAAAAGCAGCGGTGAATTCAAGCCAAGTGATAGGTTCAGCAGTAGTCCTGTTAAGGCGGAAGTGATCCCACCACTCAGAGGCAGGGCCATGCAGTTGGTGTGATGCAAATGAGACCTTCTCCTGATCAGTGCACTGAAGCAAATCCAACTTCTTCTCTATGGCGTGCAACCAATCACCAGCTTCCACAGGATTAGTGGTGCTAGAGAAAGTGGGCGGCCTCACACGAAGAAATTCTGCTAACTTGTTCTGGGGAGGTGCGTGGTTATTTCCCTGATTCTGCTGGTTCTGGAGTTGCTGCATCATCATGTTCATAAGCTGTGCCTGTTGAGCCAGGACTTGAGCAAGTGTGGGATTCTCTCCATTGTTGTTGTTATTGTTGTTGTTGTTGGGGCCATTCCCGTTGCTGCGAGTGAGCACCATCTGGCACAGGCAAGAGCACAGGAAGAGAAACCGGGGAAAAAACTACTTAGGACAGAGAATTAATTTTTTCACTAACTTAACTTTTATTGATCTTAACTGAGTTTCATTATTACAAAACTGAAGACTCTCTCACACCACTAAACTCACCAACTACCTAACACTCGAAAGCAAACAAACGCATGCACTTACATCCCACCACTGATGTAAACCACATGCAGGACCCACACACACAACCAAACTTAAAACAAGCAAACTAACACAACGATCTAGGACAACGGCTTGACAAGGAACTCTAGGTCTTTCGGGCATCGGAGTTGATTGAAGGCTCGTTCGGCTCGTCTTCATCATCTTGAGTGGCTCCCCACTCGACCTTTGAATGGGTGCGCTTCGATTCTTCTCCTTCATCATCACCTATATTGACGACCGGAGGATCTGCTAGGGCTGGGGTAACTTCTTTCTCCACCACACGGACCTTTGGCGCCAATTGGTAGCGAGGGACGAATAGAGCTCTCTTCCTTGCGGTAAGACGAACCCTGGCCTTCTGCGGCGGTGCTTCCCCCTTCAATGCGGCTAGTTCTTTCTCCAAACGATCCACCTTGTCTTCTAGCTTGCAAATCTTTCCACGATTCCGGTCTTCACGATCTTGAGCTGCTAGCACAACCTCCGCGCGGGTCTCATCCATAGCCCACAGCATTTCAACCAAATGCCTTGTGGTAGCATCATTCTCAATCCCCTCAGTCTCAAGGTAGCTGCCACGGTCACTTCCCTGGGGTTGGCGAGGATGGTAGCGATACTCAGTGTCGGCCAACTGATCACTGTAGCGATCACGGAGCTCTCCTATGGCGATCCTTGCCACCTCCTGACATGCATGAATATAATTTCCCCCTCCAGCTTCGAACATCACTGATGGGATATCTTCACTATTACTGTTTAAGGTGGCTTTGACTCGACACTTCTCTTCATCCCAATCATGAGGAATCTGGGCATACATAGGGGCAGTCCCAAATCCTATGGCAAAGGACATCGTACGCAACTCCTGGACAAATCCTTCAACACCAAACAAGTACTCAGGCTTGTAGTGCGGCATCTAAAGACAAGTGAAAGGAGGGAGTTAAGACGTTTGTCCAATTAATAGCACAAGTTTTTGGATTAATTTGAATAAATTTAGAAAATCAAAGTAAAAGATAAGTAAATAAGGTAAACCAAGCTTGCAAGATAAGTTGAAACAGTTGGAAACAGGATCACAAATTTTGCACTTTTGAACAACAGGTTTCAACATAAAAGAAAAGTTATAAAATCAACTTGCTAAATTTATTTCATTGTAACAAGATAAAATAATGTTGTAAAACTTTTGCTGGTAAATGAGTCATTAGTACAGTAATAGATGTACGGTACTAATAACACAGGATTAATAATAAATAAATTTTTAAATGAGAACAATTAAAGGAATTATAAACTGCATGTGCCATTTGTTTGGTTTAATTACAAGAGAAAGAGAGGAGAATAGTTCTATTTTTCCAATATTTTTAGAGGGCTTCTATGGGTAACCATTTGGCATAACCTAGGGTCAAGGAGGCTCTGATACCAACTTGTCACGCCCGGAATTTCTATCCAAAATTCCAAACGCTTACATGTGCACGAACCCTCGTCCAGGAATCAGCCGAGGCACACAATAACAAATTGATAATAGAGTACAATTATTACTCTAATTAATAAGCGAATAAAATGTCATTACAGAGGTAGATAGTTCCTCTCAATCAATAAAGATCTAAGCAGCGGAAAATAAGATAAATAGCGCAGACGATTCCACTCCACAGGCAGCTTGACCAGGGCTACACCTAATCCTCCACACCATCAGCATCACTGTAGAACTCCTCCTCTGATGAATGATTGCAAGGTGAGTATATGACATACTCAGCAAGCCACGCAGCAAATATGCAAGTGCACAGGATAACAAAGGATGGCATAATAGGGTTTCATTTGCATAAACAGCATTTAATAAACATTTCAGAATTTAGTAAAACAGTTGAGTAATAATTAAACAATATTATTCCAACGCTATACAACATATCCTGTTGCATAGGCCCAACCATTCTGAACAACCAATCCCGGCTGCACAGTTCTATCTCCAGACCAGGAATATACCATTCCAAACCAGGAGCTAATCAAATTATTACCAGTCATAGTATCTTTTATTATGATGAGAGGTATGAGACTAATCACGAAAGACATTGTTAAACCCGCCCATAACCGCGGGCACGGCTATTCGAATAGTTTTACTCGGACCAGAGGTGTACCACTGTACCCACAAGACACAGCCCCACGACATGTCACCATGCGCCTTGATACCACCAAGGTACCTCAGAAAGGAGCTGTGACAGTACCCCTCGCACAACACAATCCACCACAGCGCACCGTTCCTGGATCATAATCACCCCCTTATAAACAAGGCATGGACTCCCCAGCGACCCCCGTGGGCTTATCTCCGCCACTTCTCAGTTTGGTGCCCCGCAATGAACTATGCTATACAAAAGGTAAAGCCGTTGCCCACGCTGGCTTGTGGTTGGCACGGTTAATGTTTCACAACCGAAACTCGTGAACCGGTCCTTAATTGCCATGAGCACGACCATCAAAACCATGTGCTCACAACCCACCATTAACAGGTTTTAGTTGGCAAATTAATTAATTAACCAATCATGATTAACCATCATGAGTTATCATTAAGCCATCATTGAATAATAGTGAGTCATAAGTTATCCCAATAGTGTGCTAATGTTTCTAAGCATGGCTAAGCAATCACATCTAATATCTAGCTGAACCAATATATAAAGCTCAACTAGTCAATTTATAAGAACCCAAGGTATCAAGGAATAAAGTAATCAACAACAAAAGGGCTATAACAAACAATAGGTTAATTCCACCCAATGACATTCGAAAATAAATGCAATAGTTGAATAGAAACAATAGCTTTAAACGGGATCAACATGCTCAAAGGGGTTGTTTGGGATCTGTGTGACTTGCCTTGCTGGCCTTGGAACTCTTCAAATTCTTCTCCTGCGAAAACGGACTCTCCGGAAACGTCGGAATCTAAACAGAAAAGAGCAAAACACCAAAACAGCACATAAACAAGCATGAACAGTACATGTGGATATTTTTAACATGTAGATCTCAATTTTAGAAAAATTTAAAGACTTGAACCAACTAAATCCGAGCTAAGATGAATTAGTTATGAATTTTTAAAGATTAAATCGGATTAAAACACTTATATGGATTTTAATTGAATTATGACGCAATAATGAATTATTTTTGAAATGGAAAAGAGGATTTATTGCGTCAGCGGCTAGGGTTAGCGGTGGACCGGGTGCACAGCGACGGTTCACGGGAACGGACGGCCGAGATCGATCCATCCAAAACGAACGGCCGAGATCGACCGGTCCACGGCCGGACCACGGCGGACGGCATCGATGACGTCGGCGATGACGTCATCTCCGGCGGCGACCGAACCGCGCGAGCTCGCCGGCGAACGACGGCGTGGCGGCGCGAACGGAGAGCACCTACGGGTAGCGGACGGCACGGCGAACTCACCGACGACCAAAGCGACGGCGGACGATGACCGGACGACGTCGGCGACGAGGAAGAAGCGGCGGAAACCTTCGGCTTGACGACGGCGACGGAGTTCCGGCGGTCGACAGCGACGACGAAGGGGCGGACGAGGACGGCGACGCGACGGCGACCACGACGGCGGCCTTCCCGAGCGACGGCGACGACTGGAGCGACGGCGGCGCACGGCTGGAGCGGCGGCGACGACGGCGGCGCGAGGACTCACGGCGCTAGGGCTCTACGGACGACGAGAGGCGAAGGCGAGGGTGGCGACGGGTAGCGGAGACACCGGGGATCCTTTTATAGGGGCAAGAACACGGCGGCGAAGGCCCACGGCGGCCGGCGACGAGAAGGAAAGTCTAGGGTTCGGAGGAGAGAGACCGATCCGATTCGAGATCGAATCCTCCGTTTTCCAAACGATTTTAGCCGAAGTTCCAATAGGGAAAAGGTAGAGGAGATCGAGAAGATCATTTCCCCTCTATTGATTTCACCGGAAACGGAAAGGATCGGCTGGATTTGGAAAGAGACGGCGGCGGCGCGACGCTAGGGTTTCGGGCGGCAGCGGCGCGAGGAAGACGACGAGTCTGACAGGCGGGCCCCACCTGTCAGCGGGCGGACGCGCGCGCGAGCGACGGCTGCGGCTGCGGACTGGGCCGACTTGGGCCGAGGAGGAGAGAGAGAAGGTTTTGGGCCGACTTTCGGCCCAAAGCCAAAAGAGACTTTTAAAAACCTTTTTCCATTTAAATTATTCATGAAATGCAATTCCATTTATTAAAAATACTTCCTTAGCTCAAATAAATCCCAGAAAAATCTAGGAATTATAGAATTAAGCAAAGTATTTAATAAAATTTTATCTAGCCCCATTTTATATTGGAATTTATTATTTAAAAAAATAGATCTTCTCTTCTAGGCTTTTAAAATCAATTCTAATAATTCCAATTAAACAACAATCTATATATTTGAAATTTTTAGGGTGTGACAGCACGGCATCCTAGGAGCACTCAGTACTCAGCTTGGACAAAACGTCGAGGCGTACGTGGACGACATTGTCGTCAAAACCAAGAAGAGCGACTCATTGATCGACAACCTCAGGGAAACGTTCGACAACCTCCGAAGATACCAAATGAAGCTCAACCCGGACAAGTGCACGTTAAGAGTACTATCAGGGAAGCTTCTCGGTTTCTTGGTTTAAGGACGAGGAATCGAGGCAAACCCCGAGAAGATCAAGGCGATAGAGAACATGAAGTCGCCGACAAGGCTTAAGGAGGTCCAGTGGCTAACAGGATGCATGGCTTCGCTAAGCCGATTCGTCGCAAGGATGGGAGAACGAGGACAACCCTTTTTCGACCTGCTCAAGAAGCAGGACAAATTTTAGTGGAACCAAGAAGCCGAGAACGCATTCATCGCGCTCAAGCGCTACTTGTCAAATCCCCCTGTACTCGTTGCTCCTCAAATCAATGAAGAATTATTCCTATATATCGCCGCCACACCTTATTCTGTGAGTACGGTTATCATCGTAGAGAGGGAAAAAGTACAACATCCCGTGTACTACGTAAGCGAGGCCCTCCACGACGCAAAAATCAGATACCCACAGATTCAAAAACTGCTCTATGCTGCAGTTACGACTTCGAGAAAGCTACACCACTACTTCCAGGCTCACAAGGTCACCGTCGTCTCCTCCTTCCCTTTGGGCGAAGTCGTCAGGAATAAAGACTTGGTCGGCCGAATTGCCAAATGGGTAGTCGAGCTAAGCCAATTCGATGTCCACTTCGTACCTAGAACATCCATCAAGTCACAGGTCCACGCCGACTTCGTAGCCGACTGGACTATCCCAGAGGATAGACCTGCCGCCCAAACGGACAACGAGACCTGGACTATGGCATTTGACGGAGCACTGAACAGCTAAGGAGCAAGTGCCGGATGCATCTTGACATCCCCCACAGGTGATCAATTCAAACATACAATCCATCTAAACTTCCGGGAAACAAACAACACGGCCGAGTACGAAGGACTACTCGCAGGGATAAGAGCAGCAGTAGCACTTGGTGTGAAGCGACTAATCGTGAAGGGAGACTCCGAGTTGGTCACGAACCAAGTACACAAAGACTACAAATGCTCTAGCCCCGAGTTAGCCAAATATCTTGCTGAAGTCAGAAAACTGGAACGCAAGTTCGACGGAATCGAAGTTCAACACGTCTATCAAAAAGACAATGTCAAACCAGACGACCTCGCACAACACGCTTCCAGGCGAGAACCTCTCGAGCCCGGAACGTTCTTGGACGTCCTGACAAAGCTATCCTTCAAGGACACACACGACGAAGGCACCACAGCCGATACCAGCAACTCGCAGGGGGCTGTAGTGGTACCTGACATAGCTGCAATCATAGAGATGACAGACGACTGGCGTACTCCGCTAATCAAATTCTTGGAGTCAGATGAGCTGCCAGACAACGACACAGAGGCTGAGAAACTGTCCCGTCAGGCCAAGATATATTGTATGATCGGCAACGATCTGTACAAAAAGGCCACGAACGGAATCCTCCTCAAGTGCGTATCATCCAACGATGGAAAAGCTCACCTCCTCGACATCCATGAAGGCATTTGCGGATCTCACGCCGGCGCACGTACTCTGGTCGGAAAATCTTTCAGACAAGGTTTTTTCTGGCCAACCGCTCTCAAAGACGCAGGTGAAATAGCGCAACAATGTGAAGCTTGCCAGTTCTTGAGCAAACACACCAAGTTGCCAGCACAAGCGCTCCAGACTATCCCTTTGACATGGCCGTTCTCGTGCTGGGGGCTCGACATACTCGGGCCGTTCCCACGAGGACAAGGGGGCTACAAATTCCTGTTCGTGGCAATCGACAAATTCACGAAGTGGATTGAAGCAGAGCCGACAAGAGAAATTAAAGCCGACAACGCCATTAAATTCATCAAGGGGATATTCTGCAGAGATGGGTTGCCTCACCGTATCCTTACGGACAACGGATCTTAGTTCACCAGCGGTTATTTCCAGGATTACTGCATTGAACTCGGGGTCAAAATCTGCTTCGCCTCAGTGTCCCATCCTCAGAGCAATGGACAAGTCGAGCGGGCCAACGGAATAGTACTACAAGGGATTAAATCTCGCGTCCACGATAGGCTCATGGCCTATGACAAAACGTGGGTCGAAGAACTCCCTTCAGTCCTATGGGCCATACGAACCACGCCGACTACATCCAACAAGGAAACACCTTTCCTTCTCGTATACAGATCTGAAGCCATGCTCCCAACGGAGTTACGACATCAGAGTACACGCGTACAGAAGTATACCGACGAGGAACAGGACGAATTACCTCTCAGTAGCCGCTGCATGAAAAAATTTAGTATTCTCACCACCAAAAGTTGCCCACCTTATAGTGCATCTTTTCTGCTAGTATATTTGCTTATATCTCAGGTACTGCAAAACTTTCCTTTTAACAATGAATCTGAGATTCCATTCAGCCAAGGTCAAATCTCTTATCTCCTCAAGTTTATCAATAAAGGCAATGACCAGATTACAGTTTGCTATGAGTGAGGACAACTTGGACAAGCCTTTACTCCATTTTTTGAGACCTTTTCTAAGAGATTTAAATTTTGATGTTATATTCTTAGCAGCATCCAAACCAGTCCCCTGATTAGACCAGATTGAAGAAACCAACTGAAAGAAACCCTCATGCTCTATCCAGAAATTCTCAAACCTAAAGAGATTAGACTTTGGGATTGAAGTTTCTATTTGGACCACACATGGGACATGATCAGAAATAGATCTAGCCAAAGGCTTTACCAAGGTGCTTGGATAGGAAGCAGTCCAAGAAACAGTCGTAAAGAACCAGTCAAGTTGCTCCAAGAGAGGTGAATTCTGCATATTACTCCATGTGTAAGACCTCCTTTCAATGGCAACTCAAGGAGACCAAGATTAATGATTATATTATTGAAAATCATCATGTCATTCATATCCCCACCTGCCCTATTTCTGTTCTCAACAGATCTGTAAAAGTTAAAGTCACCCAAGAGGATCCAATTTTCATTGTCAGGAATTTGCAAATCAAACAACCACTGGGCAAAGAGGGATCTATCAGGATCAACACACGGGCCATAGACTGAAACAAGAGTCCAGGTCTCAGCAGAGTGTTTTGAAAAAAACTTTACAATCACAGCAGACCGGGTGATACAAATAACATTAGCAGCAAAGATTGCCCCAACCCAACAGACCAAGATACCTCCAGAAGCTCCAACGGAAATTTTCTTTCTTTTCATACTTATAGCTGCATCAGTTGGGTTTGACCTTATAAGTCGTGATTAGAATTTCAATCTCTAGTCTGCTTCTTGGTTGCCGATTAGGGTAGTATCAGGGTTTCAGCCGATCTTACCTGATTTAACTATCTTTTTCTTTATATGCCTTCTTGACATGTTAAATCTGCCCTTTATGTTAAGATCTTGTTGCATTTAAAGTGTATTAGGCTTTCGTTTAATATCTTAATATAGAGTGGTATCGGAGTATTAGCCGATACATGCTAGATCTATCTGATCGACTATGCTATGAACACATATAGTCTCGTTATTAATATATATTTCGATCTAAGTGATTTATACTGTTTCGGCATGGCGACGATCTACCCCAATCACTTGATTTAAGTATATATCGATATAAGGATTATATATCGTTAATATCTACAGCCGATCGAGTAGATTTAATTCTTTCTTACTTATTAATGACTGTCGATCGATGCATATAGGTCATCGGCTCAAAAATAAATGATATGTCATCGGCACCCAGCCGATCGGCTATCATTTATGGATTTAACTACGGCTTCTTTGTCTTTGTTTCTTGTTGATTGCAGGATCAAATCAACTGGCATGCTAGCATACCCAAAGGCAAGTTTTGGACCTGCACTAGAGTTAAGCAGATCTCCTAGGCCTCGTGTTTTCACGTCAACAAATGCCGACAGGAATGATGCAAGGACTGATGGCGACTGAGAATACTTCTCTTGATTTGTCATATTTGTCATAGTTGATTTCTTCAAACCGAAAATCGGCTGGTAGCTCGAAAGTATCATGACCTTCATATGCAAACCAGATTCTAGTATTTCTAGGGAACCCATCATAAAAATTGTTGAACCATTCCCTGAAAGGCTCAGCCGATAACTTGGATGCGGTGCTAACCGATGCTGCTTCTCCGAAAGACATACATCGGCATGTGGTGCTCGTTTCTCCATCATTATCGGTGATCGGCTCAAATCTTGGGAAATTTGCATCGGCTAAACGTGGCCGATTGACAACCATCCTGGTGTGCAAGTTAAGCCAGATCTGCAGTAACCACCAGGGACCCCCTGTGCCGATTGCTTTTCCAGAGGCTATCTTGTCAATGGTGGTATTAAGAGTCTGATACAGATAGCCTAGTAGGTACTTTCCAAGGGGGAAATGCTTCTTTTCAACCAGGTTTTTGGCTACATGTTGCCAGTTCGCAGTAGGACCATAGTTTGGACCACATAATAAGAATTTTTCAAGCCACATCATAAAAAAAGGTGTATGTTCTCTTGGAGTAACTGGTCCATTTCCCATGTTCCTGGCAACATAACCAGTCCAACCACCTATACTTCTGGTTTTGAACTCATGATTGAGTTGGGTGTCCAAGCTGGATAGGTTAGCTGATGAAGTGATGTCTAGACCGGTGATCATGACGACATCTAAGAGGTTTAGGGTCATCGGTCCTTGAGAAAACAAAAAGGTATTCATGGCTGTAGACCAGAAGTAAGTAGCAGCTGCCATCATAGGTTCATCTCTTGCCATGTCCGCTGCAGTTAATGCTAAGGCTTGGGATATGCCGATTTCCTCCCAGTGGGTTGATTTGCTAGCCGATATTCTCTTATACCAAGCAGGCCAGCTCTTCTCTACCGATGGCCAAGATTTGAAGGTGTTTTTCCAGCAGCTGAGATTTGGGTTGGCGAATCTAAAAGGAATTCGGTTGGTTTCTCCGTTGATGAACTCTGTGGGGTCTAGGTTGCCGATTGGGCCAAGAAAGAATTGGAATTCGTCGGTAATACTGGGAACAGCAATTTGATGGACAAGATGCTACAGAAAAGGGAAAATCGAAGATTGAGAGAGGGAAAAAGAACCAATATGATGCAAAAAGAAAGGGGTTTAGCCGATAGGAACTTACCTCGATGTATTCCGCAGTTGATGCGCTCGGAGGACTGGCGGGAGACGACATCGTTGCTGGCGGAGATTGATGATTGTGGGAATCGCCTTTGGGTCGCCGGAAAGCTTGAAGCGGTCGCTGGAGGGCTTGAGGAAAAGGATTGGGGAAAGTTTTTGGCTTAAGCGGTTAAAACGGAGGTGACGCCATGAAAAACGAGAAGAGCGGCGGTTACTATTTAAAAGGGAGCGCGGTAACAGTCAAAACGGAATCGGTTTTGGAAACCCTAGATCGGCTCGGAAAAGAAATTTGAGCAAATCCGCCACATTACAAATATAGCGAACGTGGGGGGCATGTGTTGACGACCAAATTTGGTAAATTATGAACCAGGTTCGATATTGGGATTGAGGCGGATTCGACAAAGAGATTGATTCGAAGAACAGAGTATGCATCGGCTGCGAAGGCATCGGCTGGAGTCTGCATCGGCTGAGATGGATCGGATAGTGGACAGCCGATACATCCGATAGAGGTGATATAGCCGATTCTGATGATGACGGTTGTAGAGATGCTTCTAGAATCAGTTGATGTGCGTCATGAGGATTTCCATGATGGAGATAAAGCTCTCAGATAGGCAATTGTATCTATTAATTAGGATATTTTATATAATTTCCTTAGAGATATGTTTGGGCAAAAGTCTGCCGTAAAGACTTATGGTATCTTAAAGTTTGTTAGAGATAAGTGCCGTGTCCGGCAGGGACATATTTTGTATCTCGGGTATAAATAGAACCCGAACCCTATGTAATCAATTAACAACAGTTCAATACACTCTCGGCTTAATATACCTTGATGCAATAAGATCTCAACATAAAGGGCATATTTAACCCTAAACCCTAAACCCTAAACCCTAAACCCTAAACCC
This sequence comes from Oryza glaberrima, assembly GCF_000147395.1. Lineage (NCBI taxonomy): Eukaryota > Viridiplantae > Streptophyta > Magnoliopsida > Poales > Poaceae > Oryza > Oryza glaberrima. The sequence continues at coordinate 285 of NC_068337.1, read as the reverse complement.
TAACCCTAAACCCTAAACCCTAACCCTAAACCCTAAACCCTAAACCCTAAACCCTAAACCCTAAACCCTAAACCCTAAAATTCGCTCCATAGGAGATTTGAACTCAAGACATATTTTGTATCTCGGGTATAAATAGAACCCGAACCCTATGTAATCAATTAACAACAGTTCAATACACTCTCGGCTTAATATACCTTGATGCAATAAGATCTCAACATAAAGGGCATATTTAACCCTAAAACCCTAAACCCTAAACCCTAAACCCTAAACCCTAAACCTACCTAA